>NC_055678.1:16458800-17064827 GCF_017976325.1 Chelmon rostratus
AAAAAAACTTATGTCTCACAGCTTGTCTCACAGCAACAAAACAAAGCTGTCAGTGGGCCCTTCTTTACCCACTGACACACATTGTGTTCACTCACACTACAGCTTTTAGTCTGCCTCTCTGCACGGCCAGAACCTGCGACGCGTACGCTCCCGCCGTACCATCAGCTGACCGGACAAGATGTGGAGCTCACACTGAACATGAACTGAATGTCAGCCAATAACAACTTAAACAATGTTGACCGCATGTTAAATGTGTGTGGAAGAATTCAGCCAGATTCTAAGGTGACTTGGGGCGTGTACTGCAAGTCGTAAGGGAATAATAATAATTGATCAGAGGTCTGACAGGATTAAATATATACATGACATAATACATGACAACCAGCCCAGCTCCAGGCCACCAGAGTGCATATCTGAGACAGGAGCATGGCGTCAAATGTTTCTGCTTTTGGCTGTTTGCTTGTGTGGGTAGCGCTGCAAATACACTTTCTCTGGACTGAACATGCAAATACCCAAGTGTTACCCTGATTAGAATTAGGCCACTGTTTGACCGCCCTAAAGGAAATGAACACACTGTTCAAGGAGACAAATGTAAGTCGCCTATAGATGAGTGTTTGTTTCTGTCCTACGCCGACACAGCTGATTGTTGCACGTACACGGCTGGAAACAAAGAGCGACTGAACTACTCCAGAGAGAGAACAGCAGCCTGATTCCAGCGAGCACTTCGTATCATGAGTGATTTCTAGCTCCTCTGTATGCCGCAGCTGCTGTTTTGTAACCTCAAAGAAAAGACAGGTGCCTGAAATTATTCAGAGACAGCGTTTTGTTCTTCTTCAGGCAGTTACAAGGTCGGACGGAATGTATTAAGCTCTGCAACCCGACAGTACTTGTGTTGTAAAGAATAAGAATGACTGCAGAGGAACAGGAGTAAGATCAAAGCACCTGTTTCATGGTGACTGACCTACTTCTGACTATAAAAAAAAGGTATTGATGTGTTCTCTGGCATAAAATGTGCAGGATAATGCAGGAATATTTACTATCCTGCAAATTCTAGTTTCTTTCTTGGGAAGAAACACTAATATTCCAAATTAATATTGTCGTTTATTTAATATTTGTCTTTAACAACCTTTAACAAACAACATTTCCCATAAACCCAAGACCACGGCAGGGTGAACGGCAGATGTTACAGAAGCATGTGGAACATAAACTACTATTCTTGATAGTTACAGCTCATAACTCCTCTTCCAAAACAGATACCGTCATTTTTAATATCTCTGTTTGTGTTGGGATTAACAAATGAGATGCAACATGCTAATTACTAATCCTCTCAAGTTCCTCCTGGAACTCTTGTCAAGAAGCAAAAAAGCATATTTCCCGACGTTTTTGATCATCTTGGGACACCTCTGGAAATATGAGCCAACTATTATATTCATGTATTTGTCAAATTATCAGACAATTTCTCTTATGCAGCTATTCTAATTAGTGGACATACAGTATTTAGTAGAATTATTACAATTGCAACAAGGAACTAAGGATGCCCACTGCTACTACTACTACTACTAAATATTACTACCTCCTACAGCTTATGTCACCTAAGGGTAAAACTCTTAATGAAACAGGTGCAGGATGACGGGGAAAACACATTGTACCATACCGAAGAAACATCATTTAATTTCTTTGTTGGTATTTTACAGTATTTTCAGTGATCTGTGTATGCCACTGCCGTCAGAAAACACAGTCACATTCGGTCTCCATCAGAAAGTGTACGCAGTGTGTCAGAGTAGTGCTCTCAGTCTGCGGGGCCTCACCTGAAACCCTAAGTGTGAGGCCGAAATGAATGTCAAGGTAGCAGACCAGTTTTCTTTGGGTTATAACGTCAATGTCAGAATGCGGGATACGCTGTGCACATACACACAGCAGCCGTTACGTATTTAACAGATACTTAATTACACACTAAATGCACCATTTATCGCAGGCGCTGCATTAGCGCTCCCAGCTGCAATCAGAAAGGTGAGTAGCACTTTGCTTCCCCCACATCTGCCCACAAGAGGTAGATATGCAAAAGTACTGCCTTAAGTGCATCCATTAGCAGTCTTGATTTCTTCAGACACAAAGAGACCAGCGCTCTGAACCCTGAGTCACTCTTTTATTACATAATAAATATCCCATTAACGTAGAGTACATCACCAGGCAGTGTGTATTGTTCAGTTTGGAATGGTTTGCATAGATGTAGTACAAAGCCTTCATCGGCTGATTACTGAAAATGTTCACACTTCATTTAACATCAAAAACTGTGTGTTACATGAATCCATCGCCGCACCATGAAGATTTCTCACACCTGTCGATCCAGGATGATGCCACTCCACAGACGAACAATTACACACCGTCAAGCACAGCACTTCCATTACGTCAGGTTTTTTATACAGATTGTAGCAGAGAACTTGGCGGTGACGAACGAGTGAAACAAACATTTGACGTTTTTTCCTGTGTTCTCATTTTTCGCTAGTATCTTGAAAATGGAGCCATTTGCACTATTTTAAGTCAAGAACAACGCAGTGGCTGTAGGTTAGGATGCTGTTTGTGTTGACAAGGTAATACATGAGCAAAGAAACGTGAGTCACGCAGTGAATAATGCTGAATGTTCACTGGGTCATCAATACTTTTTCCACAGCAGACAGTTTGAGTTGTCAAACACACTTGTAAAGTTGAACACATGTGACTTCATCCCTTTCAGGTGTGTCGTTGCAGGGTGCTGGTGCTCTTCCTGTCATCTGCTGAGGTGGAGGCGGTTAAGAGGTTCAGCCATCAGCGTCCAACTTTGTCCGGAAAGTTTGCTCTCACCTGACGTGCATTTGAAAAGCAGGTGATTTAACTTAGCTTAGCATAAAGTATGGCTCAGGGTCTGGAGCTCAAGCCAGGAGGAGGTGACCCTAGCTTAGCATAAAGACGTTCATCTTGATGAATGATGTTCTGCCCAGTAGCTCTGTGTAGCTCTGTGCAGCATCATTGGCAGTTGTCACAGCTTTATGGTGGCTGCATGGCTAAGCTAAGATAACCATCTTCTGGCTCCAGCTTCACAGAGTGGTATCAATCTTCTCATCTAATTCTCAACAAGAATGCAAATAACCTTGTTTCTCAGATTACTGAACTATTACTTGAATTTGCTGTTATTAGCCCAATTAAATAACCACAACCATGTGGGCCCAACATTAGAACAACGGCTCCCTGTAGCCGTTCAATCCATGCTGGAGGTGGATTTATGGTCCTGGCTGCTGGTAAGTCCTCGTGACAGGATGGGAATCCTCAGCCAAACCAGGAGCAGGAGGCGTCTGGGAGGGTGGGGATTATTCATGCTTGCGCCGCTGACTCCTCTCCTGATAGATCTGTTCAGTGAATGGTCTGTAAATACAGCAGAACAAACATATAATGGGACAATAAATCAGAGGCTGGAACGCCGTACCACTCTGTGCCAGGACCACGCGTGTGCTGAACCGTGAGCGAACGCGCGTACGTGTGTCATTGATAGGAACATGCCTTGTTGTGTGCGCACACACACACACACACACACACACACACTGCTGGACCACTGACCCCCACATCAGACATTACAGCTGCACCAGAGGACAGCAGCCCTGTTCCTTGTGTGTCACTCAAGGAATTGGGGAAAATGACAGCGTTTGCAGCTCGAGAGCATCCTGATCTGAGTGTATGAATGCAAGTGTGTTCTGTGTTCTCCATCCGTATGATGATGATTTGCTATGATGGAAATTTTGTGGAAATTCTCACACGGCCAAAAAAAGCAGCTGAAGAGCTGCTGTAGCTGGAAGGCTGTTTGCTCAGGGACGTCCACATCCAAGAGCGAAAGTCAGGTGTTCGCTCGGTCTCCATCACAGCAGTGCAAACGAGTCACAGCAGTGCAAACGACTCTCCAGCATTCTGACATTATCCTGAGAGGGTTTCTTATGTGCCATCTATCACCTCTATTAAAGCCGGGGTTAGACTAATAACAGGGACAAGACGGAAGCGAAGTTGAATTAAATAGGATCAAACGATTTGGCTACGAATAGATCAGTCCTCACAAGGGCAGTAGAGGAAATCAAGCCCAGCGCGCCAAAATGTTTGCTGCCTTTAACTTTCTACGAGGGATTTCATAATAGATGGGCAGGAAATTAAAAGTCAGCCTTCACCACAGCATCTCACTTTGTCTCGCAAGCAGCTGTGAGCTAAAAAAGCTGCGAGGCATTGTCTAAACGCACTGGACTCCTGCATCTATCCCACTTGTGCCTTTACCCATTCAAGTCACCGCGTGTGGTTATATCCACCCGGACGCCTTGCCACCATCGCAGTTTACTAAATGAGATCATTCAGAATCTATGCCAGAAGCAATAGATAAATATAGCACATGAATCTCATCCCAGTCACAGTGTGTGGTAAAATCTGGCACCAGTCTTTCCCTCCATTCACGGTTTTCGGGCTAAAAGACACAATTGTGGATCAGCGCTGCCGGAAATTGCCACAGCGGCGTATACACCTGCGCTCTTATTCGCGGCGGGTGCTTAAACATGTGACATTTTCAGAAAAGCGTACTTCCGACGCTGCCGAGGCGAACCTCTCTTTTCCTTTCCAGGGCTAACATGACTTTTCATTTCACCGGTGATTGAGGCGTGGAACAAAGGTGATTTATGTAGCAGCAGAAACATGAGAAGGGCGAGGTGAATGAAACCTTCAGGGGCTAAAATGGACAAAGAGGGCTCATTAGATGTAATTGGCTGATTACTATTTGAACTGGTCAACACTAATTTTGCCTCTGACTGCGTGTTATGCTGACTGTGTGTGCCTGCACTAAGCTTTATGCGTGTGATTAATGTAGGTCAGTCGGTTGTGACCGAGTCAATCTGCCATTTTCCATCATTTATCTTGCTGCTACTACCCAGGAGAACCTTTGGTTTGTGTCCTTATTATGGGCTCCACAGGATAGCAAGTTGTGACAAAGTATGATGTGTTTATGTGCAGCCATGTTGATCTGTGTACTACCGTTGTGCATATTTGAATCAGAAGCTGTTATGCAGTAACTTGACTGATAAGCCGGTTATGTGTCAGGTTCCCCTCACATGTAACGCAAAGGGCAGCTGCACAGTTAAAACATGTACGGCACAAACATGTAAAGATGAGAGGGCATCACACAGACAGGCATGCACGCACACACACACACACACACACACACACACACACACACACACACACACACACACACACGCGCAAACAGAAGGCTTAATGAACAAGTGCACATCCCAGCTGCTTCCATGCCGAGCTCTTCCTCATCTGTGACTGGCTTATGCAGTCGCAGCATGTTTGTGTATTTCTGTGTGTTCGTGGGTGTGTGTGTTTCTGCACAGGTGTTTGTGTGGACAGATGTCCAGAAGTAGGTCACTCATAACCATTTTTTAGGTCTTATCTTGTGATCGCCATGGACGCGCAGGAGGAAGAGGATGCGAGGGGGGAAGAAAAAAGATATGCCCACCTCTTTAAATGCTTCCTTTTTGTCCATCTCAGCTTTTTGCACAACTAATGAATGCTGTGCTCAATAAATGGAGATGACATTTGAGGAGAAAACACAAGAGAGGAGGAAGAGAGGTGGGAGTAGGCGGCTTTGTCTGCAAAATCAGGGTTGTAATGAGCCGCTAAGTCCGACAAAGTCCAAAAAGAGTTAACTTGTGGCTGAGTGGCCCCATTTACTTGTGGCTATGACCTACATGCCAGCTGTGTCGGCCACAACAGAACAACTAACGCCTGAGCTGATCAGATCGCTATCAGATATCAAAAAAGCAAAATACAGCCCTGACTTCAAATAAGTTGTGACACTGTGTAAAAGTGTTCTTGAGTCCATGTTGTGCAATTGTGTGTTCACAAAGTGGTGAACGTGAACCTGTTTACCTGTGGAATGATCAAAACAGGTGTTTATTTCCAAAAATCAATGAAGCTGATGGGCTAAAACATTAAATATATTTTCCTTGTACTGTTTTCAATTATAATTAGATGTTAAAGTGGATCAGCAAATGATCACATTCTGTTTTATTTATGTTTTACACAGCAGCCTAACTTTTTGGAATCAGGGTTGTAAATGGATCTATGAAGCATTGTAATCATATACTATAACATATATTATATATGTAAACTTTACTCCTGAGTGTAATCACATCAGTAAGCAGTATGTGGACGAAGCCTCTCCAGGATGTGCCTCTGTTGCATTTACACTGAAATCAGCCGTCACTCTCTCTGTTTCATTAAAGAGACGGTAAAAATGGCTCCGGTGATTTCAGTGCACATAGAGCTGTTGCAGCATTCATCTGATCCCAGATCAGTGCAACCACTGACTGATCTGCATGGGTGGCGGCATGAATGAGAGCCAGTGCAGATGATAAAACTGCCGTCTCACTCTTAGTTCATCCATGTGTTTGCGTTAGTTTTGGGATACTTGTAGCCAGCTAACTGGTCCTGTTAACTGATTCCAGTTGTAAATAACACCCCCCGGTGTTTTTGGCAGTTGCCAAACAGGGTCGGGTGCACTGCAGTTGTGATATGGCAGCTGAGACACATGATTTCTGGATGAGACACACCCTCCTCAGCACCAGGCTGAATAGAATTTGGCCCCGGCCCATCTTGGGTCCTGGGTTGAGTCTTGGTTTTGAGGAACTTGGAGTACCCGTTAGGACTGCTAACTTGTGAAGACATAGATGTGCAGAGCTAAACCAGAGAGCTGTTTCTATAGAGGAGTTCCACAGGGAAGGTTTTGGGGTCCCCTGCTGTTAATTGTATGTTAATGCTTTAGAAATCTAAATGGTCTAAATTAACAGATGGTTTTGAGGCATCTTTGCCTTCACACTATGCGTCCAGGACCATGTCTGACTGTGGCCTGAATCATCAGACTCACTGTGTCCTCAGAGCATATCGTGGTGTACTCCCCCCCTGCGCACAAGTGACAAACCAAATGCATTTTATTGACACACATGAACAGGACATGAGAAAATGAAAGACTTACCCCTCAAACCTTATTGCCACCTTGTAAACCACGGCTACTATGGCAGTCAGGACCAGGCCAGCAGGACTGGCACCACTATAAAGACATAGCAGGAGAGAAAAAGAGACCGATGGGTTAGGTTATATTCTGCATACAAAAACAATTGGCTGTGTCTCTCAAAGCCGGACTGAAGCAAAGACATTTTAAGACAATAAATCATTTGAAAAAACGCCAGAAGACCAATTTTGAAAGTGAGTTTAAAAAAGGAAAAAGGAGGAAAAAGAAGCACAGCACACTGACCTACATATACCTGATCACTGTGGCACAGTGACACAGATATATTTTATTAAGGACAAAACACAAACATTCAGAAAACATGTAGGCACACTTTGATACAGGAGCACACCCAGAGAGCTAATGGAAAGAGGACAATTAAGTAAAACCCTGCAAGTCACTAAAAGCAGCCTTGTGTGGAACAGCAGTGCGAGTTACAAAATTGCAGTCGGCACCTCCCGCATGTTTTGGAATATACACCGTGCGACCTGGACGGCCATTAAACATTCCACAGAAATGCTTTAATTTCTTGCCGCGCCACCTGCTGAAGCATCCCATCGCCAACCTTGTCATTAAAGCAAAAAAAAAGCAAAAAAAAAAAAAAAAAAAGAGCCATGATCACATCAATCAGAACAACAGCACACTGTGGGGCCATCTGAAGCTGACTCGCTGATGAGGCTTACAAAACTGTCCACTCATGACCTACTTAAGCAGGCAGTAATGCAGACAGCAGGATACAGAGAAAAAAGCCGAGGTAAATTCAGCTTTTCTGGGCTTTTTAAAGGCAGTTTGAAAAAAGGAAGAGGGCAGAATTACCACAAAGGATTTTGAAGTGAGTTATTCCAACCCTGAACTCTGGAACAGCACAAAGTGGATGCTTTGAACGGTGCCTTGAAAAAAGCTTTTTAGCTTGCTAGTAGCGTGACTCGACGGGCAGCAGAGTTGGTCGCTAGGTCTGCCGTCCATCCCTTTGGTGCAGACTGAAATATCTCAACAGTTATTCGATAGACTGCCGTATAAGTCCAGAAACAGAAATTCATGGTCACCAGAGATTTGGTCCCCCTACTGATTTTGATGATGCTGCCCTGCCACTGGAGCTAAGGCGCACTGATGAGGTGGACAGTCTTGTTTTTTTATTAAAATGTCTCGACAAGCATCACATGGATTCCCAGGAAATGTCACACTCACATTCGTCCCCCCTCAGGATGAACTTGAACAGTGTTGAACACGCAGGTTATATAAGATCTCAGATCACAAAGAGAGCCGATAGCGTGGCAGATGCTTAAATTAATCATGTGATGCAGATAAAGATGTGCTGTTTGAGCACACTTCAGTGTGGGAACGAAATACTTAATTAACTCTAAACACACAGTAGCCTGTAGCCGAGGCTGGTGGGATTGTCATTGGCTTGGGAGGTATTTGGTCTTAAACAAAGTGTTGGACGCACAGAAGTCTTGTATATTTTGTAAATCGTGTATCAAACATCATCCTCGTCCAGAATTTCATGGCAAGAGACAGACAAGAGGACCACACTGCTAGCATGCCTAAGAAAGTAGTCCAGATATCACTATAGGGTTTATATATAAATATATGTATACATATAGTATGAGGAGATGAACTATATTGCTTTATGTTTCGAGTTGGAATGCTGTACCCCCTGAAGAACCATAAACCAGGTCAAGACATGTGAAGTGATGCAAGGCTTGGACCTCCCTGTGGTTTACCAGAATGACTTCTTTCAATTCATTTAACTGCCTTTGACCTTTTGGAAGATCGCAGAAGGCACAGGAAATAGGCGTGCAGCATGGGCTACACACTGGCACCTTTCTGTTCACTTCAAATCGGAGGTGGTAGGAGTTGTTACTGGAATAAAAAAGCACAGACTTATTTCTGGAGCTGAAGTTAACAAATTCTGACACCACACCTGACATTTACTACTTGTTTTCGGGGCCCGTGACATATTTTCAGGGATTTCTTATTCGGGCACGTTCTACATTTCACCCCTATACAACACTTAAATAGAACGTTTGACCTTCAGATCGTACGACGGCAGGAATATGGGGACAAGACTGTCGAGTTGAGCAGTTCTCTCGTGACTTTTCAGATTTCTGTGCCAGTTCTGTAATAGCTGCAATTACATTCGATTCACAGCTTTCATCAGCACAAATCTGACACACAACCCTGCATCAGTGAGACACTGACTGTGACAAATAGATTTGACACAAGGATGAGTCAGTAGACCTTGTGGGGTAATCTCCATTTACTCCTGACCCATATTGCAAGCAATCGGACAATTGGCTGTTTGTAAACGCCAAAGTGGAAAATCACTTATCACTAATCATTGGTAACACAGCGCCTCCCTGAACTGGAGCTGAGTGACAGTTTTCTCGTGTCTCCTCCAGATTAAAGTTGTCCTCGACTTTGTCAACTATTGGAAAAAGAATTGGAGCATTCTTTTTACACAGATTCATGAAACAAATGTTGATATTATTCTTTTCGTCCACATGCTGTGGTCAGTTGATGATCCACAGATAAAACAGCGGTTGGTCTGGTGCGAGTAAATGAGCGTCGGAATAAATGAATTCTGATATTACAACAGCGTTGTCATTTTCCAGTCTGTGCATCGCACATCTGCAAGTCTGCATGCTCACGTCTAAAGCTGCGTGGAAATCTGTGTCTGTGGATATGAAAAGTCCACACAGATCGAACAGGAAGACTGAGCACAACCACGGGAGGCGAGACCTTTAATGTGTGGTCTGCAGGAATATGTGGGTCATATGACATGAATGGTCATCCATCATCTTTGTGGAATCGTGCAATCTGCTTGAAGTCATTAATGTGGACAACAGCATAGTGCAAAATGTGCCGTGTGTGCTGTGATTCACATTTGGCTGTTTTCCTCCAAACGAGACACAGATAACACTTGACCAACTGGGAAAAATGATGCACACACACACATTTGTATTGATTGAAAGTAGGATAGAAGATTACATAGAGAATGTAGATCCAGAGAGATAACTGTGGTGAAGGAAACAGCAGCCTGATGGAAACCTGACAAGCATACGTCACACGGTTTCTGATTTCCAGCATTTGTGAGATTTAAGTTACGACTACTTGTACTCCATTTAAACAATTTTATTTTAAGATCCTTTATGGTGGCCCTGACAGTCAAAACACAACATTTCACAAAACACATTTCAGATTGCGGAAAGGGTGGGACAATGTTTCTTGTTTGTGACTGGTCAGAGTTTATTCAATGGACGTGTTGAGGTTGGTTGGTGCTAGACTGGATCAGATAGAGGGACGCTCTAAACTCTGCACTGCTGAGATTGGCTGTTTGGCTTTCAGGCAACTGATGATGCTCGACGTATGCCTGAGCATGTCTTCTTAACCAGCTCTGATGAGACGGCCCCCCTGATGTCACCTGTTGAAGAGTAGCGACCCTGTCTCCACAGTCCTAATTCATTTAAGCATGCTGTCAGGGTTCCACGGGACATTTTGTTCATTTTGACTGTCCTATGTCAAAATATCCCCTTGTGATTTTAAATTGTGTGCAAAGACACTGCTGAGAGTAGTGCACAATGTAAACAGGAAATGACATTAAACTGCTGCCATGGCCTTGGGTTCTGTCCAATCACAAATAAGAAGTGTTGTCCCACATTTTCTGTAATCTGAGATGTTGGGTTTTCTCAAATGTTGTGTTCTTTAAAATATCGGTGTGGTTTCTAAAATGCTGTTTTATGAAATATTGTTGTGTTTTGACCCTCAAGGTCACTGTGTATTTCATATTTCTACTGAACTACATTACAGAGGGAAAAGATGTACTTTTTATTCCTTTACATTATTTGACAGCTTTATTCACATTGCATATGACAGTTTTACACACAAAACCTCTAAGAATTTTACATACACTTCTAGAGATTACAATATGCAAGCAGTTTACTAATTAAAATTAATCACACTGCATTTTTGAATATAAAACAGCAAACTTCACAAAATGCTTGGTCTAGCACAGGCATGTCCAAACTATTCCATAAAGGGCCGTGTGGCTGCAGGTTTTCGTTCCAACCAAGGAGGAGCACACCAGGCCAACCAATCAACATCAAGGGATCCCTTAGTTATCAGCTGAAAAGGGAGATCAGCTGATTAAATGAGTCCAGCCTGGTGTGCTCCTCCTTGGTTGGAACGAAAACCTGCAGCCACACGGCCCTTTATGGAATAGTTTGGACATGGCTGGTCTAGCATGATGTGATGGAAAAATGTATTGCTATGGCTTCAGCTTTAGGCAAAGCTTGTGCAAAAGAGGAGTGTGTGTGTGTGTGTGTGTGGCTAGTTCTGTCCAGAGAGCAGCTCAAAGTGCTCCACTTAGGTTGCAAAAGACAGATAAATATATTAATTCAGTGCTTTTTAATTGAGGATCAATCTTGCGTTTATGTCCATATTGCTGAGAAAATAGACTTGAAGTGTAAATAAATGCTTCAGGTTGCGGTTACGCCTGCGAGAACGGAGCCAGTACAGACAGCTACACAGATTCATAATCAATCGTAAGGTCAGCTAACGTTGCCATAGAGACCAGGTTATGCTAAGGCTATAGTAGAAAGCGTTATTATTACAACATAGTATAATTGCAGTATTTAACGCTAATTGTACTTCTGTGGATATTTTGGTGAAACTAATGCATATAGGAGATTTTCGTTCACTGGCAATAGTGTTTAAGGCATTCCTTCCTCCCTGGTAATGATTCTACTGCCCTAAACACCACCATGGCAGCAGTTTTGTTAATGTCAACCCACCGGACAAAAGTCCTTCCTGTGATTCCCCCGACATCCATCACAACCTAGAGCCTTGAGACCTTGGGAGGGATGTGACGTTATTTAATGACCCTTCACCAGTGACTGTGACACCACAGGGGTTAATAAGTGTCGATAAATAACACTGTTAGCCTGTTGTTAACTCAACAGGTGCTCACATTTTGAGATCTCCGAACAAGCAAGTGCGTCTGTCCCCTCTGTTGTGATTGTTCACCTTCAAAAGAATACAAGCATCATGGGGTAAAGGGTGGAGGTGATGAATTGGAAGCAATGGAAACCAACACGAGTCACCACCATGCTGTTGTGTAAAAGATCTGAATACTTAACAAGATGTTCATTAAAAAACGAAACAAAAAGAAGGTTAAATCTAGCTGGCTGCAAAATTTGTCACTTTAACCATTTGCTTATGTACTTCCCAGTCTAATTAGAGGATAATATAAACATCACGTGTCATGTTTTGCAAGATATTTGAACTTGGGCTAGAAGTTTGCATAATTAATTCAAATAGTAATTGGAATAACCTTTGAACAAATGAGGCCCATGGAAAGTACATTGATTTTTTTTCACTGTGGTATGTCGTATAGCTGGGGCATGACGGCTGCTTCCAATTTATTATAAAAACACTACTGGTTTAAATATGCGTTAGAGGGGGAGGTCAGGACAACTCCTGCTACAGTGTGATTCACTCAGTGAGTCTTAATGCCAGATAAATCCGCACAAATGTCTCCACTTGACTAAACAGCATTCACAAGTGGTGCAATTATCCTACCTGTGACTCAGTATACAGTATATGTAGAGTGACGCCATGCAGTCAGACAGAAGGTTAGAGAAGGAAATGTGCAGGTGGTAGAGAAGGATACTAAGACTGAGGGTACTCTGAGGTGTCAGAGCTTCGAATGGATTCCAGGAAAAATGAATTTCAAAAAAGGGTAGTAACACTGTTTGGAATTATGAATGAGTCCATACAAAGGAAAACAGGAAATAAAAGCAAAAACAGAAGAGAAGAAAAAAACAAAGGAAACTGTTTCGTCACAAATACAGAAGCCCCAAATATCAAATACCGCTCCTCGCAAGGCGTCACCTCAGATATGTGATTGACGAGTTGTTAATTAGCGAGTCAGATGGGACAGAATAGCAACATGCTAATCTCTGGGTAGTGCCAAGCAGTCTCATTCAAGGGGAGGAAGAAAATAGGATAATTGCATGCAGTGTCAATTAGTTGTCTATTTTTAGCCATATCCCCAAGCCACATAATCATTTTATCCCGTTTTGGATTACACATCTAATCAGTCTGAATATTTATGAATGGTTATGTGGTACTGTATAGCCGGCAGTAGGGAAAATCCCACATTAACAACTTATTTGATAACAAATGTAACAGACTGTATTCATGTGGTGAAGCTGGTGTAAAGAGTTGTCATATGCCAAAGTGTGGAAGGAGATCTTTTAATAATCCACAATCCGAGCAAGGGGCGCATGTAGTTGTGTTGAAAAGAGGAGGCCCGAGAATGGATCCTTGATGAACTCCACATCTGATTTTTGTTGTTTCAGATTTATGATTATCAATGGACACAAGTTCCTATCCTGGAAATATGATTTGAGCCAAATCAGTGCTGAAAAACATAAATTTACATTTTGCACCAGGAAAGCGGTTAAATTACTAAAAAACAACCTTTTCAAAGTAGCTTGGCGGAATATGTTTCGTCTTATTGAGTTACAACTTGCAGTACAAGTACAAGCAAGCTACACTGAATGATAATGGGAAATACAGTGTGTACAGAAAAGCAAAGAACACCATAAAGATATACACATGCATGTATACTACAGTTATTATAGTTTACAATTTTACTAGTTTTTAATTTAATTTTGTTTTAAATTTTAGTTAGTTTAGTTTCCAGACTGTATCTGCTCATTTCATTTTAGTTTTATTGTTTAAAAATGTTCTGTTTTAGTTTAGTTATTATCAGTTTCAGTGTTACGTTTGTTTATATATGCAAATCGTGGTTATTTGTCATGGGCAAGATTTAAGATGTTAAGAACAGATATTACAATACAAACACACTTTCAGCAGTACTCCAGCAGCTGCTTCCACAACGCTGGATTTTCCTGTTGAAGCGATCAGAGAGCTTGCAGCACATGACCTGAGCTGTGCGGGGAGAATGCCTGAAATGTAACACAAGTTAAAACCACAGATCTACTGGTGTTATATAATCATAGCATAAAACAAAACATACATCTGTGTTTTCTTCTTCTTCTAACACGGGAGGTGTGATGCTGGAGCTATGTTCTGTGATGCATTTTACAGTTTTATGACTGACCTCTCTCGCCGCTGTCCTCTGGATATACACACACACTATAGTTTCAGCCAGGGTAGAGGAGAGAGGAGAGAGTAGATTCTCCTGAAGCAAAGAGTGACCTTTCGAAAGTCAGAGCGTCATTGTTCTGTCTTGCCCAGAGATATCGCTCCTACCCACACGCACAACACATGATAATGCTCCCTGATGTAACTTCACCACACTGTTAATCGCCGTGGTAATGCTGGGGTGATAAAACAAATAAACTGTGTCATTGTGGAGTGAGCTGGAGGGGTTTTTCTTAAAGTGTGAAAAAGGTATGTTGGGGCAAACAGCTCAATAGCTTATTTATGCATTTGCTCCACTGCTGCTTGAAGTTAGAATCAAAGTTTTGATATTCACAGGCAACCATTCAATAAACTGCAGTTGATTCTGTAATTGTTTATACTGTATATTAAACCCACCCACAAGGGATTCACAGGAAATGATGCATTTTTCTTGTTTGGGTGTGATGTTAAGAGATAGTTGTGGCTCCTGCATGCATGACGCTACGTGTGTTATTAGGAACTGGAGCCTGCATTATCAGACTTGCCATGACTGCCGGTAACATTTAAGTGTATCAAGACATTAAGAAGGCTTAACACCATGTCTACATACAGTAGGCTGCTAATGTCAGTAGTGCTGAAGATTCAGTCCTCAATAAACATCTACACAAGATGCATTCAGGACCTGTTCACCAGATACAAAACCCAAAACACAATCACTGTAATGATGTGCAAAGAACAGAAGAAAATACACTCTCACTGGATTTCTCTCTCTCTCTCTTTTTTTTTTTTTTTTTTGCATATTTGTCATGTTTCATGATTTTCATGATTTGGTGTGAATGCATGCCAACATTTACTAATTAGCAACACCAGCTGAGGCTGCTGGAAATGTCACTTTTCAAACCAAACCAAAGTATTGGGGAAATTTCAATTTTGACCTGATGTTAGTGTTAGATGAAAAATCAAGTGGCCACCAAAGTGATTACAGTTCATGCTCAGCGGAACATGACAGCCTGTACTAAATTTAATGGAGATCCATCCAATAGTTTTTGAGGTAACTGACTCTAAACTAAGCCGTCAAGAACAATATGATTCTGCACTCAACAAAATAAGTTACAGACAGAGGAAAAAGCAGAGTACTTTAAGACCACTGCCCCACTTTTGTTCTACAGCCCTTTTTCTGGAGCAGTGCTCCATCAACATGACATGATATGTAAGCATAAAAAAGCAACTTTAGGTGCCATCTTAGCAACACGAGTCCAGCTCGTGATGACGTATTAGTCTAAGTGCATCTGCTAATGTGTGTCAGCTAATCTGCTGTTCAGGTCACACAGAGAGGCAAGTAAGTGGTCTAATGTGTGGGAGAGACTGTCTAGCACAGTGAGGGGCTTTTGAACTGTGTGTGTGTGTGTGTGTGTGTGTGTGTGTGTGTGTGTGTGTGGAGACTTTCCCTGCTGATGTTCTTCCATGGTAGCTGGAAGAATTTTTGTGTGTCTCTCAGGACGTGTCAGGGGCCCTTCAGGATCGCTGAATTACTTTCAGTCAAAGTGAAGAACGTCCTAAAGGTTTTATAGCTTTTAAGTCTCAGTTAGCAACATATGTATCGTACATTTCTATAACAAATGACAGAAACCAAGACAAATGAGATTTTGATAGTATATGCAGAGTATATCAATTAAAGGCACCCTATGGAGCATTTAACCACTGGTGGCACTGTTGAGCAGTATTTTGATGAGGAAGTACCTGTATAGTTTCTATCTCGCGCTCAACATGCACGCACATAAAAACATGCATGCAGTGCACGAGCACAAGTTCTTTCAGACCAGTGGAAAGAAAATCCAAAATACACTTTTCGGTGTTAATTTTAGTTCAGATTTCTGTTTTGAGAATATATGAAAACAGTGAATATTTAATTAGATAATGAGACTGAAAAATAACATTTCAGAAAACTTGTAGGACTAGATAGGACAGCTCTAATCCAATGCAATGGTGTTAGGTTCAAGTATTTATCCCCTGAGTGAGGCCAACCCCCAAAATCAAGAATGGTATCACTCTATTGTGAGGCAAACGATCCCCCCATTAAGGTATCAATAGAGTGATACCATTCTTGATTTTGGGGGTTGGCCTCACTCAGGGGATAAATGCTTGAACCTAACATCATTGCATTGGACTAGAGCTGTCCTATCTAGTCTGGTTGCGTACGAACTGATGAAGCCTGCTCGGATGAGAGGCGAAACGTCTTCTAAGACAAACTGACGAGGTCCAGATGCGAACGATTGAATGCCCTAAAGCTTACAATGACCTGGATGAATGAGAATATTCACAGGAATGTAAGTAATCAACTGTGGAAGTTTCATGGTGATATCTATTAGTGTAAATAGTGACTGTATTCATTGGTAACGTCTATAAGGAGATGATGAATGCAAGCTGACAGCACAAGAATGGCAAAAGAATCCTTCAAGACCCTGTGATACGATCCAAAGCTCAGGAACATGCAGGTAAGTGCATCTTGAGTTGACACTGTTTTGTTAAAATTAAAATTAAAAAAAGTGCTTTGGTCTGGAATGCATTAAAAACTCTTAAGGCTTGAAGGATTCACATATTACATTCATCTAAACTACACAAATGCCATTTGGGATATTTTTCATCATCAGACACCATAGAAATCTGAGTGCAGTGGACACACACACGTGAAGGGTTAAACCACAGGCCTATTTTCAGAGCTTTACTTTGTGTTACTGAAGATCCTGACAACAACAGACAGGGACAAAGGGATGAAGACTGAAGACAGCAGAGCAGGTTGAGGCGGAGGCTGCTTCTGTATCTCAGTTGAGCATTAGGGGGAGAGAGAAAGATGGAGATATGACAAAGGTGAGAGAGAAAAATAGAGGGAGGAGGTGGCCGTCAAATGAGGTGATCACTGGTTTGATCACTTAAAGCAGTGCAGAAATGAAAATGAAAGTGAATTAAATTCAAAGCTGCGGCAAAATGGGGCACAATTAGTCACAACAAAGGGACTACAGACTCTGTGTGAGCAAGAATGGGGGCTAATAGCTTTTATTGGCGTCTGGCTCGTCAACCCAGGAACGCCTGCCTAGCAACTATGCACGCCGGGCTCTGAGAGATGTGGTCACAGTTGTCATAGAGACGAGGCACACGTAAAAGTTTTTACCTCACCACCTTTTTCAAGGGGGAAGTGATTTGCAACTTGGAGAAAACAACATTTTCCATTTGCAGGTGGCAGCTTATTTCCCATGTCGCCTCTGCATGCCCTCACTTTATTTAGAACATCAGCACGTTGCCATGCCTGGCAGCATGTCAATTTACTTCATTATACTTAAGTGTTAATTGCCAAAAAATGGTTAAACGTGGTGAAAATAACTTGTTGCTATGAATTACTGAGCCGATCTCAGCTACAGACCTTTGCAGACACATTCGATTGAAATTACATTTGGCTGTTGACCGCAGTCACACACACACACACACACACACACACACACACACACACACACACACACACACACACACACACACATAAACACACAAAATCACTTACATGAGTGCCAGGCCGAGGTAGTTGGCAGTGCTGCCCCAGTACATCGGGTTCTCTATGATGTTGAAGGGAAAGACTGTCACCTTCTCATCCATCAGGATGCCAAAGTAATCACCTGGGAAACCAATACAAAGACACACACACACAAAGACACACACACATGGTGGGTTAATGCTGTAACAGGTGAGAGAATTATTGCTCCATTTGGTGCAAATACTGCATTTCATAACTTAAGTCAAGTCAATTTTTACATCTATTTTTCCTGTTCAGTGATGCAGGGGCCCAGCCCAGCATGCACTAAGCCATTAGCAGGGGGGTGTTATGGTTCCAAATTTGTCACCAGGCCCTAGTTTATCAACCAGTTCAGGTGGACAGGGATTCAGTGCCAAATCTGGTGGTCTGTTTCACAGTGTTGCCATGGTTTTTGTTATGTCATCAACCGTGATGCCTTGCATCAAAGTCAGACTTTGGTCTGCTTGTCAGGGCACAATCATCTTTCACATGTTTCTGACAAACAGCAGCAGTGAAGTCAGACTGAAGATGCTCTGCCAGGGGACACGACTTTGGCAGCGCAAGGCCTTGTTAATGCTGCACTGTCTACCCGCCCCTCCGTCACCTGGCTGTTACTGATGTCAACAGTACGACCGCATGGATATGACCTCATGTGAAAACTTGTGGAAAGAAATGAGCCTCTTGGTCGGTGTTGCTCAGCAAGTGTTTCCTCCGTCGACTTATGTGGTGTGCTACTGCAGGCTAGGTTAACTGGCATGCACTCTGGAAGAGGATAACACACAGCTGAGCTGGCTAACGTTAGCTCGTTTTCACACTTGATGTGACTTTTCCTTCATGTCATTTCAACGCCGACTGAGTGCTGCTTTCAATCGTCTGCAGAGTGTGTTTGTCCCACGTTATTTAAAGGAGGGGGGTCCAGCTGGCATTTCGTGGGTCCAGTTGTGGTGATGGCGACTGACCCGGCTGTCTCACAGTGATGAGCAGTCCTGTGACTTCAGCGATATGCACCCTGTCATCTGATGACAGAGTAACGTACAGGGTCAAAGAATAACACAGAGCGAGCATTTATCACACGTCGCACGAAGCAACGGCTAACAACGCCAGCTCCCCAGCTGGCTCACTTTCTGTGCGGTTGTTGGAATTAAAGTTTCATATTTCAGCCCAACACTGTCAGTTAAATTTTGGCAACCTAGGTACAAGTGTCTTAGCAAATGATCATTTGAATTTCATTTCAGCTTTTAAGCAGAAGTCATTTTGGCATGTTTCTTTGGCACTGGGGGCTTGTGATAAAGAAGAGATGGATGCTAAACAAGTGTGTGTCTGGTTGCTTGTGCAGTGGCTGTCTTTGGGGGCAGCTGAACAACTGCAGGACACCGCTCGCTGCAACCTGAGCACTTATTACCTGCTTATTATACCTACTGTTTGCCATCTAATAAGTCCCTTCGACACTGTGCGCACACAAACGTTCAAACAACTTCCTTATGCCTTCCTCGTCTACCCACCCCCACACAGACACACAGTAGGTGAAACTGACCTGCTGAATTACACATGTGGTGCTGCTGGCCCTGTTTTCTGTCAAAGAGAGGCTGTTAATGCCAAGTTATATAACAATTTTCATTATGTATGATCATTTAAACACCAGAAGTAGGGCAGGGTAAAAGGGAGATTATATAAACAAATGTGTTGGATTTTGAATAGAGAATCAGCTGCAATTGGCCTTCAGAACAATATGCTAACCTCGTTTTTGACCCCAAAGTGACGACTGTCAACCAATTCAGCTTTAAAAGCCAAGTGTAACGTTTTCTGTGTGCTCATACATCACTGATTCATTGTGGTTATGGAAATGGGCAACCTGGATTTGCGGTAGCACTGTGGTAGGTTAGAGGTTAGAGAAGTGAGTCCGTGATCAGAGTTTGGCTCCCCGGCCAGCGAGGCAATACGTTTTTACTCTGCGTGTAATTTGATTGTGTTCGGATCTTTGTTTCTGCCTCCTGTGCCATCAGTTTGGATCACCAGGTCACAGTGACTCAAGGAACTTAATATAGAGCAAATAAGACACATCAAATCACAACACACACCCACAGGCTATATCGTCTAGTGTGTGTGTGTATATGTTTCTGATAGGAGGAATTGGAAAGGACACATGGTGCAGGTGGCTCACGGTGAGGCATAAAAATCCCCCAAACACAAAGCCCATAAATACTCCAGATTTGTTAAAAGCAAAATGAATAAATAAATAAATATGCATAATAACTCCTAGATCAGCATTTGTGAGGTCTGGCTGTGGGCCGGCAGAGATGGCCACCCAATGGTCTGGGATACCACACCATACCATCTTCTTCTGCTTATCTGGGGCCGGGTCGCGAGGGCAGCAGTCTAAGCTGGGATGCCCAGACTTCCCAGAGATATTATAGATATTATGGCCAGTTCGTACTGTCGCACTTGTGCAAGCAGGAACAGGAAAATGAGAGATAGGACCCAAATGCAGGCACTTCTAAAATCCAACAGTGGCTCACAGGATGGTGAGGCAGACTGATGGCTCATTGTAGAGGTGGTCAGGACCCGTAGTGGGCCCTTATGCAGCTTATAGACAGATCCAAGGGGAAACTGATGGAGACGGAAGGGCGGACTACAATGAAACATGCTATTACAGAACCATGGACAGTGAATCGTCATTGAACCGCAGCCGCTGATATATAGGCAGCACAACTGCTGGCTATTTCAGAACAACTGGCACATTCAGTGATGCTGGATGCCCGAGAAGCCATGCAGTCATTTAGCCTACACAATCAAGCCACATTCATCCCAACAAAGTGTGCAAGCAATGTGTGACCTGCGGCCATCACTGCGATATCCAAGCACACACAGCGATCTGCAACAAAAGCAATGACGGGAAACAAACAGTGCTATCTTTGCAAAAGGGAAGATAGCCAGCAACTCATGTCATCACAAACAATGAATAAAAAATAACTCAGTAATGACGTTTTCATCCAGCAGCAAAAATGACATGGGATCCACTGCAGCCCTTTGAAATACCAGGTCCAATAAGATCCAGAAACTTCAACATGCTTAAACATGCCAAACTTGAACATATTCCTAAACTTTACACACCACAGCTACATGCACAGAGATAGCTGCCTGCTCCTTGCCAACACTTTCACTTGCTTGACTAGGAGTGGACCTGGAAGACATTTGCCACACATGGACAGCTGAGTTGCAGGGAACAAGAAGAAGTTTGTGAGTGGAGTAAATGAGGCCACGAGGTTCTTCGTCTGCTCTTCCTCCTCTGCTGCTTTAGTGCAATCCACTTGTACTTTTTACCCCTTGGTGCTGCTTGCTGCATAACGAAGTGATCAAGGCTTGTCTCTGCAGAAGACACAGATAAGACAGTGAACCACTGGCCCCTGTCTGTGTCCACATGTGCCAGGAAACTCGTCCATTCCCTGATATCGGCTGGGCGTGGTCTTGATGCTTCTCTTCACTCACACACACAACCACACTCCTGCCACCAGCTGCAGCTCCTGCTGCCTCTCCTCCATCATCACAGTCGGGGATTAGTGGAGACAGATTGATGGACTGAGGGCATTTCAGCACAATTATGGACGAAGATGGTGCACAATTGAGACTCAAAGTCTGGATCTTGGAGATGACTCACTGAAACGACTGACCTAGAAACTAGAAACCAGAGCTTGCCAAATAGTCATAATGGTGATGCCGAGCTCGTGTTCATTTGAATTAATGCCTGGGCAAAGGAAAGGAAAACAACCACGTCGTCTCAGGGGCAGATGCGAAGACATTTGTGTGTCCCATATGCAAGCACAGAGGGTTTGCGCGCATCGAAATGAGCCAGGCTGTATGCACTGGCACAAATGTGTCTGAGTTCACGTGTCTTTCCTCATGCAAGTGCACTTATATGCCCTCTTTAAGACACAGTATGTGTGTATGTCTTTCCTCCTGTTTTCCCCCAAGTCACAAATGAAGCCTAATTTGGTGAGCTGCTTACTGTACGTATCAGAATCAGAATGAGAATCACAATTGGCTTTATTGGCCAAGTATGAGTGCACACACAAGGAATTTGACTCTGGTTCAAACACTGCACTCAGTGTACTTACTGCAAAGGAAAAAAGACACACAGCTAAACGAGGACAAAAAGACAAAAAAACAAAACACTGAACAATACTGGAAAAAAAAAACAATATAAACAAAGAATGATGAGACAATAAACAACCTATACAATGAAATGTAGAGTGTGTGTGTACAAGTTAAAAACGGTGCATTATAGGATGATAACTGGCCAGTCAGTGGATGTTTTGGTGTCAGAGGGTTAGTGACACTGAATGACTAGCTAGATGTAAGCCACCATACTGAATAATAACACAAATAGATATGTTAAATAGTGCACAGTATATATAACACACTGTAAGTGGTTCTACTTTAAACCAGTGAAAGCAGCACTGACTGCAAAAGAGAAATCTTTTACATCAAATAACCAAAAAAGCTCTGACTTCTCAAAATATTGGCTCATGTAACATCCAATCCTTCTCAGTACAAAGCTGATTGAGAACATACGCTCTCAAGGTCTCTGGAAAAGCATTCTGCTGGTTTAGTATTCAGGGAGAGGCGGAGATATTGTTCAAGGCCCAAGCATGGGTCAAGCCTCGATGACACTGGGGTGTTTGATACCTACCGAGGAAGGTTCCAGTGAATCCCAGAGCCAGGAAGCTGCTGACCACCAGCAGAGTGCCCAGCACCATGAGCGCTACGCCTGTGTAGAAGACGTCCGTCCTGTCCATCACCTCCCACCTGGCCTGGGCCTTCATCGCAACCGTCATACTACAGAAAAACAAATCGGGGAAACCTTTATTTTAACAGTGTCTCGCTGTACATGCCCTAGTTTAGATTATTGGTGCAAACCACAAAGACCTAAGCATGCAGAAGACCTTTACTGTGGATTCAAGGGGTGGAGAAGGCGTGAGCAGGAGATAAATTGTGACAAAAAGAGAAAGATACAAAAGCAAGGGTTGGCAGATCCGTCAACTTTCCCTCAGTGTGACACACTGAAATCCATAAGCACCAGTGAAGGGCCATGAGAGTGGAATCACATTTTTTCTGTTCACGAAGGTCACCAAGAGCATTTCACTCATTTGTTGACTCACTCATTGGGTCCACCTTTGTTTTGTTTTTTTTGTTTGTTTTTTTTAACAATTTTTATTTATTTGTTTTTGTTGACAATACATTCCAATACAATCTCCACTAGATAATGGAGAATGAAAAAATCAAATAACAAACAACAACAACAAAATCAACCAAACAAACAGAAAATACAATCATTAAGAGCAGAGCCTGTATACAATTATGTAAGATCTAGTCTCTCCTTATATAAAAACCATTTCCTCCATCTTTTAACAAACAAGTGTTCTTTCACTTTCAACTTGTATGTGAGATGTTCCATCACCAATATGTCGTCTATGATTGACATCCATTGTTTGTTACCAAGGGGTTCAGTCTTGAGCCAGTTTTTAGTAATGGCCTTCTTCCCAGCCACCAAGAGAATCTTAATCAGATATTGGTCTCCTTTATGCACCGATCCATCCAAATGTCCAAAGTACAAAACAAGGCAAGATTTAGGAATCATATATCCCAGCACATTGCAGAGAACTGAGTGAACATTCCCCCAGAAGGGCTGAATATTTGTGCAATTCCAAAAAATGTGTGTGTGACTGAATCTATATCATTACACAGTCTCCAGCATGGCTGGTGAGTATTCAACTGTTTGCTTTTGATTCTAGGTGTAACAAAATATCGAATTCAATTTTTCCAATTAAATTCTCTCCATCTCAGTGACTGAGTAGTAGTTTGATGTGCTTTCCATAGATTGCACCATGTCCCTTCTGGAATCTCCCCACCCAGCTCTTGTTCCCACTTAGTTTTAACATATAATGTCGACTCCATTTTACATTTCATTAAGCAGCCATATAAAACAGACACTGCTTTTGGGATAGGATGACTATATGCCTTAACCAGTAATTTAACGATAGGATGAATTTTATCCTCATTTATTTTGATATGTTTTATATAATAATCCCTTAATTGCAGGTATCTAAATAAATCCTGATTAGTTAGATTGTGTTCATTTTTTAGGTCTTGAAAACTTTTCATTTTTTTTAAAGTTGTGCATATAGCTGTAATTCTCTTTTTTGCCCATTGTTTAAATGTCTCATCAAATTTACTCGGTGCAAATTTCATAAGCAACCCATTTTAATAATACGATTTCTTTACCGATTTTTAATTGTTTCACTGTGGAATACCATATATCTAAAGTAAAAGATATCACTGGGTTTAAGCTATGTTCCCCTCTTATGTAAGTAGAAGATTCAGTTTCCCCTATAGTTGTTTGAATTGTTTTTTTATGAATAGAAATTTCAATATCTTTCCATCTAGCTACATACTGGTCCACCTTTGTTTTGTTTTGACAGGACCAATGTACACTGCACAAATGCATCAAACTAGCCCACAGAAGCCTCAATGACTGGTGACATTATGCTGCTGAAAACCAGTTGTCTCTTCTCTTGCCAACTCTCCCACAGTCTCTTCTAATTCATCAACTGTGTGTGTGTGTGTCTGTGTGATCGAGAGAAAATATACTGGGGAGTGCTTTCAACTTGCTCTGACGTCACACTCGACAGCCGCCTGCCCTGACGGATGATTTGATGACTTGTAAAAGCATTTTCATTTTGTATCCACTGTGTTATCTTACGATGTTTGGATGAACAGTTCTGAAAGGGTGAGTGTCTGCTTTTAAAAGTGTTCAGTTTGGCTTTAATGCACTACTTGAAATGTGATGGTGCCATATAGTTTGAAGTTATAGAATGAAGTGGAGACACTGCAAAAGCTACAGCTACACACAAACTGCTGTCCCTACTGATGAACTGAGATGGACACTAGACGGCAAGCAGTGGCAAAATGTGAAGAAAAATCCGGACTGCTGTTGTAGAATTAATGTGACTATAACTAGTTTTTAACACACCCATTAATGCATCATCATAATGCTTCAGCTGCCAGGTCGCTACATTTATACAATATATGTTGCTCACAGCTGACACTTATTTTCATCAAGGATTATTTTTTGATATTTCCATAATATCAAATGTGTTATATGCTGGAAAAGAGTGAAAAATGTGTCTAAGAGCCCAAAGTGATGTCCTAAAATGCTCCAATACGCAAAGATATTCAGTTTACAATGGCACACAGAAAAGCAGCAAATCCTCACATCTGAGAAGCCAAAACCAGAGATTATTTGGCATTTTTGCTTGAGACGTGACTTAAATAATTGATTTGATAATTGACTGTCCACACCTCGAGCAAAAGTTTCTGTCGATCGATGCTGGCCACATCAGGGACAGAGAAATGTGATGAGGAGGAGAGTATGTTGCCATTGATGTTGTGACACCAATGTAACAGCTTGTCTCAAAGTTCCCTTTTCCCGAGTTTCATCGTATGCACCTACAAGCAAACATGCCCACCGGACTGGCAGAAAAATTTGGTTGTGGTGGAGTATCCCCTTCCCCTCTGGCTGATGTGCCCTTGAGCAAGGCACTTAACCCCCCTATATGCTCCCCGGGCGTCTGATGCGGCAGCCCGCTGCTCCTGTGTGTAGCACACACACATGTTGCATGTTGCATGTGTGTGTTTCAAAAACAGTGATGGGTGAAATGCTGAGAAGAATTTCCCAGTTTGGGATCAATAAAGTGAATTAAAAAAAAAAAAAAAAGTCTCCTTATTCACTGGTTGTATTGTGCAAGAAAGGAAACAGGTGAGCTAGACTTGCACCCGTGGCTCAATCCACAATGAGAGCCAGAACAAGATACAGGGACAATTATGGTTTGCTTTCTAGTGTCAGGTTGGCCTCCATCTACTACCACTATGAAAAAACCCCCAGCTCGATTTGCAAGTGTGATCTGCAATGAATTGTGGGTGTCAAAGTTTGCAAGAAGCCTGACCAAAAACAACTACACTCCTCCACTTTCTCACAATTTTCTCTCAGTGCCGCACCAGGCAAAAGGCAGGGTTGTCTTTCCACTAAAATAGATTTCAAAAGATTTTACCTAACAGTTGCTCACAGTGCTGCCGTAACAGCACAACCTCCACTGGAAGAGCTCCAGCTCAACTCGGGCTCCCTTTCTTTTGACCAAATTTGGATTTTCTGGTTTCGGTCAATGAAACGATGGCAGTGAGCGGTGGTCTCACATCCAGGCTTCTTAATTTCAAATGCAAAACATCTCAAATGCTAAATCCACCTTTTTTCTAGTTTTGCCTCTCAATGGTAAATATTGCAAAGTAAATTTTCCATCGAGGTGCAGAGGTGACAACAGCGTAAAATGCTAAATATTTGACAAAAGGAACGAGGATAAATAGAAAACAGTCACTGTGTTAAAGTACATTTTAGGCATTCCACGAAGAACTTCAGACCTAAACATTTAGTTAATACGAACTAAAATATGCAAGAATGCAAGCTCATTCATGGAAAAATTCACCTGTTTAATGTAGTGTAGCTCCAACAAAAATAATGTGTCGGTCTGACTAACTGTGAAGAATCGGCAAATCGGCACAATCGGCAAAGTGCAGTTTTAACACTAATAATGCTTGTTACTGCCTGTTTGTTAGCCCCCTTTATGTTGTTGGGGCGCCGTGCCCACAGCTGCTGAATGTCACCAGGCCACAGAGTTGGAAGAGTTTCCAATATTGCAAATTATAATGGGACGAACACAGGTCCTCGGGCGGATGCAGCTTTGTGTGCTCCAGTGTGCAGCAGCACACCTGTGGGATGCAGTCTGAATGTGGTGCTCTGTCCAAAAATGGTCCAAAATCATAACTAGGTTTGGGGTTAATCAGAGAAAACTGGGTTACAGGGTCTGTGCGGTGAGTCTTATGGCATTCTCCCTTTGTCAAACGAAGCAGGAAGTGTAATGTGATGTGGTGTGTTGTTCTGCCATGTCAGACACAAAGAGCGACTGCTGGGCTGTCTGTTAAGGTGCGAGGCGTACCGCTGGGATTTGGATTGGAAAAGAAATGGGAAAGGGGGCTTGGGGAATGGAGATGTGGGTTGGGGGTTAGTGGGTATGAGGGACTGACCGCTGGATGTAGTGTTACAACTGATGACGAGGCACCGCTGACGTAGCACACGCCGTAGCTTCTAGAAGCTTCAGAAACTACTGAACCGTTCATTTACCCTTCACCGTTTTACAGTGTAACAGAATTTTTTATGAATTATTTGTGACGGTGGTTTCTGCGCGTGTTAATTCAACAGATGATGATTGCATCAGATAGTAGGGAATTAAAGACCCCTTCCTGTCAGAGTCATACATCTGCCTTCTTTGCACCTTTCTGAATATGACATGGAAAGTGTGATCGCAGAGAGAGACAGCATGATGAAGAGGAGGAGGAGGAAGTATATGAGGGTTCAGTGTGGGAGTGAGACCTTTCACAATGTGCTGCTTTAGAAAAGCAAGAGCACTCGGAGCAAGGCCGGTGATACCAAATAACCACGGTTCAGCCTTCAACTCTGGACTTGTTTCTCCAACTCAGTTCAATTCAGCTCGATGAGGAGCTTCATTGGCATGGGAAAGACATGTTTACACTGTCAAAGCAAGTGTGAAATAAAAACAGGGAAAAATCTACATAAAGAAGAAGAATTGTGATTTTAGTGTTCTGAAAATCTTAACAGATAAGTTAACAGATAAGTAAAAAAAAAAAAATTAACAATTAAAATAATATAGAAAAAATGCAGACCTGCAGTTAAAAAATGAATGGAGTTCGTGTGTGTGTGTGTTTGTGTGAATGTATGTGTGTGCTATGTCTGTGCCTCGGTCACTCACTGTCCCTCGGGTTGATATCTACTGGGCAAAGTCTCCTCACAGCAGTTTTCCCTTTGAGAGGTCGTCTATCTCTGTGACATCTGAGATGCCGGGGTCGAATATATTAAAGTCAATGAATGTTTTACATTGTCAGAGGAAGTACAGGAGCAAAACTGGCAGCACAGGGATTTAAAAACACGAGAAATTTCCCAGCGCCCTGCTCGGGCCACCCTGCCACCCTTACCACTGTCTACACACCTCTTACACTCAGACAAGGCTCCACTAAAATCCATGTGGCATACTCGAGAAGAAGCATGACTCTGAGCAGCGTTGCTTTTCGTTAAATACGGGTACGCCTCCTCCCATTTGTTGAGATACTTTACCTTTCTGGGCAGGTACTCCATCCCTCTCACATTCGTCTTTTAGTTCTTGTTCTTGTTTTATTAGCGGGTGCGTTTCAGTTAATGACTCCCTGGATGTGAGAAAAATTGGGGGTTGGAGTTTTATTTTGTAATACATTGATCTGGATTTATTCGATTTATTAGTATTTCTTTGTGCAGATTTTCAATATGTGCTCTCCAGATGTCACCATGTTGGATGGATAAAGCTTGTGGTTCCTTTGTGTTGAAGTTGTTTCACATGATCCAGAGTTGATTTTGATGAAGGGTGTTCTTTATATATTTGTTTTTTAAATGCATTAGCCTGGAACGTTTGGTTAGCGTTGCTTTTTCTGTGCTGTTATCCACAGGTTCTCTCTCACAGGTGGTCTTGGATTCTTGAATGCTCTTGTTTGCTTGTTTATAAGGTCGCGTTTAGTAACTGCACTATTTCCCTGCAACTTTAAATTATTTCAGACTCAAGGTTGTTCCGGCGGGTGACCGCTGCTGTGGTAAACATGGCAGACTGACCAAGACATCAGGTTCAACTCCTGTTCATCCATTCAGAGCTCTCATAAAAACCATGTTCACCTGGACCTGGCAACAGGCAATTTCTGAATAAAGTTTCACAAAATGTCTTAGAAAAGACATCTACTCTATAAATAGCAGAGAGATATAGATCTCATCAGTTATGCCCAGACTTTGATTTAACTTTAACCAAATGTGTGATTTGCCATTTTACTGGTGAGATCTGATGGCAAAGATCACACACAAGATCCCCCCTGATGTTCTGCTCTTGCGTATGTTACTGAATTTCATGAAGGGCCCCATGACTTCATTATATCCTGCCTGGTGACCGGTTTCCAGGGGGACCGCTTGTTTACTCCAAAGGCAGCTAGTTCAGTTCAGGGCATATAAAAAAAACAACAGTGAAGAGAGTGCAGAGTCCAGAGCTGTACTGAAGTGCTTTGCACCTCGCGTCCACCAACTGCGGGAGCGAGGGTCGGGGAGTTGTTTGGATTTTCATATTGTCCAATTGTGGTTATTATGTTTTAGCATATTAAAAACAATGTACCACCAAGTGGTTCTCCAAAATATCTAACAAGACAATTTTTTACTGTTGATGAGAAGGAACAGGTATGGCAGCTAAACAGGTCAAATCTATTTAATGTAAATATCTGAAGAACTGTATGCAATAACTACCCCCCACACTACCCCACTGTTGACTAAAAAATGGAAGGGAGGAGGTTCCTCCTTTATATTTGTCCTGTGTCCAAACTTCATCATCATCGTATTTCTAAAATTGGGTTTTGTACGTTTGTTTTTTAGCTTTTAATTATTCCTGAGCGTAAACACAGAGGGAGTGCAACTGTAGCATTTTTACATTCAATACTTGTAAACGTGTGAATCCCAATCCTCCCTTCTCATTAGGCTTCCTGTGAAGAGCAAGAGCGTCAATTAAACACACGCTTTAATGGAGTCTTTCCGAAGCTTTATCACCGAACATAACCAGCGGAGAGCATCACTGCTGTGTACTTAACAGATAAAAATACACACCCTAAATCCTCTGCATGTCTGGCCTATAAATCTGTGGAGCTGTACAAATAAATGGCTGTCAATCAGCCAATTCTTAGGCCAGTGTATTAGCAAGTCAATTAGACCAACAAACAAGCAGCACAACAATGAAGCTGTGAGGTAATTGTTCTGCTGCTCAATTGGTCGGCCTGTCTGTTAATTGGGATTTGCAGAGGGGTCCAGCAGAGTCAAAATGACAGTTTCCACTGTGATTTGCTACTGTGGTCCTGCATGACAGCAGGGCTAATGGCAGCCACACTGTCATAGCCTCCCTCCTCAGCAAACATGGCTTTTGCTAAACTGAGTAGCGGTCAGTATTGCTGTTTTCATCTCTCAGCACATTCTTAGTCTGCAAGCGATATCAGCCTCACTGCTGACATGAAGCTTTATTATAGTTGTACTGGAGTTGTTTTTGAGCTAATTTACTGGTAATGCTAAATGTATTTTCTGCTCCTGCTTCACTTTAAAGATGTTCTACCATTGAACAAGTGGGAGACTTGTATTGTACAGATGCTACATGAAATGCAATGTATTTGTCACCCAGATTAGCAATGTTTTGTTTGCGGTGTTGTAGAGTTGCAAAGTGGGAAGGGTCTTTTTTCCCAGCAACATCCTCAATACTACTAAATAGGAAAGGGATGGGCTCAGCTTGTACATAAATGACAGGTGGTGCCAACAGCGAGCAAATGCTTGCTAGTTAGCTACTTCCATCGTCAGGTTCGGAAAAAAAAAAAAATGTGATGAACTAGTTATAATGTCTTCTGGACGCAATCTTATGAGGTATGCTACATAACATCCAAGCCTCAGAGGCAAATGACCAACCAAGCCAGTAGTTGATTCAGTGGGTTGTTAGCCTTACCATGTTAGTGACCAGCATTGGCACGCTGGTTACTGGCCATGCCAATAGCCGATCTAGTGGGTTGTCAACGCTGGTGTGCTAGTGGCCAGCCTCGGGAACTAATGACCAGCCAAGCCAGAAGCCGCTCGAGTGGATTGTGAGGTTAGACGCATGAGTTACCACACTGTTCGAATGAATAGTCGGCTTCTCATTTGCCACCGCCAGTCTCTCAGTTACCACTTATCATTGGCCAGATCAGTAGCTGGCTTTGGCTAGGATATGGCCTCCACTGACCTCTCAGTAGTCTCAATTCTGTCCGTTCTGCAGTGTCATACAACCCCAACTCCTAATCCTAACCCCTCGTAGGCCCGACGTCTTTGGTGCCAACTGAATCGCCTCAGCACTGTTTACCCTCAGTTCCGCTGCGTGCAACACTTCATTCAAGATGGAGGTGGGATGGAGCTATTCACTTTTTCTACCCAGATTTACAGTATCCTGCCTATCTCCAGACCAGCAGGATAGTACAAGCCCCCTTCTCTAACCTTGTGACCACCACTACTTTCAACTTTTTATCAAGGAACAAGACATTTTCAAACACAGTTGTTAATCTCTTGTATTGATGATTTAACTGGGGAAGTTTTGAGGCCATCAAAGCCATTGAAGAACACTAACTGCTACCCATGTAACAGTGTCTATGTGGAAAATGAAAGGAACCTTTACTTCTGTAACCAGAGGCGCTCGACATAGCTTAATGAGGAAGGGTAAAACACAGCATGAAAGCTGTTGAAGAGATGCAGAATAAAGGCTCCAACTGTTGCTGTGCAATCAAGCACGACTCCATCACATCCTCAAGGTAAACAACTCCTTTTACCTCGTCATGCTGTGGAAAACCATTTTCACAGCTCAGCGCAAGTATCCATCTTCATTGACAGTGTTATTCACCTTTCTTTTCAGAACTTTTAGATTTAAAATAAAGTGTATTTCATGTCAACCTTGATTCCAAATTTGTTGGGATGCTGTGTAAGTTAATTTAAACACAAGATACTTGTGCTCAAAAAGAGGATTCATTCTCAGTGAAGAACCTTGGACCCCTAATCTGTCTCTATACCTGCCAAAGAGCAGTGATTCCAAACACGTCTCTGGGGGTCATCAGGTGGAAACCTCCCTTCAACAGTGTTTCGCCTACTTAGTCCCACTACACCTCCAGGAGGCTAGGCGTGAACTCCGGCGTCCCAGAGTCACCCCCCTAGTGCCAGTTCACACTGCTCCTACACAATCCAAACAGCACTGCCACGTTCAACTGACCCAGAGATGCTCCAGGTAGTGGGCAGTACCGATGCTACCATTTAGCTAATGCTAATGCTAATGCTAACCGCTAACTGCTAAGAAGATCAGAAGAAGACAATACAGCACAGTAGTTGGGATGCTGTGTAAAACATAAATAAGAACAGAATACAATCATTTGCAAATAAACCTTGTTTACTGACAATGCTTTCATAAAGTGTTCCTGAGCCAAGGTAGTAACATCCTTTAACCAATCATGTCTTCAGAAAGTGGTGAGCCTCGCTCCATCCTTGCTTGTGAGCGACTGAGTCTTTCCAGGCTGCTCCTTTCATACCCAATCATGATACTATCACCTGTTACCAATCAACCTGTTTACCTGTGGAATGATCCAAACAGGTGTTTTTGGAGCGTTCCACAACTTTCCCAGTCTTTTGTTGCTCCTGTCCCAACTTGTTTGCAATGCGTTGTCAAATTCAGAATAAGCAGATATTTACAAAAATCAAACATTAAATAAATTGTCTGTGTACTGTTTTTAATTGAAGTCAGAAAATGATGAGCTAATCATCACATTCTGTTTTACATTTGTGTCCTCCACTGCCAATGTGAAATCAGGGCTGCTGAATATCCTGGAAGGCTTTTTGAAAACTAGAAAAAAAGCTGTAACATGAAGGTTGAGGCGACGTCTGTAGTAATAGTAGTTTCATTTCATGAAATTGAGAAGCTTTTCTTTCCAAACAATGAATGACCCATAAAGTGAATTTTGAAAGCTGTTGACGTCAGCATGTAGAGACGTTGGATTGGAAATGGAAAATTAGTCTTTTTGTGTTGTCAAGGCATTATGTATTGCACTCTTTCAAAAGATAAACCATGCTGATTCAATTTTATTTAATACTGACTAATATTTTTCCCATAGGAATGACATTCTTTAACCTGCTTCCTAAGCAGGTATGGAAATCAAAATGCATACACAATATCTGCATGTTTCTCTCCATCACACTGAGTAAAGCAGCAGGAGCTCATTGTCTGATTTCTAATCAAACCACCACTGGGCAGCAGAGTGGACAATGTGACCATGCAGTTACCTTTCTAATCACTGATGACATATCCAGACGAGCAGCCATTAAGAGTACGATCCACCACTGTGCTTCAGCTATAATTCATCTGCCTGTATGACACTGCTGTGTGTCCATTTGAAAATAATTGTGGCTATTACATGTTATGTGTGCTTGATGACACAGGCAGCACATGAAAAAGATGATGTCTGTCTGCTATTAGTCTTCAATCACACATCATATGGAATTCATAACACAAATGTGAACGTGTGTGAGCCATCTGTGTCAAATACCAGAAAGAAAAAAAATGAATGAATACAGTACGATATGACTACATGACTCCTGCATGACTCACTCTGGAAAGTGCTGCTCAGAAAGACCCAAATGGTCTCTGTGCAATTTCAAAAGGCAGCAGCAACAGCCTGTTGGTTCATAATGATCCCTGGCTTATTTTGCTAACTTTTCCCTTTATTACATCACTGGATGCATTATCTTCATGTTCTCCATCACATTCTCAAGTTATGAATACACCTTCAGTGTGAATATATATATATATATGAAAAGGCGTTTTGTGCTCTTTGGCGTTTGAGATCTTTGTCTCTTTGCTCTTATCAACTTTTTATCAGTCAAGGGTCATTTGAAAAGATCATAAATAATGATTTCTTCATTTGTCTGAACAAAGAAACAAAAGTAAATTTTCCTTGATCTACTGTGCTTTTTACTCTTTAGAGAACAAAAGTGTAGAAAGAAGGTTGAGAGTGACGTCAGCAGACCTGAGGCTCATTACTGAATGAAGCCTGCCCACACAGCAGCACAAATATAAAGAAAGTGTCTGCTCTTAAATGATCAGGAAGAAATGTGGCTGAGTTACAGGTGTTAGTGTAATGTGAAATGAATCTCGTAATTACAGTGGCACCCAGCTGCTCGTATTACTTACCCTCGATACTGTGAAAAGAGCTGCTGGAGGCGCTGGTAGAGGCGACAGAAAGTTGAGGGAAAAAGCGTCAAATTGAACAGGAACTTATTTTGAAGGGATGCTGCCTGACACTGACTGTCACCAGTTATGTTTTGATATCAGAGCATCAGCTGAAGAGTTGGAGACTGGCAGCAGGATGTGAATTGCACCACCTGGATTTCCAAGAATTTTTGTTTGCCTTTTTGTTGAACCTGAAAGGTTTAGTGGACAGCTACTCACATCAGCATGGCTCCCTGATAATACACTCTCCTTTCTCTTTGCCAGAAAGTCAGCGTTCCTGGACATGTCTGGCCTTTGGTCTCTGTCCACACAGGGACGAACCAGTTCATGCAGTTAAACTGACTCCCTGTGGAGTTACACAGTTGTGACTAATGACTTATTAAACTTCTTCCTGCAGGTCAGAGAGGCACAACATCAGGTTTAATGTAGGAAATCTGACAGTGGTAAGAATCAGTAGCCAGATGGGGAAAAGTTCTTTGACATAGTCGGGTTCCCTGTATTGGAATAAGGTTCATAATAGCGTAAAAGAGACTACAAAGCCAAACACTGGCTTTTATATAACACAAGCCTCTAAAGACAGTGTATGTAGGGTTGTATGGAGCTTGTTTCATGGACCACTTCTTGTATAATAGCAAATGTGTTCTTCTGCCTGTCAGAATAATGCCTGTTAATGTCCAATGTGAATATTTTCTCTCTACCATTTTTTGTGCTTTTATATGCCACAAAAGGCGTACTCCACTATCTCCACATGCAAGTACACACGCACAATTACAAACCTCCACAACATCTAACTGTAGAATGGCAATAAGTACTGTGACCTTCCTGTGTTATCCCTGATTTCCCTTGTGCATATACATTGATGCTGCTTTCTTACAAAATAAATTACCAAAGAAACAAACAAACCTGGTATCTGGCCATGTTTTTCAAACTCCACACCCTCGCTTTACTTTGTTGTATATTTGTAGTCTCAACTCCAAGATGAGATTTGACTTGACAGAGCAAAGAAGGCGTTACAAACCAGGCAGTGCAGGACATCCCATGACTATTAAAAGCTGACCATTAATACTACAGAGAATTAGTGGCATGTGCCAGCAAACAAGCAATACGATGAAAAGCATTCTACATTTTCTTGGTCATTACAGTGCAATAGTGCAACTACAAGCATGTCGAATGTCTGTACGTGTTATTTGGAGTGACTTTGATGTGATTCCAGGTGGAACATCTGAACATTCTAGCTATTATTCACTTCATTCACATCTTCCATTCCGAGCACGGCTGAGACAGTGAATTGTAATCTACCACCACTATTTTTAGCTTCTCACATTGCACTATGTGTTGATAAACACTCTCCTCAGAAGCACAAGTGAAAACTGGAATGCCAATTTATCACTTTGAGCAGCTTGTTCCGAAAGCGCAGTTGCCCAGCAACAGACATCACAGACATCCATTGAGAGAGGAAAAGAAATCTTCTCGCACTGGCATACTGTATCTGTGTGGTGTTATTTTTTTTTTTGAGGGCGCTTTGTCACCGTTTTGATCCATAGTGGGAGGTGTAGGAGCATGTACATCCACTGTGTGATAGCAAGCGTGGGGTGACACTGGCACATACACAACCGTGGGCGCAGATTAGAATGGGCGGAAGAAAGAAAAGAGGACGCAGAGGTGGAAGAAAGACGAAGAGGAAGAAGAAGGGCAGCTGAGAAACAGGGCGAAAGGAAAAAAAAAAAAGAGCACCACATGCTAGAAACTGAACAGAATGACCAAAGGTTTAACAAAGTAGCTCAGCTGGAATTTGCATTTAGCATCAACAAGAAAGTAGAAACGGGGTAATTGAGAAAAAAGGTATAAAAAAACAGGCTTTCGTTCTGTGTTTTCATGGTGAGCCAGTGGGTTAGAGTGGGCAGACAGTCTGCTGAATTGCTTTACAGAAACAAACAGAAAGGGGAGCTGTTCTTGCAGAGCTAAGAAATCCAAAGCTTTCTCACTTACTGGTCACCAAGAGGACACATTGCATTGTCCCCTGGGGTCCTATGTCTCGTAAGCAAGAAAGAACTTAAACATCAAATTTAGACAATGAAGTTTTGAATGGTCAGAATGCATCTGGCTACTGTGGAGATCAATGGAGATCAGTGCTTCGAGTCTCGCCCGCAAATTTGAGGGTGTGGGTGATTTCGACACACTGACCCTGGGAAATCTGACCGGGGGACAAAACATTGCGGAGAACTTCTGGGAACATCGGACCCTGCAAGCACAGAACTCTTGGAACACAGATAAGTAAAAGGAAAGAAAGGAGAGAAGCGTGTGTTCACCTGTGGCTGCGGTACACGTTGAGCAGAATGATGACGAAGCCCAGGCAGTAACAGGCCAGGTAGGGGCTACCACAGAGCCTGGAGAGTCTCCGAGTGCGATGCTCCCATCTCGCCACCTGACAAATGACAAAGAGGTGGACAGCGGGAAGAGGACATGAGATGAAGGAGCTTCCCTTGAAAATCCGACCAAGTAGTCGTCAAGAACCAGCAGATACTGAGCTGCACATTTATTTGGAGTTGTGTTCATATCAACCTGTGGGATGGACGCCCGCTGCTTTCTCTTTTAGCTCTGATCTGGTCTCCACCATCTCCTGACAGAGCACGTGAGACGTTGCTTCTCCCTCGCCAAGATGTTCATTGCCTCGAAAAAAGCTGTGCTGTATTTTAATTCTAGCTTAAACACGAGCCAGGCTAATAAACAAATAAACCACGAGCTAAGATGTTTGTCTGGTTACTTTCCAGGCTACCTTAAACACACAATTCCATTTCATTAAAAAAAAAACACAACCCAAACTCACCTCCACTTAAAGTTCATGTTTCTTTTTTAAGCTAATAAAAACAGTCCAACCAGTTATTAACTGAAAACCTTCCTTTTGACGAACAAAATAGTTTCCCTCTCTGACTCATGTGTCTCTTTAAGGCTTCTCTCAGTCTCAGACCCTCTCTCGAACCTCTCATGGAGCAGATGAGGCCGTGCTGGAGCGTTTTTAAAAACCTGCTCTGCGCTCCATCCAAAACCCTTTGCTTGTATTCCGACTCCTGATGGAAATATCTGCCCCTTCAGCTACTAAAAACTGAACCACCACAGCAATGTTGTTGACTGTAAAACCAAAACAACGAGCTGAAGGATGACAAAACGCCATGTAACGGTGGGAAACTGGGCTGATAATTATCTGTAGGTTTGTTACTCAGAGAAAACTCTTTCAAACACACATAGTCTTTTGATCCATTGTTATTATACAAGACTTTTGCCATTAAGCTACGAATTTACTGCTTCCATTTCTCTTTAAATTGACTTATCTGCAAAAGATGGCTGTTCTGATGCTTTGACTAAAAGTGCCTTACCTATTAATTTTAAACTTTGGCCCACAGATGGTTCTCGATTTTTCAAATGTTCATTTTTTTCCTCACAATGGCGGAGGAGTGTGTGATTCAGGGATTAATTGTTGTTTCTTTCCTACGATTTGAAAATGTCAGAAACAATGTATTACGGCACTTCACAACATCGTCAAAGCGCTCTTTCTCGCCTCCCCACCTCAAGCCTGTCATCAACCGCTCCACCCCTCCCTTCAGCTTTCAGGGAAAAGTTACCGTTCACCGTGAACTGACGTGTTCATCATTTTCAGAATTGCTGTTTCATAAGTGTCGGCATTGATTAAAATGCTGACAAACACGATGAGATGCCTCTCACGACATAGTTGATATACATTCATGTCTGACCCCATGACAGACAGCCTTGAATCCATTCAGGAGTTTACAAAGTGGCCGACTGAGAGTCTGCTCTAGTGGATGCAAAAGCTGGCTGTGTTCAGAAAGTACAACTGGGTGTTCTGTCTTTTTTTTTCCTGAAAAAAAACATTCTGAAAAGTGTAGGACTCCATCACGAAACAAGCTCCGGACAAACATGTTTTCCATCATGACCCATGCGTTTTATGAACATAAGGGCCCTGTCAAGGCCATTCGCTCTGAGCGCTTGATTGCAAGGTGTTTGCATGATTTTTAGCTGATGAATGTTTCATGCGAGGATGTTGATAGATCTGCCCTTCTCAAGACGTGATGTGATTCATTCCCCTCATTTGCTTTTCAAATCTGATCTTAAAACGGCACATGAAGTGATTGGATTTGTGTATTTGCACAACGTAATCACTTAAAAGTCACTGAGTGGAATCGTGGAATCGCGGAAATGTGTACAGAACTTTCTCATATGGCATTTTTTTGTAGGAGTGTGAAGCAGAGCAGCTGTAATCTGTTTATTTCACAAAAATATCTGTATTACAGATTAGGTAGACACATTAATACTGGAAGTGAGCTGGGTCTGACCAGTAGCTGTCATCGCGACAGTTTCCTCATACTTGTTGTCACAAAAATAGAAAAACAGAATATTTTCATCAATAATTAATCAAATAATAAAGCATGAACCTGCCTGAATAAATAAAATATATATGATTTGTGTTTATAAACTGGAGGTTGTAATTGTAGGGGGCGGAGATAAAAAAAAAGTTGGTTTTAAATGTCTTTAAAAAAAACTGTAAAGCTATTCATAAAAAAATCTAAAAAGCTTACTTTCCACTTGCATGCACTTTTGTGACGGTCCCTAGCTTCACCTCACAGTTTCAAAAAACCCAAGACAACAGATCTTACTGCTGGATCTTGAGATAAAAAAAACACGTACAGCACATCCTGCACTGCACAGAAAAAATGGTCAGAACAGATGAAAAATGATTTCGAATGAACCTCACTGTTCATATTGTTCTGACATGTCTGAGACAGCTGGTGCATTAACAGGCAGCTGTATTCTCTCGCTGGAGCTACTAATTGATGTTTATTTCGAGTTTTCAGCGAAGTTGCACCATGCATATTCTGGCAGTAAAAGATCTTATCTAAGAGGTCTCGGTTGCTCGTCCTGAGATTGCACCTCGTTTAAAATAGAAACCATTCAAATCCTGTCAGTTATCCAACATGAAAAGCATTTAACCCGCCTGTCCATATGGTGAAACGGCTTGTCTGTGGCATTGCTGACTGAAAGGGCTGTTGATGGACCTTGGGCTGAGGAAGTGCGTAGACGGGTAGAAAATGCAGAAGAGTAAAAGGACACAAATGTTGCCATGGAAACGCCTTTTCTATAGCCTGGAGAGGAAAGATAGAAACAGAGAAGGAAATTGAATATAGGTGAGAGGAAACAAACTTTATATGGTGAGAAAAGAAACTCGGGGCTTTAGCGACTGCTGAACTACACCGACTCAAAGGGCAGCCTTTCTGTTTTTTGAGCTCTATGGGAAAGGCTTAGCATGAACAGTCCTTTTCTTTCATAATATACTGACAGCAGAGCGCTAGTCACTAAGCAGCCTTTTAGCTGTGATAGGGCTTCATGCTTAATATTTTTATTCTCCCTCTCCATGTTCCTTAGTCTCTAACCTAAAAACTGACACTTTGCACTTGCTGTTTCCAGTAACACATGTCTCTTTCTTTCATCTCCTACAAGAGGATAATTTCGAGAAAAACACATGGTTAATTGAAACCCAAGAACATTTTATTACCCTGCGGCAAACATGTCAAGCACCCTCCACCGTCCCCATCAGAAGGCCATTTCGACCAGTACGCTCTGGTCCGAAGCAGCGATGGGACTGCGGGCCCTCCCGCCACCGTCCAACATGATTTACAACCCTCCGCTGGGTGACGGAGCACGCTAAAAATACTCAGGTGTTCTGCAGACGGACGACTGATGCTGTTATCAAATCATCAATCAAGCCATGGTAATGACACCAGGCAGGGATCAGAAGAGTACAGAGAGTGGCGCAGCTCTCCAAGACAAATTCAATCACGGCTTAGGTAACAGGCTCCTCGTGCGGCCCCATTAAAATCTGAGATGCAGGTACTTGAATGGGCACGAACTCTGGCCATTAGGAAGAAATCTGAGGGGGAGGGACTGCTTCCATCTAATGATCATCATCGAACAAAATCAAAGGAGCAAATGGGGAAATACAGCCAACAGCACCCTCCAATTTAACTTCACCTAATCACATTTGCTACACACACCCAGAATACACACATGGAAAACATAACGTAAAGGATATCTTATGTAATACTACAGTGTGAAAACTTGGAGTACCACCAGGGAGAAAGTCTCCAGCCTGGACTGTGATTTGATCAGCCTGATCGACAGCTGGTGGTTGGTCCATCGTATCGATGCACAGCTGTGTTTAATGGAGGACAAGCTGCACTGTGTGCACAAATGCACACACACGCACGGTCAGGCGTATTAATGCGAGGAAGTGTGCTGTCCTGGGGAAAAGGAGAACAAGAACATAGGAGGATCACATGCACACCTGCGACACCCTGATTAAATCCTCCTCCTCAATTCAGAAAATAATGGTTGAATATTTAAATATCTGGGGGATTATGGACATTTTGTCAGCTGCAGTGCAGAAAATACTGGTCAGCACATGCTCTTCTACAAAAATACATTTAGATTAACATGGGTCATGAGGCTGATAGATCCATTAACTTCTCCTCTAGCACTACCATGAAGTTAATATTTGCAGCTTTGAGGGAAATGTCCCAACTACTCTTCCATGCTATGAAGTTTCATACATTCATGCATTTCAGACATCCGTAATGAGCAAATGTTAGCATGCTATACACCTGCTAAACATCAGCATGTATTTACTGTGAATATTCATGGTCCTGAGTGGATCAAACCTGATGTTTCTGCAACCTCTTGAAATTTCTTGTCAAACAAAACATAGAAATTTTACAATAAAAACAAACCATGCTCTGCTCAATCCACTTGAGTCTGTTCAGGCTCCCCTTAGAAATGATGTCAACTTTGCACATTAGAGTTCTCGTGATCTGCTCATTATCTACAGCCAGATTTCCAGGAAATTTGTTTATGATCATAAAGGTAAACCCCCTTGGCCCTTGACCCCATGGCCTTTTATCTATTGCCACTCTCAGGTTAACTAGGGATCAGTCAGTTGCATCGCTCAGTGGCACATTCACAATAGCTCTCAGGAGCTACAGATACAGCTTCACTGTATGCCTTTGCTACCTTTCAATGAGCAGATGAAAGAATGAAACTGATCATTTTACTGGACTGTCATTTTGCTCTCACCATTCTTTTTTATTTCTGCCTCTATCTCATGTTACTTGAATCCGAATGAGATTGTGACCTCTGTTACGGCTGCACCCATTCCACCTCCTGGCAGAGGCAGGAGGTCAAACCTATTATATCACCCTGATTATATCATCAAGGATGATTCAGTTGAAATGCTTACAGGGCGCAAAATCGCAAATTAATACCCGCAGACGTCAGGATTACGGATCCAAATGCTCTCCATCTGCATCGCTTTTACTGTGACATTAGAATGAACTGGACGTAGATAAAAATACAGTGAAGGAACTCAGTGTTGGCTACGTTAAAGCTGAAAATGAAGAAACCACAGGGGTTGACATTCTCAGACTGTGGCTTGTTTGTCATGGAGTTATGTGACTATAATCACTGCCGTGGACATGCAGAACATTCACCTATCTGTGGCACCGTGGTTGGAAGGACAGGTATCTGTTGTTTTTGGGAAGCATGGAAGCCTTGAACCTGAGGGGATGGACAGAGACTTTTCCAAAATATGATGTCATGTCTTTCCACCCACTTCATGCCACACAAATCACTGCCTCCACCTCCACCTGTGTCCTTCAGCTTGAACTCCCAGAAAACAGATTTCTGAAATATGGCCGTGAACAATAAACAGCTATCGCGACTTGCCCTCCGGTGCCCACCACTGTGACTCACTAACACACAAGCTTTAGCCTACACCCCATGGTTACATCTGAGGTCAAGTCACCCAGGCAATCAGGGTAATTGAGTCCAATGAATAAAAACACGAAAACAATGAACTGAATCTTTGGTTCTTCACTGAAGTCATGAATATCTCTTTCCTGAACCAAATACATACAGCATGTATAATACAGCAGTGTTCCACAGATTCAGATCAGCTGCTGATGATCCTCAGTCATCTGAGGTCAAGCTGGATTACACAAGGCGGAAAGACAAAAACAAACAACAATAAGCTTTGATATACTTTAACAAGTTTATCTTGTTAGCGAAGGATTTCCTACATGTACATCAAGCAGACACAGTGCATTGTTGCCGTGTCCTGAGATCCAATCCCTGGCAAACATGAACTTGTAATAAGTCATAGTTTTCCTTTAACCCCTTGACGCTTGAATTTATTTAGAATTATATTAAAAAAAATAATTCTTTGTGTTTTTGCTTTCAAATTGATCCTAAATTAAGAGGAGTTTGTTAAGTTTTCTGTAGCACATAGAATAGATACAAATTTTGGTATGATGGCATTAATCCTTGCATTTAAGCATTAACGCCTGTTGTCGCTAATTTGCATATATATATTTTTTTAAATTCATAAATGTGCATCATATGTGCAACACAACGCATGTTGTTTTCACTTTGACCGGTCCGACGGGAAACCAGTGCTTGCAAAAGGTTCCTAGGTGTGTGTTGAATATGCACAAACCGGCATTAGAGGAATGCATGTGCGATTCAGCTGCAATGTGGATTAAAGCGGTATGATGCGAATTCATGACAATCAGCGTTAAGGGGTTAATGGCGAAAAGTTTAAGACATTGTCGACTGTCATGCTGAGAACCTTTAAAGACTTCAACAACTTAATGTGTTAATGTGTTGCACGTTAATGTGATCTTGACATGCATTTTAAACAGGTGCACCAAAAAAGAATTCTAATCCAATGTCAATGTAATCATCTAAATGTCTTCAAGCAGGAAAGAAAATGGAATCAAAAAGTACTGGAAGCATCTTTTAAACTGCCTGCCTGTCATTCGCTTTGTCTGGCTCAACGAGCTCTTGCTATCTTCTCCAGACTTCCGCTGTCTGACAGACATCTTCAGCTGCGTGAGTAGCAGCCGGCGCGGACAGCATGAGCTGATGAGCACTTTGTTCCCACAGATGTAGGTCACTGGGCAGCGCAGACCTGATGACTGGGACCAACTCCATATGCAAGGAGAAGATCGGATGACGTTTAATATGCCGTTCGCTCCATCAGCTTCATCGCCACACAGGGGCAGGTTTAAAACACATGCACCGGGTGGCATCTATTTGCTCAACTCAGGCTGGCCTGTGCTTGTGAGGGTACGGTGAGAGGGGAGAGTTAGTTTGTGAAATCGCTCATAAAAAGTAGAAAAAAAAGAAACAAGAATCACTGCTTTTCCAAAAGTAAAGACACAGGAGTAAAAGTGTAAGGATAGCTGTAAAGTGCACCCGGTCCTGAGCACCAGGGGCATGCCAAGTGCATTTTTGGTATTTTGATGGGGATGCTCATCTGGTGTACCTGTTGAGTACTTGGATACAGGGCCGGATCAGAAAGAATACCTTGTCAGACATTAGAGGTGAGCGTTTAAGAGTCTGCAGCAATCATGACCAATCACAATCACTCCTTTCATCGCCTCTCCACGTCATGATGCACAGTGCACACATGCACATAAGCACAGGTTTCTGTAGTTATTTTGCAACATCAGTATAAACAACCAACTGTCACAGATTAAATAGCTGCTAAGAATCACTCATAAACTATTATGTTTGGCTGGCATTAATGCTGAAATCTGAAATCTCTACTTAGAGTTGTCAAAATTGACCCAAAAACGATTTTCGATTATTCCTTCTAAAAACAAACACACACACATAGGCTGGATTCAGTTTCAAGCATTTCAACATGTATTTTAAAAGATCTACACATCTGCATATTAAATAAAATCATGTCCTATGCCGTGTTGTTAAAGTATTTGTTCATTTCAGCTCGACCTACATTTCATCTTCGATCAATGAAAGTGATGTTGTGTGCAGAGTTTCCAGTTGGTGCCGGTCCACGTGTCCTGGAAGATATCAATGTCCCAGACAAACAGGAAGAATTCCGGTCAAATATTATCTGATTATAGAGCCCATTTCCCCATGTTTCGTCCAAGTGACTAATGGAGACAACAGTTTTTTAAGTTTTTCCAGTATTGTGTAGGAGCCAGCAGCCATAAAATGTGATGCAACCGTCAATGTTTGTCCACTAAAGGTGTTTTTGCAACTGGGCTCAGATTGTTAGAATAAGTGTCGGGCAACATTATGGAAAGGATCCCTACAGAGAGACATTTAGGATGCGTGTTAAAGAGTAAGATCCACTTTGTTCAACCACAAACAGCTCTCTTGCCAAAGCCACCAGACTCCATTCACAAAAACAGTAATTGTATCATTGAAAAACACACTTCATTCAAACCTGACAAAACCAAAACAAAACAAAACAAAAAACCTTCCTGGTTCAACTTTCCACATCAGAGAAGCAACAAAAACCACTTGTAGAGCCAGACTATTTTCACATTAAACTCAGGAATTATTTTCACTGGACATTATGACCGGAGAGACTTAAATATATCACACTCCAACAGATGCTCCTCATGCAAAGACCCCTGTCCGTCATGCAGTGTATTCAGTGCAGCTGCTGCAGTGGTGCTGCTTTTTTTACCCTACAATAGAACATTCATTTTCTCAATCAAATGTCTGGATCTTTTCACAATTTGCATATAAATTAGAACTTAGAATATTTTTCTTTTCACATCAGCTGGATGAAAAACACACAATAAAGCCAGAAAGATGAACAAAGAGTTTGTGTGACTTTAGAGAGGTTTACTGTATGTGGGTGTGCCTTCACCAAAGAAAGTGACCAAAATATCACAGGAGTGTCCTGAGCTGCAGACCTGCTCAGAGCAAACTTTTTCTCCATTCTTGGTATTGCCACACCATCTACAGCGCATCTCCTCCCTTTGAGCCACACAGCGAGTCACAGAGACACCAAGCCTGTACAGCTGAGGAAATCTTCTCAGTGCGTCCCAAAATACCAGTTTGTCAGTGGAACACCGTGCTCAGCGCTCTGCACCAACCTGAAATACAGCCCAGTGCTTATCTGCTCTAACATAAGCTACAAATGCTAGCACGCCCTGCTGACTTCCTACAGTAGCAACCTAGCTTTGCTTTTAAAGGCACAGAGCAAATGAGACACACACACACACACACACACACACATACTTTCTGCTGTTCTGCTCCTGTGTGCACAACACTTGTGTGTCAGACCATAAAAGTCCTCTGATCATTCTGTCAGACGCTGTCATGACAACATGGATGCATTACCAAATCAAATCTACAGCATGCACATAATTCATGCATGTAAACATGGTCAGAAATGTGAGTCTCAAGATGACCCTTAATATCTCGAGGTATCTTTGATAGCCATTTACTGTCTGAGAGTACGTGACAGTTTTCTGTTGTCTTGGTACAAACTCATTCAACTACAAGCAAAAAAAAAAATTGACATATACATCACTTACAATAATGACCTTCCAGACATGACTTTTTATTAGAATTTCAAAGTGGAGAGGCACAAGGCTAATGATCAACCCTGACACATCCTGTGACTCACAACACCTTTCTCTCTCATTTTCATGTTTTCATATATATATATATTCGCTTCCTATTCAACTCAATTCACATAGGTTTGTTCCCGTCCCTGTCTTTCTTCAGCCTTTTTTTTTTCCATTTCTGCTGCTTTATTTTTTTGCTGTATGCTTGAGGTCACGTTGACATCACACTGCATTTTTCCCACTGCTTGCTTTTTGTATTTACTTAGGCTTTGGAGTTTGTTTTTTTTAATTATTATTCCGTTTCATCTTCTCTTTCCTGATTAAATGAAACACCTATCCCTTCCCCTTTTCTGCCTCACTGTATCAAATCCTTCCTCCTGCCCATCTAAATACTGATGACTCATTCAGACGTTACGCTGCCAAAGGCTGTATCAGCATCCCACGGGCACCAGTTCAGACTCCTGCAAGACGGAGCACAACATGGGAGCCTTACATCATTGAGGCTATGCGCGCTCACTTTTGTGTGTGTGTGTAAGTCAGCGTCTAATCTGCCGACTCTCCTCGTGCAATTTCATGGGGCGCTGCCTTTGAGTTTAGTTCTGTAATTGCAAACGTTTGGCTATAGTCTCAGCTGTGATTAGGGCTTGAAAGCAGAGCGATAAAGGTCGATTGAGATTACACACAGTTCTACGATCAGTGGGGGTGCAGTTTATCTCACCCAAGAAGCTCTTGACGCTCTCTAAATGATTGGTTCCCAACTTTTCTGTCTGATTTACCTCCACAGCCCTGTCAGATAAGGTCCGCCTTCATCTACAACACCTGTCGTGCTCCAAAAATATTCATTTGAATTGATTTGACTACAACTTGAACGGCAGAAGCTGAATGTTCCTGTCATTTGTGCAGTACTTTTAGCCACACAACACTTTAAAGTGGCTACGTGGCTAGCTGGTGAACTGTTCAGCAGCTAAAGAGCCACAGATTTCCCACAGGAGTTGATGGAGAGTCAAACACCCTCTAACAAGGCTTTTCATTGGTTTCAAATAAAACTTTTTCAACATATTAACCAAGCCTGCTGGACAGGAGCGTTACTTTGAGGGTGGCCATCTTCCTGTTGTTGGTGCACAGTCAATTCCCACATTTAGTTACAGTATCTACAGCCTCATGGATGTGGATGTCATGTCCACGTGATTTTAGCTGAGATGTCAGCCTAAGGTGGTGAGATAAAGCAAGACGGAACAGGATGACCACTTTTCTCCCAGCGCCTCAGTGTCAGCCTGACATCTATGTCCTGCAGCCCCAGACCCGATCTAATCGCATTTATGTCGGGAGCAGATTTGACTTTGAAATAGTTTCAGATATCTTACGAGGCTCGGAGAGCGGCAACCTGCTGCCATCCGAAGAAAGGATGCAATCTGAGCGAGGCTTCATCCTAAACAATAGTACAAATACAATCAAAGTAGCTCATGACCCAGTTTTCATTTCATTTTTCTTACCACATCCATCACTGCCACCCGTCCAATCACTGAGCACAGGAATACTGTACATTCCAGTTGCCTGAGCAATTATTCACAAGGGTCTGAACGATGGAAGATGCAAAGGAAATGAAAGAAAAAAAAAAGCTTTTAAATTATCTGAGCTAGCAATGTTTCCTCTCTGCCTGAGTGCACTAAGGTTCCTCTCAATTAGAGAGTGAAGACTTCTGGAGGGTGCAGTAAAAATGCAAATGGAAAATGCCTAATGTGTTGAATTGTGTCACATTTCCATGGCTGCATTATTATATCTTAAAAACGTATTATTAATTCCTGCTTGGTTATTGATGTTTTTTCAGAATAAAGGTTGACAGATGGCTCCCAGCTGAAAACTGGGGCTGCGGTATGACTGGCTGACAAAGGTTAAAGGTACATTCACTGTTCCTCACCAAAAAACAATGTGTACATCCTTGAGGCCAAAATGTATGCACTGAGTGCTCCTCTTTCCGGTACCTAAAGGTTACGGTGCAGAAGCTGCTGAAAACCTCCTGACAATTTAGTGTGAGAAAACCTCATTCCTCGTTTTAGCTGATAAAGTGAACCTAATGCAGATCAGTGTTGACACGTACAACGCCCCATTTGGAATGATTCATTATTTATTGAACTTTTAAGGACACGGGACAGGCCGACTCTTAAAAATAAAGCAAAGGTGCAGCATGAGCTCAGTAAGTACAAGCTAGGGGTTAGAGGTGAAGCTTCTCAGTGCTATCCTCTGCGCACAGGCAGCCCTTTGTAAGCAGCTGATCATTTACAGAGACCGCTACAAGAAATCATTGAGATAAAGACTGAAAACAACATCAGTTACAAAAGCAAAATGAAAACATGCTCCCTGATAAACAAACCATGCGGCTGTCTTGCATAATAAAGTCAGATAGAGAGCATAATTACGTCACAAAAACAATGTCATGCAGCACAGAGTGATCTACCTAGCTGCTCCTTGCTAGTCTTGATTTTGGCAACACCTTTGGCAATACGTAGGGTGTGGATCATCAATACCAAAACAATTATTTCTGCAAAATCGTTTTTTGGCTCTTGTTTTAACAAAATCAGGCAAATGCACGTGTTTAACGGTGTCGCAGCACAAGCAGTAGTATAAGAGTTTTGTCTCAACAAAACAGTTTAAAATGAGCAAACTTATTATCAAAGAGTGAGTACACAAAGGCCCAGCCACATTGGCATTAATAAAAAAAATACTCTTGACAGTGCTGACCTATTTCTAGACTGTGTGGACTTACAGACCTTCACAGCAGACATTCTGACTTGTCATTGCAGCAGAGACACAGACTCTAAATTCTTTCATAAAGGGCCATGTGGCTGCAGGCCGAGTCCACTGAGCCAGAAATTGAGATTTTCAAAACTTTGACATTAAAACAGAGAGTAACCATGTCCATTTATAACAGATTTGCATTTCTGTCCGGCTGCTGATTGGCTGACTGAGCGTGATGCTGCTCTGATTAACTTGCTGTTCTACCAACACATTTCGGTCAGTACTCAAAAAGCGCTGAGGTTCCATACTCAGTTCCAGAGCTTTGCTTTGGTGTTTAACTTTGGGTAAGGGTCAGTGTTGACATTAACGTAACACAGCTCTTCCTGTGGATCAGAGGATGTTTGCTAGAAAAGAGGTCCAGCCTTACACATGCTTCAACAAATTTGGTTTTAATTACACCTCATAAAGACTAACAAAACAGTCATTTTTAATACACATACAGATTGTGACACAACGATGGCGGAGGACCAGGTCAGTCAGCAAGGATGGAGAGAGGCTAACGATGACATGACAGGAAAGAAAAGAATTGGAGATCATCGGGAAGCGGCCAGAGGGCAGATGGAGGCCTAGCGATATGAGAAAAAGAGAAAATTACCACTGTGTGATTCACTAAGCCTCCCTGTGACAAAACCATTGTAGGTGAGAGCTGCAGGAAAAAACTGAAGGGAGAAACCAGTGGGGGGGGGGGCAAGTCAGAAAAATGGTGCAGAAGTGAAGTGAGAAAAACAAATGAGATGAAGAGCTGCAGAGGAGGAGGTGCACAGGGAAGATGACCGGACAGCTGTTACGAATACTATGAACCATTTGTATGAGAACACATTAACTTATTTTCAGCCTTTTGGTGGAAGTGGCCTTCAGTGCCGCGTGTGACTGCCTATTCTGTCTACCCGTGTGGCTGTGCATAACCAGTGATGGGGATATTTTTGGCACACGGGAAGTGTTATGTATTAGGAAAACATGACAAGAGAATTACACCACCTGCGGGATGGTAGTAGCTGCGTGTCGAGTGTTCGGTTAGGAGCAGCCAACGGACGAGTTCTCAGCCGACTCTGTCATGTCAACAACCTTACCTTTATCTTAAGTTTCTATTATATTTCCTCTCCTCTCTCGTACGGCTTGGTATAACCGTATATTGTTCAAGCGAATCATGTCCGTCTCCCTTTTTTCAAAATCAGTGTTTTCTCACTGTTCAGCTGGCCAGATCCAGACCAGGAAAAAGAAGCGTGCACACTGATATGTTCTGCGCCGCGTTCAGTTGCTTCATTGTGCTCCGAGCAATAAGCCTAAAAGCAGCAGCATGTGCCGACTTTATTTTGCCTCTCAGGTTAGGTGCACCTTATTGGTGGAGGATTTTGTGGCTGCATGCAGCCTGAGAGAAATACTGTGAGCACTGGTCAGCATCTCTGCATGTTCACGTAATCTCTGTGCAACAGAGCATCAATCAGAGATAAGGCAGTCAGGCACAGTGCTTACATGCAAATACAACACTGTCTATCATAACGTATATCACAGAAACGTGACATATATTGATATTGATATCACAAAACATGATTTTAAGTCGGGTTAGTGCATTGACAATACTACAAAGCATTTCTTTATATGACTTTACAAGGTTTTTCTATATTCACAGTTAAATCCTATCTCATGAATCATTGATTTTTTTTCCTACAAAAAACACAGCAATGAACTCTAAAGAATAAATAATGAAGAATAATTCAGCCCATTCAATTCAACTCCAAATGACTGACCCAACATTTAGATGCCTCTTCTTGTGCAGTGACTCATTTATTTTCCTCATTGGAATTCTGTTGGATTTGTACTAATTTTGCTCCCAGGATGTAAGAACTTAAATGATCAGTGACCATAATCAATAGCAACCCTGACACTAATTATACCCATTGTCACACAGCAGTCACGAACTGGAAGTATCCTGTAGAGACTGTTGGCGCTGTATTTGGACTGTCAGAGGTGTTAATATAAATAAATACGATGGGACGCACACATAAAAGCAAGAATAGGGCTTGACGCACAACTCGTCACCAGCGCACATAGTGGGAGGTAATTACATCATCAGCACCTGATGACACCCCTGAAATCAGTGCACAGGTGCGATTAGCATCAGCAGGTGCAGCAGTCTGCAACCTGAATCAGAGCTTAATGACAGCGCCGTGCCGGCTGACAGGCGGATCTGTGTGGCAAAGTACATCTTGCTCTTCCAGTGGCTTTCAGAGATTCAACTCTAGTCTGGAGATGAGTCACCATGTAGGCCACCTACAGCAGGTCCGGTATTAGACCGCTTCGATTGAGGGAGCGGTAAGACATGACGATTGGTCATCGAACGCTGCAGAGTGTCCCGGTGATGAAGTGTTTTTCTAGGTCAACCCTTTACCATGGTTCCACTGGCAAAAGTCTAATGGGGTCTTATCCTTGACTGAACCAGAAAATAAACTCACTTATGTAGGTAATGTTCAAGAAGATAATCTTTATAAATTACAACTCTATGTACCTCATGTACATTATCTATTATTACATGAACATGATGATTTGTTATTGTCTTCCAGAGTGTTTGCTCATATTATCTTACAGCAGCTTTTTTAGGCCGTTGTTTTTTTTAGAGGTCTGTGACTCAAAACCTTTTTCATCTCACACAAAACATGGCTTCGTCTATCAGCAACCTATTACAGCATCACTGTTCTGTTTCTGTGTGCAACAAACCTAACAAACTCATCCAAATCCAGCAAGTGTCACCAAAGTTCTTGTTTTGTCATGTAACATAGCGCGGCAGAAGGAGGTAAGGACACAAGAGAAAGTGGAGAAAGAGCTCTTGCATGCTGCAGATGACACTCCACTCACAAGGGAGGTTACTAAGAGACGATGGAGCTCAGGAAAGGCTTGCAAATGGTGGAAAGGTGAACATCTTTTGCAACAAGAATTTCAGTCTGTCACAGCATCCACTACCTGTAAGCTTCAGCTTCTGTGTTGTTATATTCACCTTAGACCTCAAGTAAAGAATTAGCCAGTGTGACTATTATTTTTCTTTGTATCTGTCTGGATGTATATTTTGCATTTTGAGTAATACGACTATTAATTTCATTCAAATTTCATCCTTCAGGCCGGCAGAGAAATCCACCTCCAGCTCTCCAGACTGCCACAAAGTGGAAGCTCATTAACTGCAAGGACCTTCACTACTTTTCCAAAGTTATTAGTAAGTAAGTACCATTAAGGTGGACCCTTGGAGGCTTGCTATGGTCTCCCTAGTTACCTACATTTGCTTTACTTGCAACCAGGGTATAGTACTCCTCAAAGGGCACTGACTAGATGCATGCTTGTCTTTTTAACTGCAGGCTTCCAAATACTAAAATCTTGCTTGTTAAAAACTAAATTTCTGTCAGTATTTGTGCCAAACTTGCGACAGGGACAACAGAAGCAAGCTTTGCGGGGCACACCAGCCACGGTACCTCACGGTACGGTTCAGCCTGAGCTGAATGCATGTGCAGTCTGGCCTAAGGGACATTTTGGGAAAACATGGGCAGTCTGCGATGGCACTGGGCAGTGCGAGCCATGGTTTCTATGAGCCACTGCTGCGACACATACGCTGTCAGCGGGTGCAGTGCTTGTGCAACTGGATTTGGGGTCGGCTTGAGTAGAGGAGCAGCACGACACCATGGACTGTGGCCCCGTAACAACAACGTTGCAAGGTTTAACAACCAGAAATTGGAGTAATGTAGACCCTATACACAAAACTAGGATATTAAGCAGGAAGAGACTTTCTCATTGGTTCCAGCTGTTCCAGCAGTTATGAGATGTTCTTTGAGAGTTCACATCATGTACTCGTACACAGTATTCAACAGCATGCCTCCTTCAGACTGGTGCCTCCAGACTGAGATTCATAACCTGAAGCTTTTTTGTATTAAAAGCCAGTCTATTCACTGATATTAAATGTCTAAATATAAAAAAAAAGATCCATACATCAGTACATAGATGTTTCCCCAGCCTTGAGGTTGGAGCACTATGTGGGTTTGCCTGATTTTAGTAAATATAAAATTCATTTAAATCAAACTAACTCTCAATTAAGTTAGATTTTTTCAAAAGAAAAACTTGCTAAAAAGAAACTGAATTACAGCATGATGCACCAGTCTTTACCTTCACAAGACTGCACTCTGACACAACTTGGTAAATAGCAAAGTTGTACTGTACTGGAAGGAGGTGAGATGGGTTTGACTGGGTGGTTGACCCATTCAGCTGTGATGTGACCACCACGGATCTGGCAGCTGACCAGAAAATGTATGGTTCCCTTTGCAAGCATTTAGTTTGAGCTGTCAAAGTCTCAGGACAGACTTGACAGATAAGTTGAGACGTGCGCTCGCGACTACTCCCTCTGACTTCAAGAAGAAGGTGAGTTCAAGTGAGCATCAGTGACAACATATTGTGCTTTCAGACCCTCAAGCAGCATCGTGGGCGCTTGCAGATTTCTTACTAACTAATCTCAAAAAATCCTATTAGTCATTAGAAAAGAATGCAAGTGCAAAGAAATTATTTGGGGTCAAATCTGAGTCTCAGGCCAAAAAAGGTTGGGAAAGACTGATGGAAGCAAGTCATCAAATTTCCACCACTTCAGTCTGACCCTGACCTCGAAGCTCCCTGTGAATGAGCACCAGAAAAAAGTACTTATCTTTTAGAGTGTACTAAAACCACCCAAAAACACAACATGACCTAACACACAGGCTGCCTCTTAGCAGGGCTGCATACATGTTATACCACAACTTAATTACTGGGTGAGACTGCTGGGTTGTTTCATACCGCGAAGCAACTCTCATTCAGACTCTCGGGAGCTTCCACGTTCTTATCAACCCATCTTTTATCACAAGTACATGACTAACAGGGCCACGTGCACCCCACACTGCTACCTGCAAAAGAAATGAAGCTTCCTCTTCACTCGCCAGATGATCTGTGAAGGGACGGGAGCACAGGTGGAAAAAGGTGGAGAAAGACATTACACTTCCTCATTCAAAGAGCCATCTAGGCAGCCTTGAGGAAGTCTGAATGTGTGTCGACAGGAGCGTTTTAAATAAAGCACGATCCTCACCAGACACAGCTCAGTGATTCTCAGGTTTCTGGGATACACTGTCCCTCCGGTGTAAAAGTGTTGATTTCTGCAAGTAGCGGTTATTTTCATTACTGATTAATCTGATCATTATTTTTCAGATTGCATTTTATCTTATTGTTTTGTTTTTAAAGCCCACAACTTGAATATTTTGTTTCAGCAGGCAGACGGTTTTCGTAAAAAGCACTGATAAACTCTCTGTGCACTACCAGCCAGCAGGTAGCCACTAGCTTCTGCTTTTAGCTGCAGAGCCAGGTATTTCCCTCAGGAGTCGGTGGCGACCAAAACAGAGCAAAAAAGGAGAGTGAATATCTGACTTGCATGCACAAAACAAATGACTCCAAATGAATGCTAATGTCGCTTTGCTTATGCTGGATGCCGACATGAGCAACTGTTTGCTAACAGGTTTATTATAGCAACTTAAAAGCGTACCAACTTGCAGCTTGTCGCTCCCCAGAGACCAAAAATCAGTTTGCTGGTTTTTATTCCTTTATGAACAACGTGTCAAAGGACTGTGTGAAAGGTGTCGTTTATAGTGACAAGCCCAAACAGAATTATTACCTGAGTCTGCAGAGCGTTTTTGCAGTTCTTAGCCGACTGCTTTGGTATTTTAAGGCTCTGCAGCTTTGCTATTTTGGTTCAGTCTCATCCCTTTCATCAGCATTATTCCCAGACTCAGCAGGCAGCTGTTTTTGGTAGAAAAGCTCTGATAAACAAGAAACATTTAGCAGCTAAAGGGGCAAAGGTGATTATTCGATTCAAGTCAAAACTTCTTGTGCTCATCAAACTCAGCTCAACCTTAACACTTTGAGCAGCAAGGCACCAGCGTAGCACTGCAGCACATAGATGTCCCGTGAAACAAGCGAATGAAGCATACTTTACCACTACGTTTCATCGAAGTGTCGTCGGCATAAATGAACATGTTTTTTGGACTAGGTGCACAGACACAAAGGTGCAAGTTAGCTCTCAAATGAGATACACGTCTTCTCAAAATCCCATCAGCAGCTCTCTGAGCCCAGGCGACAGACACGTGATCAGAAACATCAGCAATAGATGGAATGGAACGCCGTTTATTTCTAGCATACAGGCATCCATCACATATGTGTTTCTATTTCTTTACCTTTTAAAATATGGTAGGTATATCAAATCAAATGAAATACTATGCCCAACATTCCCACCTTGTAGAAACACAACACTGTAGCTTAAACAGACGGGATGAAAAGATATTTTATTCTCTAAGTAAGTTCCATCAGTCCTAATGCTGTTCGCCAGAACAACCCCCATTACAGCCACTTACAGCCAAAAGCAACATGCACAAAAAGGGTGATTTGGAATCATGTGCAGGGCCGAGAGCACCTCAGCAGCATTGACTTAAGTGTAAATAATTGGCTTCTCTTTTTGTAAGGAGAGAGCAACTGTGCGATGAGGATGCATCCTGCTGGGCTGTACCAGTGTGACAGTAGATGAGTCACTGGTCACACGAGTAAAGGTTGGTTAAATGGCATTCTGGAAATGAAACATCCACCTTTGAAGCAGTGAGAATAATTCCAGAAGCAGCGAGTAAATTACACCAATTTTGGCCAATAGTCCTCCAGCCTTTTGAAATCCAGTCATTATAACATGTAGTTAACTTCATAAGTAAAAGGACACTGATAGAGCACATGAGAATTGCTAAATTGTAGTATATCTGTTAAACCTCATGTTAATTTTTACATTTTGTTATTTAATTCACTATTTTTCTTTGTCTCGTTAGTGCTTAAAACACTTTAAATTGTACACTCTTAATTATGACCAACTACATTACAATCAATCTCAAACTCCGGCCATGTACGACAGAAGTACTGCATAAAGAAAGTGGGCGAGAAACACAGGTAGAGAGGATTTTTCTTACGCAGCTACTTCATCTTAATTGCTATATTATGTAAAGCTCCAAGAATAATTGGACTGAAGTGCTGGCATGATTCACTCAGCACACCACATCACTAAGGAAGACGTAACTTGGACTGTATGACTGAATCTTTTCTGTTTTCAGTACTGTCCAGTAAGACTTCCCCTTCCTTTCTTTTTCATATTCTGCCACATTTCTTTGACTGACTTGCTTATGATTGAAGTGTATTCTGACAGTCCATAGTGTCGGGCAATTTTTACCTTATCCTCATGAGTGCTGTTCTTAGCCAAGTAATCTGCTTCCTCGTTTTCCCTCCACGTGTTCTGGTACACAAATAAAAGTCACCTCATATACTGCTTTGTGAATTCTGTCCTCTTCTGTTCGATAAATCTCTTTCAGTACATCGGGTCTGGACTTGGACTTGATTTCTCTTGTCTTAATTAAAGCTGATGAATCACTTCACATGACCAAGATGGTTGGTTTATTGTTCTCTACCCACCACAGTGCCAATAATATTGCCAGCATCTCTGCTGTGAACACTGGCATTTGAGCCGAAATTCTATGTCCGTTTTTAATTCTTAATTCATTGTCCCACCCTCAGGATCCTTTGATCCATCTGTATAAATGTGGATACAAACTCAGTTCTTGTTGCAGATGAGACTTAACTTCCTCATCTATATCTCCTGATTTCTTTCCTTTGTTTCTATTGAGTATACACAGATCATCTTCCGGTTCTGGGATTAGCCATGATGGTACAACTGACTGACAGACTGGAGGACCCACATTAATATTAACAATACTGATTCGGATTTTAGCTCATTTTGGCCTTTGTTGCTCAATTTCTGTTTTAAGAGAAGCAATTGAATTTCTGCCCAGTCTGGCTATCCAGCTGAGTCGCACACAATGTCCAATTCGGTATCGCAGGATCATCAATGAATCAGCTGTGGGCACTTGGCCAAGGCCAAAGCACCACTGCCAAGAATGCATGCTGTCAGTTGATAAACACAAACATTGATTCACTGATGAGCTTGTTGTGATAACTGCTGATTACTCACAGCCATGAACAATAGTCAGAGTTTTGCTATTGTTTGTTCCAGCCAAAAAAAATGAAATTGAATTGAAAATACTGCACAGTTAGACTGTCTCAAGAAACTCACAGAAGTCTGGTGACAAATGAGCCCCCAAGCTGGCAAGAAAAGGGTGAGGACATGCTCAGCTGCCTATACAGTTTCAAACAGTATACTTAAATTTGCTTGTATCCAATCAAAACCCAATCAGAGAACAAGAGCTGACAAAGTTTTGGATTAAGTATACATGTGGCTATTCAAGATGTCTTAGTAGCTACAATACATATGATCGACAGCAGTTCTTACCAAATTCCAGAAGAAAGGGTTGAAAATGATGGCGATCACAGCAATACAAAAGCTGGAGTCACGAAAGTTGATGTGTTTCAGGAGTTCTTCCATTGGAGTCAAGTCCATCTGAAAGAAACAGCCGACAATTTATGGCACTTTAAAAAGTGAATTTAATTGACAGCTGAATGGTTATATGTGGCTTTTAATACCGTCTTCCATTACTAGTTCTAAAAAGGTGTTAAATATCATCAGAGGTCTGCACAGGAATGGAAACTAGTCAGGTTTCCATCCAAATTTTGCACAAATTCGAAATGAATATTCAGAAAGCCTGCAAAAGAAAATGCATATTAATTATTTATTAATAAGCCATTAAACATTTGCAGAAGACGAGGACGCAATGAGATAACGTAATTAAGAGTCAAACCTTAAAACTGTGGAAAACCATTCAGAAAAAATTATGGAAATATATCGTTTATGTTTGTTTCATCAATTTGAAGAACAAGTGGATGTTTTTGGTTGTGCATTTTCCTTTTGTGCACAGATAGAAAATATACATGAAAAATGTGGATGGAAATGCACCTACACCTACAGATTGCATACAGGCTGTAAGACCTGAGTCTGGACTCAGACTTACTCAACTGGTCTGGAGAAGCCTTTTGTACAATTATTATTGTTATTATTTCCCATGTGGCTTACAGACACATTTTAGTTGGATGTTGAAGGATAGAGAGCTGCTGCGTGTTCTTAATCATTTTGATTTTTCAAAATAATTTTTAATCTTCAAAACACAGACTACACGTTGCTCCTAAGTAACATTTACTATGATTTGACCATGTTCTTGACTAAATGTCTGGATTGACCAATTACTGCATGATACAACAGCTCTTGTACTGCTGTATCAAATCACAGTAACAGGCTGTCATACAATATTTTCATTGTGAACAAAAAAACTTGGGCTTTCTAAAAGTCAAGCATGGTACATTGCATAAAAATGTATCTGAATAGCTGATGTGAGGTGGATCAGCATGGACTCATTCCTCCTCTGTCACACACTGGGGCGCTCTGTGTGGTTTTCAAGCTCATGCCTGTTGGCACCAGAGATAAAGAGCAACAAAGCAGGCCTTTTAGGCCAATGCCCTGAGTTTGTTTTGAGTCTGTTACGTGTTTTATATCACAGTGCTGTGGCCACAAAGGTTACAGCCACACGTACGACGCAATTCCAAAAAAGCAGGGAAACAACAAAACAGAATGCAATCACTGGAAAATGAACTGCGTAACTGACACATTGTGATGCTGCAGGCCAGGAGAGGTGGCTCTCAATGATCAGTCTTAGTGTCAAAAAACATGACATCATCAGATATACAGTTTAAAGACATGAGAATAAGCAGGAAATGGTTTGAAAAATAGGTGGCACATGCTATGTTTTCTCTCTCTCTCTCTCTTTACAAGCTACAAAACCAATGGTAGTTTAACCAAGTTCAAAGTTTGCGTGGAGTCAACGTTTGTGTGCTGTGGGCTTGCAGGAAACTATGCTTTTATTTTGAAGAGGCGACTCCGCCGGATGTTTCTCGGCCGTCAGCAGCGCAGCTACGAAGCCCACGCGTCCGTTCGGTCAAACCGGGACTTTCGCTGAGCAGTTACGCCGACTCATGTCAAAGCTACACACGCAGAAGCGCTTCGTATTCAACAGTTTCGGTTTTACCTTGGAGTAATCGACGTTGTTGAGTCCTCCGCAGCAGTCCAGCAGCGCAGGATGCTGATTTCCCGCAGGATTATTGTTGTGAGCAGCGGCTGTGTCGCTGTCGCTCATACACATGCAGTGACCGCTGTCAGACACGTATCTATGTGTGCGGGAGATGACGAAATATGCACAATGTTGAGTGCAAAGGTTGTTAGTCTTCGGGGGCAGAAAGGTGCAGTTGCTGTGGAGAAACACACATGTCCTAATGACCCGTAACCCCTTTCAGTGCATTCTGGGAAATGTAGTTCATAACTTCCCTGCGCTGGATTTAAGTATGCGATTGGCACCTCACACAAGCAGTCCCTATTGTCGCTCAGAAAAGACCTGATTCTTTAATTTTTGGACCAGCTGCTACCCGTGAAAACCTGCAGGGCTCCATTTCTTCCTGCGTTACTTTTCTTCTTTGCTCTAAATTAATAGTCTGTTGCTCTACAGCGACACCTGCTGGCTGGAAAGACTTGAATTATATATTTATTATATTTAAGATACATCTTTTCAGTCGTTAAATTTGTGAGCATAAAATCAAAACTAAATGCTCAATCTGTGGTGTAGTGTAAATAAATACTGCAAGAACTGTGAGGTTTTTTTTTGTATTTTCATCCATGACAAGCTAAAAAACAAACATCTAAAAATATCTCCCTGTCTTTTCTGCATCTATTTGTACAGTTTCTGTTCTCTCTCCCTCCTTGTTTCTTTGCCCCTCTTTTCTATTTTCTCCTCTTTCCTCATCCCGTTTCGTTTGTTCTTCCTGTTCTCTTCCTTTCCATCCTCACTCCTTTCTTTATTTAGTCTTGTCTTCTCCTCCTTCATTTTCTCTTCTCCTCTTTTTCTTCCTGTTCCCTACTTTTCTGTCCTTGACTCCTTTGTTCTCTCTGTTCTCTGTTGTTTTTTTTCCAGCCTCATTTCTCATTCTTTTTACTGTTCTCAATTTTCTATTTACTTCCATCTCAGTAGAACACTCTTTTTTCTCTGTTCTCTTCTTCTTCTGTTTACCTTCCCTCTTCATTCCTATTTCCACTCGTCTATTTTGATGTGTTCATCCTTTTCCTCCATCATACCAGCTTTTTCCTCTTTCACCATTCTCATTTCCTGTATTATTTTTTCTCCTCTAGTCCTTCCCTGTCTTGTTTTTCTGTTTTCCATCCATTCTCTTGCTTCCTTTTAGTCGTCCTCTCCTCTCCTCCCCTCTCATCCTCCACCCCCTGCGGTTTGTTTGGAGTCAATCAGTTAAGTAGAAGACACCCCATGTGGAGGGAGAAACAGAGCGAGCGCCTAAAGCCTCGCAGCTCCCTGACTGAGTATACTGTCCGTTCATCATCCTGCAAGGTGTCTGAGCTGAGAACTTCATCATGTCGAATAAAGCAGGCATGACATGCAGCCAGCAGGTGAAGATTATGGCAGTAATTGAGACTCTCTCCTCCATACTTCCTTCCTTCGTGCTCCTTCAGTTCTACTACATCTTCTTCACTTTCTCCTGCTGCTTAAACTCCTGCCACCCCCAGATGCAAACTGCATGAGTAATATACACTGAAACAGAAATAAATAAATAATACAACAAAAAGCCATGTTTTATCCTTTGCATAATCCTCATTGTTTCCCACAAAAAACTCACCAGAGTCACTCAAAGTTTGTGAAGAGACTGTTTTTTTTTCAGCTATTATTGTGTTCAGGCTCTTTGTATTGACATGGGCTGTTCTCTAAATGAGTTTAGAAATTAGTTTCTATTGCTTACACTATTTTTCAGGGTGGGGTAGATAATGCCACGGCCAATTGCCTGCCTCTTCACCCTTGACCTGTCTGGTCTGTTTGAACCTGCCAGGGTTGTGTAAAACCCACAAGCTCTCAGGGTCACTGTAACGACGGTCATTAAGATTACAGTACATGCTAAGAGCAAACAGATATTGTGAAAATGTGAAGGATATAGGAGGAAATAGTCACTGCAGAGAGTATAAATATAACTTACATACCTGTTACCTTGACAATGGATCACGAAACTATTTGTGATCCATTGTTCAGACAGACACAGAGAGCAACTGGCTGTTGAATAAACTTCCTCTATACAGCTAAAGATACAGACACTGTATTTCCCTCAGGAGCTGGTGGAGACCAAAACAGAGCTAGAACAGAGTGAATATTGGACTTACATTTGCCAGGTGGCAAAACCACATTTCCAAATGAATGAAGCTGGCTGCACCAGATTAAAAGTTGTTTTGAGAGAGCGTGTTGCCGCTGCCCTTTAAAAAAAACAGTTATTGCACATTTAAAGTCGCCTTTTTGGTCATTATATTTTACATCTCTCTGTAATTTTAGCATAACTGATCTGCTGTGTCAGATCCTTGTCTTTCACCCACTGAGTTCTGGGTGAGTAAAAGAAGGTAAAATATTTCAGTGGACCATTTCATATAATACTTCAAGGGATAGTTTCACATTTTGGAAAATTTACTTGAATACTGCTCTCATGTCTCAATAATAAACAAACACTAAAAGCTGGGGGCAACAGCCGGTTTGCCTATCTTAGCATAAAGAGGAGACACAGGAGTTTGTTAAATCAGCACAACCAGCAAAGTGCAAAAAATGACAGTCTGCTGTTTTACCAGAGCTTATGTATGACTAGTTCTTGGCTGGGAGAAGTGACTTAATGCAGTCCCTGCTGCCTGCCTGCCTGGCAACTGGTCCATCTTCAAACCCAGAATAAAACCTCATCATGTGGTTCTCACACTTCAGCATCTGTAAGGATTAAACTAACAAGATGAAATATAATAATGAGCATCAAAGCTGCCAGTGGTCAGGCTTTGCCAAGCTAGTTATTTTCCCCCTGCTTCCAGTCTTTATGCTGAGCTAAACTAACCGGCTCCTGCAACTACACAGCTAGCAAATCAATATGAAAGTGGTGTCAAGCTTTAAATTCAACTCTTGGCTCTTTCCTCCATCTCTACATCTCCACTGGACATAATAACTACTGTACCGGTAAGAGACAGGTAAAAGAAAGACCATCATAACTGTGACATTTGACAAAGTAGGTGATGTGGATCATGCAGCAGCAGGAGCTGTATGCATCACTCACACTCTACAAACGAGTACCTGCATTTTTGATGCTGTTTCTATGTGAAGATTATTGTAGGAATGACAAGAAACTAAGACCATCAAGCCCAAGCCGAGCCAATCTTGCTCTCTTTCTCTCTCACACACATAGACGAACAAGATGCATGTTTCAATGTAGTTCTGTAGTTCTGCTGTTTTATGTGTTTGTGCTTCCAAACAAACATGATCAACGACAGAGACTCCTTTAAGCTGGGCATACACTGTACGATTTGAGCCTGTTTTCATCCGATTTTTGAGCTGCACGACTCATTTTAGAGTCATGTCGAACTTCAGCTTCGTCGGCGTCGTTTGTCGCGCGAATGAGGAACGATCAACTCCTCCTGACTGGCCTTCGGACGTTTGCTTCGAATCGATTCCCAAAGATCAGTGCCTTCTTTCTCGCTGTGCCTGCCCGAGGTGGCAAACAGAGCATCTGAAATCGCCACAGCAACACAATGCGTGCGGACACAACATATGGAGGCCAGGTTGGTCGAGCTGTGGCGACAGCATACATGCCTGTGTGATGCACAGAATCACACAGATTATCTTTATTGACAATTGTCAATAGCCAGACTGGGAACAGGGTGCGACGGGCTGTGCAGTGTGAGCACTCAGACCATCAGACTCGTACAGTGTATGCCCAGCTTTACAGCTGCATAGTTCCTGTTCTGCACATGCTCCTGACATGTGACTTCTCTGTACAAGCAGCACTGGGGTGATAGAGGTCGTGTGATAGGTCAAGACTGAAGAAATGACACCTGGGCGATCAATACAACATCCATCATATTGCTGAAAAAGACAAAGGAGGATTAAATAAGCGGAGGGGAGGACGAGACAGATCAGAAGAAGAAGTGTTGATCTCTCATGTGCACCTTTCTCTGCACTGAAAAACTCATGAAGTTGCTTTGAGACTGGAGGGCTGTCAGCTTGGAGAGTAGTGATTTCCTTTAACACACACAAGGATAAGTGCTATCAGTCTGTCCTCATGCTCCTAAATCAATATACTGTTTCTGATTAATCGTAGAAATGTGCAGAGGAACGACTAATACTTTGTTTTGGTCTCTTGTGTATTTGGCTGCTTGGTGTTTCTCAAGACCTGAGTCAGTAGTTAGAATCCTTCAGATTTTGGCTTATCTATGGTTTCCAGAAAGGATGCATGTATTTTTTCCTTTCTGTTTTAAGTCAGTGATGTCAGTCTCACTGTTCACAGTTCACTTTCCTGCAGCTGTTTCAGAGCTGTATGAAGTTGCTCTTCATGCAAACAAATTCTACTGCTTTGCTTTAAAAGCATCCAAATGGCAAAATGGGGGCTTTTATTGTGAAGAGGCTATGGAAAAACCCATGTGTTTGTCACAGAGGTTCACAAAAAGTGTCTGGTAAATACAACAGTTGCCAAGTGTTCACAGCTGTTGTGTGGAAAACTTGCACTCAGATTATGGTTTATCATGACATGGCTGACAAAGGCCAATTACTGACTGACTTCTTTCGTAAAACAAGGTGCATTTGTTTGGCTGCACTGTAAACAAATGTTCTTCCTTTCTGACACAGTAGCAAAGTAATGGGTTATACATTTAAACCACCTATTCTCTCTGCCTCCAATAACTAGCAAATACAGCAGTTAGCAGTCAACTCCAGGATTCAGAGATGGATGAAGGATGTCACAGATGCTTCTTATATATTTTCTTCATTGTAGGTCTGAATAAACCTTTGATTGGAGCAGAATTAATTGAATAAAACAAAAGAATAAAATAAAAGAAAAAAAGGTGCACACGACAAGCGATCTCTTTCTGCTCTTATGAGGCAAGTCGGCCCTCGGTGTAGAAAAATCAACACACACAAGCACACATGCACGCAGGTAAATACTGTCCATAAAAACAGGTGCTCGGCAGCATCATTTCCTCCAGCTTCCTCTCCTGTTTACCAGAGCCGGGCAGAGGCAGAGGGAAAAAACAAGCGGCGGAAGGCCCTGCGTTTGCTTTCCCACAATCCCTCTGTCCCCAGCGAGAGCACTGAATCATCAGAGACAAATAACAAATATGCGTGACGTTATTCAAAAGCACACATGCTGTGTGATGAACACAAATGAGAGAGAGAAGTGAAAGGTAACCGGTCACCAGACTCATACGGTACACATGCTGACAGGCGCTCTCACACGCGTTGAGCCCCTCACAGCCGATATTATAATCGGATATTTTCATGCTGTGTTATGCCGGGTCAACAGTGAGAACATGTCAAACAATCTGACTTTAAAAAACATCTGACATACTGAACGTTATACTTAGTTTGCTTAGTTTAATGTTGCAATGCATTTAATGCACCCATATATATCATATATATCGATCATGATAAGAAGAGTTGTGTGGAATTATTGTGCACTTCACTCATGGTACAAGTGATTCATTCCACTGTACTTTCAGCTATGACATGCATTTGCATGCTCCGACAGGCTCTTTACAGCTGCATTTATCAATATTTTCATAGTAACTACGGGTCTGTGTGTGAGTTGAAGGATGCAGCTCAAAGTGGAAGACCCTGAGACAATAATTACCCAATGCTGGAGTTCCCCACAGCTTTTCGCTTATTTCAGCTCACTGTTTTGCTTTCGTTGCGCACAACTTTGCAGCTGCGGCATGCAGGTGTTCCTGAAAGAGCCTGAATAAACTGTAAGCGCACGAAACAGCACGCAGAGAAAGCTAACAGCTAGCTGGTGAACATAGTGGGCCATTTAGCGGCTGGATATTTCGAGCTTGGTGGAGACCAAAACAGAGCAAAAAAGGAGAGTGGACATTATATCTGCATTCATCAGGTGGCCAGAAACACAAATGCTACTGTTGCTCTGTAGCTGCTGGATGTCTAAATAGGCAACTCTCTGCTGACACATTAGCCAAATCAACTTTAAAAGGATATCAGTGCGGTGTTTGCAGCTTGCTCTGCTTCCGCCAAGAGGCTAAAAAAAATCAATTAATACTGCTTTAAATTCAGAGATAATATTGTTGCAACATCAAAGTCAAATTGATTTATTGATTTTAGACCAACTGTCCGGGAACATATCATATTCTTTGTCAGAACTGCTTGCATCTTATCAGCGGAGCACAAGCCGTGAAGAGGATTAGTGAGTAAACACAAGGTTGGGAACCAGTGCTATAAACAGGGATGTTGTGAGGGGCCGAGCTTGCGGGCATGAGGAGGACTAACGTGCGGCTATACAGAAGAAAATGAAACTACATCCCCTCTCATGTACTGCACTGCTCAAAGGCGGTGTAAGAGACAATTTCACCACCTTGTTGATGTTGGAGTAACAATCTGGATTCTTTGTATTTACCCTTTGGACGAAGCATGCAGACAAGAAATGCATGTAGACGAGAAATTTGTATCAATGACCGCCGACAGAGGCTGTCGCCTTCTTCTGTCGAGTTTGATGGTGGCTGGCATCCATAAGTCAGAGTCAATCAGAACCAATTCAGCTGTTGCCTCATATGCAAAGGCTCGTTCTACAGTGGCTGGAAGCTCTGCATGTCTGATTTCTGTCACGCGTGTGTACCTGCAGACCAGTTGTGTACTGGACTGGACTGGAACAGTTGATCAGCTCACCCGTCCTGCAGTTTTTCAACATGTGATACATCTAATGTGCCACGAATGAAATGAGACACGAATTTATCTTTAATTACTTCTGACTGATGATCATTTGAGTTCACAATGTGGATAAAGAGGACCAGAAAATAAGTGACGGATTCATTTTAAAAGAGGAGGCGAGACCACAAAAGTCTGATGACGTGACTGAAGCGTTCATGATCACAGGATCCATTAGGTCCAGTGTGCTCTCTAGGCCCATTCATTTGCCTGTACGAGTGTCTGCTGGTCTTCTTTCGTGAATGAATTTGAGTTGGTCTGTCACATTGTAGTCAAGAGTTCACCTACAAAGAACAAAGCCACTGTACAGCCAGCAGCACACAGGGGAACGACGATATTAATCCAGAAGACATCTCTGACCGGAACAGAAGACGAACAAGCTGTACTTCACTTACTTTTCATTTCTAAACCTGCAATAATTGATTTCTTTCGGCACTTGGGGGCAGGGGAAACAAGCTGTGAATACAACATTGACGTACAATCGCCTTTTAACTTCCTAGCAGTGTGTTAGCAGTGCTGCTCAATCACACATCCAGCAGGCAGCCCACAGAGCAACATTCATTCATTTGAAGCCTGTCATGATTCTGGCTTGCTCTCCACCAACCCCTACAGGAAATATCTGGCTCTTTAGCTGTCAAATGCTCCACTATGTGCATCAGCTAGATGCTAACTGTGTCTGCATGTGCAACAAGTACAGCTGTGATAATATTATGAGGTCTTCCTCCTTTGCACCACATATTTCTTTTTCAACAGGCTGCAGTCTAATACCCAAAATTAAATTGCAGTTCTTTGGCTCTTAAGTTATTTCTGCCCCTAGAACAGAAATAACCATGACTACATACCCACTCTGCAAAGAATGCACCTGTGTACTAAAGGTGAAGTCAGTCTTTGCATTCATGATGAAAATTTAGTATCATAAATCTATTTTTTAGCTACCTATCCACCTATCCCTCCCTCCATTTACCCGGTAAACAATCATCCATCCATTCACCAGCCCTTTCAATCATCCATCCTTCCTTCCATCTGCAACCAGTTCTGAACACTGATCCGAGCTCTCGTCTCTTTTCCCACTGCCATCATGCTTGGCTAGCCATTTCAGTGCAACAGAGCTCAACAGTGAGGAGTCAGATAACACAGCACAGGAAACTGATAAGCAAAGCAAATTTATCAAAGGAAACAATGGAGATCATCCCCTTGTTTATGTATCGCCTGCCTATTGCTTTCGTCAGCTCAACTGAATTAGCACAGGCGACAATGTGAAATCCTCAAACTCATCACTATGTGGTACTGTCCAGCTCGTCCACTGATTTGTTACAACCACAGGCTGTCAAATCAATAAGATCAATCTCATTTACACCGATTAACTTATGCAAGAACAAGCTGATCCCACATATGAGTAACTTACAGTAATGTCTGACTGGGTAATATTTGCCAAACAAGATGTACTGATAGCGTACATGTATTAAGGAGTTTCTTGTAACCCAAGAGGAAGGACGTCACTGGGTTAAGCAGATCAAGCTTACAATGTGTAGTAACGGATGTTGTTGTTTTTCGGACAGGAGGTGGATGCACGTGCTGCTCGTTTAATCATTTTTTTCTCGAACCTCTTCCAATAAAACTGCAGACGGAGAGCACATACGCATGTGACAGCTTCATGACAACTGCATGAACGGACAAGAAAGACGACAAAAGAGTTACTGAATGGACCATTGAAAAAAAAAGACCTTTAACAAGGACGGTAATCAAAGCAGACAGCACATGCGCATGTGCACGTCAGCCTCCGCAGCCACTCTTCATGCATAAATAATAATAAAAGTCTAAAGAGTTCATTAAAGATTTTCGCTACCGCTCTTTACGGTGAATGTCACCATAAACCCAACCAAACATTTTGTGCATCATAGTTATTGTAGGGTAAATTAGATTAGATTTTGCTCACTTTAGTTATGTGTTAGCCATCTCACGGCTCATTTCTCTTTGTTAGACAGAATATTGTACAATGTTACTGCTTCTTTGGCTCCCTTCTCTGAGTATTTACTGTATTTATCTATTCGCTGGTGTTCTGCCTTTATTCAAAAGGAAGGGAAAAATCTGGTGAAAGAGACAAGACTTGGTGGAGACCAGAAGCACAGCTAAAAGGAGACAGAATATCTGATGTAGTGCCAGTGTGTAGAAGAAGCCAACTGTTTGCAAGTGTTTGCCATGTCAATCAAGGTGATAACATTCAATGTCAGTGGGGTGTTGAACTTATTTTGCTGTCTCAGTGGCAGTTAAAACCAGTTACCGCATGTCTTAAAAGACGCCTTGTGATTTTGATTCCAGACAAAAAAGAGGGGTCAAGTGCAAGTGATTCAAGTTTGGCTTTAGACGTAGTGGGACCACCTATGACCTAATCCATTTGAAGCACTCAGACTCCCCTCCTCATCATCTGTTCCCTCCATCCTCCCTCTCATTCCAAAAAGCCTGGGCTAATTCATCCCATAATCTCCCCTTTCTGCTTCCTCCCCCCTCCTGACCTCTTTCCATCTTTCCCTCCGCACGCTCTCTCCTGGCCGCCGCCCTCACTCCCGTCCTCACGGCGCAAATGAGGCGAGCTGCGATTGAGCTCCGTGTGTAAACAGAGGGGATCGATACAGCTGATGGCGGCCACGTGATTGCAGCAACAGATGATGGGAAATGACAAAGGCATGACTCCTGCACACATCCAGTCTCATGTGGGATCATTAACCGTCACATGAGGAGAAAAGATGCCTGCGTGCGTCATTTCCATCAAACATGAACAGAAAGACAACAGACATTTTTAAGGAAGATTGGTTGAACTCTGATTAGATGGACTTCAGTCCTTGTTAAAAGATGACACTAGCTTAAGGAAATCCTGACATTTAACACAGACAGCCCCTTATTAAATAAGGTGACACCTTGTTACAGTGACACACCATGGAATATATTCTCCCATTAGGACTGAATGTGAGAGAAGAACAGGCTTCTACTTCCCAGTCTTTTCCTACTTTGTCACCAGGAAACATGCGTCACCCCTCAGTGGGGGACTCTCTTCAGCCCGCCCAGGGAAGGAGATTAACGCGCTTTTCTAATTTAATCACAGTAATTTCATGAGTCTGTCAATGGCACGCCTCGGTAGCACTGACGGAGGCCGGTCGCAAAGAGGCCTTTAATTCTGGCTGCCAGTCTGAGGGACACAATGAGTCACGGCGAGTCCGGAGCGTTCGATCCGTCTTTGCTGGCAGAGCTAGCACAGCCTCTGCCTCTGACACAAGCACATACCAAAATAAACACACTTGAATTTCCCTTCTCGACTGTTAGATCGTGCCTTCACTTCCCTCGCCGGGCCTCTTGCATCGGCCGCGTCCACTCCGCGAGTCGGCGCTCGACTCGTAAAAGCCTCCCTCACTCACTGACTCAGCCACTCTCTCACTCATGCATTCGCTTGTTGACTTCCTAACTCATTCACTCACTTTCCAACTTTTGCTCACATGTGTTCAGTCACTTGGTGACTTGCTGGATTTTGTACTCACTCGCTCAGTGACTTGTGCGTTCACCAACTTTCTCACCGACTGACTGACTACCTCGCTCACTCACACACTTTTTACCAGCCAATGACATCACTGAAGCATCTCGCTTCCTCCTGCTACCGCTCTCCTCTCTTTCTCTAGCACACATTACAAAATGCACAATACAAACACACACGCACACATATCTTTGTAGCCGAGAGACACTGTGAACCCCACACAGAAACAAACACTTTGTCCCGATTATGCAAAGACATTACGCAAACTGCTTAAAATGCAACAACAGTGCTGATCCTCCATGTGAAATTAGTTTATAAACATCTGACTGCTGAAAGCACAAATTATATGGTACTTACCTACGTCAGTAGTGGCTTAGCGACAATGCTTGTGTGTGTTTGGCAGAGTGGCAGACGTCTCGACTGGCTGAAGGACACATTTCTGCAGGGCAAAGGAGCCGTATGGACCTGCACAGTGTGGGAATTATTGTCAAGTGCCTCACATATAGAATGCTACACAAAAGATCGTTGTAATCAGATGGGAGCACAAAGAGCAACACACCTACTGATTGTTGCTGTGCATAACTATTACCAAGCACAGCTGGAGTCCATCTTATGACGGAGCAACATTTCATGGTGTTTCTGTGCGCCTCAATGAATAGGCCTTTGCATGTATTGGTTCTCATGTGCGTGCACGCAATCTCTCCATCTGTATACACTGTATGATCAAACGCATGCATTCTGAACTGAGGCTGCATTGTGTTTCTGACTGCTAGCGGACAGAAAAATAATGTTACACCTCCCAGTAAAGAAGTTTGTACTAAAAATGTGTTTCTTCTTGTCTTGCTGCATAATTTCCCCTCAAACCAAGTGGCTGCATTGCTCTCTTAGACATGCAAAACATGTAATATTATACAGTCTATTGGACATATTGCTAGATTGGAGGGCATCTGAGTGGGTGTGGAACATGCTGAGCATACTGAAGGACAGTGGAGGTGCATTATGCTGATGAAGGTTTTGAGCCAATTTGATGAATATTTAGCTACTGTTTTTCTCAGTCAAACTGGGTCAACATTGGAATCAGTTATGAATAATGTGAATCCTAAATGGCATCCTCTGTAAAGGAGTGAGCTCCAAACTTTAAAGCCCTTTAAAGTTTTTATGTTCAAACCTAGACTTTAATAGGAGTATCCCTTTAAAGTGATACTCATTTAGATTTCACTTCTGGGTTATTAGGCGACCATTGTGACAGCAGGTGCTGTTTAATATCACAGCACATCGAAGTCAAACAAACCCACTTGGAATAATTGCAACTGCGATCTGATTTCAATGCTGCACTTGGGAAGTACTTTCCCACAGAGCAGCACGACACAGTGAGAGAAGTTTGTTACCGGTTGAATTTTTTCAATGTGAACTTGCAGCACAAGTAAATATTTGGTTTTCATTAGCAGCAATATAGAAAAGCTCTAAAACGGCTGCAGGAGAATGAACAATAAACAGTGAGGCCAGCATCAATTAGAAAAAATGATAAACAGTGTCTCTGGATTAGATGCAGCATCATTTCCTGTGAATCCCTCATGCAGGGACGTTGTAGGCGTTACACAATCAAATTATTCAACATGTTCCTTTCGGTAAAAAGCTCATGTGTAGAATATAACATTCATTGTGTTGCTTTGTAGCGTCTCATCGTGCAGGCAGGCCTTTTGGAGTGCGACACCGTCCAGGATAGGCTGGCTCACTTGCAGCTGTCTGCGCCATGTTTGCAGAGTTGTTCTGTGTTCACAAGCAAATCAGCCATGTCTGCGTCAGATGCTGTTCAGTAACAACCACCACAAGTTAGTAGTTTTACGCAGTGGACGTCTGTGGCCCCTGTGGAAGCTCGTGGGAGCTTTTGTTACGATTAATTAAAATTCAGGAGGCTGATTCAGCTTCACGGCATGAAAACATTAAAAAATGCACCGTAAAAGAGCAAAATCTCACAAGATACTGAGTGACAAGGCAGCATTAGTAAAGAGCAATTTATGCAAGCTCAGGCTAGATTTGTTCTCATATTACATCACTATTCAAACCCAGATATAATCTTTAGGATTTAGTCAGGAGATTTGACTGAAACAGATTTTATCCTTTGCAAAAACCTGAATGAAACACAGTTGTACATCCAACTTGTACGTTAATCGGGCAGCTGTCATTACGAGACTGCATAAACACATTGTCAGTGAATTTCATCGGATTTTCACTTCAGCATCTCCCAAACCTTGAAATGTGAACAGTTTCAGAGAGGTAGTGTACTGAGCTGCAATTCATTCTATTAAGTGCCTCGTCTATCATCTCCACCAACAACACTTGAGCTTCAGAATGCGTCCTCCTTATCGTCAGTTTCTTCCATCGCTCCTGATGACACACGTCACCTAAATGGCAATCATGCAGAGCACCAACGTGGTGACTGAGTCTGAGTGGACAAAGGACAATTTGGAGTCGCAGATTAAAAGAAAAGAGGAAGAAAAGTGCTCTTGCGTAAAGGACATGGCATTTTGTTTTGATTGCTTAAAAGACGTCTGAATCACCTGGGGAAGACAAACATTAGTGTACATCAGACCTTGAGGACAGACAGGATACTCTTGCCATGACTGAGCTGCTGTTGCATAACGCAAAGTGAATCACGGGGCTGCTGAGAACGCCCACATCTGCAGTGTGAATGGCCTGTGTGATGCTTAATGACAGGAGTCTTTAAATGCAAAGTTTTGGAAGGAAGTTAAATGCTTCATACGAATTCTGGATGAATCTAAATCACGCACAGCAAATGAAATGCAAATTTCTGCTATTTCTGCTAAAGAAGTGCATATTTATATTCTTGGTTCTTGTTCTGTTTTTTTTTACTTGAATACTTATCTGGTCAAAACTATAATAAAATAGAATCATTAAGGTTTTTTTCCCTTTCTTTCTGGTATCGTAATATTACCCCAAATCAGGATTCTCCAACGCCACCCTGTTTTGTGATTCCAGTCACAGGGTAACGCACCAACTGCTGAGGCTCAACTGAAACTTAGGAAAGGCTGCTAAATGTTGTAAAGGGTCTAAATGACCAATGATATGTGTTGGAGGAAAGAGGAAAAGGCGTCTGCTGCCGTGGGATGAGTCCTCACACAGACTGTTTCCAGAAATATGTCCCAAACTGGTTCACACCAGCTGGAGCATCATTATAGTTCAGAATTGCTCACAAAGTGAAGAGAATGAACATTTCAGATTGACTTTAATGTTAGGAAATGACTCATTGATTTTGTTGCAATTTCCAATTTAGGATAAAGATGAGGGAAAAAAAAGCAAAAATGCAGTTCGAATTAATGGATTTCCATTTTGTGGTTCATCAAACTGGGAATTGTAATTTCATCCTTAAATAAATTCACACGCTTAGCAAGAAACAGGTCATTTCCTGTCGGAGACAAACAACGGAACGAATCATGGCAGAGAAATGCGTTTTTGTGTTTTGATAACTGTTAATCAGATGAAATCTCTCGTGTAACATATACAATGGTCCTAGAGCGTGCAATATTAGGCATGCTGTGTCAGCTGTTGAATTTATTTAGCATCTTAATTTTCATTATTTTCATTGCTGGGGCAAACATTTGCAATAACCAGACCCTGTGAACTCATCTCTCATTTCCTTTGCAACCGTGATCTCATTTTCCTACAGGGGCCTCGAGGCTTGCAAATATTCTTACAGCTCACAGACATGGTGTGTGTGTGTGGTGTGTGTTTATCATACATGATGCAGGCATTTGAATTACTGTCTCTTACCGTAGTCTACGTACAGGGCAAGCAGCTCATCTGTGTTGCTGTGAAGTCTGAGGACAGAGAGAAACAACAAGTGAATCAAACTGTTTCCCATCTGCAAGAAATAAAAAATACACTGTATGACTGCCCCTGATGGACCAGTTCAACACATTCTGGTTCAGGAAAAGGTCATGGCTTTTCTTAAAATGCAGACATTACTAGAAGTTGCTTGTGTACGTTGTCTGCGTACCTTATTTACATACCTTATCTTACATATGTTATGGTTGTTTGCTTACAAAAGAAATAAATCTTCGCTTAAACTTTCACACGGGACACAACCTCCAGTGTGCTGGATGAAAATCCTGTGACCCATCCAACCGCCTGCCTTCCTCTAAATGCAGACTTTTCTCACTCTTTATGCTACGTCATTTAGCGCGTTGGGAGAGAGAACGGGTTGTCTATAGAGGTCTCAGACTACCTACATGTTAAAAATTATGTTAACAGAGCAGCAAATGCCTTAAAAACTGAGCATCATGTTAGCTGTAAGTGTTTTAATAATAATGCAATAAAAAGGACTTAGACACGCAACTGTAAAATTTTCATTTATTATACCGCAACAGAATTTTTCTCATGTGAAACTCCTGCACAGTGACTAAAGCATTACATACTCTGACCGGGCGAGCAGTACACACTACACTATTAATACACAGATTTAGACATGCACGACACAATGTTCAGCTTTTATTTTGTTTGGCGGATTTATTCAAAGGAGCGTTGATTTACAGTTCATGTCCCACGCACATAAAATGAGACTGTTCACTGCTGTTGAGAGTAACAGGGTTTTTTGAATTGAGGCTCAGAAAAAAGCTTCCAATAATAGAATGTGCTGGAAAAAATGTGTTTGTTTTATTTGTATGCAATAATCAATACACAAAAAAATAAACTGTAGGATCATCAGGTTGTTTATAATAATGTTAATAATAATAATGAGCCCCATACATGACCAATGCTGCTACTGCTACCGCTCAGTAAGAATGAACATCATTGGCTTCTACAATTGAACATTGAACAGGCTAGTAGCAGTGAGACTGGACTAATATGGATTGCTGGGTAGTTTTTTCCCTGAACTTTCCCTTCTATTGACACAAACGCTACGTTCACATTTATACTCATGTTACACGCCGTTAGAAAGCTAAGATTCTCATGAATCAATTGATGCAAGGCATTTTAAGATACAATCACAACAGGAGGCATAATAAACGGCAACAGCAGACAAAGAACCATTTTTAAAATTGATGCAACATTGAGGCAACTCACCAATCACGTCTCTCAGTGATCTGAGCGATGTGCCCGTCTTCCAATGGTCTTCTGTGATTTCCCCCATTACAACCTGCAGAAACGTATACAGACGGCACTATCTTGGATCTAGTTACTGTGTGTCTCAGGTTTCAAATGACACCTCACTTGACCAATCATGATATTACAAATGAAGCCCACCAACCAGGGAAGTTAATAACAGTCTGAGCTTAACAGAAGGGCCTCCTTCTCATCTTCCGTGTGACAATAGAGCCAATTGCAACCAATTTTGCAGATGACTGATGCTTGGAATAGTCAGTGAAACACATCAGTAAGTCTAAGTCACCCACTTCAGTGGGTGATTTACAGCTCTGGTCACCTCAAATCAACACAATTTGAAGTGATAAATATCGTAAATGGCCTCAATATAAATATATAGAGACGAAACATGGATATAAATACCTTAAATATGAATATACATGAAAAAAATTTAGATTTCATGAATATAAATATAGTTATTAATGATGATATTTTTAGGCACTCCATTATCTCAAATGGCTTGAAAAACAGTGCATATAACAACAATACATGGGGGAAAAAAAACCTCCCTGGGGGAGCATGCCCAAATCTTGGTGTGCCACCGTAACTCACAATAGGAGGGTGGTGCCTTTTTTAGTCTTTCCAAAATACACAAGAGCATAACTCTAAGGACAGTCTTTTTATCTGCTCTTATGTAAGCCACGGTTGTACAGTTTGGATGCTGCACAGTATGGCAGCATGGAGAAAGGAGGCCATGGTCACTTTCTATTGCAAAAAAACGAAACCAGAGCACTGAAAAGTACGGCAGGGTTTTTAGCACACAATTATAATGTGGCAAATACAGCCTTCGGAGTGTATGGAGCAGTTCTCAAGATCTCCAAGCCGACATTTAACATGCAGCAAACTCCTGGATGTGGTGCCTTCAATTCGTGATTTTCAAAAACTATGCCAAGGTTGTCCTGTTCATCCGCTGTGAACAGAATAAGGTTGTCCTACTTACAGGGACCCACAAAGTGGTTTTCAAGCCCAGTCACACATCAAGCTGTAACATTATCATCAGTGCCACAAAATGTCACTGTTTTCCAGCATCCAGCATCTTATAGGATCCTTAAGAAGACTAACACACACTGCTGATGGTTTTGAGAGGGAAGTGAACAGTTATTTTAGTGCGTAAATAAAAAGGGCAGGAAAGCGTGTGAGTTGTCGAGGGAGAGCGCATTATCATTGAGGTTTCTCTTCTTTTCCAGCCAACATACAGTGACTTGTAACATGGTCCAAGGTGTCTGAAGCTCTGGATAGCTCACGTGCAATGTTTGACTGACAGGACGGGGATATAGGTTAGCTTCTGATGAATGACCTGAATGATGAATGTCCTCTGGTGTGACCTCAAATGAACGTCTGGGAGTATTTAGATGAGAAAGTAGCAACTGGAAGAACAAAAAACAAATATGATGTGGGAAGGTAAGCATAGGGTGAGCGCAGATTATACAAAAAGGCTGCCCAGGTGACAGGAAAATAAATAAATACCACATCGATGCTTAGTCCGGCATAATGATTAGGTCCCGTTTTTCTGCCTTATTCTTCTTTGCTGCACTCAAAATTCAACATTCACAAAGTAACTGAAGCATCATGAAGGAACAGAGGGACTTTTGCATTAGCTGTATGTCATCCAGAGTGTCACCGAACAAAACCAAATGGACCTGAAGAAGACTTACATACTCGTCATTATTTGCAGCTGTTGAATGCGCTCAAATGTATTAATTGCCACCTCACCTTGATAAAAAGCTGTAAGCGTTCCTACAATACAGGGAATTGTAAACTGATGTCAGGTTAGACGGAGGTACAGAAATATAAGCGTTGTGTAACTTTCCAATGACCTCTTCACTCAGATCATTACATACATTGTATTCAAGCTTGTGTGGGGGAGCCTGTAGTGGAAATTTAACTCTTAATCAGACCATGAACTGAGATAAAATGAATAAACTGAAGCATGAAAAGGAATCAAAGGAAGACCTGTCAATGTGATGTCATAACAGTACTCAACTGATTTATGTCTCAGCTGCTCGATTATCAATGCAGGGCTGCTACTTCACTTGAGAATTCAGCTTGGAGTGTTTATTCATCAGCTGACTGAACTTTACTTAGCTAATATATTGACGCATTGATAAATACTTTCATTTCTTGGATCCAGCTGCTACAGTATTTTAATATTTTTTAACTTTTTTTTTTTTTTTTTAAACAATTTTAGGGTTTAGACTGTTGGTTGGTCAGCTGTTTGTGTCACTTCGGGCTCTGGATGATTGTGATGCTGACCCAAACTATCAATTAATGAAGAAAACGATCAGCAGATTAATCCACAATAAAAATAATTCTTACAGCAGCTCTCGCTCACCATTGCTGCTTTCTACTGGTTTTTGCATTACACGCAAACAGCCACGGCCATAGTGTACACCAGGGATCAGCTGATCTACCCCGCGAGAGATTCGATTTTCCCCGTGAGCTGAGGAGGAAGAGCCCAAGCGGTCATGCCTTCTTCTTGCTATTGCGCTATCCTCTTTGCTGCTGTAACACAGCGAACCACTTGCATGGCTGTGGAAGTAAAGTAGGGGTTTCTGGCACGACTTCACCTCCTTCCAAGGGAGAAAGATAGAGGTCAAAACTCCAGTAACGCTTATAGTGTATAGGAGACCTTCATAGTTAGACCAATGCATTTTCACCACCACTCTCAAGGTTTGATAGAAAATCAGGGTATGATGATGCTGATGTTGCTCCAGTATCGTTCCTCTTCCTTCATCTGCCTGTTCTCTGCTGGCGACGAGGTGTACAATGCAGACACATTCAGCGCTTCCCTTGCTGTGGTTGCTATGGTCACACAGCAGGCTGCGATGGCAAGTCGGCAGAAACTGAAACATCATCAACACTGTTCATGAGATTGGCGGCCTGCCACTCTTTCCTTCGTGTTTACACTGAGAACTTTGTAGGTGGCAGCGGCAACCACTCGCTGTCTGAAAGCGCCATCAGTCATGTTGGTCAATCAGCCTGTCAGTACAGTATGTGCGTGTGAAGTGGACACGAAAGTAAAAAGTATGTAATGTGTCTGGACAACATAACTTGCTAAACTCCCTCTAAACACACCGAGAAGTAAAAGTTCAGGGAGAGCATGGAAGTCATGCTGGTATTAGCTGATTATCATCAGCTGTTTCAGTCATGCTCCGCCCTCACTGGCTCATTCATCAGCTGCTTAACTACCCGCTGACCACTGAGGTCCATCATACACAGCTCGGCCAGTGCAACCTGACATCTCTAACTATTCAATCATCCAGCTAGAGCGTCTCACGTAACTGATATAACAATCCAGTTGTGTATTTTTAAACTTACGAAACAAGTCTATTTTCTTTCGTTTTGGGCAGGTAGCTACAGCGAGTCCCTCAAAGAAGGGAGCCTTTTATGCCAACTATATCAGCACTTTGTAGTGAACACCTTGACGTAAGTGCATCTGGCTGAAAGGGGCCAAGATAAAGCTTACATTTTATAAACTTTCAGTCTTATCTTTTCAGTGGCGCTTTAAATGCAAATGGACTGAATCGGGAATAACTAGAGGACAGCACCTTGTAATGTCTGGACACTATGTATATTATGTACTATGTATATGAGATCAGCGCTGACCTCGTTCCAGGAAGCAAAAGGTTATCTCACATCGTCTGCATTTCCATTCCTGGGTGGCAGTAGCTTAATATACGATATTAATATACTTTTCAAATGGATTCACTGACTGCAGGGATGAGCATGGAGGGGAAACATTGGCACAGACATGTCGGGAATCTAATCATATCTATTATTGTCTTCATGACCCTGGCCTGGAGTCTCTGTCACTTACCCTTGTGTCTCTCCTTAAGTCAAGTTAGTCCATATTTTTTCTCCTTGAAGATGTCCGTCTCTATGTCGGTCACTTTCCTGACCAGCCACGATCACTATACAGTTACATGTTTTGTGGCGTATCGTCTGTTTAGCCTTGTTTCACCTCCTTCTATCCATTGTGCGTCTTCTCGGTGCGTCTTTCACAAACAGATGATTGGTTTTCCATCTTTCTCATGTGCTTGCCGCTATCATGACTCGGACCTCACGGCCACAGCAGAGGCAGCAAACATGACAGTATTCCCAGCCACAATTTCTATATATTTGGCATTATAATCTGGTATTTTAGCCAGAATTGGAGGGATTTGCATTTTCTCAAACTTCAAAACCACAGGTGTACTATATAGACATGCATGCTCAGTGGCTCAATACAGACACTATTGTACAGGTGTTGCACTTGTTTACCCGGGTCCTGTGGATCTCTTGCCTTCTTTAATAATGCTGCTTCAGGTCATAAGTGCCAAACTGGATGCAATCACCATGCCCAGAGGACACAACAGGTTTTTTTTTGTCATTGCCTTCCAATTCATGAGTGTTTCCGGATGTGTCACCTTCATGGTACGGCTTTGGTTAATTATGGGCAAATTAAGTCTGGCAGTCTAGGAAAACTGTCTGAGGCTGTGGTGGCTGCTACTCATTTCTGAGCAGTTATTAGGGCATTGAGGGAGAGGGCACAGGACTCAAGGTCAATTTCTAAGACAAGTTAAAACCATGTAAAATAGCACAAAAGGATCAATTAAAGACATCATATTAACTGATTTCTGATGACAACATCAGATTAAAAACATTTCAAAATCATTGTCTACACCTCTCTGTTGGCTCATTATTGCTGGAAACCTGAGTTTAATTAAAGCTCTCACACAGTACTTTCTGCTTTGATGTTTGCCTCCACCAACTACATTAGTCGGGAGAAAAGAATGAACGCATTCACTATGTGGGTGAGTGTTTTGAGTATATTTGTGTGTTTGGATATGTATTTTCTATGTGTGTGGGTGGGATGCAATAATACTATCTGTAAGGGCCTGGGTGCACGTGCAATACTAGCGCTTAGCAACAACAAGACTATGATAGCTTGGTTTTCAGGGCTCCCTCACTCAGTTTGACTTCTTCATTTTGACAAAATAGTGTTTTCGTACAAAAATATGTAAATGAATCTTACCCTTGCTTGGTTCAATACATGCGTGAGAGGGGAAATGCTGCGACTAACTGCAGTGTGTCAACAGCCACCTTGCAAAAAATAAAAAAATAAGGTGAGAAACAATTAAAATGAAAAGGCCATATACAATAACTAATTAAGATAGAAACTGTCCCTCAAATTTGCAACTGCTTTTGGACACTTTAAGATGTCATGATGATATAATGTTACACTACTCGTGCATTCGTTTCAGGGAGAGAATAGTCAATAATCCATACCATGCATGGACACAGGACATGAGTTCAACCTACAGGAGAGAGAGAGAGAGAGAGAGAGAGAGAGTGTGTTACGTAAATGCTAAAAAGTAGTCACCCCCGTATCTTCCCCGGCATGTCTTCCCATACCTCTCAAAGCCATTAGAGAGTTGCAGTGTGCAATGGAAAGAGTGAGGTAAAAAGGGAACGAGGTCAGCACAGTTGCACACATTTAGTCATCACATGAATTGTAAGTAGCTCATGCTCACATTTAGTCTTTATCTTTAACGAGGTCGGCCCATGCCGCTTCAGCGAAATATACTGCGTTGCCATGGGAGCGGTGGTCATAGCGATGACTCCGCTGTGGACAAGTGATGTTTGGCTTTAAGGAGTAAGTTGTGCTGTTCGGTCAGACACTGCTCAGGGAATTAGGCTATGTCTCTGCAGAAAGGATTCAGCCTCGCAAGTGTATGAAAGTGACTGAATGCACAGTATGAAATAACACAAATTCATACATTTATGAGATTCAAACTCCTCAAAACCTGTCATATATCAGCAAGCTTACATCTCACTTTACTTGACATTGGAACACAGCGGTGTAGATGCACTGCTGAAGACGATTCATAGCCAATGTGTCAAACACAAGCCTGGAGGCGCGTTTTCTGCAAGTGTGTAAACATTTGAGGTTTTGGAGTCGCTGCCTCACCAAGTCCAATTATTGTGCCCTCCTCCTGACCACCAAGGTCTGACAAGAAATTCTTGGGACAAAGACCAACATGTTAAACAAAAATTATTTCTCGGGTCGTCTGCTGACAGACAAACAAGTGAGGGGCAAAATAATTTGTTGTGCAAGATGCAATGTCCTGTACGGAAGATTCAACAGGGGCAGCAGGGAGTTATAGTCCAGGTTGAGTGTTTGTGTGGAGGAGGGGGAGGGCAGGGAGAGAGTTCAGCATCCTGACAGCCTGGTGGACGAAGCTGTCCCGCAGTCTGCTGGTCTTGGCCCGCAGACTCTGCAGTCTTCTCCCTGATGGCAGCAGGTCAGCTATTACCAAAGCAAAGTATGCAATTGAAAGTTGAAAGACGAGACAAAGTTTTGATATTGAATTCTGTGGACTAAACCAAGAATTCATTTTATTTACTTTATAAAGAAACCACTTTTGGGGAAATGCTTTTTCTTAACCCCCCAAACTGACAGACTTAAAAGAATCAAATTACAGTTTGTTTAAGTCTATGAGACACGATTTTAAAGCTGCTTTTATTTTTTTTTTTAGCAAAGCTGTCACAGAGCAACATTCATTGCATTTGTGCATTCAACTGGAGTCACGTTTGTGTCCACCTGACAAATATACCCATCATTCACTCTCCTTTAAGCTCTATTTTGCCATCCACCAACTGCTGAAGGAAATATCTGGGCGTTTAGATGCTCCACAGCTCCACAGCTAATCGCTGACTGTGTCTATTGTTCGGCGTTGAGCTGGTAGCTTACAAAAGGCTTTTTTCTGAACAGCTGTTGGATGAGGCTAGAAACAAGCGCTGATGAGGGAGAACGGTGGGAATGAGCCAAAAGATTCAGGTCTTAACACCACAGCAATTAACTGAAAGATGCCCAATCGCTCCAGTTAGCTAAGGATAACTGCAGGTTTGGGTGGTAATTCCGCTTGGATCAGTCACAACAAGCGACTCTTCTCAGATTAGAAAAGTCATTTTGTCCATTGTTCATATAAACAATATTGATCAGAGCAGCTTTAACATCCGGGAATAAGATATATTTGACTGTGGGAAGAAAATCCTTGCGTAGTGTCGACATGATCTGTCATCATAGTATGTGGACGTCTTCCTGCAAGTTAACATCCTGCACTCGCAACATATACAAAATACATTTTGAGTTGGATTTGAGGCTCTTTGCTACATTATGTGATGTGAATGAGGTAGGTGGCTTAATTTTTCAGATTAGAAATCATTGCATTTTGTATTTAAAGTAGTATGAAGTAGGAAGTATGTTTGAAAGCTAAAAAATGAGGGAAGAAAAAGGGACCACATAATTTCAGCCATTTAGATTACCATATGTTTTAGTAGGAGTGAAAAAAAACTAATTTAACATTTCATTTTGCTAAAGAATAGACACAATATGTAATATCAGAGGGAGATTATTGTTATTATTGTTTGATTTATTGTATGTAGTCGGCCAGTGGTTCAAAGAAGATGAGTTTGTGACACATTTTAAAAATAGAAGCTCCTCTCCTGCCAGGCGCAGTGAGCCAGCAGGGTTGATATTCACCACATTCAAGAGCGCAGCGGACGCAGGCTGACGAACGGATGGAGGAAAAGGATCAGTTTCTCGTTTGAGTGTTCCGTACTCGCTGATCTTTCAAAACCAGACTGTGCCATGATGCAATGGCTGCCTGCTGGAAACTCTACAGCAAACATGTGTTTTATATTCAGCGGCGCGCTGGACACATGAATCACCGCGGTGTTGTTTTGCAGGTTAACAGGTTTACTGTGTTCTCACAGGGTAATCCCTCGCCGACTCTGACTGGGGAACACAGTGACAATCCGAACCGTGTGTGAGTGTGAATGTGAGTGTGTGCGCTCTGTACAGCTTTTATCTCAGCGCAGGCAGGAGCTGGATAATTGCGGGTTTTGGGTGGAATTTAACCACAGAGAAGAAGAAAATTGTGGCCTTTTGTATACTTGACCCATCCCTCTAGAATCTAGAGTCTAGATTAACAAGCATTCTGCATTCACTACCTTAAAACTGAATGTATCAATGTTCGATTTAATCCAAATCCTGAAAACTGAGCTGTTCCCTACACAGGATCAAGGCTAGAAGGGAAAACAACAGATATTTTAGTCAGTGGCATGGATATAGGGAAGGAAATGCCTGTCAGTCAGTTTTCAGAGTGATATAGCTCAAAAACTATTGGATTGCCATGAAATTTGGTTCAGACATGCATGGTTCACCTGACCACTGTGCTGATCCCCTCACCTCTCCTCTGTTTGAATTTTAACTTTGATGAACCCCTGACTTTTCATGTAGTGCTTTCACCAAGTGACCAAAATTTCAATGTGTCCAATAGTTTGGTTCATGATCGAATACATGCAAAACTGATGACATTCCCATCATCCTTTGCTGTAGTTTGTGTTTACTGCTAGTAAGCAAATGTTAGCATGCTAACATGCTAAACAAAGAGGACGAACATCCTAAACATCAGCATGTTAGCATTGTTATAGTGAGCTGACGAAAAGCATTTAGCTTTGCAGTGCACTACAGGTTCTCAGAATGATCAACACTACCAGTCCAAGATGGCACATTGAATTGAAAAATCATGTAATTTTAACTGGCTTTTGATCTGTAATCACCCATTTGCCTGGTATCTGCCAGCCATCACTGCCTGCAAGGCACAAAAGTCGAGAAGGTGCAAAACACCCCCCAGCACACCCACACAGTTTCTCTAAAATCACAGCTCCGTGAGTCTGACTGCCAGATCGACAGACACGGACACTGCCAGCCACCTATACAGATGTTGCTATGACAGCTGTCTATATTTACACCTGCGGCCACATCCAGCCAGGAGCTTTTAAGAAGACAGCTAACACTGAATCAGTACCAGACGTCTGCAGCCGTGCCGTCTCTCCGAAGTGATTCACGGCATCCACCAGACCTTCCCTCACCTCAGATGATCCCCCTCATGTTCAGACCTGCATCCCAAGTTGGGACTTCACCAACAGACTCACCCTTTGTCTGCCTTTCATCCCCAAGAGGTTAAGGGACATAGAACCCATTCTGTTGCTCAGCAGCACCCTGCTTCATGCTCAGGCATGCATGATATACAGATATTACTTCCTCAGAGAAGCTGTGAATTATTTGGTATTCTTGAAAGCAAAGACCCGGCATCTTTTTACAGACGAATGTGCTGCCCCTTATAACTTATCCTTGTAACTGCACTACTTTTAGAGGTTACTAGAAGTGTAACTAATTACTTAAATTAAATGAGACAATTGCTGAAATTTTTAAGTATTTTTTACTCATTACTTTCATTGTGACAGCAGACAAATGCAGTCTATTGCACTGGCAGTTGGGATCAAGAAACGTAACAGCCATGCCACTGATGGTTAACATTATAAATCAGCACAAACATTACAGTTAACGTAAACCACCATGTTCTAAACACACACAGTGAAAAGTATTATCTGCTTTTTGGAACATGAAACAGAAAACCAGTTTGCTGTGCAAACTACACTTTGCACAGCACAGGTGCAAGCAGGAAGTCAACCAACATGGAGGTAAATGAGTTTGACCCAGAACGTGATAATTCCGTGTCCGGCCAGCCAAGACATAGCTGATTACTATATTTCAGCAACTAGCAAAAGACATCTTATTTCCCAAAGCCGGAGTGACAGGAGAACACTAACCACCAACAAATGTTGGAGTTACAGCTCTCTGAGGATGAGCATCACAACGTCACCTGTGACCCAACCAGCTCTCGACCTGCTCCTTGGCCTCGACGTTACTGCTGCAGTGCTATTGGAGGAAGTAAGCTAATTAGCTAGCCATGCAGCTCACGTAACAAAGGCAAACACAATCCATTATAACACTTTTGCTCTTGGGTTTTCAGTTTCTTGGAGAGCTTAAAAAAAGAGAGAGGAAGACCACCCAAGCTTGACAAACCCGCAGTTGCTAAGCTGTGATTGGACAATCGCCGTCTGGGGTTCAGAAAAGCAGGGGCCGGTGTTATGGCTTTCTCCTAGAATTTGTGTGACTGATCTTAAGATAACATAAACCTCATTACTGCTCATAATCATACCAAAGGGGGTTAAAAATGTTAGTGCCATGGCTTAAAAACCAAGCCTTCCGTGCTTATTTACATGGAGGTGTTAGGAGTGTGAAAGCAAACAACAAAGAAAAGTGTGAGTGATATTAACTCGTCCTGGGAAAATATAGGGACCCTGCACCGCCAAGAACATTTCTCATTTGCTCAATGGTTAATCAGCATTAGTTACTGTATTGAGGCAGCGGAGGAACAATATCTCAGTGTCGTCACTTCTCCACTTGCTCTGTTCACGGCCAACACACTCCTCCATCAACCAAGCCATACTGGAAGTTGCAATGCTGTTGAGCCGGTGCTGTTTATACAGCTATCGGAAAACTTCCCATATTCTCCACCAGGAATTCATCCAGAGATAATTACTGAAGGCCCCAGGGGACCTATGTCAACCCCAGGGACAGATGAGATTCCTGTCTGCCTGGAGTGCATGTCTGCAAACGGCTTATTCGAGTCTGTGACTCAAATTAATGCAACACAATGCAAAGGCTGTATCTCAATCTAACTTTAGCAGCACTAGAGTGACGAATGCAACTAACTTGCCTGTGCCTGACTGTTCCTGTAAGACATGCCTCCATACTCAGTCCCCTGAGCATTTTCTCCCTCCTGATCTAACTTTAGCTGCTGATTCATGACACTGACTGATTTTTTTTCAACAATGACTGCGCATTTGGAAAGCATGTAAAGAATGCTCTGCAGGTTTGTCTCCTGCTGTTGGGGAATAATTCAAATCCACCCTCAGACTGTTCGGCATTATCAACCTGTGATACTGTGGTCATTGCAGGAGATGCCAAACAATATGGATACACAGAACACTATCAGATCCAAAGGCATGTCACATGTTTTAATATGAACACATAAGCACAAATGATGACATAACCTAACAATAGCATGTGAGAAATTTCTCAAAGGCATGCCGCCATATGTGTATTTTCACACCTTTACAATACTGCTGTGTGGTTTGGGAGAAGTCAGGTCAGGGAAAAGAGGAAAAGATTCTTTCAGTAAACAACAAATAGCAAAGCTGAAGAGCTAGTATTCCAGCAAGGGAAGAAAAACAGCAGATCAGAAGATCAATCAACTTTGTTCTCATCACAAAGCAAAAGAAAGAAAACCTGAATCTGGCTGAACACAGACGCACCTGCTGCTCTCATTGAAACTACCCGACAGAATTATAATTACTCCAACTCCATCAGACAAGGCATTTTCACTGCATTTGAGCATGACGCTGTCAGGTACCCATTCTTGCTGTTATTGTTTATAGACCACCAAAGCATTGCCCAAATTTCTTCCTGGCGTCTCTGAGCTGTTATCTATTATCAGCTCTAATAAAGTCAGTAGAATCATTATTAGTGACACAATTTACGCATTGAGAATAACACAGACAAGAAGACTTTTTACATCTGTTGGAAGGTCTGAGCTTCACACAACATGGTCAGACCCTGTCAGACATTTCATCAGTCATGGATGCGGTTCTGTCTGATCACTACTTAATTGATCCCACTACAGCTGAATGATTTCCTCTGTGACAACAGTGTGTTTGAAAAGTTCAGGGCCCAGCACGGCACAGAAACAGCTCTAGTCAAGGCCGTGAATGACCTGAGAATGAACAGTGATGAGAAGAAGCTGTCTCTGCTGTCCCTTCTAGACCTCAGTGCTGCATTTGATACTGTGATCATAATGTTCTGCTGCACAGACTTGAGCACTGAGTTCACTCCTCCAATAAAATAGACCTGACATGTGGAATCCATATCTCAGGCCTCAAAAGCTGAGAGAGTGAAACATCTGAACACCTAAGTCTACTTTCACTGAAGACCAAGGAACAGGTCAGAAACCCTGGCGTCATCGTTGACTCTGACCTGAAGTGCCATTCTGCCATTTAAGGTATATTTCCAGAGTCAACCCATTTCTCCCTGGCAGACATGGAAAACGTAATACAAGCTTTTATCTCTAGCAGGCTGGACGACTGTAGCGCTCTTCTGTCTGGTGTGTCTGAGAAAGCTATTGGTCAGTTACAGCTTGTACAGAACGCAGCGGCACGCGGTCTGACGGGCCCACATTACTCCAATCTGTTGACACCTTCAAACGAAAATCTTTTTAACATCGCTGCCTCCTGAAGTGTCTTTTCTTTTTACCTCACAGCTGTTTTATTTTGTCTTATCCAGTTGTTTTAATTCTACCTTTTTATTTTATTTTATTTTCCTTGTTTTTATTGTTTTATCACACATTATTATTATTTGATTTTATGTTAGGCACTTTTAGCACCATTACGCCGAATAAAAAAAGTCATTATTTATTCTATTATTATCCAGTATTCTTTTAGCCCAATAGGTACATCAACCCCCTGCAGGAATCATTCCTCCACCCGCTCTGTCAGCAGCTCCAAACAAAGACACATCATGACTCCACAAGCATCAAAGGACCAAATCAGCTTACAAATGCAGGGTGCAGCGTATAGTCTTTATCAAACACAGGGCTAAAAATACTGTCTATGAAATCATGTCCCATTGTCAGGGCACTGAGAGAACATGCTCTCTCCTCTAAAATAGCTGCCCGAATAAGGCCCCGCAGGGGCACAATCACCTCACTGTACATCATTTTTCTGTAAAATGACAGTAACATGTTGGCAGCAGAGACTCCAGCATTATACTGAGGTTCTACAGCACATGTCTATTGCAGCAAAAGTGAATGCAGTATATTTCTGTGATTCTTTGTAATTACAGTGACATTCTGCTAAGGGGGTTACTTTAAATTTCTACTGTTTACTGTAAACATGCACAATTAACAATAAAATACCTAAATGTAACAGTTTGAAATATTAAAATATCAAACTTCAATGCAATTTATATTAACACAACACTCTATTGTACTGTGAGCTTCTCTGCTTAAAAACATGCATTAGTTTGAAAGTTATGCAGAGTAAGCAATAAATCAAGCAAGCCCTAATAGTGTTTGCTAGAAACAACGGTAATAAACTTCAGTTCTGCAGTCCTGCAGTAAAAACACTGCAGGTAGCCTTGTTTTTACCTCTGAAAATAGTCCTGTGAGGTCGGTGCATGCTTAACGTCAAGAAGAGTCTGGGTGGCTTTGGACAGTCCCGATTCAGGGAGGAATCAAGTAGAGGTGACCATCACCTCGCTGGCCGTCGGGTGATGTATTCCAGCATTGTCTCTGTGTACAAGTGTATAAACAAGCGTAGAATCTGTATCGATGCCTGATCAATGTTTTTAGAGCTGACAATACCAAATTCTCCGATATGAATTCCCACTCAAAGTGGACGAGGTGGAGGTGTGTACTGACAGACTGACAGACTTCTTCTGGATGATTACACCCGTCTTCTTGGAGACCACCCTGCCCCGGCAGGCCTCAAGTTCTCTTTCTGCACCGAGGGCCTGAAATCAGAGTAGTCTATCTCACAGACAGAATAGAAAACTACTCAACACATTTGTAGTCCTGAAGGTATCGTTTGGGTTTTCTAACATAAAGTGATATTAGTCACTAACCAGGACTGATAACTGGAGCCATTTCACATATTCTGCCATTATTCACCTTCTAGGTGGCATGATATGAGAATGAGCTCCACTGCACACTAACACACCAGCGAAATTCATTGAGGATATAGAGATCAGACAGATTTTTGAATGTGTAGTAGATTTCAAGAGCAGCAGTAAACAAAGACTCAGTCTATCAATGAAATGCATACCAAGCAGTATCAAATGACAGGAAAAGGCCTCCAGGTTCTCACATCTTGTACTGCAGAAGTCAACATGACCCATTGTGAGATCAATAAAGTCTTATCTATCTAATTTAAACTAGGCCTAACCACACATTCGCCCTGATGTCTGTACATGTGACACTTAAAGGCTGGAAAGTTTTGAAAAGTCCGACTGCAATCTGTTAAAGCACACTTTAAAGTTAGGTGAAGCAAATATCGTTCCACAGTTATGAACACAGATCCGACAAGGAAACGTTTTGGCTTCCAATAAGACTTCCAGACTTTTATTCCAGACTCTTTTTCAGCAACATTCAAATTTTTAAGACAGGTTACATATTGACGTGAATTAGGTCAAAGCAACAAACCACAAAAAGGCCAGTGTAATTACTGGCTGCTTTTTACCGTCTGTATTGATGTGGCTGCTTACATTTCTAATACATTTCTGTGCTATTGCCTCTAATGGACCAACCCACAATGCATTGCAAACTACATTACACAACCGTAGTACAAAAATACAGTAGATTACTGGCTTTAAATGAACTGAAATTGCTTACATCGCTGCTCCCACAATCATGCTCTCCCTATTTTAGAGCAGCAGAGCTATGGAGAAGCAGCAGAGGCTGGACGTGGTAATGTCTAACCCGAATGGACCAAGTATCAGCTGGACGCAGCTGGCCTGCTGGATCCCTCTTACCATGGCTGATAGTTCAAGAGGCGTTATGAAAGAAGCCAACGGGAGTTCGTTTAAGCAGCTGATTTGAAATGCAGGGTAGCTGCTTTTCTGTGTGTGATTGCAGCTACACCATGCAACCATAAAAAAAACCCCCAGTGTTCATTCCTATTCTCCTCCTCCGCTCCTAACCTTTGCGAGCTCTCGCATGCACACACTGGATCACTATGCCTGAAGAGGAGCTAACCCGCCTCCATCAGTCCTCCACCAGGGCTGCAGATGCAGAAAGTAAATGGGGGACTGATTTTTCTGTCTTGCCTGCTGAACATGTAGCACAGCTGGTCTCTCTCAACCTGACTTTTTCTCATGTCAGTCAGCTGACTGTAAATACACCAAAAATATTTTCAGCATCGCTAAAAAGAAAGACTAAATGCAAATGTGGAGGCTTAGCTGAACTTGCAGACTTACAGACTCATAAGGTCCGGTTAATTCAGCAGCTAAGGCGGTTTGCTGATTGGCCCTGCAGGTTGTCACTGAGCTTCTAGCTCCACCTATTTCGAGAGAACACTTCTCTCGGAATAGGTGGAGAGATTGGAGTAAAGCTCCAATGTGAGTGTACGTACTGTTACCAAACAGCAAAACAGTCACTGAAAAGGATAATATTCAATGGCATCGCTTTTTTCCGTTGTTTTTTCACGGTTGTGTGTGTACAATATGACTTGAATTGTAAGGTGCTTTCTCTTACATCACTTGTGTGTTTTGCCTTATCAGTGAGTCAGTGTCACATGGATAGAGGTGGAGGTTGAGAGGGAGGAAATTTTGTTTGTCATAACATGTTTTCCTCTTGCCTGCAGGCGTGCATCCAACCTCGCTCTCCGCCCCTACCAGTCCTTGTGAATTAATTAACAAATAAGACAATGTACTCATAATGAATACATTTTCAGGATTATAATAAGATCGCACAAAGCACCTCCTCCGGATCATCTCATTCTGGGTTGTGTGCCATTCTCTGCCTCTTCCTCCTCTTCATTTGCTGTCTCATCTTATCAGGTAAATATCAGAGATGGTGGAATCTGTCGATGAAAACATACGGCAGATACACGTGGCCCATCCTGACTACTCCACAGAAGAGTAAACAAACCAAGCAGAGCCTGAATGCATTGTGTGTGTGTGTGTGCGTCGCAGCAGGAGGTTTTCCTCTCTGTTTGTTGACGTTCTACGGCTGAGCGGAGGGGAAGCTTATCTTAATGGGACTGCATAACTGGAAGGCCGGTCGTCTCCATAATACAAACCATACACAATGCACGCGTGCACACAAAAACACAAACATGGAAACTGATGTCGCTCCATTCACATGTGCAAACGACAAAGGCAACACCCACCCTGCTGTCAGCCCAGTCACACGCCAGCAAAGATTGAGGAAGTGTTTATTTCCCGTCTTGCCAATCAATCTATTTGAATTTGAGGCCACTGGGCCATTGCAAATACTCAAATAGCACAAGTCCCACATCACCAACATCACAAATAACCGGAGGTCATAATCGACTCGCTGTGCAGCAGATGGGCCAAAACATTGCTGTGATCCCAGGAGAGTCACACAGTGTAAAATGAGAAATAAGGCAACTATCCTCATATTAGTAAATCTCTGTGTCGGCTGGCTTTGCGTCCTTTTTTGTGTTGGAGGGTCTGTGAATCACTCATTTCTTTCATGTTTAGTCCAGTCTAGTCCAATCCAATGATGACCCGGTCAAATCCAGTTCACTCTAGCCCAATCCAGTCCAGTTTATCCCATTACAATCTTGTCCAGACCAGTCCGGTAAAATCCAGTCCAATCCATCACGACGTCCGTTCAAGTCTAGTTCAGTGCAGTCCAGTCAAATCCACACTAGTTTAGCCCAATCTAATATAGGGCAATGCATTCCAACCTATTCCAGTCTAATCCAGCCTGGTCGGGTCTTGCCCACTCTGGTCAAACCTGGTCCTGTCAAGTCTAATAATGTAAAATCTCATCAAAGCCAAATCCATTTTAAACCTACATCTGGTCTAGCCCAATCCAGTCCAGTCCAGTGAAATCAAAACCAAAGCAGTCTAGTTTTACCAAGTCTAGTCCAGTCTATCCTAATTCAATTCAAGCCAATACATTCCAATGCAGTTGTCCAGTACATCAAATCCAGGCTAGCCAAATCAATCCAATATAAATCAGGTCCAGTTCAGTTTAATCCAATGTAGCAATCCAGTCCAGCTAAATGCAGTAACATGAGTGTATTTAATCCAGCCCGTCCAATCCAATTTGCTACAGTGCAGTCTAGTCCAGTCCACCAATTCAGTCTAGTTTAACCGGTCCAGTCTAATCTAATCTGCATGAGTGGACATGCAAAAAAAAAAAAAAAAAAAAAAAAGGAAAAAAAATGTCTATACGATACGTCTTCAACTCACATACTGTGTGTAGATAAAAACAATGTGAGGGAGAATGACATTGGAAATGAACCTGGGCTTCAGTGTTTAATCCTGAAGAGATGCAGTGACTTTATTGAAACTATGCATCTGAATTCACTGAGTGTCATCGCAATAAGGTCCAGTCACTCAGAACGGGGCAGACAGCCAGAAATAGACAACACAACAACAACAACAAAACCCAGACAACAAAAAGACCACCCTCCTCCTCCCTTTGGAGTCATTGTCTGTCTCAGCCTATAAATACCCGCTAGCTTTATCTGCCGGTGTTACATGTGGTGTTACTGCTCAAGGCTATTGTGAACAGGGATCATTTAAAATAGCACAGGTGGGCAGCTGTGTGTGCATGGTGAGTGTACACAGAGAGTTGGAAGACTTTAGGATTTTCCAGAAACACAGATGACCTTCTCCACAAACACATGCTGAGGAAACCCACATTTCTACACACACACACACACACATACGCACACACACACACACACACGCACACCACATTTGGGTTTGTTTGGGGTTCCTGGTTACTTGAGCCCGGTAGAGTGGACTGCTTGGCAACTAGTGACGGATGAGCACACACACACACAATCCACAGACACACAATCTGTAGTTACAGAAGAGCCATCGGGGTTATGGTGCCCTCAGGTAGGGCTAATGACACGGAGAGCAACTGGTGCAACAGATGGCCCTCGCTAAGTCATATGAGGGCCTCCGTTCGCAAGTGGCATGACTATGACCGTCTATTATTTACTTATTCACACCATTGCACACATTTACACATATTCGTGCAGCATGACCACTCCTGGAGCCATTCTTTGTCTTGTGCTTGCCTCTCCTTTTCTGTAGATGGAAATAAAAATCATGAAGCAATTTACATGTAATGTAGTGAACTTTCAGACAATAAAAAATAATGGTAATCCAAGACCATTAGCAGGAAGACTGGTGAGACTGTTGGTTTGAGATCTACTGATGTGCTTCATGCATGCTGGGATTTACCTGGTTAGGGGATTTGAGGGCTTTGCTTGGCCGGCTATTGATCCCCCCTTATCTTGATGCACCCTGTCACCTCCAAGTTTCCATATATACACACACAGGAGGCTACACGTAGCACCACCAGTCACAAGACCAGCTACAATTGCTATGCTGGAATATGGTAGCTGCCCCCAGGCTCGTTGTTTGACAGTTTGATAGACATAGACAAATTACCGTGTGTTGTCTTGTTTGTAGGGGTGTCAGGTCCTATAAGCAATTTAAAAAAGAAAAATCACTTTGGGAGTATGTGCAGAGAGGCTGCAGTTAAATCAGAGCAAACGAATGATGGAGCAACTGGAAGACACCTAAAAAAATGAGTGACAACAGGAAGAAACTGCACATATGCTGTGGAGAAGAGTGGGAATGGACAAATACTGGTGAGCAGTGATGTCTTCTTTGCAGCATGGCCCTCACTCTAACACTGTAAAAAGGTTGTGGAAAACAAAATGAGACATGTGACAATTTTACCCTGACTTGTCACCTTGAATAGCAAACATGACAGGACGTATGGATAATTTAGCGTTTAGCTGTTTTCAGAAATTCTTCGATTGCTTTCAAAATGTAAACAGTGTCCAAGCATGAGGTGACACCCTGGCCCTTGTCCATGAAATCTTCATTTCTTGTTTCAGTTCATGCTGTGAAGAAAACAGCACTGAGCATCAAGTGCTGCTGGTGGCTGCAAAGCAAATCTGTGATACATGTGTGACCCCTACTGAGCAGAAAAGGCACTACAGCTTGCCCCAAGTGTGAAAACTTAAATCTTAAGACATGGTATGTATTTCAATGAGAACAGATGAGCTTGTGATTAAATAACAAATTCATGCTGTTTTAGTATAATGTACAATCTCCAGTATTATGCTGCTGAACAGAAATCAAAGGTATATTGTAAAAATTGTGCTTATTTTGCGACTTTATGAGGTTGTACTGCAGCAGAAAAAACAAAGTATACACTAATTTTGTGTCAGACTAGAGGTTTATGGGAGGATTAAAACAACTTTGGAAATGGGGGTGATGAAAGCGACTGATTGATGGAAGAACGGTACAAAGTGAGTTCAGGTTGAATAAAAGTTTAGTTGCAGTGCAGCTGCAGAGAAAATCAGATAAGTATGCCTGTCAATTACAGCACATCTAATCATTTACCACTCTACTATAATATGTGACAAAACTTTTTCAGGTCATATTAGCAGAAGAACACATGCTTTGAACCGGCCATGTTCAAATAAGAGCCACTGAATCAACTCAACAAGAAGGAGAGGGGAAATATATCTGGGTTTCATCGTCATGCTGTTTTTTAAGGAAATTGGAATAACTATTAGTCAGAGTGTGAGTCACAGCCTGTCTGGGCACACGGTGATCACGTATGCATGGAAACACATTTTCCACTTGCAACAAAGGACACAAGAACTGAAAAAGAGGACACTAGACTGAGCAAAACTGGACAGGACACTATGTACATTGAACATTTCTACATCATCACCATCAGTAGCAGCAAGCAAGCTGACCTAACTGAAAGCCCAAAGAAATGAAAATGTATTCAACGACGTGTTCATTTAGAAAACTGAGCTCAAGACAGGAGCACTTTTAGTCGGAAGGTGAAGTTTGGTCAAAGTTTCTTGTGCCATCTCAAAGCAGCTTCAGGATGAAAGAAATTAACATATGAAATTAGACGTCCTGATGATATGATGTTCAAGCATTAGTTACCTAAACTTGCAGACTTCTCCAAAATCAAAAAATACCAAAACGTATGCAACAATACACATAACACACATCTGGACCTAAAAACACAGCTACATTCTTATGCCACTTAAGATTATATTAATTATATATATATATTATTATCTAATGTTTATCGGTGCCTTTAAGATCCCCTCTAAAACATATTGGAAGAGCCCACTTTTGATAAATAATTTGTGTCAGATATGGTTTGTCCACAAAAAGTTCAGTTAACTGATTACATTTTCTTAAAGGTCCCATCGTATGCTCACTGTCAGGTTCACACACACGCTCAGGCTCTAAAAACACACTGTTTTTCTCATACTGTCTACTGCTGCAGCACTTTCATTCGCCTCTGTTTGAATTGCTGAAAAGCCCTGTCTGCTCTGATTGGTCAGCTCCCACAGGCCTGAACAGGCGCTGCCCATCAACTTCCGCATCAGCTCTTTTCATCTTTCAGTTCATCTTTTGCAACCAAGAAACCGCTCTAACCACGTTTAGCTGCACTTTTACCTTGTAAAAGATCGTGCTTAAGTTTTGATGTAAACTACGGGACAGAAATTTTTGTCAGTTTCATCAAGGAGCCAAATATTTTTGTTGGAGAGGCGATGGAGCTATGAGCGCTTGATAGCAGGTAATCCCCTGCTGTAATGACGGGTAAAGCAGCTAACGCTAACACAGCAGCTGGAAAGTGGAAATGAGACAAAACGCTTACCTCAGCACGTCAACATGTCAGCCTCACCATCACTGCATCCAACCGACAGCATGTTGTCTTGTCGATCCTATAAATAATTTAAAAAGAAGCATAGTTTTTGGAATATGTATGCTCTTCAGTCCCGTTAATCACCTTTTGACGCCTCAGATTTATCTTGTGGCCCCTTGTGGGTGCCCGACCCCCAGGTTGGGAACCGCTGCTCTACAATACAGACACGCAAGAGTAGGCAATGCAGGCTCTCTCCAACTTGACACTATACGGTAGTGGTGCAGTTCTCTAAACTTTCAGCAGTACTTTTTTCACCTCTTTTTTAATTGCCCTGTTTTAGCATTTGCACCTGAGAAAGCCAGTCTGCTGTGATTGGTCAGCTCAGGCCTGAGCAGGCACCTCCCAGCCTGTGTTTATCTAAGTAACTAGTAAAGATGTCTTTATATTTTCTTTTCCTGCAGTGGGTCATAATGTTCTCTTGCTTGCTTGTCTGTATTGTGACATTTGCTCATCCCGTCCTGGGTGAATATGATCAGTTACCTTCTTCTGGTCACTTTGTCCCCTCTCTTCCGCCCCGTCACTCTTCCATTGCCTTCCACTTTGCTCTGCCCTGTTAAAGAATGTCACGGCATCAAACATTTTCAGATCAAGGCTCAGCACTGACTGATGAAGAGAGGCACTCAGGTTAAAATGTCCCTGCGCTGTGTCCTTCTTGAGAAAAACAGGGTTTTTCCAGTGTTCCACGCCCACGTGGATGCACATCATATCTCCAGGTTAATCCGGCCTGGTTATCACGCCTCACAGTCTGAGCTCTGCCTCGTACCTCCTTTCAGATTTGAGTTTCACATATCATAAACATTTGCAGAGGCAAAAATGAGTTTGCATTTCAGGATGTAGTACAACCAGGTTTCCAAAAAAAAAGTTGGGATGCTGTGTAAAATGTAAATAGAAACAGAACCTCACACTGAATTGAAAATAGCACAAAGACAACATATCTAGTGTGAGAAATTTCATTGCTTTTGAAAATAATATCCTTATTTTGAATTTGATGTCAGCAGCACGTTTCAAAAAAACATTGCAACAGTGGCAACAAAAGACTGGGAAAGTTGGAAAGAGTGGAAAATGTTAAAAGAAAACACCTGGTGGAACATCTGACATGAATGAGGTTAATTGGCAACGGGTTAGTGACATGATTGGATGTAACAGGAGTCTCCCAGAGAGGCTGAGTCTGCCTGAAGTGAAGATGGGGAGGGGTTCACCACTCAGACTGACTGCACTGGCAAATAGCGCAACAATTTAAGAATAATGCTTCTCAGTGTAAAAAAGAATTTGGGGATATCGTTTTCTTCAGTACTGAATATCATTAAAATATTCAGAGAATCTGAAGAAATCTCTGTACACAAGGGACAAGATCTTAAGGCCTCAGACGGCACTGCATTGGAAACAGACAGGACGTGACTGCATGGACTCAGGAACACTTTCAAAAACCATCGTCTGTCCACACAGATCACTGCAGCCACAAATACAAGCTTAAACTGTACCACGCAAAGAGGAAACTGTATATAAACCAGATCCAGAAACACCACTGCCTTCTCTGGTCCCGAGCTCATTGTCGAGTCAATTTTGTAATTTTGGAAATTATGGCCCAGGATAGATTTCAGGCTTTGAACACATTTTAATTTCTGTAAAAAAACAATATAAATGCATATATACAATCGCTACGTGAACATGCATGGACAAAATGTGAAATTATGTTCAACCATCTACAGTATAAAATTTGCATATCTTTGTCATTTTGGCTGAATATGATTCTACACAGGCTCTGTGCATACTGTCCTTGGTGTAGCATTATGCTGCCTTCAGGTGTCCCTGTCAATTAGCCTACTCTGGGAAATAACAATGTGGTGGGAGATGTTTGGAATCAAGAAGAGCTCTAATTAATGAGAGAAGAAAGTCCTGTGTGAGGTGCTACTGAGTATGAGAAACATCAGTGTGAGAGACAAGCCTTACATCTGCACACACACTGGGCAAACTTTATTTTACCTCTGCTTTTAATAGACCCGCTGTGATTTTCTAATGCACAATCTGAATTATGGTCTGCATAGAACATAGAACAGTGCCTGATTCAGGACATGACTTCCATCAGCACATCCTACTACTGCGATGCATTCATACCCACCTTTATTCATGATTCTTGTCCCAGTGCTGATGGTTAACCAGCTGAAGCCACTCTTCCCCTCTCTACTGATCCTGAGTCAGTGCAGTCTATGTTCTGGTTTGTCCAACACAGAGCTTTCCAAGAGCTCTGGGGTAAGACTATGAAGGAGTGTGAGAGCTGTGGCGAAAAAAGAAGGTGAGGGCAGTAAAGCAGGTTTTTTTTTGTTTACAACTGTGTGAGTTGCGAGGCACTACGAAGAGACGGCGCTATAGAAGATGATATCATTACACCAGTGCAGCCAGCCACAGTCAGTGTGATGACAGGACTCTGCCAGATGGTGGTGGTGCAGGTCCATGTGTGAGCTGCATCACTGGCCGTCCACAGGTACCAGTAAAAACAACTGATTCACTTGATTGAGTCTTTATTGTGAGCACTGGGGATCGATACAATACAAATCATTTCAGCTAAGACACAGTATACAGATTACAAGTTAAACAGAAATGAATGAAAATCTGTGATCCGTTGTAAAATCTGTATATCAAGATTCAGTGTAAGCATTTAATGTACGCAACGTAAATATGTATTTCTAGTATTTCATGGTAGAATTATTTTTTACCAGAGACAGCAGTACGAAACTATCTTTGATAAATCATCTCACAAAAAATCTGATAAAAATGCTTGTGACGAGTTCATATTGAGAAAGCTTCCACTGCGCGTGAATCCTGCATCTTTCCTGCAGACGACGACTCCTCGAAGCCAACACACAACAGCAGCATCTCTCCGACCTCTAACGACTTCCAGTTAGCTTTCCCTTAACTTCCTCTGGGGGAGGGTGAAGCCATGGCGCAGCGTTTGGTTCAGCAAAGTTCTAAAAACAATGGCTACATCTCTACGGAACAACAGGAACCACAAAACCTCAGGAGGGAACAACAATCGCTTCAGACAAGCCTTCCTCTAGGTTAAACAAATTCTCGACACCTCTTCGAGATTCACTTTTCTGAATACTTCTGTATTGATTGAAAAGTACAAGACAGGCGTATCTGCTGTGTTCACGTTTACTGCAGCTGTTGCAGGTTTTCTGCATTGAAACGAAGCCTGGCAAAGTGGAGACAAAAATCAAGATGTTTGGTGGAACAGTTTGAGAGATTAATACAATATATGCTCTATAGTTGAAAATTCACTGTGTATGTACAAAAAGTGAAGAATAATAACCTCTATCTCAAACCTACAATATTAAACCTGAATGAAGAAAAAAAAAAGAACTCAAAATCCACTTAAAAGCTTTATCTGGAGCTTCAACCCAGATCTCAAAGTCTTCATCAGAGAACTGAGTGGATCTATTGAATGTCAAATAAGTCAAAACTGATTGAGATGACCCACTCCATGTGCCACTGAAGGAAGTGAGACTCCAGCTAATACTGTAAGTGGACCTTTTCAGGTTCAACAATTAACTCTGACACTCGATATCTAACTTAACTTTTTTAAATCCAGGTTAAGACCTTGATTTCACAAGAACCCTGTCGGGTCATGTTGAGAAAAAGATGTTTTATTCATCCCTGATCCACGTTTTTTTTTTTTTTTGTATTTGTATATTTCTATCTTTGTATGGAGGGTCCGACGCCCTCTTCCTGTTTCACAGCATGAAGCAATATAACAGATTCATCCCCAAAGCTGTAAAACCCAGAGTAGAGGTCAAGGGACACATTCAGACTTTATGCTGATGATCTTCTGTTTTACATTGAATACAATGTGCAGTAATGACTAAGGGGCATTTCTTAATGTGAAAATGCTTCATATAGCAGCTTTAAACTCAAACTGAACAATCCATATAAAAGGTAAAGAAATGAAATGAAATTTCACAGACACAACAGTCCTGATCACAAGTACAAGTATTAAAAACGGTCATGATACGATATCCTGTACACAAACGGCACACAGTGCCATTTGACAGCTTACAGTAGGTGCAATAGTGTATCTGTACAAATGTGTTCATGAGATCTATTCATTTCCATTATTTTTTAACAAGTTTGATTTAATATTGAACACATTTGTGTTGTGTGTATTTCTTTTGTTTCAACAGGACGCATTTACAAACTACGACGCTTTCAGGGCACAAAATTAAAATGACGTTTAAAATATGTACATCACACTTTAGGTAAAATGGATTGAACAGGCTGTGAAGTAAACTTGTAGCCGTATGTGTGTGTACATGCATGTGTATGTGCAAGTGTGTAGATGGGAGTTATATTACATTCACAGTTGCAGAGGAAAGGTGGGTTGGGAGAGAGAGCATTTTGGCCATATTACCACTCACAAATATTCCAAACACGGAGAATCTGATGACAATCCCCACAGATTCTGATTTATTACGAAGCTAATAGAATACCTGTTCTCTCGCTCTCTCTCTCTCTCACACACACACACGCACACACACACATAGGAGGGGGTCTACGAGCGGCAGCAGCCAGCAGTCCTCATTTCTCTGTCGACGTACTCCTTCAGCTGAAACTTTGGCTCATCAGGCTCCTTCATGGTCCTGTGCTTCAGTTCTCTGGCAAAGAGACAGACAGACAGTCTGAGCATGAGGCTATGCTAACTCTCCCACCAACAGGTGGCGACAGAGCAGCAGTGAACACTTTCTTTCTTTCTTTCTATACAATATCACAAAAACATCTTCTCCGAGGGGACAAGGTGTCATGGCAGACTTGTAATTAAAAGCCGTTTACTGTGTTGCAGTCATTGCCGCCAGATTGCATCAATAACTGTCAACTGCTCCCCTGTTGTTTCTTTCATCTTTATTTTCTGGTTCAGCCACTTGGGTTAGAACAGTTGGAATAAGCTCCAAATATGGAATACTGCTCTACCCTCAAAGTGTAGTCGTGCATGGCCGCTGACACAGCGTGGTGGAGATAGGTCTGGCTCCACCCATTATCATTCTGCTACATGGGGAAAAAGTGCTCTGACATGTCATCACACCTCACAGACTGGCTGCTGGGCCTAATATCCCAAAGCTGGCAGAGGTACAAAATATTGAATTTTGGTCAAATGCATCAAAATTATACAAAATATATCTGGTTATTCCCCTTCAATGAAATGGTGCAGCCATATGAAACATTGGTTTGGATATTTAACGAAGTGTAAACATGCCTTACAGATACCGATAGAACGTCGATACCACTTTTATATCCATCCATATCTACCTATGTTAAATATGAAGTGACAGCCACGAGATTGTTAGCTTATCTTAACTCCATTACTGGAAACAGGGGCTACCAGCAAATGAGCATATTTTTCAAAATGTGGCATTATTCCTTCAAAGGCCCTTTATGTTAAGGTCTTAATTAGCCCATTAGAGCTGACAGAGTGGGTACTTAATGACCTCTGTGCAGAATATTAATAGAAAAAGAAAATCAAGCAGCATATTACAAGGGAGAAAAACAATATTTACAAGCTGAACGACAATTAAAGCACATAAATGGATGCATGATGCCTCAGTGTGTCGGTGGTTCAGTGTTTGATGTCTGTCATTGCGTCATTGTCACATTTTTTGCCCGTTTTCTGTTGCTCATACTGAAAGCGCTTGTGCGATTTGCGCAAATAGAGTGCGACCAAAGTAAAATGAACGAAAACCAGTTGGGGCGCATGAGATGTAGAAGTGGAAGAGTGACAGAAGAAGAACAAGTAGTGAAGTTTGGGAGAGAGCTGACAGGAGAGGAAAAAGAAAGAAAGAGATGTAAAAAGCGGAAAGGTGTTAACATGAGCTTGAACATCGAGAAGAAGAGAGCTGGTCTTATGGTCTGTATCTGCTGGGAGTTGTGTGCCAGACTGCCATGCTATTCTTGGCAACATCCCACCATGCCAGCCTGTTACCATAACGAGGCTATAAATGTAAAACAACTCCCACACAAACTGTCCGGCTCGACACAACTAAGTGAAGCACACACTAATAATAGTGTCTTCATTATGAAAAAATAGAAGACGAGCACAGTGTCCTCACAAAGACAAGCGTTTGGTTTAGATATCGATTTCAAATTAGCTCAGGGTCTTTGAATGTTTGAGTTTGGCATTATCATTATCATACCATGGTAAAAGGGAACAAATGCAAATGTGCATCATGCCAAAAAATAATTTTTCTTGTCTTTTGATCAGCCATCACTCTCAGCTTGTACACTTAGTCTATACGTGGTAGCATGGCACACATGTAGTTTACGTTCCACTCTAAATTTAAGCTACTCTGAGATACTTCTGACTGTCTGGTGAGGTTTGGTGATTACTTATTTTTCTTGTCTTTTTTTGTCCCTGTTGAGCTGTATGTCCTTTTTTCCTATGCAAGCGCATTAAATGTGATGTTTAACACAGAGTCAAACTCCTTCTATTGGCACACATACTTGGCCAGTAAAGCTGATTTTTAGTTGCTTTTATGCATTCAATGTTCTCTATTTTCACTCTTATTTTTATCTTATTTTGTACTATTATTACCATGTGGATTTTATTCTCCATCTTGTTTTATGTTAATTATGGCATTCTATCCCTGTGTTTTTACTATAACTATCACGTTGGTATTATTCTCCAACTATCCCTATGTTTATGTTCGCTCTGCCTTTTTTTTGTGAGGCACTTGGTGCATGTATTTTGTTGTAAAGCACTTCAATCAACATGAACGTGTGATTCAAATAAAGTTTATTCTAATTCTTATTCTCATTGTTAAAGTTCAGCAGAGCTATTGAGTTTCAGGCGATACACTGATTACTTTTCTGTTCCCGTTCTCATCACTTACCGGCAGAGCACACAAACTCCCAAAAACCCCTGTGCTCCAGTCACATTTCAATCAGAGGATACTTCAAAAGTGGTGTTGGGTGTGTGTGACTCACTTGGCCACTGCAGTGAAGGCCAGCTCCACATTCAGTCCAGATTTAGCACTTGTCTCCATGAAGGGCACTCCGAACTCCTGCACACAGAAACATCTGTTACTGGGTATGTGTGTGTGTGTGTTTGTCACGTATGTGTGAACACTAGGCATTCTTATCCTATCCTGTCCTTCTTATTAGGACAAAATGTCCTGATTCTGACAGAAAGATGAGGTTTCTAATTCACTTAGCTTTGGGAGTTTAGACTTGGGTTTAAAGTACCTGGAGAGGAATGAGAGTGCTGCTGTTCAGGACAATTCAACAATAACGTTGATGGGCGCTGAGAATTCATGCTTTTAAAAGCTAATTTTCTCCACTCTTTGTCGTAATTCATAACAAAGAAAAAATGCAGTGTGCAGTCGATGAAAGATGCCCCAGGTATAGTCATCTAATTGTGCTTGTGTATCTGTGTGTGTGTGTGTATGTGTGTGTGCGCACACGTCAATATTCCCGCTGTGTCTGCACCTTGACGGCTGCAGAGCCTCCGCCACGCTTCTCACTACAACTTATGTTCATATTCACTCTAACACGAATCTCAGAGCTTATCTGAGCGAAACAGCCTGGAAAATTAAGTTAGCAAGCCCCCGTCGTCTATTCGAAACAATAACAACATCATGTGCCTCCATGAATACTTAATTACACACACTTTCGACACACACCGGCGACGTGAGGGGAGTTTGAGGGTCCGCGTGGCTGTGTGGGCAGATGAAGTACAGCATGTCTTTTACCCTTGTTACATGAGTCAGGCTGAATGTGTGTGTGTGTGTGTGTTTTCTGAAGCTCACCTTTGCCAGTTTCTCTCCCTCCTCCCGCTTCACCACCCTGTCATGAGGGGAGTCAGCCTTGAACACATTAGAGAGACGGTATCGAGTTAGAAACTGTGGCTCACACGTACAGTCTGAGGGGCGGTTAATGGGGGGATTCGCAGCAGTTTCCTGCCCATGTTTGTCTTACACGTGTACTATCAAATCTTCCTCTCTTCCAGCATAAGTTTTAAAACATGCCAGTCATCTTTTATCTTTTTAACCAGCTGCTTTTTGCTTCTATTTTCATGAAGATAAGAGGAAACTAAAAAAGGCATTTGCTATTTTACCTCCTTGAAAAGCTGCTATGGCTAACATGATAGCAAACTATTTACGCAGTTGCGGGACAACATGAGCATTTTGTGTGACATTCACATTTCTTTTAGCTCAGTTTTGGTGTCCACCAACTCCTGAGAAGAATATATGGCTTTTTAAGCCTGCTTAGACATTAGACGTTCAACTTCCTTCACTAGCTAGTTCTAGCTAGCTTTGGCTGCCTGCCGTTTGATGCTGGACAGGTGGCGTAAGCCTGTTAATGGAGATTTTTCTTTGAAAACACCAAAATGAACAAACGACTGCATTGCTTAAGCAGTTATCGCCTGCATTCAATGAGCAACAGCATTTTTTTGCCGTTTTTTTTGGCCACTTAGTGGAAGAAACTCTCCTTTAGCTCTGTTTTTTAGCCTTCTAGCTCAACACTCCACTGTGTCCAGCAGCTAGTTGCTATAATACATTAGGTGTTGTGCAGGTTGTGTATACGAACACTCAGAGCTCATTCACTGAAAACAGCTGATGCTGGAAGCGAGGATGATGAGAGCAGTGAGGAAGGAGTTTTTCTTCAACTTTCTCTTCAGCATGACAGCTAACTGCTAGCATGTTGACAGGTTCTGATAAAGAGAGCTGAGAGCATCATAGCCTCTGACGCTAGCCTGTGACTCATAGGCTAGCAACAGCCTTGGCAATGATACATCGCTTGATTGACACACATAGAGAAAAACCAGTGTTGAATTTAAACATGTTGTGCATTGTTTATGTGTTTATATTAAGTTAGGTAATAATGAGTGGGATAGAACATGATAAAAAGTCGATGTGTGCACTGAAAAGCATGCATATTCATTTAAATTGTGGTGAAGACCAGGACGATGTCATATTTTACAATTATTTGGAAACCCCGCTTGACACCGGCACAATCCCAGATGAACCGGGACGGCTGCAGCTCAACACATTACAGAATGTCATTTGATATATTGTTAACATAAAATGTCAAACATTGATTAGTTAAGCTTCAATGGTCTGAGCTTACTGTCACTTTTCAAAAACAATGGCTTACCTGTTGAAATGAACAGTAGACATTTTGTGACATTTGCAATACATATAAAGTAAATCTCTTTCCCTGCCTCCAGACACATCCATAAATCCCTCCATACACTCCGGATCCCCCCATACCTCCCTCCATGATTCCTCCCTCCCTCCCTCTATGAGTCCATCTGTCCATCCATCTCCCATTGTTGGCAACAAGGCCTCACCTTGTTGCCCAGCAGCATGACGACCACGTCCTGCTGGGCGTACTCATGGATCTCTGTCAACCATGCCTGGAGATGGAAAGAAAGCACAAGAATGGTGAAGAAATCCAAAACGGGAAAGGAAATAAGGGCGAGGAGAGAGTAGAGAGGGGGTGGGCGTGAGAGACGGGAGCGATTGGAGATAGATGGTGGTGACAGAGGAGATGGATGGATCCACAGAGGAGGAGAGAGGGAGAAAGACAAAAGATTCATTTATTGTTCACTTGCTGCAGTTCATCTGGTCTTCCCCTTCTCCCCCCAGATCCCCTCCTCTCTGCTCCTGCATCTCGATCCATCGATCTTCGTCCAATTACAGGTCGGTAGTCTCTTGGCGCTCTGTTACCTGGCTTGGCTAAAAAGCACCTAATGTCTCAGGGGTCTCAGGACACTCTGATACACTTTCAAAGGCCTCATTGTTACTTCACAATAGCATACAGTACACGTGGAAACAGAAGCTGAGACAAAATGTGTTTTCATCCCGATTCCTGACAACTACGAAACAGACCTCCACAACATGATGAATGTAAGAGAAATAGGTGCAGTCCTTTCAGACCTGATTAGTATTGGAGATGTCATTCTTTACTTTCGGTCAATATCTCTCAGTTTCATACTTGGAAATATTCGAGTGCTGTTTCTGGGATGGACAGACACGACGCATTAACGACACCTGTTGCGCAAGTCAAAGCGATCATTGGTAATGATCTGTTACGAGCCAGATCGATACATCAGCCAGGCTGATATTGTTGGCTCACTGGCTTATCACAGACATCAATATCTGTGTTTGTGTCCAGCAACAGTGCACGAGAAACAAGAACAAGAAACTGCAGCACATAAATGGCAACATCACCTGGCAAGACGTGGGAGATTACTTTATAACTTGGACATTGTATTTCTGCTGTTTACCTTGAGATCATCACAACAAAATATAAAATAGTTGTCATTATAAATTTCTGGAGATGTAAAATCCTGTCTGTTAGTACTTCCAACCACTGTGCAGTGGTGTCTGATAAGCCCTTAAACTCATTGATCATACTTCAAGTGGACTTCGTGTATTGCATTTCATTGTCCCAGCGGTGCCCTCGCTAGCCTCTGCAATTATTATTAATTGTGCTTAATGGCAACTTTGCAGTAAAAAAGGAAACCCCACAAACAACAGCCTTTAACAACGAACCCTAAAACTCTGCACTGTAAATCCAGGCTTTCCAAATTCATTAAAATCAGCATCTGCTGAGCGCAGCTTCAGGTAAAAGAAAGAGGAAGGTCAGGGTACATTAGAGAAAAACCCATTCTGGTTTCAGCCAGAAGGAGGATTTACTCCTTATTTTTTATTTAGCTCCAATCCCCCACAAAATATGAACAGGCATTTAACAGTGTGCCTTTGTCTCGTGATGATGACCATGAGTTAACAGTAACATAAGATTATAATGCAGGCTACAATTCTTTATGTTAAAGCCAAGTAGCTGCCCTGCTTTCATGTTTCTAATTAGCCCAGATGATTATGGAAATAATTTCAGTTATGGTAATTACTGTCTATTAACATTCTCTGAGCAGATGTGTGTGTGTGTGTGTGTGTGCCTTTGTGTATGTGATTAAATCTAAATCCAATCTCACCTTCAACCGTTATACACTAAGAAGTCTAAGAGGCTATTTCTTTTTTTTTTTTTTTTGGCAGCAAAATTAATTGTAAGACTCCGGAGTGAAGATAATAGCGAGCCACAGCAGATCACAGGATTTGTCTCAACTTTCCGGAGGGCCCAAAGTTTTGTTCACAGGATATCGTGAAGGACAGTTAGCTAATCTGAGATTCTGCTATTAAGCCTGGGTGGGAGTGAGAGGAAGATGGAGAAAGGTGTAATGAAATGGAGAGCTTATGCAACAGTGAAGTCAGCCTTTATGAGCGGTTCAAGGTTGTGTCGAAACACCTACTGGCAGAGAGGGAACAGGAAGGTTGACGTGTTGGGACATGAAGAAGGGGACAGCGGACAGTTCGTCAGTATGACAGTGGCATACAGGAAGCAGTAGAGAAATATAGACAAATAATATTAGATTTTCAGAAAGGAATTACATCATGCTGCTTTCACATAACCTCCTTCGCATCAGTCTCTAGACATGCCGATCAGCTGTTTGCTTTTGAGACTCGTGGGTTTTCACATGGGAATGTGCAGTTCGGCTTTCCACTATTCATTTTCTGAATCTATTGCCTCACATGAGGGTTTAAATCAGATTATACAGGCTGGTGATGACAGTGACAACCAGGTAGAGAGCTGTTATCACACCTGATTTATCCAGATCAGGGGGCTGATGTCACCAGCAGAGATGCAGAAATCTATGGCGCCCTGCAAAATGTACAGCAACAGTGAGCTCTTGATAGAGACTGATGTGCAGGTCAGGATATTGTAGCACAAAAATGCATCGATACTTGTCTCTAATTGGCTGTTCCTGCTGTGAGCATCCATGTAATTAATCATGTGATCACCTGAGTTGCTTTTAAAGGTTCCCCTTAAGGCCTGGTCACGTTGGCATCAAACAGCGAAAATGCACGGTGAAACCAAATCATTTCAATGGACGCGCAGCGATCAGCTGACTTTCACACGCTAATTTGTGACCCTGACTAATAGCAAGCTGTCCCAACGCTGCCGGCCTCTGATGGAACGGAGAGTCCAAAATGGAGGAAGCTGCTGTAGCTCATTAGCTGTGTTGCAACATCCACGTTTATCTAACCATCCTATGCTGGAGTATAAGCTGCTCCACAAGGCAGGAATGGCTTGCAGACAGCTCTCAGACACACGTTGACAGAACAAATACAGGCTTTATATAAACTATATGAGCTTACCGTCCCGTGAGCGATCAAGCTAAACTGAGAGGAGAGGAGAAGAAGCTCGCAGATGGCTGGCGTGTTTCGACTAGCCCTGCTTCACCAGGCTTCTCCACCACATATCTCATGGATTCATTTTGCTGAGTAGAGTTACCGGCTTGATGAATATGTCCCTTTTTTATGTTCAGTGAAGAATATTTTTATTCCTAAATTGGCTCTTGCAAGTCTGATAAATGCTGGCGCTGACATCTAAATTCAGGCCCCTGATTTCACAAAGTGATGCAGGTGGCGGCCGTGGAATAATGTGGACGTTGACATTATGTTCATTTTGGCCTTGTGGTTAGGTGTTTTTCTTGCTTTCACGCAGATTGGATGGCCCCAAGAGAGCTGTAAATCAGCAAGAAATCGTTGTTTGAGCAAATTGTGTGACTTTAACTGCCTAGGAAACCTTCAATGCCTAAGTGCATGAGTAGCTGTTATACTTGGATCTCTGAATGCTCCCTCAAAAAATCTGAAGACCTTCTTTAATCATCTTGCTAGCAACCCAGAGGGCATCAGGCTTCAAATCTCTCCATCTTCCTGTGTGTGCTGTGCATCGCTGCCGAGTCGCTGTCTGTGCTCACCTATTGTGAGCAAATCTCTCTGTTAACTTGTGAAAAGGAAAACATTATGAAATCCTCCTCCTGTTCTTCAGACATGATCCCCACCTGATTTTTGAAGTGCTGCATTACTTTACACCTCACACTCTTTCCATGTATGGCTTTTACTTAAGGTCCATGTCAAATATGTCCATAGATCGTGGAAATAAAGTAAATCTATTTGTCTTTTAGAGCAATTTTCTAATAGAGCAAAGTGAAACGAAAACTTCCCAGTATGGGTTTTAACTGCAACAAGCAATAAAAAAGAAATACAACCCCCCAGGGAACATAAGTAGAGACAGCCAGCTGGGCAGAGAGCTGCTGTTAACATTTCAGCTGTCAATACCGACATATTGATCACTTCTGACCGGTGGGGAGCAAATATGTTCCATTGCTCTTGAATCAAACAGTGAGAGAAAGGTCAGGTCTCTCTCACACTCACACACACACACACACACACACACGTTTCCTCCTGCCTCCGTCCATCTCTCTCCGCGTGCATCATCAGACGAACACCACTCAGATCAGCGGTAATCCCCTTCCCTCGTCTGCAGGTTTACAGTATTCAGCGCTCCCTCCCCCCGGAGGTTTACATCACTTCATTACACAGAGATTAATGCACCGAGCCCTCACCTAGCGGCCCGATTCTCGACAACATGCAAACCTGCCAATTACTTCCAAAGCCTTGAAAGGTCTCGGCGGCCTGTGGGCGGATTACGAGGAAGCGGGAGAAGGAACGAGGCTTCTGAGCTGAAAGTGAGCAAACTTTAAAGGGCCCGCCGTCGATACAGAGCGCTAGAGATCATGCAGTATCTGGGAGCATGGAGGGGGAGGACGCATGTTCGTGTCCACAGGTGATGGCAGGCAGATTTACAGTTGCTTTTGATTGACACTTTTTGTACCATCGCTGCACATGTACAAAGGCTGATGAGAGAGACTGACTGGCCAGGCTGTGGGCTACTGCAGGATCACGTGACAAGTTTGCTGGGTGCTTATTTTTAGCTGTTAGAGAAGATCCAAATAACTGGAAAATGGCAAGAGTGCAACCAACGGCAAGAAAAACGTCCTATCAAACCAATATCAGCGTTGGCAGCATTCATCAGAAGTCAACGCATAATGTCACATCCTAATTTGCATAGTTGCTTCAGAGTTCTGAACTTTGTGGGTTTCTTCAAAATAGATAAGTGAAACGTGAAAATCGGTAGTGGCAGCATGTTTCAGGTTTCTAAAATAACGTGATGAGGATGGAAGAAGAAAAGAGAGGAAGAATTTAGTCTTTTTTCTGACCATGTTTAGATGTGGTGAATAGAAATGACAACAAGAACCATTTTATTGAGATAAAAACACATATGACGCTTTATCTTTTGGTTTGTAGTGAAAATCGGTGCAGTCTAAGTACTGGGTGGGTACTTCTACAAAGCGTCACCAGAGTCAGACACACAGTGACGCCTCTGAGAACAACATAGCAATAACTGCATTCTCTACATTACATTCTGCTTGCAGGTTGGCTGTGCTGTAACTAACCGTCTCGCACCTGCAGAGTTTAACCAGTATCATGAAGCTGGTTCTCGCCAGCCTCTGTTAACACTGGATTTCCAGCTGCGAGCACAAGAGGAGGTTTGTAAACTTATGATATGAGCCACAAAATAAAATATGTTTTTCCCTGCATCTGCAACTAAGTCTATAAAGCAAACAGGAGTTAGCTACGAAAAGCTTGAGAGCAAATGCCTGTAATGGGTGTTTATCTGTGAATAGGGCTCACTCGATTTGAGGCACCAATGCTATGTAATACTGCGCCCGATCAAGCATCCAAAACCATGAGACGATATTCTGCAGAGACAACAGAAGAATGAATGAGATCAAGCATTGAAAGTTGCTTTTCAAACACTCAGCAGCAAAGTTTCTTCCAAGAAACAATGTACTGGTTACGGATGCTCGAATGAATTGAACATAGGTTAAATCACTACTGTTCATATTGATCACAGAATTAAAAAGCTGCATTGATTTACAATGAAGCAGCTCTGGATTATTACTAAAAATAGCAAAATACTCTTTAACAGTAAGATCATGCTGGGTCTGAGTTCAAATGTCTTTGAGCTGTGTGAAATGTGAACCACTTTCTCATAGTGCTCTTACTTCATGCTGTTGTGAAAAAGATCAACCCTGGTGTGTGTGTGTGTGTTGAGGGAAATGAGGACCGTCAGTTTCTGGGCGTTAGTTTGAGGAAGCTGTGGTGAGACATAGGGGAGAACACACCCACCCACACACCCACACACACACACACACACACACACACACACACACACACACACAGAGTGAGTGATATTAAGAAAGAGACGAGAGAAAGCGATTAGTCCAGATTGGATGGGAACTGAGGATCGGCACGGCTCCGCAGGTAAAACAAGTTTTGGGGTCTAATAATTCGAGCGTTTCCAGTTCTTAAGTACTAAATTTAGTACTGAACCGCTTTCAGATCAGGTTTTTCTGTTTAGACATATTCAGTCATTGGCATGTTTATTGACGTGTTCAACACAGAAGACGTTGAATCAAACCAAGTAATTTATTTATATCATTTAAAGTGAGACTGTAACTATTGAGAGAAGAAATAACCCAGTCTTCATCGTGTGTAAGGAAAGCTGAATTCTGAAGTTATAAAATTCATTACACTCACTCACACGTTTTGCTGCTCTAGTTACACTTGATCTGGCTTATGTTAGCCAGGTTTGGGCTATTATATGTCTGCATAAAGGACATGACTGGGTCTGTTTGATGGTTTTGTGACTCCTCTTCACTTGTGCTACTATTACAATTCCACAACAGCTAAAAGCAAAACAATGGTGGCATTTATTTGTACGAACATTTATATAGATGTCATGCCTTTTCATGTTAGAACAGATGGTTTTCAGCTGATCCACAACACCCTTAAAAAACACTCACATGCTAATGCCCCTGTGGTGAACAGACATTGCTTGTGAAACCTAGTCGAGCTGGGCGTCTTCGATTCCTTTTTCAAGATCAGAACGCCCTGACCGCCCCTCGTCCTCTCACTTTCTGTTTTTCTGTTTCCGCAGGGTTATTTATGCTCACCGGACCTGACAAACACTGAGGCGTCACCACTTCAAGCAAGATGAATAAATGTTCCTCTGCCAACACTGCTAAGTGTGGTCAGATGAGTCAAACAGTGGCTAACGCTACACATGTGAGCCTCAGAGCACAGAACAGAGACTGCAAGAACAGGCAGGGGGCCGGACAGGCTGCAACGAACAGCCAGGAGCCCAGACGGCGCCCTCTCTCAACGGTCTCCACCGCCGCTGTGACCCCATGTTCTCATCAGCGGCGGTGGTCAGCTGACTTTTGCAAGCAGGTAACCTCCCCCGCCATTATTGTGAGGAAGACCAAGAAGGAACCACAGCCCCCTCAGCGTGGTATATCCCTCCTCCAACCTAACAGAGCATCCCATCCTTCAACCAAACGCCACTCCTGCCCCACCATTGGGGTCTTTAGCCCACTGAGGCACCCACACTCCTCTTCCTCTTCCTCCTCATCATCCACCTCCTCCTGCTCCTCTCCTCCTCCCGTCCAGACATCTGTCATCACCGGCCACGACCCCCTAGGCTGGAAGCTGCAACCCAAGTCCAGGTCCAGCTCCTCACAGACTCACACTAAAAGGCTGTCCCTCCAGATTCCCCTCCCGGTCATCCCTGACCTCAAAACTATTCCTGAACCCAACTCTCAGTCAGACGTCACTCCGAATCCAGACCGCTCCACTAAACCCAAACCTTCTCGCAGACCCAAACCAACCCGTCGCCACTCAGACTCGTCAGCCTTCCTCAGATCTCTGGCGACCCCCCTGCCTGTGGTGTCGCTAGAGGAGCTCTGCAACGTGCATCTCCGCCCAGTCACGCTCTCAGACGAGTCTGACGACGTCTTCGGCGGCGGGAACGAAGAGGAGGTGAAGGTGGCCGCTCGGCCTCGCAAAACGCCGCCGCCTGTTCCACAAAAGACTCCCGCGGCGAGACAAGTAGCTCGACTGATTGCTCGTTCACGCCAGTGCTGTACAAGTAAAGAAGAAAACATTCACACCAGTGTCATAAAGCCAAGAGCTAAACCCGCACGCACTGAGGACCACAGCCGCCTGCATGACAGAAGAACTGGTAAGCATGAAAATCTCCCAATACTGACCTGTGAAGAAAGAAAAATGCTGGATTAACACCTGCACTGGTGCTGCCAACGTTCATGGACGGTGGCAGGTGATTTACTGATGTACTAAAAACTAATACAACGCCCCTTGCTGGTATTGAAACAGCAGTGTCTCCCAGGAATTATGTTTATAACAGCTGATTTGCAACAGCAAGTACATTTTGAGGGAAACATAATGCCGGCCGAATTAGGTTTTACCACTAAAACAATGAGGAAATGTTGTTAAGTAACGTATCTGGCAGATTGCAAAAAAAATTGTTTACTGACAACATGGATTTAATTTGTTTTCCCCCCAAATAGCTTCTCTTTCAATACACTACTCCCTCGTCGTCACAACAGCATTATTCATCTGTTTTATGGTTTTGTTTGGGCTCTGGCAGCACTTGGTGAAGGTTAGAGAATGATTGTGGTCTGTTTTTACACAGGAAAGTCAGCAGTGACTTGAGACTTGAGATTTTTTAGTAGCATTTGACTAAAATCACGATCTTTCCCGACCCTTAAACAGACATCGCACTTCTATACAGTAGGAGAAGGGAGACTGTGCAGACTCGCACATTTTGGTGGCACTGTTCTGGACCAAAACACAGCTTACATACTGAAGGGCATGTGGCGTAAAAGCAGAACTGAACAAACTATATTCAAGCATCATTAGAAATGTGCAAATCCAATGGTGTCGAGCATGACCACGAAAAAATATTCATTTTCAATGCTAGCATGGAGAATAACTTAAAGCTTTAATGAGTTAAACCTGTTGCGAAACATCATGGTACAGTGAAAATATTAACTGCACAAAACAATGAGAATCATTAGACATGTGCCATTAGAGTTGCTGGCACCTCGTAACTGTCGATCTATGCGTAAAAATACAACAAGTTTTGCTAGGAATGTTAGTAGCAGTACTATTTCAACACATCCGCCATTGCGCGAAATATTGCCTCATGTACACAAAAGAAATAACACACTCTGATGTCGCAAGCCAAAACCTCACAACACATCAGCACTGAAGGCTTCTGAATATGTCCACCCTGGAAGGAGTGTGTGTGTATGAAAGGCCAAAACAATAAACAAAAACCAGTGTATGTGCAGACTAAGCATAAAAATGGTCACAGCTGATGCAGCAGAGGTTGAGATAGGTAGGACAGGCAGGTTGGATCAACAACAGGATTGCGTCTTTTCGTTTAAAGTCTCACCGCCTGGTGAATGCTAACATCCTTCTGACTCTTTGCTTTAAAATGAGTCATCTTTCAGCTCAAGCCATGCTAACCCCTGCCACATCATGAGGAGCACCTTCTTTACAGGAACTGAAACTTCCTCGAGGGCCATGCAAGACAATTATATCCACAAAGTTCCTTATCTGTGTTCGAGCAGGGCTGCGTGTGGAGCCCGGCTGCGACAGGGAGAGGTCCACTCCACGCTTCCCTGGCTGAGGAGACACCTGAGACTTCACAGTCAAAGCAATTAACCACCAGGAACAGTTTCCAGGCTCCGGCACATGTGCTGTATGTCCAGGGGACGGGACACCATCAGCTGAGCTTTGTACTCTAAAGTCTTTGAGATTTCTAGAGTTTAAAATAGACTTTTCTTGCTGCCCTCTCACACAAATGAAAACTCATTTGCATGTTTTATCTCAATAGTTCGCTTCACTTCTCTATTCTGAAACGTGACTTTATTCTTTGTGTGAGTTCCAAGCATTGTTTTTTTATGGGCATGTGGTGGTACTTGTAAAACAAACCCTCCAGATGTTTGGCTGCTCTAAGAAACTATGAATCACTCAATTTCCCTTTAAGTTACTGCTGCATATTTACCTGTACTGCGGGTGGAATTTGCCTGATGATACCAGCCTTACAGGCTCGAGCCAACAGGAAAAAAAATGATGGCAATAATCATAAATCAGTCTTTTCAGTTTGTTTTTTGACGTGGGGACCCTTGTTAAAAAAATGTCCCCTTCCTTCCTTCCTTCTTGTCAAATAAAAGCAAAAGTTGGTTTAAGCTTTTACTGTTTTTCTTCACTGTTAGTTGGATGTAATATTCTTAGTAGTGATTTTTAACTGATCAAACAAGGCAATTTGCTTTGTCATTGCTTTAGATTTTTTATGCATAATTTGACCAGTTAATGGATGAACACAACTCTGAAAAGAAAAAAATTCACGCCCTTTTTGTTTTTTTATCAGCAGTCCCCATGGTCTGATGTTTCCGGCACTGTGCCTCCAGATGAATAGCTGCTGCTATGCTCCAGTTCAGGCTTGGCGGGCCATTACAATAAACAGAACAAAACGTGGGTAAACCTCGCTGTGTTTGCCTGAAAGATGCACTACCGCACTCACATTGTACAGCAGCAAAATCTAACTTGTGGCTCAATGTGACTGGAATCGTATGCGGGCTTCACACAGGTGCAAAGTGCTGAGGATCTTGCTGCTTATCGCAGGTCAGCCAAATAAACAGAAAAATGTGTTCCAGACAGTCCAGAAGCTTCAAATTTACAGACCGTCTAATCGCAAAGCAACAGCTGCTCGCGAGGAAATCACTGGGAAAACAGCAAAAACACAACTGTGTTATTACTGTGTATTTACTGGTGGCAACTACAAACAAAGAAAAATTCTCACTAAAGCCAAGTAAAACTCAGCAGAGTGTGCACATGGCGTGTTTTTACAGCAACAACAGAAGGGACAAATTTGCAGTTAGGACGAGGGAGAGGATCCAAAAGAAAATGTTAAAAAACCCACAAAACATCACTCTAAAGCCAGACTGTGTCTTCAGACCAGTACATGTTTACCTTCTGCTGCCTCAGTCCATGCCTGCACACCTGGCATATATTCACATTATCTACTGGTGACACACAAGAAACGGCTCAGACAGACTTATGTGTTAAAGGAAACTTTAGGTAAAGGTTTTTTTGGGGGTCCCAAAGCGTTCTTTTATATTCCTCGAAAGCAACTGAACAGGCCATTGGAAAGGTTCCTATAATCTGGTCCTCTAAGGGAAATAGAGACAGTTACACTTCAGTACGCCTCCAATGATGGAATTCCAATTCATTGTGCAACTTAAAGAGTCTTTTACTCAGCACACATGCAAACATGAAATGTGACGGTGTGTGTGGAAATACATACATTTTCACAAAAAAAACCTAACATTTATTTGATTTTCAAAGCATTTCTGTTAGCTTTCTCAATCCAATCATCATCAAGGGACACACGAGTGAATTTTATTGCTTTTTCATGACCTTGGGGAGCTGATGAGACAGAAAAAAATGATTGAAACTGAGGCAGCAGAGGCATCTCATACAGATGCACAAGGTACCCTGAAGCATCCGGGCCTTCAGATGACTCCAGCGTGGTGATATCACACGCTCAGAGCAAGTGTGTAAAGAGCAACAAAGTGTCGGGATGCAGCCGTCGTGGATGGATCTGTGTGTGTGCCATGTGAAACCAAAAGTCAGTGTTATTTCAACCCACACCTTCAGATCCTGACAGTCTCTAATAAGGCTCAAGCTCCATGAACACTGGATCCTACGTTTCCCACAATGCAAATACACAACTAATAATACTACGCATTTTTCCAACCCCCACACCTCCAGTTTGTAATGTGGTTGTTTGGTCAATGCATTTTCATTCTAGAGCCCATGTTGAAGTAACCCTGATGACATACCTGTGACATCATGAAGGTAATTATAGAAGATATTATACAACTGATTTCACAGGATGAGTCTTCCTCGTGACGAGTAAACCCAAATGCATGTGAAAACTCCCCTTGAGTTTTGCAGCTCTTTTAGAAAACAGCCTGACTGCCAATAGACTCCACCAAACTCTGTCTCTTCTATTGTTTATGGCGCTATAGTATATAGCATGAAGGCTAATTTTTGGTTTTGGGATTATTGAAAAATAATCTCAATCAAAGGCCCACTTACTGGCTTTTACAGTGCTTTCAACTGCATCTAAAGCCAAGGCAGGGCTTACAATCTCCCCCCACTGACACTCACTGATGAAGACTTGCAGATAAAACTGAAAGCCCAGGAATGCTAGAAAGTGGACTTTTTTCACACATTATATCATCTGTTAATCCCTCCTTGGTGTACTGTCTTACTGTGTGTACTGTCTCAGATCATTGTCTTATTTCTTATAATTAGTGCCAAATTACATCATCCTGACGATTCTTGGGGAGATTCTCAGAATTACTGAGCCTTTAATATAGAGCATTTCCAACTGATGTCAGGCCATCATGAAGAAGTTATAGCTGGAGGCCTGATTTAAGATGATTTCTTAACTATTATGTTATTAATGCTCTTGATTGAGGATACCTACATCCATCATTTTGGTGAGCACCAAGCTTCACAGTGATTTTTCTATTCTCTGTTCTCTTCACTTTTGATTGATGCAACCTAATTAGACTTTGCCTGCTATCTATGTTAACTCAATCAGAATGTTATCTTTTATAGTGGAATATTTGGTCATGTTTTAGCAGGATATAGTGCATAGAAGTGGAAGTGAAAAAGGTGCAGGCACAGAAGTTTGGATGGAGTCGGAGAGTGAATCTGGGTTTGGTCCGCTGAGATGAGCTGCTGGGTGCCGAGCAGAGCGGAGAGGGATCTGCAGTGTGGGCTGGAGGCAGTGCTGCAGGCAGGTGAGCAGTGAGACCGCAGATCATCATGCATCACATAAACACGCACACATGCAGACCCCATAGCCATGCACACACTCGATGTCTCACCCTGCGCATGCAGATGTGAAGCTGCTGCATCTCAGATCTCCTCATTAATTCACTTTGCATGTTTGATGTAAAGCAGAAGCAACGTAGGAAAAGTTGTGCGTAGTAAATCAAATTCCGTCTTAATCGGAAATGTAAAGCTTATATTGTACTCCTGGCTCAGAAGAGCGGTCCAAAGAGGAATTATTCCACAAATATATGTACAATCTTAAGGTCTAAAACTAGATAAAAGTTAGTAGATAAATAGAACAAAAAATCTAAACCTCACACGCTGAAACAAACTGCACTTCAAGGCTATAGTCTGAACACAATACTCTCAACTGTGCTAAGATCTCCTGGTTCCTAATTTTATCCACATCAGCTACTGGGAAATCAAATCTTTCTGTCAAGAAAGACTTAAGTCTCTGCACTGAGACAAACATGATGAGGACGACTCCGGTCACATGAGACTCATCGCACAATCACTCTGACAGCACAGAGTGCGATCACACTATTATTATTATTATATGATTATTGCCTCTGATGCACACCGGGATGGACAACTTCCAGGGCTCCTTCAGTCATTAGGCCAGCAGAAAAACAGCAGCATTGGTAAATTGATTAAATGGTTTAAACATGTATAAAAAAAAGCAAAAACAAGCCCATGTTTAGGCTATAATTGTCAGGTGATTTTTATTTAAGGAGAGAAGCCAAATCACTGACTGATCCTAAAATTTTTGTTTGCATATCATGTGCTGAGACATTGTAGATTCAACTTTGTAGAACTGTTTATTTCCTAAATTTTACTGGGAAAGTAGGGGAGCGGTGTATGTTGATGCAGTGACACCTTTTGACGTATTAAGAGAACTAGAAACCAGGTTTCAAGATGGCACTCCATTCATTCCAATGGAAGTTGCCCATTATGGCCATAGAGCATGCACACTTGGGTGCACAGTCATCAGGTTTTTGTACGACAAGATTTTGGGCCAGTGTGCGTCACCTTATCCCGCAATGCCAAAAGTGGCCACTGTGCCAAAATGGCACCACAGCCCAGCGCTGTTCCTGGGAGTTTAGTTTTGACGTGTGTTTTGTACCACCAGTGTGTGCCTCCCTACAAATTTCACACTTCCTTTTGGTTTGTTTTTGTAGTCAGATACTGGATCAGCATCAGCGCCAATACTAACCTCATTATGTGGATCGCGTATTGGCCAAATGTGGTTAATCTATAGTTCATACAGTTTCAATCAGACCTTGTACAACAACACAACCAGAACTTGAAAAGATGCTCCAAAGATGTTTGGTGTGAATGAATCTCAGATACATGTTTTCACTCAAACGGATTAATAAGTGAAACTCGGAGGGTAAAAAGGAACAAAAGTCTCAGGAGTCCAAATGAGACGGCTGGATGCACTCCGCCTCTGAGGACGAGCAAAGAGAGAAAGATGAAAAGGCAGAGAGGAAGAGATCTTTTCATCCTTCAGAGCGAGGAGAGCAGAGGAGGCGGAACAGGTCGTCACTTATTAGCCTGCTGCACTCTGTGTGTGTGTGTGTGTGACACTGTGTGTGCAGCATGTGCATTAGTGTGGTTTTGTGTAAAAATGGACATGTTAGTGTGTGGTTGAAAAGTGTTATGGTTCCCACGGCGCCGCGGCAGCAATGAACACAGAGGGCTCGTCTCATCTTCCAGATTACAACTTCTTATATGCTTCAAATAAAGTGCTCAACACACACAGCAGATCTGTGTGGACACTTTCTATTTCTGCATCTCTGGTTCAAAAAACATCCACGGTCATGCTTTCATGTTATTTGCCTTCATTGTGCATGTCTTACATACCTGCATGATGCTGTCTCGCTCCTTCAAGTTTTTTTTATCCTGTTTGGCTGCTTCATATTTTGCTGTTTTGTGCGTTTTATTGTTCTTAAGGCTGCAAGACGATCAAGGTAAAGTTCAGCTGTCTTCCTGATTGCATCTGAGGTGTCGGGCTGAGCCTTCCTCTGTTGTCCTCTCTGGTGCTAAGCATCACATCTCGGTGCCATATTAGTAATATGATTTTCCATCCTTAAGGCTGATTATAAGCACACAAGTGGTCAAACAATTTTGGGGTTGAGCCTCACGTGCAGCTGTGAGCGGCAGTGTGTTTTTACATCTGATTCTGTAAGTCACATAGCGGGTGCGTATTTGAATGTCACTGTGTGAGATGCAAGAGCAGGTCCAGGTCCTTCACATACTACAGATGGAGCCATTAGTTTGTCAAAACCCCTGACAGGCTGAAGAAGCAGCCACAGCAGCATCCAACTCTTTCAAATCCTAATCTCCTGCGCCTTGTCTTTTACATATTCATGGGACACACTCGGGTGTTTCCGAGCTCTGTGTCCTGTCTGTTAAGCCGCAGCGGCACGGGGACGTTTTTAAATCAATTGCCAAAGAGTGGGAAAGAAATGCCACTGTTATTACTGGAGAGGAGGGCGAAAAAGCTATCTGTTCCAGAGTGATGCAGCTTTGACCGAAGGGAGCAACATATAAACAGAGGAAGGGGAAGAGAAAGGGTGAGCGCTGGCGGGGTGTGAGGGGGGAGAGAGCCAACAAATATGTGTGAATAGGAGAGAGAGGCAGACAGAGGAGCAGAGAGAGAAGGACAAACATGATTTGATTCGGTGGAATAAACAGGAGGAGAGTGTTTTTGCCTCGGTAGCTTTTTGCTCGGCGAAGGGAAGGACCTCAAGACGCAAAACATCAGCACTCTGGTCCGCCAATCAACAGTGGGGGGGGGGGGGTTGTTTGTTTTTGTTTATCCAAAAGCTTTCTGGTGTCCCTGCAGCTCAATTAGGTAAACTAGGCCACTGAGATTCATCAACTTTCATGTTGGTGCCAGAGAGACTGGTATTGCGTTGTGTTGGTTAGTAATTTTTCTGCGGTGCCTGCGATCTTACACTGAGTCTGAGTTTGATTTCTATGATTAGAGTATTTGCTGAAGGTTTGGCCTTTCAAACCTATTCTATCTATTTCAAATCTATCTTGACAGAGCAACATGTTGATATGAACATTTGAAGAGTTTGTTTCTGCCGCACATTCTGTTTTGTCCCTGTAAGGAATGCCCACAATGTGACTGTCTAAACACATTTATGTCCCCACAACATGAGTACGTCCTGAATGAATAATGTGGGTGACGTCACAGAGACTCTGTCCACGTTTGATACAGTCTATGATACGGGCAAGTCAATATTGTATTAAACTCGACTCAAACAAATCCAATCATATTGCAAGAACAGCATGTGCTCAATGGAACAGGTTCTCCACGGATCATATTTGCGTGAACTCGCTGTAATTCTGCTCCCTGCTGTCTGCTCTATTTATTCCCTCCCTAAACATTTAGCTGGCCATGTGCCAGCTGACAGCGAGTATCCGTCAAATTGATTTTTACTTTACTGTCGTTGGAATCTTCACAACAACAAAAGCTCCCTGCAGTGAGAGGGCTTTCAGTGATTTAATGATTCTTCCTTGTGGCCACTGTGCCTGAGCGTGCTGGTCAATACCAATAAAATCTGTGTGTGCGTGCCACTGGGCTTGTCTGTGTATGTTTGTGTGTGTGCGTTTTGTCATGTGAGTGGGCACAACTATTAGCCACCATGATGCGTGGTGCCAAAGTAGCAGCTGTAGAGCCCTGATATGAGGTTGTAAAGGCTTCAAGGGTTTAAAGGCATCGGGCTCATGAAACATTATGGCTATATTTACATGCATGCAATCATACATACAGAATGAGCAAAGCCTCATGGGAAAATGTTGTTGGTATTAGAATGTGAATCATGTGCTGGACACAACAGGCTGTGTGTATACCTACTGACTCGACGACTTTATTTTCCAATTTTCTGTAACTCAATTTCAAACCAGCTATTCTGGGCGTCACAATGAGAGACAATCAGGGTCCAATCAAAAATGTTGACGGCAATGGTGAAAAATGATTGCTGCATTGATGGCAAAAAATAACAAAAAAAATTGACATATTCATTATGAAACTGGTTGGCATGACGACCACTAAAGCACAAAATGATCATTGACTTGTCCTTGACCGATGAGGACTTGCATCACAGCGGTAAAGAGAGAGGTTGGTGAGTTGTGTATGTTGTGGTTAGCAGACTCACTGTACAGCTGTGCTGAACATCATGGAGATTTGGCAGCAGTGGATTATTGAACTTGTTTTGTCTTTGAAGCTTTAATTAATGAGCGTCATGAGTGGCAGGGACACTCACCCCCCACTCACAGCGAATCCACTCATAGGTTTTCTCATCAATTTCATCGTTTATTAGAATTCAGCCGCCTATTTTATGAAGTTCCTCAGTGCACAATCAGAGAATGACAAGACATTAAAGTAGCTACGATCAAAAACTTCTTATTAAAAGTGGCTCATATGACGATGTGCAGGTGAAAGTGATAGCGACTGTGCAGTTCCCCGCGTGTCCAGAGCTTCAAGGCACCATCAGCTCATTGTTTTGGCTTTATGACCTGCAAACTTTGATGGTTCACCCTCACTGCTCTCATTAGCCGTGCTTCCATCAACGTTGTTGTGCACATTTTGAAACATCGCATTCAAAAAGCCTGACAGAAAATTTCAAAGTATTTCCTCAATTTCACAAAGATGTTTTTACACTAGGTCGAGGTGATTTTTGAACTTTTTAAAGTGTTAATGCACTAAATGGGAGATGAAAACACCTCTGCCGAAAAAGTTCTGATGCAGCAAACTTAAGCCACATGACTGATCAGCTGATTCCGCTATAAAACCCAAAGAGGAAGAAGAAAAAGAAGCTGTCGTTCTCTTCCCGAATATTCCCATAATGCCCTTCATCTTCCTAATCCTGTCCTGTCTCCAGACAGCATGAAACATCATCAATACTAGCTGAAAGATCAATTATAACTTGCCCAAATGTTACAAATTCCTGCAGACCTCTCTCCACGTTCTTCTCAGGTTGTTTCAGGTTTTTCTTCATCGACTCCATGCCTAACATAGCTTATACCGCCAACTTCTGATTTCACTTAAAATTTGCTTGACAACAGATGGGAACACGGCAACTGCGTCGGCTGCAGCAGGTCGGCGTTTTCAGTGAAAACAGCTTGAAAAACCAGCTGCTCAGCACCAGCCGGCAGATAAAGTTAGCGACCAGTTAGCTGGTGAACATAGTGGAGCATTTAGCTGCTCAAGAGCCAAAAATGTCCCTCAGGAGTTGGTGGAGGAGAAAACAGAGCTAAAAGGAGAGAGAATATTGGAGAATATGAATATTGGATTCATCAAGTGGTCAGTCCAGATGAATGATAATATTGCTCTGCGTCAGAAAAAGGTAATATGTGGGTGTTACGTTTGAAAACGTGTTTCTGCTCCACCAAGTGCACAAAAAGTTGGTTATTGCTGTTTACATTGGCAGTCTTGTTTAACTCAGATTTGTTTGTCTGAAAGATGCTTAAGAAGCCAAATGCAAGATTATTGATTATTTTTGTTTCCTCCTTCCTCCTTTATCAGAATTAGTGTAACTGTACTAACTGTAAGCAAGAAACTGTGGACTACTGAAACAGAAAGGTAGAGAAAGACAGCCAGAGATATAGAGGAAGGTAAATAAAGGCAGGAAAAAGCGTCAGGGAGAAAGCGGCAGCGGCTGTGGCCATGGATACAAAGACAAGTGAGAGAGCAGAAGAAAAAATGGGTGAAAGAATAAGAAAAAGAGTGAGTGAGTGATGGAAAGCACTGGGCAGAGTGTATCCATCTTTTCATCATCTAAATGTTCTCCAGCCCTCACCCCGAGGCTCTGCTGCTAATGGGTTCACACTATGGGAGACATGAGTGCATGCTTACACAGTGTGCTGCAGGAGCCTTGAATGCACATATATACGTGTGTGTATATATATATATATATAAGGAGAACTGTGTGTGCTACATGCATTCATTCTTTTGAATTAAAGCTCAGGTCTGTCTAATATGTAACCTGTTTCATAACTACATGTCAACAATTTTATTCTAGCACTTCAGTAGCTTTAACACGTGCTTTCTGTGTATTTACACGTTTAGGGTGGTTAAAGAATACACAAAATCACACATAAGTAGAATTAAATAGAGGTAACTAGATCTTTTACTTGAAAAAAAAATAAGTAACTAATTTTATATGTATGTATATATGTACAGAAAAGTTTTATTGCAGTATATTCTTCTTATTATTATACAGTATGTACCTTTTATATAGATATGTATATGTACGTGAGTCTACATATATGTGCGCTGTATACTGTGTATATATACAGTATATACACGTATATATGCATATTTATGTATGTGTGTGTGTATATATGCGACACATTCAACATTTTAGGAAATTGTTATGGTTGTGTTAGTGTTTATTATTATTTGTTTTCATCTTAAGAGTCACAAAAGACGATGGAGCTACCACCAGCAGTCTGTTAGCTTAGCTACCAAAAAAGACAAGAAACAGTGTCAAACCACAATGAAAACTAATATTCTGATATGCTTATTTACTGTATATTCTAATGATGACGATTAAACTTTGGTTCAGTCAGTATGGATTAATTGTGACCCGATAATGCAGCCTACGATTTAAAAGGTTGGCTAAAGAACGCTAAAGTCGTGCAGTCTCACACAGCAACACAAACACACACAGAGACACACACAAAACAAAAACCCCCACAGAGGTCCAAGTCAGTTATCAGTGCAAAACAAAGTCACGAAAACAATGACACCGTGACAGCTGCATCAGCAGAACGGACAGCACTACACATCAAAGTCAGCTCAGGGGACATTCACTCTCCCACGCAGGCGACTTGATATGCAAACATACACTGATAAAGACCCCTTATTGTTCATAGGGGTGTGGGAGAAACAGATTCATTTAAGTGTCATGATTGGTTTTCTTACAATTCCTGAATTCCCACCATCTTACACAATATACCCATGTATAAACAAGTGTGTGTGTGTGTGTGGGTGTGCAGATATTAGGCCTGCACAATGTTGCACTTCAGTTGTTGTAATCAGAATTGATTAACACGAACAAGCCCAAATTGTGTGTGTGTGTGCGTCTCGCAGGTTGTAGTTCAGCACTGTGCTGAACAGGTGTGCTCTCTCACCCCTCGAAGAGATTATAGCATATCATACTGTATATTCACCACACACACACACACACACACACACACACACACACACACACACACGCATAGAAACACACACAGGGAGGACGGCCACTGGCCTCCCACCGAGTTTGCATCTGCTCTGGAGCATTAGAGCTTTATGCTAATGCTAACAGTCTTACATCCTCACAAAAGGACAGAAATCCACAGTAAATGGAACACATGCTTTATAAATGCAGAGGATACAGCATCAAAAATACTACAAAGGGACACTGGTGGTGACAGATTTGTGTCACTCTGAATAATTTAGAGGAAGATCTGAGCACAAACTCTGACATTAGATTTGTGAAGTAACACACAGACAGCAGAACGAGTGTTACTGCTTCGTTATTTCAAATCCAGCAAAAAGATATCAGCAATGTGCAAATCAGCAAACCATTCAATCAGGTCTGATACCTTTGAACATGAGCTCTACAGGTAGACCCCCCCCCCCGCCAGCTTTAACAAAAGCTTTCTGATTTCACATCAAGCCACACTCTTCCTGTTCCTATGCTCCTGTGCTCCAGGAATACCTGGCGCTGTGACTGGGGATGCTCCTGTGGCCGTCAGGAACAGAAACACACTAAGTCCTGTGATCTGTTTGTGCCATTTGTGGCTGAGGAACAGAGGATTTCACCCTTTTTAGAGTCGTTCCACACAACAAAGCAGCAAGCTCATAACAACGGATAAAAGGTGGACGATACAGTGCACCCAGGCCAAGAGCCCCCTTTAAACATTTAAAGAGGAGGTCACAGTAGGTTTTGTATTCCATCTAGTTTAATTCAAACACATAAAGACAGTAAAAAATAGCTTAATCTCCATCTTCAGTTGTATGATGTAAACACAGTTGAGCAACAGACAGGGATTTCTCAGCTGAAAATCATACGTCTCACCCAGTATTTCATGATTCTACTTGTGTGTTATGAGTCGATTAAAGGGGCACCAGACACATTTTCTATGTCAAAGTCAATTATCTCGTAGCCAATTACTCCTATTGCCTGCCGTGCCTCCAGAGGAGCTCTGTCAAGTCATCAGGGTTGTCTAACAGAAAGCCCCTGTTACTAATCATCACTGTAAGCCATAGCTCACACTTTGTTTTGTCTGTTAGAACACTTATTCTATTTATAATTTATATTTTAACATTAGTGGCAATGCAGGCAGCCATTAGTTTCGAAGGTGGGAGGCTAAAAGCCTTCGTTAGGGTTGTCCATCCACATTAAGAGATGGAGGAGATTTGCATATACAGTACTGGGTTTTTTTTAAATGAGGTACAAGGCGTGCTTGTTTGTAATGACAAATAAAGATTCAACCTTTTTGTTGTCTATGTCATCAACGCCAGATATACCTTCTTCCTCTGAGCCATAGAGCTCTATTGTTGTCCAAAAACTATTAAAAACACATCAGTGAGCCACGCCGTTGCACTGGCATGTTGCTTCATTACCATGAATACACACCCTGTAGTTTCTTCTGATCTTTTGATCACAATAATCCCACATACACCGTCCTGCTCCTGAATACTCACTAATGCACCAAATATGTATTCATCTGCAGCTAAAAATAGTCCCCAACAAATACAGTCCCTCCTCCTGTTTGAGTTAAGTTTGCTAAAAACTACAGTGGGCAGCGGTTTTAGTAAATTCTATATACATTATAGAATTATGCATTATGTATTACAGATCTGTGCCTTCAGTAGGAGCCAGTAGGATTGGGCTGAGTGCCACAGACAGGATTATGAAGTTGGAAAGTATTCAGTCTAACAGACAGACTAACACATTGTCGGTTTTGGTCTTTTCATGGAATATGTTGTCTTCAACCTTATCGATTAGCAGCACATCAGGTTATTGAATATTAGCCTATACTGAACAACCAACCATTTATATCTTTAAATCATCTTTCCTCCCCTCTTGTCTGTCCTTTGTTTTTGGTCCCCATTAGATCCAAAGCTTCGCATACCTGATAGTGATTTCATGCAAACTATTAAAAGCATAACGAGGGTAACCAGCTGTTTGGAGAGAAGCTGAGCTGCGTCTGTTCCACTCCAGGGACTGCTCTCCATCCTCTGCTAATGAAGGCATTTGTGCACCTACACACACACACATCTGAGCGCACGTGCACATTCGGGTCATGCAGGCATCCCCGGGCAGGCACACGGACAAACCCAGCCGCACGCATACAGGACGCCAGATGTAAATGCATCAGGCCTGCTAGCTGGATATGGAGCCCTTCCTGTCCTTAATGTGTAAGACACACGCTGTTATAATGGCCATATTTTGCTCTTAACTCCGCTCTGCGTTCGTCACAGAACAGTAATGCACCTACAAGGGACGAGGGGAGTGGCACCAAATGGGACAGGCTGGAAAATCACAGCGGGAGCTGAGTGCAGAGGACAGGCAGGCTGCGACTACAAAGAGATGGGCTCATTTGGGCTCATTTGCCCCCCCATGCTCTTCAGTTTCATCACCTCCCTTCTTTGTTGCCACTGTGTTCATCCTCAATCGCTGACGTCATCGCTCATCACCTGATGCCTGCTGAGTGTGAGTAAATGGGCACCTCTGGAGTTAACTTTTGAGCGCTTTTGTATTCATTTGGGCATTTTCAGCGGACAAAAGACACTTTCCATTAGCACTCTCCTAACTTGTACAATCCACATTATACTTCTGGCAAGCATTCATGCAAAATCCCAATTTTCATGTCCAAAGTGCACTGAGCATCATTCACATGCTCCTTCATCTAAAAGTTAATGGGTGAGTTTGGTTATTCCACCATGACGCGCCAAGAAGCATTGACTCTGTACGTCCTGAGGGATCAATGGTGATTTCAAGCATCCAAGAATCAGTGCACCCTTCAGCCAGCAAGCCAATTTGTTGCAGGTACATAGAGTGAAATTAGGGTGTAATTGAGGAACTCTGGAATCTTGTTAATATGCAAAATAGCCATTCCATTCAATTTTCTGCATCCTATCTGGAGCAGCGTCACAGTGGCAGCAGGCTAAGTGGGGTTGTCCAGATAATCCATCTTCCTAGCAATGTCTTCCTGGAGGCATTCCCAAACCAGATGACATATATAATCCCTCCTGTGTGTTCTGGCTCTACCCTGGGGTCTCTTACTGTACCGACTGGATGTGCTGCAAAACCTCCTCAGGGAGGCACATCCTTATCACATGCCTTTTGCTGCTAAGGAGCAGTGACTCTGTTCCAAACCGCATGTCTGAGCTGTTTACCCTATCTCTAAGGGTAAGCCCAGCCGCCCTATGGAGGAAACTCATTTTGGCTGCTTGTATCCACTAGCTCATTCTTCTTGAGTCAGTACCCAAATCTCATGACCACAGGTGAGGCTTGGAATGTAGATTTGTGGGCAAATTGAGAGCTTCGCCATCAGGCTGAGCTCCCTCTGCTACGCAATGGTCCAGTACGGACCATCACGCATCAATCCGCCCGTCGACCACATGCTACATTTTATTCTCACTCGTGAGCAAAGGCAGCAAGACGCTTGAACCGCTTCGCTTGGGGCAGTCACTCACTGCCAACCCGCAGATGTGGTAGAAATTAATCAAACATTCAATAACTGCTCATTTTTCCAGAAACCTTTTTTTGGGGGGCGGATTGACACAAGAGCAAACAGCAGTGAGTGATCAGAGAGGTGAAGAAAGAGAGAAGAAGTGGCAGACAGACAACTTCAAGTGTGGTCGTTCTTACCCGGATGTTGTCGAAGGATGCTTTGTTAGTGACGTCATAGAGCAGGAGGAGAGCTGAGGAGGAGAAAACAGACACATTTGAAATTTTCTGGTTCTTGACTACCGACTTTTCTAACAAACCCTATTCAGACATTTGATGTTCAGTCATTTTGCCACGAAACAAACAGATAACTGGCACTGATAGAATGTCCACAGGGGTCCTGCTGGTTTACGTGCATATATTCATTCCCATTTAGTCGCTGCGACTGTCAAATAAAGTGATGGTGCAATTTTTTTCTGTCGGAAATTGCTGCAGTGGTTGTGTCAGTGCAGACAGTAAATAAATCCACACTGGTAATAACCAGCGTTAGTGCCACGCCGCCATTAAACCCTTGGATGAGAATAATTTTCTCTTTTGCTTCAGAACAGCAGAGCCGAGCATCCAAAAAACATCAGTCCTTAATTACAGAAGGGTGCATGATTCCCCTTATAGTGTCATCCCTTGTCTTTCAGAGCATCATATGCATTTCAGTGCTCTGTAATTCTGTCTTTCATCTCTGCCCTTGTTTGTCAGGAACAGCAGAGATGAGAATCCATTTCGTCTCGGTGTCTCTGCAATTTCACAAACAGTTTTTGATCTTGCAACAGAGATGTTTATTATCAATGATTAAGTTGTCTCATTCACATGAGGAGCCGTTTTTCTTTCCTTCTTAAAATATCGAGGTGGCCTAAACAGTACAGACGGCTCCATAATAAAACAATAAAGAATTAAGATACTCTAATCCAGTTTTCTAAGACACTGTAAAGTTTTGTCAGCTAGCAAAAAGCTGATCACATATGTTAAATATTGGGTAGTGGGACTGAGTCATGCCCTCATGTCATGAGGAGTGTCATCACGAAGAGCAAAAGACCCCATGAACTAACTAGAAGAGTCCACTCAGTAGGGTGCAGACCTCTGTCTGGATTTATTCAACTCATACCATGCCTAATGTGTTGGATCATAACATAGCAGGGATGGAATTAATCATCAGATGCTCAGAACCCAAACTTGTTTGAGCCACAACATAGGCCAAAACGCAGCCTATAATCCCGTACGTAAGCCTTGTTTTTGCCTAATCGACTGTCTGATGTAGAAGATTCCAACCTGAAGCAGCTGCTGATCACTTGCAGCTTCTGCCGGCCGGTTAAGCGGGCGAGGAGTCAGCAGTCTATTAAACATGTCAGACAGTAAATTAGACTTTTCAAAAATTGTGAATCACTGCAACCACGAGGTCCTCCAGTATACAGCCATAAATGTGCACAAAAAATATTGTGGCTATAAGGCTGATGGGTTCAGTAGTATGTGAGAAGAGCTGCAGACAAACACAAACACAGACCGAACACATGATCCCCTCCAGGGTTACACCTTGAAGATTTGTTGAAAAAAAAACCAAAAATGTTATTATTGTGTGTTAGCAGGAAATCATCAAAATGTCTTAATGCTATTTTAATTAAACTTGCAAAGTTAGACAATTATCAGAACAAAAATGGACAATTCAAGTTCAAGGATTTAAATCTATGCAGCAGAACCAGAGATTTTGCCTTTTTTATTCCAGGCTCTCTTTTTCCACCTTTAGCCACCGTGCAACTCGACCAGATTCTGAAGTTTTCTGAGAAAAGTAGGTAATGCAGCCTTGAGATGAGATCAGAGATGTGGAGCGGGATCGAGCTCTGTTTAGCTCACTTCTTTCTAACTCCACACCCCACTTTTTTTTTTTTTTTTCATTTCCAATTCAGTCTTTCGGCCCCAACTGATGATGACTCAAGCGACAGGAGCACGTCTATCAGAATTCACACAGCTCCCTCTGGAACCACAAAGGGGCTTATACAACTTTTCTCACATATGCAGCAGTGCTCCCTAAGACCTTAAACAGACTTTGATGTGTGAAATTGGTGGAGTTCCGCCTTAACCTTGGTTATGGTCTCATTTTCTTGACAAGGTCTGTGAGGAGCAAAGATGAAAGCAAGGTGACGCAGTCAGTAAATGCATCCTATATGTGTCCTGTTGCCTGCCAACAGACAAACTGGTCTGTTTTAACCATTCCCATGACCTCTCCCTAACCTTGGGTCAGTATGTAAAGCTCCAGAACGGCTACTGAATGGAAGCTGCAGCGAGATTCTTTTGTCAGCTGCTGTTTCAGAGGTCAAAGATGAACGTTCAGTCTTACTTTTTAAGCAAACATGCAGAAGAAGTCATTGAAGTGCTCTACAGTGGCATGACATTTCAGTTTCAGGGAGCGGCATGGAGGTGGCAGATCATGTGAATTACTGCTCATTTGCAAAAGTTTAGGAAGGCATCGACAAACATCTTGTATTGTCATTTAGATTTGCAGAGTTTCGATTTTTTGGATCCTGGTGCAGACTCAAGAATAGCAGATTTGATTAACATTGTGAGACGCCTGCCTCCTGTGATTGTCAATCCCCTGCGTGTGTTGTGAAACAAAAACTTTCATGGAAAGTGATTCGTTTCATCAGTTCCCTTGCAGTGTTTGATGAGCTTTTGGAGCTTTCACAAAGAAATGCATGGGAAAAAACGCTTTAAATGTCCGCTGTTGGCTGAGGTCTCCCATTACACCACTGCTTTAGTATTACACCTGACTGCATGACCACACGTGGGAATTCTAATGACCTCCAAACGCATTATGCTGCCATACAGGATAGTATCACCTCAGGTATTTTGTAGCACAAACTGGAGGGTGTGTATTGTAAAGCTCTGTCAGAAAGAAAAACCCATTACACCTACGAGGGTAATTGCAGCTCATTTTCTCAGCCGGATCAACCTTCACTTGGAAGAATTAGCCAAAGCTAATTACCTCCACAGCACCTCTCCGCCTCTGACTGCATGTAATCCCTCCAGCCATCTTCTTCTTACTTACATCTCACTCCATCCTCATTCCTACGCTTTTTTTTAACCCATGCTTTTACCTCCAACCCTCAGCCGTGGCTGCGTCTCCACCGGTCTATTTCGGATTAAGGCCGGTATTTGTTTATTCCAGCCAGACAAGTCTGTGAAGGATGTTTAATGAGTTATAATTGCCATGAGTGTGGTTTGGCTGTGTCAAACAGAAACAGAGAGGGGGGAGGGAGAAGAGGGAGGCGTAAAGAAAGAGACAGAAGGGGAGAGAAGTGACCTGCCCCACGAGTTAATTTCCTCTCGCGTGGCTCCTGTGTTTATCAGCCACCAGGAGACCAGAGTAAACCACAAGGAGTTGCTTTCCTTCACCTCCCCTAATCCAATTATAGCTTGCAAAGAGCGCGAGGCAGACGAGGCTCGAGAACTTTCTCGCAGCAGTAGAGCTGCAGTGTTTTGATATCACAGGCAAGAATACACAGACAGACATAACAGCTTCCAATCACAAATGTAGCACTCAGGATGGACAGTTAAAGAAAAGTATTACAATGCTGCAGAACTAAATATATTGTGTTTTCTCCCTCCACACGTTGTTTTTACTTGTCAAAACCGGCCACAATGCAACCATCTGTCAGAGATTTGGATGAGTTATGCTGGTAATGGCTAATGTAGCCTCGAGCTTATAGCCTCAAGCAGAGATGAGGACAGTTACAGAGGTTTGGGAAGCTCACTTCTGCAGGGCTGCCAACTCTCACGCAACAACTGTGAGATTCACGCAATGACCTTGAGATTCACACAATGACCGTGAGATTCACGCAATCAACGGTTTTCACACGACGCATCAGCTTTCTCTCATAACTGGTAACATTGTGGCCCGAAAAGAGGACGCTGACAGCACAGACAAGACAGAGGAGCACAGCACAACAGCAGCACCGTAAATGTATTATACTGTCATTTATTCCCATTCATGCTGTATTCCCAGTCAGCAACAGGAAGTTACTTTGTGTATGAGGACCTCTGTGTTTCTGTCACTCATTCTGACATCTTTCATTGTTCACTTTCTCATGACTCCCATTAACAGGTTTACAGGTCAGTATAATGCATATTCATGGATGTAATTGTACCCCCATACTGAAATCTAGTCATATAATATTGCATTTTTGTTTAACATTATATACTCTCATGCTGCCCTAACAAATGTAACGCCAAATAAGAGTCTCAAAGCTGCTCTTTCACGAAAAAACATAATTATATGTTAGGTTTTCAAGGCTCACAGCTGTGGCATTTGTTCAAAGACGTACACACACACCAACTCCATCATAAACCACCTTTGAGTGAGTTTTGCTTCACTTTTGATGTGATTTAGACATCATGCATTAGTATTTTACCCTAGCTCCCATCATCAGACAGTACTAACAGCTTCATTTAGCTGCCAAGGCGTCAGAAGATGAGCTGTCCTTGTTGTCTTATCAATAAGTATGTGTGAAAGCACCTCTGACATACAGCTCTTCAAAAGGAGTGCATGCGTCTTCCCAATTTGATGCCGGAACGTAAAACAAGTACTGTCAAAGAATTTCCACACACAAAATGCTCCGACTTCACTGATAACGAATCTCACTCCAAAACTAAATTGAAAAAGTTGGCAGCGCTGCATCTGTTTATCTCCATGCCTCCTTTCACACAGCAGCAGAGACAAAGAGTTTTGTTATCACAGGCCGTTTTAATATGGCTCCAAAAAGAATACACAAGGCAGAAATAACAACTTCGAACGATGGAGGAAGCCAAGCTAAAGGGCAGAGGAAGAGACAGGAGGATAAAGAGCCAGTTAATAGTGAGGAAGGACGGTCAGGAGATGCAGACAGGCAGCGACATAAAGGTGGGTAAGATTAACCAAGCAAAGGCTGATAGACATACTGATGATAAGATCTATAACCTCGCCAAGAAACTGTAACTCTAGATGAGAAGGCAACTGTCCTAATGAGAGAGGCTGACTGTAAAGTGAACTTCTGTAGCTTTCTGTTATTTTGAAGCAGGGTGAAAACGCACACTGGGTTGCAGAGGTAATTAAGCCCTCACACGGGCGTGAAGACCATGAAAAACATGATAAATTTATTATGATTCATTTTTGTTTTTAATGAAATCCACCCAGCCTTTAATGACCAAGTACCATGTGCTTCACCTGACTGTAGCCAAAGCTAACAGTGTCTAACCACTTCCAAGAACTTAAACAGTGCTGCTGCATGACTCCTTGCAGTGTTGGTCAATCAGTCCATCGCTTTGATTCAAGCTGAAATCCCTCAACAACTATTTGAGGATTGCCGTGAAGTTTTGAGGAGACATTGACGCCCTGAGGGTGAATCCCACTGACTTTGGTGATCCTGGAACAACACCAGAACGTCAAGCCTTTCGTTCATCCTGTGTAGTATCTCAACAACTACCGGATGCATTTCCATGAAACTTTGTGCAGACATTAACGGTTCCAAGTATCGTCATCACTTTGGCGATCCTCTGACTTTCCCTCGAGCATATGTGGTTTGTAGTGAAATGTCTCAACAACTATTAGATAGAAGAGAGGAGGGATGCTGAGGTTGCTGCTGTCAGGTGGGAGAATAAAAGGGAAGAAAAGTTTGTTGCCCATACTGTCAAACCCACAGCTGGTTCTTCTCTCTTTTCTTTTTTTTTCACTACACAAAACCACCAGCATCACACACAACGCTCCTGTCGCCATGATTGACAGTTGATTCACCCGCCACCCCGACGACCTCTGAACTTGTGCGTGATTGTGCAATAAGACTTGCCATGATTGATCAGGGTCATACGTGTGGTCTTGCAAGTCAGCCAACCAAGACACCGCAAGAGTTTCTGGCCCTGTAGTCGTTAAATCTGACACAATGACCATCGTCAAAGACAGAAATATCATGTAGTCTGATCCCGGCATAATGAAAAAATAAAAACCCAAATCCCACAGCATGGTTTGACTCGGAGTGGCCCAAAGTGCCAATGGAAAAGCCTGAATATAGTATGGCGTGCGTCGGCTGTGTTTGTGTAATTACTCTCACTGCCAGAAGGGGCAGACAAGTGTTCCACATGCAGGTTCAATGGTTTGACTTTAGGAGTGACAACCATCTTTGCCATCAAAGTTCCTGTAGAGAAGCCAGGGCAGGAGGGGTTTGAGTTTGATGGAGTGAAGTGATCCATAAAGAGCACAGCCATCCATCATCTCTCAGATGATAATCTGCATCAATAATCACCGGCTGACCTTGGCTGCTCTCCTTCCCTTGAATATAAGTCACACAAACAAGTGATGCACACATACAAATGTAATAAACATCGGCCCGCAATGCGTTGTGAGGGTTTTAATGATTATGGACTTTCAAGTTTTTGAGTGACAGCAAAGAGAGAGGGGACTGAAAAAGGTTTAACCGGTAATGTTGAGGTCATACGGTACGTTACCAGGACACCTCAGCATCTTTCACAAAGGAGCACCGAGGGCAAAAAAGATGTAACATCAAAACAACAAATTCTCCTTTTCAGAAAGTAAGGATGGAAGTAGAATTCAGAGAACGCACAACGTAATGTGGAAAATAAAAGTGAAGACATATTTTTAGCTTTCTTTTTGACGCATCTAAGGAGGCGGCCTTCCTGATAGCTATAGGTGGTGTGTTTCAGAGCATTGGGGCATAACTGACAAAGGCTACATCCCAGATTTTCCTTGGGCTGCTGCTGGGAACCTTCCATCAACCAGCAGCAGATGATCGCAGTCTTTAATAGCCTAGCTGCAAAGTTTTGCCATTTATACCAACTCCAGCACCAAAGTCCCAGTAGACAACAGAACTTGTTTCCGCGTGTGTTTGTGTATGGGTTTAACAGAAGAAATATGATGCGTTCATTTTCAAAGTTTAGAAGTGTTATCGGCATTTTTTTTTTTTTCAAACTTTGTATAGAGTCTGGCTAGCAGTTTCCCCTTCTTCCAGTATTTCTGTGCTGAGCACCTGCTGGCCTCTGATTTAACGCACAGAGCTTCTGATCAAACTCTCATGAAGAAAGCAAGTAAGCACATTGCCCAAAACATCTGCTTCTATATGTAACTATTATCTAACTATTTAAGTACATTGAGCTGAAACTATTTATGTACTTTTACATTAGTAACATATTAAATCCAGTACTTTTACTTGTGAAGCCACTTGTTATAAATGAGAAGTTCCCTGTTGTAACATGGTAATGTGGGGTTACAGAAAGAACTTTTGCAAGCTCAGTTAGATGCAGACTAAAAATACTGCCAGAATATTTCCATATGTAATATTTCAACCCACAAATGGCAGTTAATAAGTTTCAACAGCCACTCTTCTGCTCCATTACTGCCTAAAAGCAAATCATTACTCCTCACCGCACCTGCTAATGAAAAGCCAGTGTGTGTGTGTGTGTGTGTGTGTGTGTGTGTGATATCTGACTGATGAGTCTCACTTTATTCCTTCAGGCAAGTTGCTACCCCGCGGCATTGATGTTACTGTACCGCAGAACGAGAGTGAGCGTCTGAAATTGCTACCAGCGTCCCCTCCTTCCATCACCTTCATGATTCCCGTGTCGGCCCCAGCAGCAGTTGTCATTGCCACCTCTTCTCCTAGCAAAGCACGGTCCACGGGGCTCCGTTCTACAGTCCCCATTTTCGAAATGATCAATCACAGCGACAAGTGAATACCTAATTCCCCGGCCGAGGTGACAGCTGAATCCGTAAATACATGAAGCACTTATTTTCAGATAAACCCTGAAATATGATTGATATTTAAAGATGACAAAGTGAGCTGAGATATCATATTGCGAAGGCAAAAGCTCAATGGAGGGTCTCAGCAGGTAGATAAGTAAATTTGCGTGCACACACACACACACACTCACACACCCTTCCTCTCTGCTCACTTCACACAGATGCCTAAGAATGAAGCCTCAAAAACGCCTTTGACTGTGACCTTGCACATCCATTTTAATATGCAGGAAGCAAGGTCGTAAAAAAAGTGTGTGCGCGGTCGCGCTCACGCATGCGCATGTGTGTAAGACAAAGCCAGAGAAAAGAGTCTGATGATGAATCGCACAGCTCAAGGCTCCCCGTGCAGTACAGCACTACCATCAACGTTTTGTTTCCAATTGCCGTTTCCCTCCTCTCCATCCATCTCCCTCCTCCTTTCCCTTTTTTCCCCTCCACCTTTTCTTTTCTATGATCTCCCTCACCCCCTCAGACTTTCTTGCCCTCCGCTCTTCACCTTTTCCACTGCCGCTGTCCATCCAGCTGGCCATGACGCCCCCCCCACAAGCGGCCCGTGACTGAGGTCTAACGCCGCTCATTAGTGACAGAGAGCAGTGGCCCAAGAAGACGAAATAGAGGGAATAAAAAATGATGCAGGCAGGATGGGATGAGTGGTGACATAATGAGGTAATGACACTGATTTAATATGCAATGGATGGTGCCTCTGTGGGTCCTACAGTTGTCATTTGTCACTACTTTTCTCTGCTCCTGGACCCTGTCTGTTACAGCTCATTCCTGGCGTGTTGGCAGAGCACAAACAGAGAACTAAAAGCTATTTCATGTTCACTCTGTGTTTTCATACTGAAGGTTATACAGCAGTGACATCGATCTTGTAAAACAGAGACTGAGTGATGGGTATCGATCACATTCTCATAGTGTGAAGAACCTGGAGCCACCACCACCACCACCGCTTTTTCAGAAAGTGAGCCTGTAGGCTACAACTCGATATGATTTTTTCCTATAATTATTTCACATTTCGGCAGATTTGCACCAAGAAAACTTAAAAAATGTGATTCTCAGGCAATTTCTGCAGCTACAAGAAGCACTTTTTATGCATGACTTCTGAGCAAGTTTTAGGGGCGTCAGCTTGTGTAATGATATCCTTGGAGAGCACACATCATTATGAATCTAAAAATATGTAAATCATGTCTGTGCGTTCAGCTTTGAGTGTAATTTTTAACCAAAACCGCAGCAATCGCGTGCTATGGGTTTTTATTTCTATTCAATTAAGCACCTGACTGTGCTGACCTTGCACAGTGTTTTTTAAACTGCCTTTACCTGTCCTTTAACTCACCTGTACCTCCCTTTGGGATGTGCGCCTCACGGTTTGAACCTCTGAAAGACCAATTAATTGAGACACTGGAATATTAAACATCAGTCCTCTTGCCATTTTTTATGACTTCCTTCTTCAATAAATCATCACAGAATTCCTTGGAAAATTAAGTCTGTTTATCTTAAGAAAGACCACTGTCAATAATACTGACTTCCTGGGTGCTCCTCTTGTGAAGCACACGAAAAGTTTTTACACGATTAGATGAGCTCAGTTTGTTGAGCTGCATGTTCCTCAGGCATTTTCTAAACTCTAAATGTATATTTGAAAGCTTAATAATAAGATCATTGAAAGGCCATTGGGTTAGGAATGTTTCACAGAAATAAGGAGAAATCCATCTATCAGTTGATTGGTTGGTTCAACACTGTGGTCCAAATTGGTAATACTGTTTGGATTTGTATGTGATGAAATTTTGCACAGGTATCCATGTTGCACAGGGGATGACTCATGACGACTTTGTGGATCCCCGACCAGCACCAGTATGAAGGGGGCATTAGTGGCTCTGTTTTCCTGATTACCATGGACATTGTGGTCTTTGTAAACTTTGGTGATGCCCTGATCGATTTTGGTTCTGTTCAAATACCAGCGAAACTAGTGACATTTCCACCAACGTCAACTGTACTCTTGTTGTGTTATTTTGCTTTGATTATAACAGTGATGAAGGGTTGACATTAGTTGGGTTGTCTTCGTAGCCTCTCAGACCCGCTAGCATGGCCACAGTCTCATACTGCCCTACTTAACCAGTCTTTAGCACATGGCACATTAGCATTCAGGGTGAGTTCAACTCCACTTTTGCTGTTTAAACGGCACATAATCTGGCCACAAAGCAAGCTGCAAGGCACAAAAGTGCATTTACTGACTTAATTAATCAGTGTTTTGGTTTTGGGTGAAACATTAATTAAACCAAACCAGAGTGTCAGCTCCCATTCCCTTTAAAAGCCAGGTGTGCTTGTACCTGTGGTATTGCTATTTACATGGTGGATTCAGCAAGTTGGAGAAGTGAACGGTTTTCTGCTGAGGAAACGGATCAACTCATGGACAAAGAGGGATTGCGCAAGCCGAGCATCCACAGGATCCACTGGAATCCCCCAAAGCTCCCTGAGGTGAAGCGGGCGATCAGGGGATCTAACTATCTGAATAATGCAGCCTTTAAATAGCAGGAAAACACTGCGCCACTGACTTCAGAGCAGGCGTTTGTTGGTCAATGCTGGGATCATTTTCAACTGCCTACCTTTTCACACATCTTTTGAAGATCAACACACCCATGGGCGCACAGGTGGCTGAAGTACTTTTGCTACTTACACAACGTGGGCGCCGGGTGCGACAACAAATGACAACTATGTCAATGGCGCTTGCTCTGTGCCACTCTACACCAGGTGTGAGACAGGTGAGACTTTTTTTTTTAGTCCAATCCTCTGTATCCTTGTTGCATGAGGGTTGATGGAAAATGGAGCCTGAATTGATTCCACTAAATGTAGCAGTTACTGTCTAATCAGTGACACACAACATAAATATTCAGCTTTATGAAATATTCACATCTCTACAGCATTCTCAAAAAAAAAGAAAAAGAAAAACTGGTGTGTGGTTTCAAAGCCGAAGTCCCGTCCTCACCCAATAGGTAGCAAAGAGAAGGCGATGAAGGCCATTATAGAGAAATGAAGCAGCCAAAGCACCTCGTTCTGAAAAATAAAGCCCGAGCAACCCTTTTTAATCATAAGCCACCATTTGGAGCAGTCTCTGTAATGCAGCCATTACCTGTGCCATGGAATCTATTGACTCTCTCATTCTGTTTCTTTATATTCATCACGCTGGCTGGTTTGCAGTAAGGCAACGGGAAAGGACATTTCAAGCTGAAATGTCCATCATTTGCAGACGTGTTACAAAGTGACTGATCACCCAGAGTTAGAGGAAGTGATGGTGTTTTTTCAGGGACAGTGAATCCTCAGGAATACGTGCCTGCACAGCGTTTGAGTGCATCTAAGTCCATGACGGGGTTGGAAGAAAACCACTCACTCTCTTGCATCACCTGAGCACTCTTGATAACCTTGAGCTCCATTCTTCTTTAATTCCTTTGTCCTCGTTACGGTGCGCTGCCTTCCATTGAAGCATAATGCCACTTTATTACAGGCCGAGCTTCAATTGAAAGCTCCACAATGGTTTCACTCTGCCCTCTTATTGATCCTTCCCTCCTGCTCTTCAGGAGTTGATTTGTGCATCCTGCCCTTTGTCTCCACAGTTTTTCCGGCCTCGTGGCTTGATTCCACCGGGCATTGCTGCTTCACTTTCCAGTTTCGTCCGCGTGGCTTCGCAGCCCACTGCGAGCGTTTCAGAAGCAGAGCACTTTGCCTGCCTGATTTCATTGGCTTGGATTTAGTTGTTTTGGTAAATTTTCAGTCACACTTGTGCTTCTACCATGGGTAAGTAGGCTACGTAGTAAAATATTTTCCTTAATTCTCTGTTTGAACTGTTTATTGTTGATACACAATCGAGGGTCTGCACCAGGAGTTTTATTTTGAAAATTGATCAGATTCTCTATGACATTCCTGTGTCTGGCTCGATCTGGTCTGTGTAGCTTGATGCAGCTTCCATCAAAGTGAACAAATTGCGTATTCTCCACAGAGCAGAGCAGGGAGCCGCTTCTGAAATGCATCAAGATACTTCTGGTGGAATCACAAATATCGTATCGGAAGGTTGCGATCAGCTCCTTTTTGTTGACTGCTTTGCTGCTCTGGACTTCTCGCTTCCTTTCTTGATTTCATAAATTAAGTTTATCTTGAAATGTCTCCATCTTTCACCCTCTCCTCAGGTTTCTATCTCTCTCAATACCCCCCATCGTATTTTATGTCTCTATGTCTCTCCTTCCTGTCTACCACCCTCTCGTTACTCGTCTCTTCCATTAAGTTTGCTTTTTCTCTTTTTCAGCACCCTGTGGTTTCGCTCCATGTGGTGGAAATGACAAACTGTCAGGTCCGCTGAGGACAGGGGGAAAAAGAAGTCTGTGGCTGGTTTCTGGACCCAGCTGGACCTTCGTGGAGCCCTTTACACCAGATGGGCCTGACAGATTGCACTGGGCTCACAGCAGCCACCAGCTCATTTGCACTGATTGTCTGGATCTCTGTGCTCTCTCATTAAGGGCTTAATGACAGCCAAGACTGGGGCCAAAGCCGAATAAAACAAACATCAATAGCCGTCTAGAGTCACAGTTTCACTTCCGCCTTCTTGTCACAGAACGTTCACGGTCTTCAGAGGATGAATCCTGTGGACTTTGTTGATACCCTGACTTTTCATCTAGCACTATCTGCAGGTCATAATTTTCACTCATCCTGTAAAATGTCTCAACAACTAATTGAGAGATTGGCAGAAATTGTTCTACAGACATTCGTGGATCCCAGGTGATATATCCTGATGTCTTTGGTGATCACCTGACATTTCCTCTATCGCCATCACAAGGGTGACATTTATGGTTTTGAGGAAAATTACTTACACAATTAGAAAAACTGCAGTGACATTTGGTACAAACACGTTCCCCTCAGGGTGACTGTAATAACTTCATAATTGCAATAATTCAACATCAAACTCTCTCGGTCAAGCTCGGTCAAACTCTTTGGTTAATGGCCTATATTATGTGTTTGATGATAATTAGCAAACACAAGCTAGTACAGTGAATATTATACATGCTAAACATTGGCATGTTAGCAGGCTTACGTTAGCACAAGTCAAAGCACCACTGTGCATAAGTAGAGCCACACAGAGCCGCTAGCATCGCTGTACAAGAAGTACAGGTACAAGGAATAAACAAGATCTTACTAAGGTAAAGCTTTGGTTTACAACTTGGGAAACAATATTACTAGTATGACAGAACTTCAAGGATAAGAACAAGCCTGTAACTGGAACAGGAATTTCCCTCGAACATCCCAAATTGCAAAAAACTGCATCAGTAAACACAGAGTGATACTGAACATACGTCAGCCTCCAACAGCCCACAAAGCAAACATTTATTTATAAGAAATGACAATGGATTGTGACTCATTTGTTGTACAATCATCTATTTTAGCTCGAGCAGTGACATAAGCGAGAGTCTGGAGATGTCCCCGTTTCTCTGACAAGCACTGGCAGACCGTTCACTGGACGGCCTCATTGGGACTTGTGGACAATTCTCAATTTCACACCTTATGTGCTTAAATCTTTTTCTTAACTAACAGCAGATGGCGGTGGAGCTGTTCAGCGGCAGGAAACTTTGGCTGTGGCGAGGAGCTCCAAAGAAATATCTGCGACTGAGAGAGCGGAACATATGTGCTTGGCTACAGCTTCATGCGGAGACGATGAAAAGTAACAAATACTCGAAAGAAAAATGCAAGTCTGCATAATTAGTGATTCTGGGGCAATGCATGTCACTTACTAATATGGATGTGTGAATCACGTATTAACAACAACTACAGACCTTATTCTCTACACTTTTTAAATGCTGAACTTTTTGCAGTGTTTTTTTTTTCCAGAATGGATGTGCCATGCTTTGGAATGTCGATCTGAGGCTGAGGCGCTATAATTGTTGAGTCTTTTTTTAGACATCGATCTTGCTCACTTCTGCCAGTTGATGCTCAGAAACGATGCAGAGCCCTTCACATTCCAAAGTCTGACTCACTAAAAACTGTCCATTAGTTCAGAGGAACTGACAGCTTTTGTGACAGCTGCATGCCGACTGCTTCCTCTCCCCTGGTCCTGCACATCAGGCTGAATGAGCTTTATTTAAAAGTCAGTAAGAGACGGACAACTTGAAGGAGATGGTCTGAGGCTCCCCGGGCGCCTTGTTAAAGATCAGCAAGGGTAAACTGTTGCACTGACAGATCAGAATAATAGTGGGCAGCTGGCCAGCCACACACACCCTCTCTCACACACACACAGTCCTCCAGAAACACTGACTCAGAAAGAAGGAAAAAGCACACACGTGTAGTTACGGGCAACGAGATGCAAATCAATACATGTATCAACCCATTAAAACACATTTACACACTTACAAATCTGTGCACACATGCAATCATACACACACACACACACACTCATACATACTCATTATGATGCTATTTCACATGCTAATCAACAGATTTGTGTTCGAGATAATGCCTGCACGGCTGTGTGTGTGTGTGAGTGTGTGTTTCACAACACCTGCTCATACAGGCTGGCCCGAGGCACACTGCTATCTGCGCTCAGCAGGGTTGTTCGAGGTATAACAGCCGCGCACACGTACGCGCTCACGAGCACACACATGGGAATAGCTCAAAGCTGTCCCACCCCCCACTGTGTGAGAGGCAGGCTCATTTTCCCACCCAGTGGTTAGCCTCTCGCTTAAGGGAACCTACGCATCGCAGAGCCACCGGTGAATGCTTTCTCACACACACACACACACACACACACACACACACACACACACACACACACACGCACGCACGCACGCACGCACGCACACCAGTCGATCAAATCAGCTGCAACTTGAGTGTTTTCCGCGAACCCAACAGGAAAGAGGGCGCGACAGGGAGACTGCCGGTGTCAATCACACATTTGAAGAAGACAAGGGCAATGGCACGTCAGTCAGAACAGTGGGGCTGCGTCAGGAGGGAATAAAAGGGGAAGGGGAACGATGTCAGTCACAATCACACTGACTCACACTGACAAACACAGAGGAATCCTACCGTTAGCGTCACGGTAGTAAGCATGTGTGACACTCCGGAAACGCTCCTGTCCGGCCGTGTCCCAAATCTGCGAGGGAGCAACAAGAGGACATGTTCATCATTATCATCACCTTCAATTACCATAACACTGAGCACGTCTCTGAGAGCTTTTATTTTTTCATAAACCCCCTCCTCTGTACAACGCTGTCAAAAAAAAAAAAGGTAGAGAAGAATCCTTGCAGTACCGTCTAATGTTTGAAATTTTCACTGTTAGTCGTCGTTAAAGGGCACACACGCCCGCAAGTTTCATTAAACTCATTTCTGGTAAATCACCTGAAATATCACACCTGACAGATTAAAGACGAGGCACATGAAGGGAGAGGGAACGTGACTGTTGTGTAATTGAAGGGGAAAACTCATTAGACGGTATCTAATGCTGTTTTTGAATGACAAGGGTTCATCTGCATCTCTGTCTGCCCCCTCGCTGATAACTTCCAGGCTTGATAATCTGATGGAAAGTCTGCTGGTCCCTTTAGTGTCTTCAGTCAGGCAGAGCAGCAGGCTAATTGACTGATAGAGATTAACTAAGGCCTCATTAAGTCATCGTTTGGGCTTCTTTGCCCCCCCAACAGCAGGCAATGAAGATGTATGGGAGGTATTTATGCCATGGGAAGCTATTGCTGGTGATTATTAAAAAGAACACACACGTAACCCCACTTTGACAAAAGACTCTCCATTTAAGTAGACTAAAAGATCAAAGATAGAGATGCATGGATTTCCTTACCTGCAATTTCACCTTCACAGCGTCAATGCTCATTACTTTATTCTGAAAGACAAAGAAGGCAAATTAACATTATTGCAAATTTGCAGACAAAGAATGCAAGGCAACAGTAACAGAGCAGTAAACACTCCAAAAGACACTATATAAAACAGTACAGAGGCATCAGAACCAGACTAAATGATGCTTTCAGGGGCTGCCAAAGGGGAATGGTCTCTTATTTTGAAAAGCAAGTCCAGTGACGTATGGCTGTATGACAGTTGGCTGTTTGTGACCACAGTTGATGTAATAAGGACTTGGCCTCTCTTGGCGCTCTTCTATCACTGTGATGTTGTCAGCACGCTGCACTGTCGATGCCAATGTACACACACGTACACAGACACACACATACCTTTTGTTACGACGAAGACCTTTGTTTCAGGGAGTTGCATCATTTACCAACACCATGGCTACCAAGCAATTTAGCATGGTGCGCAAACTTACACACACACACACACACACACACACACACACACACACACACACACACGCACACACACACACACAATAGCTTTTCAATACCTCTGCGATATCTTTTAATGAGGGGAGTAATTGGCTGTAGGGATCTTTTCGAAATCAAGGGGATGGTCACCGGCTGCAGCAACTCCTGCATTATTTTCAACTACACTAATAGATAGAGAGCAGATCTAACTTTGCTACGTAACACTACAGGGGATGTGATAAAATTGGCAAACAAGATAGACGAGCTCACAGCCTCGGTCAGCACCCAGCGGGAATATCAGCAAACCTGCCGAATGTGTTTCACAGAGATACGAGCGAGGATGTGTCGAGGAAGCAGGTTTCCAACTGGTGCACGTGCAAAGTGTGTCTTTCTCTGCATTTCAAACATGTTTTGTTCTGCTATTGTGAAATGTTTGAAATCCAACACACATTAATGTCCATCAGATGCTTGCTGGGATGCTCCTGCCGTGCGTTGATGATGATCTCTCGGATGATGTGGGCACTTCATACAGTACATTCACTCCATCCTAACAGTTATCCAATATCTGGCTCTCTGGAGAAGAAGTTCTGCATGCAAATGCTATGGGTGAATATACTCTAAAGTTCCCCGGTTGATTAGAAGCAGAATTTGCTCTTCAGTAACGCTCTTTGAGGCCTCTGTGGGAAAAAAGATGAAGACCTTGCACAGCTCTCCTACTGCAGGAGCACAGTCAGCTGCTTTTTGTAACAGATGGAAAAATCCAACAAAAGCTGTTTACACAGTGAGTCACTATGAGCCTTAAATCACTCCTAAATGGGAAGACGATGGCTTCAAGGACTAGTAGAGAGGAAAATTCTAAAGTCTGACACTTACAGCTTAAATTGACTATTCGCTAAACCCTTCCCCAAACAGCGATTGTCCAGTCATAGCATAGCAACCATAACTGGGCACAGCAGAAATGTTGAGCTTTGGATTTCTCCATTCAGTCTGGTGAAGCAGTGTGCATGGGACTCTATTAATAGTGCTACTAGGTGACTTTTTCTTGCTTTCTAAGATCAAAAACACAACAGTGAAAGTCTGAGGAAAGGATTAAACAGTGTGTTTGTATGCTCAAATGTAAGCTGCAAGTAGAGCATATTAACAGTGACCAGGATTGTCCCAGTTTCAAGTCCCAACAGATTAAATGTAGTGGTTTTCAATACTGACTGCAAAATTGTCCTGGTTTTCACCACAATTTAAATAATAATTAGAATACTGTACCTTTTAAGTGTTTACATATTTTATTATTATGCTCAGACCAATTCATTATTACCTAACTTAGTATAAAGACTTAAACAATGCAGAATGCGTCTCAAGTCAACGCTGTCTGTTTGTGTGTCAATCAATCGATATGGAGTCATCAAGGCTGCTGCTAGTTTATAGGTGTCACAGGCTCTGATGCTTTCAGCTCCTTCTGACAGAACCTGTCAGCATGCTAACAGTTAGCTGTCATGCTGCAGAGAAATTTGGTCTTACTGTTACCTTCTTTAAGTACCTGGTAATGAATATACGGCGTTCATGGTGTCCGAGGTGTTGACAATAATTGTCCCCATCCCGATAAGAACGCCTGTGGATGCACATGCATGAAGGTGCGCTACAATTAGGTGTCTTGGTTTGAGGGTTAGAAAATATGGCCACCTGAAGCATGTTCAGTGATAGTTTATTACTCCTAATGGTAACTGGTCTTTACCTCCAAGACCAAGAAGCACATCATCACCTAACAACTTTACATTGGTTCATAAGGTTCCAGTTTATAGTTCAGAAAATCCCTGTTCACAACTTGTCCATCCACTGGGAAGTATTTCACCACTGTGTGGAAGCTGGTCCTGGATGCTATTAAAGTTTAAGCTAAGCTCTTTATTGGAACAGTCCAAGCCAGCCTTACACGAGATCCTGTTACATTTGCCAGACTCATCTGTTAGTCCTCTTCCTCGAAACCTTTTCTCTTGTTATGCTAAAAGTAAAACATACCATCTGAAAATCCGCTGTTTGAATGTAGGCTTAGCCAATCACGATTAACTCTGTCACCATTATCACTGTAACTACATATGTGCCGTGCAAGAGCTGAAAGCTGAAAGGCGCAGAAAACACAACTAACGTGGGTGAGGATTAGTGAATATTAAATCACACCTGAGAATTGAGAATCTGTGATAAGCACAGCCATCGAGGCACTTCCCCTTATCTGAAGCTTCTGAACATCCAAAACCAGAAAGGCACATTTTAAAACCAACTTCCACCATGCTTCACCGTGGGAACATGCAGACGCCATCCGTTCACCTTCTCTGTGTGTCACAAAGTCAGGGCGGTTCAAAACAAAAACAAAAACCTCAGTAGATTTCCACTGGTCTTATGTCTTATGTATTCGTATTTCTTGGGCCAAGCTTCATGTTGGTCTCCCTCAGTGGTGGTTTATATGCAGCAATTTGACCAGGCCTGGCTCCTGCAGTCTCCTCTGAACACTTGATGTTGAGATGTGTCTGCTACCTGAGCTCTGTGAACCATTTATGTGGCCTCTAATCTGAGGTGCCTTTCATTGGCGATCTCTGGGGCTGCTGACTATAATGACTTTATCTTCTACGACAGCGGTAACTCTTGGCCTTCCTCTCCTGAGGTGGTGCTGATGAGAATCAGTTTCATCATAGTGTTAGAGGGTTTTTGTGTCTGCACTAGACGATGCATTCAGAGTTCTTGAAATTTTCCGGACTGATTGACCTTCATGTCTTTAAGTCACGATGGACTGTCGTTTCTCTCAGTTAAGCAGTTCTTGATATAATATTGATTACAACAGGTGCTGAAAAGGGCTACACCAACACAATCTCAAACACATTAAAAAGGGAAAGAAGTCCCACAAATGAACTTTTGACAAGGCACACCTGATAACTGAAAAGCAGTCCAGGTGACTACTTCATGAAGCCGGTTAAAAGAGTGCCAATACTGTGCTGAGAGGCCATAGAGGTAAAAGGCGGCTACTTCGAGAAATCTAAAACATATAACAGAATATTTGCTTTGTTCGTACTGTGTAGTTTACTACATGATTCCATATGTGTTATGCCATACTTTTGATGTCGTCAGTACCAATCAACTATGTAGAAAACAATGAAAAGAAAAGCCATTGAATGAGAAGGTCTGTCCAATGTGTGTGTCCCTCCCTAGACCCAATAATGTGAACACAATGACAATACCCACAAACCATGAGACCAGAGCTGAAGATACACATACATCCTGCGGGCGGAAATTAAGGTTAAATTATTTTACATTTTCTCTTAGTGTCCTGTAGAACCAAAAAGTAGACTGTCCACATGCTGACCAATAGTTACTGTTGATGTTTGCCGAAATTTAAGACGTGAACAGGAAGATGAAAGCTGCTGTCAGGTCTTTCTCTTTCAAGAAACCAATAGAGCAAGAAAGATAATATGACAGGAAGAAAATAGCAGATGCACAGGACAGATCCTTTAGGTTTCATAAAAACAGGAAAGGAGCGGGCAGCAGAAAACACCTGATAGCCTGCCCAAGTCTCAACAGCAGAGAAATTGAAGTTATGATTGCTTCTCACTCGCAGATGAAAAAGCAGAACCTCCTCACTCTCACTAACACAACTAACCACAGACAAGAAGACCTCCACTGTAATAAAAGATATAGACTGAATATACAGTAAGACAAAACACACACAAACACCCACGAGCGCTTTAATTATCCTGAATTGAATTTCTGCAGGCAAGTTTGAAGCGGATTGGACTTTAAACCTGAGGAACAAATCACAGGCTGGGAAAGCCCTGCAGGCGGTTCTACAAGTTCTCCAAGTGGCTCAGCACAGTCGAACTATGAAAACAAGCTAATCACAAGTGCAAATATGCCTTATTGTTGAATCACCTGCAGCAAAAGTTCCTTTTGGTTTAAGCCCACTTCACTGCTTTGCACTTAGACCGCAGAGCCAAAGGCTACTTTGATGAGCTTGAAGCCTTGAGCAACAGGCCAATTCTCCAACAACAAACTTTCCCTCATTCTTAATGCATTTCATCCATATTGCATGGGGTGTTGGGAGTTACAGTTAGCTTACCTTACGAGTGGGAAACACTTAACATCGTCTAAGCCTTATTTGCTGCATTTCCACAGCGCGATACTCTATGAACGCCTGAAAGGAGTGACTGCTCAAGGACGGGCCCTGGAAGCAAACAATGACATTTGCAGTGTGAAACAGTTTATGCCCAAAGAAGCTTGCGAGAAGCATCCTACTACGTCATGTGAGATTCACATCACTGAAAACTCCCAACATTATCAGAATGAAAAGACGAACACTAAACCTCCCCCAAAAGCAGTTAATTACATCAACCATGGAGTCTGCTGTATCCAACCTCCCTTCGGCCGTAGCCTTTTCTACTTCTACTACGTCTTTCTTTTTTCTCTATTTTTGTGTGAGCATTGAATTACTGATTGCTGTAGGGATGTAGAGAGGATTTCAAGAAATATATGAACAATGCTTCGAAAAATACATTACATACATTACTCTAGATTTAAGAAAGAAGTACATTTAATTGAAACTGTGATCTTTTCCTAAACTAAACCAAGTTGTTTTTGTGCCTAAACCAAACCAAACCTTAGCTACAGTGTTGGGATTGTTTTGTGCTCAGAAAAATGATGTTCTGCAGATTGACTTTCAAGTCCTTCCTCACAATATTACAAATCACTGTGCATGTTTTGGCATCTGATAAACCTTCAAACTCACTGTCTTAAACTGCACTGGACTGTGGTCATTTTACATTGAAGCAACAAGCCCTCACGAGCGCGGCCTCTTGAATCTTTTTCTAAACACAGAGTTGTTTCGTCTGAGCTCCCACTTTTGGGTTCAAAGCCAGACGCTTGAATTGCCTTCTACCAAGCATCTGCAAAGCCACGACCAGGGGTCAGAACAAACTGCAGCCCTTTCATTTTGTACCCGTCACCAGGAGAACCGGGAGGTTAAGTCCACTTAGCTTTGCTAACCTCACACTGCACCAGAAAAAGACCCACACAAAACCCTTGTCTGACTGCATCCCAAAGAGAGGAGAAGGCAGGGAAGGGAGACCATTACATCCCTGTCAATCCCTGAAAAACAGGAGAGGTGAGAGCACTGACAAACCAAACAACCCACATTCAGATTTACACGGCAACGAAAACAGCGGGAAACAAAAAAAAAACAAAAAAAAAAACACACGATTGAACGGGGAGTAACTCTCAGTCCCCAGTTTCCCAAATGTTTTGCACAGTCCTAGAAAAGATCCAGCTGAAATTTCAAGAAATCAGAGAGGTAGAGTGTCGATCCCAACAGCGAAGTGTGAATATCCTCTAACAATAAGCAGCTAAGGGGGCTCCCAAGGAAGCAGTACCCAACCAGCCAGCCAGTACATAGGCAAAGCTAAGCCCACTGTGAATGAAAGCATGTATGACACGACTCTTCATTGGGGAACTTATGGGGACCATGCTCAATATTGTCATTCACAGTGTTTCACTTGAGTTTCCAAAACTAGAAATGACAATCATATTTTACAGAGAACCAATAGCAATAAGTGTGGCACTGTGGGTAACGGAAAAACAACTGAAGTTGAATAAAAATGTGGCTTTTACAGGTGCAGCTATTCCAAATCCATTTGCTGCTGCACTTTGGCTCCACCACCAAGGGGAAGCGTTAGCACTCTATTCAAGCTGTCCAGGCACAGATGTTTCAGGGCTTTCAACCATTAGAAGTAACCAGTAACGGCTGTGGGAGTCACTGGAGGCTTGTTGTTGCAGCATGCAGTTTTATTTAGCTTCTTTTATGCAACTGGAATGACTGTGTTAATGTCTGACGGATTCAGGACTAACAGGGATTGAAGCTGGAGTGTTACGGTGGCACGCCGTGTTACTAATGTTTTACTTTACACTGGAGCAAAGATGTTAGCGGCGCTGTGTGTAGGCTGGGTGTTTACATAACTCCACAGCGTCATCCTGCAGAATGCTTCGGCTTTGATGTGAAGGCTATCAGCTATCAAATTTTATTCATTATTGCAGCCTGTAAATTATGTTGATTTGAATTGACCTTATCAGCAGGACCAGCCATTACCACCTCTTATGCAGTCTTTTCTCTGTTATACTGAGTGAATGTCTTTGTCATTATTTTTCAACAGGATCACTGATTAAACATTAAATGCAACTAATAATAAGAATCTACAGCTTCATTTGGCACTCACACTGAATCTGCAGTCTCATATCTACAGTGTTGCTGAACTGGGAAAACAAACAGGAGTGGGACGAAGACGTGCTGCATTCGTCAAGAGTCTCAGAGGAGGAGATCAGTCCTCAAGGCCAAACATTCTCAGAGTAAAAGCATGTTATTATCTCTGTTAACCTTGAAAATGACTGTTATCTCAGGAGATGATGTTCTAGCAGAGACACACACACACACACACACACACACACACACACACACACACACACACACACACACACACACACACGTTTGATGGCTGGAAGATGTTCATTGATGACAATAAGCTCGATCAAGATACAATTTTGTCAAAATGCAGTGATTTGTTAGTTTGTTTCGACTGACTTTAAGCAGGATGCAAAAAGAGAGCTCATGCAACGCTGATAATTGTGTCATTACAAACAATTTTCCCAGTAATTAAATCTTTGATAGCTCTTAATGTGCCTCAGATAATGTGCAGACCCATTCATTTTCCACATGAATTCATAACTTCAATATTTATTTATTGAAAATTGTGCAGTGAAAGTAGTTGAGAGTTCGACTGTATGTCGATTGGAGACGTGCCTCCATCACAATGTCTGTCATTCCACCGGTTTGGTGGAGAACACATCTTACGGCACACTGTATTTCTGAACGAACATTCATGGTCCCCATAGGACTCCAGCCAACTTTGCTGATTCCCTCACTTTTCTTTCGGCGGCATCATCAGGTCAAAATGTGGGATGCAGCACTGTTTGACAGGGAAAATCTAACCCCTATAAATGAATAATGAATGAATGAATAAATCAATTAATGAATACATATTTGTGGGGTAGTGGACTTTTATTTATTTATATACCAGTAAGCAACAGTCTGTACGGCCACTGTGGTTTCAACTACCCAACTGATAACACTTACAGTGGTGATTCTGCCTGTAAAATATGAACATTTACATTGATACTTTAAAGTCTCAAATATTTTGTATGAAATAATTTAAATGTTCATTACTAAATGCACGATAATCCTCTACATCATCAGGACTGTGTGGTGTGATTTGATCAGATTTGATTGACAGTGGACTGGTGACATACAGTAAATCGACCTTGCAGCTGTCATCACATTCTGGGTCACATATTGATAAACGCTGACTGGTGCACAGATATAGGCGACGTGACCTTTTTCCAAATAGGCCCCTGCCCACTCCACACCAGCTCGAAAAGCACAGATAAAACCAAAAACAGAAAAACCTTCTCAGGCGAATCAGCCGAAACTCGGGGTTCAGGTCCCCCCAGCCACCGTGCATACTCTCCATCACGCAGTGCTTGTTTAAAGAGAATGTCAGCTGTTCTGAATGGTGCGCCCATTTCCCTTTGGTGCCTCGTCCTAAAAAATAAACCGAGTGAGAGGGTTCAATCGGGAGCTGTGGAAATCAATGTTAAGAGTTGACACAAAAAAAGTCTTGAGTCATATTTTCTAAGGTGTGTGTGTTGGCTGATAAGCATGGCAGCAGTAAAGTGGCAGATTATGGAGCGGGCTTTGACAGTTCTGTGGTGCGCTGTGCAGTGCAGACACCCACACACTGCACGCATGCACACACACACACGTACAAACTGCAGTAAGTAAGGAAGGCCAACAAACGCATATTAGATGACAGCTACAGAACAGTATCTGAAAGACAAAGGACACGTGACAGCTACAAAGACACGAAGACAACACACGCGCAGGCAAAGAATAAACTCATAAATACTTACACACAATGCTGAGCTATTGACAAATGACCATTAATATTCAACAGCAGCCGTAAGCATCAGACAGCTCTAAGCTATCTGTCAATCAGCCTGCCAGCTTGGCCAGCCCTGACTCTGAATATATACAGGATGAGTAATCAGGACTCACAAGACGTCCTCCAACTGAAAACAGGACAAAACTTACCTGAAGCTCACTGACAGACTGATGCATTATAACATAAACAATTTCCTATGGCCTTATTATTCTATCTGTAATATGCTTTAGTGATGAGCAGAAGCACTGGCACAGTCTCTGCGACAGTGTAACGTGTATTCAGCATGAAGACTGTTGTAAAACCGTATCAACACAATGGGTGAAAACAATGAGTTTTCCCAGTCAACAAACGCTGCACGAATGCTGCGACTCCTTCCCAATAGGCATTTTGTTTTTGCATCTTTCCGACAGGTTCGATGTGTCACGGCCGAGCGCGCTGAAGGGTTCAAAAACAAAACAGCTGCATGGAGCGATGACAGATAAATATCTCGAGGTTAGGAACTGTTCGGCAGATAGCGTGACACGTCCGCACCGGCTGCACAGGGGGAGCTGCACATCTGCACCTGGAGGCTTGCTGTCGCCGTGAGGTTGCCAGGCAACTAGCGGAGACCTCAGAAAGTGACAGTGCCCGGCAAAGAAATAGTCCCGCGCCTAATCCCCCCATTAAAAACCACAAGGTGTGATTTTTACACTTTGCACGGATCAAACAAACATGATATATGCTGTTTATTAGTGAGCTTTGCTAAGCTAAGCTTACAGTCTGGCTTTATAGTTCGTGCTCAGACATGATAGCAGTCATTTTCTTATTTGACTCTCTGCAACTCAGTGAATGAGAGGATTTCCCATCATGTCTGATGATTCTATTCAGCCGATATGTTCATCCACAGTACTGCTGCACTGCAAGCAGCTCTCACAGCCTAATATACAACATCAATTTGCCCTGCAACTAACGATTATTTCCATCAAATAGCCTGCGGATGGTTTTCTCCATTCGCTGATTGACTGATGATGAAACATCAGAACATAATTTGATGCCAATATTCAATTAAAAACAACAATGAATCTTCAAATGATTTTTCTCATTTTGATTTAAGAATGATCTAAATGATTCGTGGCTTATTGGAATCTACTAACACATATAGACTGGAGAGAAACAGGCTTGAAGGATTAAAACCGTCACCATTACAAAATGTAAAGTGGAGGTGAAGCCCTTGCCTTCGCGCAGACAGTGTAGGCAGCTGCACTGATTCAAACTGAAGAGTACCTGACTGAACAAGACGGATGAACACTTGCTGAAAGAGCATGTGAAAGTCATCTGGCAGCCTGTTAACCACCTCATTTTCTCATGAAACCAAAAGGGAGACAAATATGCCAAGAAAAGTGAGTGAAAACTGAGGCAGGAAGTCAATCTATAAACTGGAACGTGTGTTTAGGCCACGGTTTTAGGAAAAGGAACACCTGAGACTTTGTTTTTAACCCGTCTGACCATCTGCCGTTTCATGCTTCTTGCTATGTCTGATTCTTAAGGTTTTACTCTGATGAGCAAGATGACAAGGGCAGCATGAGAGTTTGTCTGGTTTAGGGCTTCAACGCTCACCTGCCAAACAGATATTTGGTGCAGAAAATCAGCCAGGTGCTTCCCTGGCAAGGCAGCAGAGATCAGACAAACTTTACAGACACAAACAAAACTGTCAGGATTTGGCTTTCAGCTGCTGTTCATTTTAACCCTGGCTTCAACTTCACTGTCAGGAGGTAAACAGCCTGCTAACTGTCAAAAAGCTTTTACAACACACACACACACACACACACATCAGCCATGCATGTCTCAACAACGCTCTGCCTAAACAGCGCTGACTTAATGAGACTTAATTATAAAAGTTTGCTGGCTCTTCAAGTTTTCAGGAAATGAGGGCTCAGGTAAAGAGAAAGTAAGAGAAAACCCAAAGCGGTTCTACGAGAGATGAATGCAGAAACTACTGTAGGCACTCATTTGACAATGACGGATGTGCTCTACGGGGGTTACTGAAATCAAAAGTTGAGAAATAAAAGGAAGTAAGAGAAAGTAATTTCTTCCCACTGGCCGTGGGTTCAAACAAAGCACTGTAGCATGAACACCCACGTTGCCCCTCTGTCAGAGAAAGTGGTCCAGACGAAGACTGCACAGGAATACTGTTAATGAAGGACCTATAAGGAAAAAAACAAATCAATGAATCTCTGGTCTCGCACACAGTATAATACGCCCTGCTGATTTTGATTGGGAACAATCTGCCATTAATTTATTCTCCTAACCGCTCGCTGTCACACCAAACTTCATAAAAGTGTTATATGACCTTCATGTGCCACCAGTTCTGTGCAGATTCAAACCCAAATGGTCCAACTTTCAGACTGGACTCAGAAGTGATGGTTGCAATCCGAGGTGCACGTAATTGCATTTGATGGCAGGCGACAACAAGTCTTAATAGTCTTAAAGGAGCATGGATGCACTTTTTTGGTCAGTGAAACAAAAGCTACAAACACAACATATTGTCACTTTATAAAGTGCTTGTGTTAGCAAACAGTGATAACTAAAGCATGCATGCAGAAATATTAGCATGGTCGATTTATGTCCAATATTTGCTCTTCTTTTAGCTTTGTTTTGGTCTGCACCGACTTCTTAGGGAAGCATCTGGTCTTTAGCTGACAAATACTCCAATATGATAACTGGCTGGTGCTGCTGCTGCTGCTGGAAATGAGGCTGATGAATTAAAACAGTAAAGTTGTGACCTGTGCCAGGTCTGACAATCATCCACCGAGTCAACATCAGGTAATTTCTCCACGCTATCCACCCCCGCGGTGGTGAGGAGGGGATGCACCAGTGGACAGTGAAGTGAACGGACTCACTGACGTGCAGATACGTGTTAGCTGCACTGGCTAGCCAGCACGCAGCACAACGTTTACTTAGTTATCTGTGCAGATAAGCAGCTGGTGGTGAGACAGAGCCCTGTCTCTGAGTGTACCCTCATGTTTTTCCTGCATGCCTGAATGCATAGCGTTAGACCACCAATCACCAGCATTATTGAATATTGCTACTAGCATCCTGCATGCTCATTGGCCCCCTGACACTGATGAGATGTAGCTGTTGAAATCTGGCACCAAATACCAAGGCATTTTTTATTAATTTGAAAGCACTGAAGCAATTCAGTTGGTGCCATAAAAGTACGGAAGTGCGCTACCAGCCCTAATTTTCAGATACCAAATAGTAATTTGATCCATTGCTAATATAGAAAATATTGACTGCTGCAGCTTTGATGTAGCTGTAATGCATTAAAGAACAATGAATTGATTAATATAAAATGCTGTAATATAATACCATGAGCAAGAAAACACAAAAAGGCTATTTAAAGTCATTTAAAAGTTTTAAAGGAAGATAAGGGGATGGGAAGGGAAACGGATGATGCTGCTTCACTGCTTGATGATGCAAGTTTCAGCTACACAGTCAGCGTACCGTGTTTTGCTCCTAATATCGAATTCATTATAACCGCAGTAAGTCATTCTAATAAGTCTAAGGTTGCTTCTAGTCCACGTCAAAAATCCTCAACACATCCTGCTGCTCTTGTGTGTACTGGACCATGCCTCCTCACCTTATCTCAGTCTGATCACACTTTCTCTCACACACACACGCACATCTGAAGTGAGCTCCTGAAACAGCAGGAGCAGCCGGCCTCATAGCTTAGCAGTCTAGAGAAAATGGACATTTGTTCTTGATAAAAGCCAACACAGCCAATATGAGAGCACAATCAGACCAAAGATGCAGACGCATGTATATTTGTTTACTGGTTTATCATTAACTGCAAGATTGTGTATAGCAGTGCAGCAACTCAGGGTTAAAGCAGTTTCTCGTTCTGTTGACACCTACTACTACCATCCCAGCTGTCCATTATTTTAGTCCAGACTGAAATATCTCAACAAATATTGGATGGATTCCCATAAAGTTCTATGCAGACACTGCTGGTTCCCTGAGGATGACTTCTTAAAATGCTGGTGATCTGTAAACATTTTATCTAGCACCATCACAAGACCAAAATCTTCACTTGCACATTTAGCTGAAATTTAATGTTAATATTAAATGTTTACCATGTTGGCAGCTAACATGTGAAAAGTGAAAAGAAATGAACAACACACCTAACCCAGGTAAATGTGCATTGAGCCAAGCTAGACCACAATAAGTGGTGCTAAATTTGTCAGCTGGCTCCGCAGGACCTCCTCTGCTCTCCTTGCCACTCATGTTGCAGTGGTGTGCTACAGAACGGCTCACACACCCCGCTTCTGGCAATAAGACCAGCTAATCCTGGATTTGTCACCCTCTATGACTCTATTTCTCGCACTTCTGTATGTGTCTTTTTATTTCTTTTCATAAAAGCCCCCACTTTTCCGGCTCACCCTCTTTTCTCCCTCCCTCTCCCACCTTCTTCGTCTTGGTCCCTCAGCTCCGTCTGTCGATCAAGTCCTGAAATCTTTAACCTTGTGAGCCTTTTGGCACATCGGACTCCTGAGACAAGACCCTCCCCTTACTCTTTCTTTATCCTTCTCTTCTCAAATTACAATCCATGTCTTACCCATCCTCACACTCACTATATTCCCTCTGAAAGCTGGTACAGCTGTACTTAATATGAGGTATGTCTCTGGCTCTCAAAAGTCTGACTTAAGGTTTGGATATCCACGGACCCATGGGGGGCTCTTTGTCTCGCTGTCACAAATCTCAGCAAAGATTTCGAATTGGCCGCAGCCAACCACAGTCAGTCTGACTTGTCCACTTTAAAGCTTGCTCTGTCCTGCTTTTCTTCTCTTTCCATCTCTGGGGAAAGCATTAACATTCCCCTACAGCCTCTGCTTTTATACCGGTGGACACCACTCACTGCTGCTGTGAGAGAATCTGAATGGGGACTTATATCATGATACTTCCTCCATGCTAATTTTACTGACGCACAGAGGGATTTTATGGGCCTCCATTACGACGACTTTAGGAATCACAGAGTAGGCAATCGTTCACGTCTGGGTTCTTGCTTAAAAGAGTCCTTGTACGTGCAGAAGGTCTTAAACACGTAAGCCCTGGAGTCAAGTTTCATCCATGATTACAGATATAAAATCATAGTAGGAGCATGTAAATGTACGTAGCTGCAGGAGTAGTGCAGACAGCAGGCACGGAGCAACATTAGCGTTCATTTGGTGTTGTGCTTCTGTCCACCTTACGAGCGTAAGACCAATGTTTCCTTTAAGTTCATCCTTGCTCTGTTTTGGTTTTCACCAACTCCAGAGGGAAATATTTGGTTCTTAAGCTGCTAAATGCTCACCAGCTAGTTTCTTCTAGTTGCTCTGCCATTTGGGCAACTGAAAGCAAGGTTTATGAGAGCATTGAGACTGCATCAAAACAGTCAAGTGAAAAATGAGAACAGCAAGCTGAAAGAGGCTAAAGCACCCAGAAGAGCTGAGAGGAACAGCATACTGTTTGATCCAGCGCGCAAAGCAATTCACAGAAAGGCTAAAAAAGCAACTACTTTTCTTCAGCAATTAAGAAAACAACTAAAATAGTAGACTGACACATTCTTTAGAGCAGTCCCTACACACATCACACATGGAGTGGCTATGATTAGGGCAATGCATCATGGCCCCTGTCAACACAATATAAACAGATGAAGAGTATCGCACTTTCCAAGCGAAATGGACAGACAATTATTTTTTTTGCTGAAGTGAAAGCCAGTCAGTGTGTCTGAATCAGTTTGTGGGAACGAGCTTGCAGTGATGAAAAAGGCTAATCTCAAGGGTTGGTACAGCTTCAAACATGCTAAACTGCATGAGCTACAAGGACAAATGTGCTTGGAAAAAGTTGACACTCTTTGGTGGAGTTTGGAGGCCCAGCATGCAGCTTTCACAGACCACGTTCTGACAGAGACAGAGTTCTGCAAGCAGGTTTTATGTTGAGTGAGCAAATAGCTAATAAGCTGGAACCTCAGAAGGAGAGCCTTGTTGCCGCTGGTGGATAATCCACAGAGATGAAAGAAATCTGATGTGGAACTGAGCTTTAGCAACTGTCTGTGTGCTTTGGCCTTCATGGTGGGCATAACCAAGTACCTTTCAGAGCTGAACCTCGAGCTCCAGCAGCTTGAATGTGAAATTAAAGCCGTGGCAAGTGCAGCTGGAAAGAGCAAACGCTTGTTCCGACTCTGCAAGAACAAAAGCTGCCATGACGTCCGAATAAGCTGGTGAGAGGGAAAACTCCTTCAGGCGTTTGTTGAGAGGTTTCGTGACATGAAAAGTAAACAAAAGCATCTGACATCAGAAGCCTCGCAAAAGAGATGCGGTTCTAGCCATTGGAGAGGTTAGCGGGATGTATGTATGTATGTATGTTCAATAATTCAGCGTGGCCAGGGGTGCGCCAAGGGGGGCCAAGGCCACTTCGAAGGAAGTTCTAAAAATTGAAAAGGCCCTGCTCTATGTGTTCATCGCTATGAGCGATAGGTTCACATTAAGCAGTTAATTTTTCCATTGTTAAAGCAAAAAAAAAGTGCAGCTTTAAAGTTACTTCCACAGTCAAACAGCTGCATGAGGCAGTTGTTCAATAGCGTACGAGCTCATCTGGGCATTTGAAAAGCCTCAACATAACCCCTTGTTTTAAGTGTGCAGCATGTAATGCTCCTTTAAACCATTCAATCCTTGGCCAGACATGATAGCATTATCCAAACAATAGGCTGGAAATCCTATTAGAGCATGTCACAATTTTCCAATAAGTCTTGCTGGGCTTTAAAACTTCAGCTTAAGCCCAAGTGTTATCTCTCCGTATTCGAAGCACACAGCGTGCTCAGCTAACTTTTTCTAGGAGCACTGGTTGATATCTCAGCATTTTGTTGAGGCTTTGATATTGTTAAGTAAAGAAAGTAGTGGCTGACAGCTTGATGAATAGTCACCTTATCTCTGCGGTTGGACGGCGATGAGGGAGTTTTTCTAAAGGCTGCTGTTTTCTAGATGCAATCCTGTGTAGGAGGGAAAGTGTGGCCTGATAATCACAAGCCGGAGAGTAAATTAGCTTCACATCTTGGTGGTTGTTGCCTTACTTCATCCTCTCTGCCTCTATTTTCTCAGAAACTGGAGTTGATTGTTGCGCTTACCAAACAGTGCTGACATTTGTCATCGCACTTTCAGAAGATGAAATATGGACAGGATGGCGAGAGAAACAGATGGAGCTGAAATGGCAGCAAATGTGTGCGCATGTATGGGAGTATAGGAAATATATAGGAAAATGACTTTCGGGAAGTGAAGATATGAAAGGACAGAAGATGCAAATGGTGTCTTGAGCATCAGAAAATCTTTATTCTGTCCGTGCAGTCACGCATTTCATTGTTTTGTGTGCAAATAAAGCTTGTGTTTGTGTGTGTGTGCTAGTGTGTGTAAGGCGCAGCCCCCACCCCTCAGCTCCGTTCATCCCTCAATCTCAAGGGTCTGCAGTGAGAGGCTGTGTTACGCTGTGATAAAGGAGTAGCATTACACAGTCAACACATGCATGAATATGCGCACTTTGTGTTATCCAGCTACTTCTGTTTGTGCCTGGCTCCCTAAACACAGGGCGGTAAGCTTCTCAGAGTGCACAAGGTCCACCTGGAGCTCATCTGAAATGAACATTTAAGTGCTGTTTTTAAAAAGAACACTTGAATGTTTTCTTGAAAAGGCATCAGGGATTTTAAAGTCTTTATAAAGGAGTTCAACAAGGATCCTTCTGAGGTCCTCTTACAATGGTTTGAACTCAGACAAGGCCTTGGAGCTTTTATTTCAGAGTGTCTGTCACGTCCTTGGTCGCCAGGATGCCGTCACTGTCTGTGAATACTGATGTAGTTTCATTCAAATTGTTCATAAGGATCTGGATAGAAGGACTGTGCTATTCAATGGAAACGTTCTCCACTTGTCAAAAAACAGCAGATCAACATTTAATGTGGTTGAAATCCATGATACAATAGTGATGAGTATTTTTCTGATAAGCAAATGATTAGTCATGATGTCCAGTGCAATGAACTGTTAACTCCTTTAGTTAGTTTAGAATTAAACTGTGTGCAAAATATTTTCATATCACCACAATATGTTATTCCACTGAAAGGCAATAAATAATAATAAGGGCTGGAATTAATTATTTTATTGATCAATATTTAATTTAATAATCAACTAATTGTTTATTACAAAAGGTCAGAACTGTGACATATGCCGTTCACAGTTTCCCAGAGCCCAAAGCAGCATCAGAAGGGTGCAGAAGAAATGCACACATGCTCATTTCTCATCGTGATTAGGTCTTTTGCTATTTAACTATGATGATACCGGGACCGTGACGGTCTTGGGACAGTTCACAGCTCATCTTTGCTGAGGCGCAGTTCCACTTGCATAATAGAGTTCAAGCCTTCTAAATGATTCCCTACATGGGTAACATAAATTGAAGGGTACGGACGGTGTTGCTATAGCCACAGAGCACAGGAACAGCACTGAGAGCTCTGTGTTGTATTAGCCTTGAAATAGCTACAACACAGAGCAAACTATTTTGGGCAGTGTGTTGATAGTGCCTGTCGGATCTTTCAGCTAGACTCCTCCCTGTTCAAAACAAATACCTTTACTGCTTTTTCCTGTGGCCTTAAGCTCCTCTCATCCACAGCAGCTGTGGAGATGTGCTTATTATAACAGGGGAAAGAAACCCAGCTTTACATCGACTATGAAATGTCTCATTATGTGAGAGCAGAGGAAGCAATAATGTTGAACTGTTTCATTTTCTTGTCATCCTGACAACATGGTGTTCTTGTCTTTGTAATGGATTTAAAGCGCTCTTCATACAGCCTGCGAGAGGCTATTTCCTGCTTTCATTTTAGGACCATAACCTGGGATGTTCTGTCTTGACACAGAGGTCTTATGGGTAATAGTAAATGAATTGTTTGGTGAGCAACAGTTTAAAATTTAATCAGAATTTTTAAAGAAATTAAATAAAGCCATGTAAGGCCAGTAAGTTCTCCACAGAATTCTTTGACAACACTGAGCGTAATGATGGCATCAATGATAAATGCTATGGCAACTTTCATCAACGCAGAAAAGCTTGAAAACGTGACAATTGATGGACATATGATCAGCGTTTCAATGCACCGACATGAAAACATGACCCTGCAACAAACCAGGCCAGCACGCTGACATTTCTCCAACCACAACACGTCGAGGTAACGTGTGGAGGTAAAGTTCAATTCCAGTTCAGTAAATAGTCTGTAATCTGTAATCTGTAGGAACGTGTTCTGGATGAATGCGGGCTGTTCATCTTTCCGTGGATGCTCCTTCAGAGAATATTATTCTTATTCTACATTTTAGCTACTGGCAGTAAGTAGTGTGTAACCATGTCAATTCGTCATATCAAGGAACGCCTGAAAGTAGAAATACATGAGACGAAGATTCCACTTACATAAAGGAGGCTAAAATGGCTTTCATTTATGTCGGCTACTGACCAAAATGGGACTAAAATTAACACACGTTTCCTTCAAAAGGTGCTAAATAATTAACACTGCATGTATGCACATGAAGAATTAGTGCAGACTACGAACTGAGCTTTTGTGTGTGAAATTAAAAATTCAATCTGTGCCGCCTTCACATGATTAAACACGACCCTGCAGCCGTCTTCAGCAGAGCTTGTGCACAGCCATGATTTGTGACTGTCGCTGTTGTGAGATTAGGGTTGATTCATTAGTGTTATAACAACAACAGTAAAGATTAAATACGAGGGGGTCTGAAATATGATTTGAAAAGGGCAGGAGAGAGTAAAACACACACTTCACTTCCTCTCAGTACTTTATGGTGGTAACCCACCACTCAAGCACACTACACACTGGATCTAATTAATCCCTGGGTAATCTGAACAGTCTAAAATCGTGAGATGCTGAAAGGAGTTCACTGACAGGTAAAACTGCATACATACCTGATTTTCTTCATTTTAAAATCCAAAACATCTGCTTCTGCCAATCTATGAATATGCATGATTGTCCTGCGCAGGAGCTCGCTTAATTTTAACTTGCTGAAAGCACGTCTGGAGTAAGTCCAGGTAATGGATCCTCAAAACTTTAGTCTCTGTCGGTTTAAGGAGATCAAAAGATTCCTCCTTTGAAGAGTTCTCCCTCGACGTGTCTGGTGGTTCCTCTGAGTCAGTAACCACGAGGAGCTTTACCCCCGCACGAACAGGCCACCAGGCAAATGGCGAAGCACATGAGACGCACTGCGACTCTTGTGATGGTGGACTGTGATGTACTCCGCAGACTAGTCTTCATCTTCATGACCAGGAAGGGTTTTCTCACGGCTTTAAATACAGTTAAACTTAACTGTACTGCGTGTACTGACAACACTTTTGCATATGTGTCACCACGATTGAGGCTGAATCCATTGAGTCTCACTTTAGGGGCGAGGGTGGGGAATGGGATGTTCTTCTCTGCCTGATTTGTGGCTGATAAAATGGTTACAATTTTTTTTTAAATCTTGCAGAGAGCAGCAGAAACAGTGCAGAGTAACTAAAAAGGTTGTCGAACAAGTGCTGAAAAATGCTGATCTGACTTGTGCCCTAAACGCAACACTGGCTGTATCACCTTGATTTAGATTTAGCAAGCGTATAAATCTTTTTAAGAAACAAGTGGTTAAAGATGGTCACAAGGGACAATACTGATTGATTGATTTATACTCTATAAAGTGTCCATCGGTTAGTTTTGTGAATCTGCACGCTGACCACCTTTCCTGATCCATTCTTCTGTGGTACATATCAGTACAGTGGTTCCTCTATCTTTTAGACCACAGCACCCTGTCAACAGTAATATTTTGTTATGGCACCCCAACGCCCCATACACTGCAGACGAGCAGTAGAGTTCTGGATACCATAAGTTGATTAAGGTCTTTGGAGGATGCAACATGTAGCAGACTACTGCAGTAGTTTAGTTTGGATGTGATGAAGGGATTCAGAGTCTGAGCGGTGGAGAAGGGGAGGGATGTGCAGAAAGAAGGTGTACTTTAAGGTTTTGGTGATCAGATCTGCGTGGTTTACTTTATTTCTATTTATTTAATGGAGCAAAACGTATAAGCCTTGGTTATCTAACCCACCGTTTTTAAAAATGCAGCGTATTTCAACTGGCATTTCAGTCATTTGCTCTTTCACGCGGTTGCTGCACAGTTCACTCATTTGACACTTGTTGCTGCTGCCGTTCATACAGCAACAAGCCCCACCTCCACCCAAGCATCCACCTGCAAGCTCTAATTCCAAGTTCCCATTGGGAAGGAGGTGTTTTTGGTGGCACTACATGCCTCTTTTTTCTCTCTTTTTCTTGAAATCCTGTTTCTCATTTAAAAAAGAACTGAACTCCGTCCCAATGGAAAGAGATTAGATTAGATTTCTTTGCTTTGAATGGGAGGAAACCTTGATACGAACTGCCGCTCATGCTCCTGAAAGCCTCGGTAGCCACTTCCCCAAATATTCCGGGACAGCTTGAGGAGCAAAGTCTGTGGATGTAACTTGTTGAGACCAACTAAAAGTGCTGTAGTGTGAAGCTGTGCACTGCTGCCAGGCATCGACAAATTCAGACGAGATCAACCCAGACGGCGGGAACACAAGTGAATACGGCTTTGTTGTGATTTCTCAAAAACTGTGACAAATTACAGACGGAGACAAATTCTTTCCGTCCTCCCCAGCTGAGTTGTTAACAACCTTTTTCTGTCCATCCATCTTTCACTAATTCGCTCACACAAAACTAATTCCCGAAAGCAGAAGCGTCATCTGTCATTTTTCGGCAGAGCAAGCGCCAGATAATGCTCCTTTCAGTCTTTAAATTGGAAAGCAGTTCTTTTGATTTATTTTCCAACGCCAAATGTCTAATTATAAACCTCGTCTTCGCCAGTGACGACAGTAAGCTGGGGGGCAGTAGACTTCTCAGAGTCAGATGTATTTATAAAAACACATTTGAACAGCTGGATCAAAGACGGCGCAAATATAAACTCACGGGCGCGTTTAAAGACTGCTAGTCGCCGCTCTGGATGCCCGAGCTGGCCGAGAGACGGCGGGAGAGCGAATGAGCGGTGTGATCCTCTGCTTCAACAGTTCAACGGTCGTCTTGAGCCGGAGCTCCTCAGTAAAGACTGTGAGTGTGTGTAATTGAATTGGGCGGCTACCAGATGTGTCTTTTTTTTTTCTCACAAAGACACATACGTTTAGTCATTTAAGTGGAAACTTCTGTGCCAGAGCGGGAAAGTGATGTTTTAGTCAAGCAGAAAACGGTGTGAAAGTCCGTCTGGTGGATCGGTTTGTGTTTAACAGATGTGGCGTACGATCACAGCGGCCTTTTTATAAATCAACCGCGGTCATGATCTTTCGCTCAGCTTTGTCACAGAGCTTCAGTTGCCTCATCTTATCCATACTTCCTCTGGCTGCTTTAAAGCTGCACTGACCAATATTATCATATTGACAATGGCTGAAGTGAATGTGTGTAATGTGGAAGAGGTCGGTCATAGCGGCGCCGGTTTCAGCAGCAGCTGGAAATTGTTTCACCAGTCCAGGCTGAAGCAGCAGACAGAGTTCGTGAACAGGTGGTGAACAAAGTGGAGCATTTAGCAGCTGTAAGGCAAATATTTCCACCAGGAGTCGGTGACAGAGCCAAATGTGCCCAGAATCATGACTGTAAATGAATGCTAATGTTGCTGCATGTCTTTGTCTTTGTCTCAAAGTCTTTGTTTGCCATATCAACTTTAGTAGGTGAAAATCTGTCATTTTTGTGTTTGCAGTGTGTTCTGCAGCCCACAAGTGGCCACAAAATCTATTAATGTTGCAGAAAAAGAAACCCTGTAATGCACACGTTTTCAAAATGTCTAGGTTAAATTAAATAAACAAATGTATTATGAATTATTATCAATGAAATATGAACATTATGTTGGTGTAAGGTAATCATATGGAACAGGATTATTAGAATTAGCCTTAAATTTTTGATTTTAAATTCTGGTTGTTAAAACCCTCATTTTCTTAGAAACAAGACTGTGTCTTGGCAGCAGCATGGCCCTGTTATCACCAACTACCCCATCACAATCTGTTGTCCATGTGAAATCCTTTGTGGTGCACAGATAAACTCTCCCACCCCTGACTTGTTCCAGTGGAGCTGTTCTGCGGGCTTCAGCACGGGACTGTGATTGAACTGGAACACTTACAATTCACCGCGCACTCAACTGTGAGAGTGTGACGCAAAGCGATGCTGAGCCCCGGCCTGCCCTGAATGAATACCGGCTGAAAACCTGCGTGTAAATTTGTCACCACATGCAGATTTTGCAACTAAACCTTCCCCGTCTCGGGCTGAGGACCTCGGTCAACCCTGAAGCTCGAAAAAGCCTGAAAGCCATCTGCCAGCCAAACGAGCAGAATCTGGTAGGAGCCGTTTCCACACATTCATTGCTTTGCATTGTTGTCACGGTTACTGGTCCATAACAACAGTCTCCTGGGAACCGAACAGGCACTTGAGGAATCATGTGACGCAGAGGGAGAAAAAGGTAAAAACCAAACAGACCAGCACACCTGCCTATGTAGGCTCCTTTGTCACCAGGTCTTCAGGTCTACTGGGCCACTTTGCGACGAACAAATCTGGGTCGTGTTACATAACAAGAAGAATCTACGAAGCTCAGAAAGAGGCAAAGTTAATGTAAATGAAAACCTACAGCAGAGAGGATGAGGGATGAAGGGAGGAGCGGGAATGATCGGTTATGTAAGAGGAGAGCGAATGTGGCTTTGACTTTGTGCTGTTCCTGGTGTTGTTGTCCCGTGGCGGCTTATTAGCATGAGTACGTTTCATCATTTTGCTTATTCATGAATACTGAAGTGCATCTGCATGTGGCTTATTTTCAGCCGACACCGTGGGAGAGGAGCAGACGATGTGCAGGCCAATGGGAAGCTGCTCACAGGGATTATAATGATGCTGATGATCCATCCTGTGCTTTTATTTGTTTTGCCTGTTTGGTGTTTTGTTTTTTTTTCAGGTTTTCATCATTTGTGCAAAAGAGTACTATTCAACTGACAGAAAGTAATAATGATGACAGATAAAAACCTAGAGGACAATTTTCCAATTACATTCTGAATTGAACCTACAACCAATATCCTGTAAACAGCTTTATGATTAAGATAACCTGTCCATCAAGGTTAATGGTAATACAGTAAGTATATATGTTAAGGATGACCAATTAATATAATAATATGTTGAAACCGCTGTTTTCTGTCAATTCTTTTCATGCCAATCCAACAGAGTGCCAAGTATTATTCTACATAGCCAATCTAGGTGAGGTATCATGTCAGTTCTAGAGTGGTAGCTACGAGGTAGCTTGATAAAGTGTTAACGACAGCTGGTGAACAGAGTTGTGAGAAGCTCCCAGTTAAACTTTCAAACACATCATATTGTTTCTGGCTCATAGTGACCTAAAACACTGCAGAAGTTGGGGCTGTGAAGCGGCTCATGTCACGTCTGAAGCTAACGCTCCTTCATCCAAGGCATCCAAGCAAGACAATGAACCCCACATTTCTCCCAATGGTTAGGCCAGTATCATAAAAGCTCTATTTCAATGCAGTTAATTTCTTCAATGAGTGCTTTGCACACAAAACTGATAGAGAAAGATCCATCAAACAGAGCAGTGAAACTATTATAAGGAAATACAGTAAGAAATTGATATGAATAATGTTGAGGTGGAGATCATCAGCAGCATCATCATCATCATGACACAGCCCTGTGCTGTCTAACCCACAGCCATCTCACAATACTGATGATAGTCATAGGTTTCCTTATGTTAAGAGTGCTGTGCGAGTAGATCCTTTTTAAATCAGGTCAGGGATACGCTTGCATAAAACATGGATGTACAGTGAACCCTGGAGATGTCAATGAGTCATCTCACATGAACAAATAAACAGCTAAACAATATGGAGCTGATGAGAGAGGAGCGCTTCCCCCGTGTCCGTATGGCTGCATGTGTTTGAATGAGAGAGTGAATCTGTGTCTGTAACGTGTGTGTGTGTGTGTGTGTGTGTGTGTGCCGGTGCATGCATAATGTGGACTACCTTTCACCCTTTTTATATTGTGGGCAGAAAATTGCCTTTGGTGTACCTGTGCATCGTCACTATGACAACCAGTGTTGTCCAGTGCGGTCAGCTGTAAATTACAAAGCGGAGGGTCAAGCCTAACGAAATTTAGAACGCAATCATTTGAAAGCTGCCGTCTGTAGCTGGGGAGTTAAGATTCACAGCCACAAAGAAAAGGCACGCCGGGATCAATGAGTGACGTCTGGGAGCCTGAAGAGCCACTGAGGGACTGCAATCATCATCAGTCCTCTGTTGCCTGATTATAGTCTGTCGATCAGGATACCAGGGCCGCCAATTCAGCCAGCATATACATGTGCCTGTACGGCTGTACATAGTCCTGCATGAAAGGACAGACATAGAAGCATATGCATGCAGGTGCAGCTAAAGGCGTTAGCACTCGATTCACCTGCATGTTCATTCGTCTGAGATAAAAGGAGAAAGTCTGAAGCGGGCCTCACACTAGAGGATGATTGGGCGGACTGTGAGTCTGATTCCCAACGATCGTGGGGTGTTCTGGATACAAGGCCGGTGTGAACAGAGCAGAGTTCACACGCATCTTAGTGTCACCGTCTGGATCTCAGCCTCCCTGATTTCAAACTTCCTGTAGTGTGAAAGGAAAGCAAGCGGTTGTTTGCATACGCCTTTACATCACTCTTTTGCTGTGGCGCGAAGTGCAGATGGAGGACAGGAAGTGATTTTCTGCATAGGAAGCACTGTAACACACGCTCACAGTGCCCGTGCTTTGCATCATTTACGGGCGCTCAAATCGATCAAACCGAGAAAACGTGAGGAGCTTTGATCGAAAACCGAAAGTTGTTGTTCAAAAGGGTGAAAAATGCAAGAAACTGACGGAAAAACGGCAGAAAAAATGTCTTGTTAACTGTCTGCTGTCGGGAGGAGCCGAGTCGGATAACGGTATAAAAGGTGTAATATTAGCTATTGTTTCTAATCTCTTCATCTCCTCTTCATAACGTAACGGTCACATCCAACAAATGCTCTAATTCTCTTTATAGCTTTCTCTCATAATTTCATCTAAACTAGCACAGTAAGAACTTTCCTCCGACTCGTCCATTGTGGTTTTCACTTCCTGCCTCAATCTGAATTTAACATCACGTGACAAACAACAATAGCCAATGAGAGTGAGCTGACCGGGATGCTGTTGTGGCTCACTTCCAGCTCGCACTGCAAAATGTATACACAGTGTTCATTCCGTCTGCTCAGACTTCATCCACAGCTCGGTTCAAAACAAAGCAAACACAAGCGCGACAAGCCGGCGGCGACAGTCCGCCTCCATTCGTTTCTGAGGTCACGTTCGTTGCTGTGAGATCCCGAGTGCCTGAAAACGCCACTCACGCCGAGTGTGTGGTCCCGCGTCTCGACTGATTGGCCCGACGTGTGGCTTTCTTCCAATTAAGATATTAAAAATCAGTTCAATCTGTTGTCATGTTTGTGCTCTCCCACAACATCGGCTAAGATGTGAAAATGCTCCACCAGGCATAAGCAGAGCTCACATACTAAAGATGTCATTTCTAAAAATCTAATTAACTGATTTCATTACTGGGACCATGGCCAGAGCAAGTAGCGTCTACCTCACATCAGTAGTGTTGCCAGCTCTAGAAAAAAAAAGAACAATCCTCATGAAAACTGTTGCTTCCCAGTCTTGTAAAGCAGGCGTAAATCTCAAAAACTTGATGCAACGTTTCGTCTTGCAGCCATCGCTGAGACGCTCCCGGTGCCAGCAGCCAACTCGTCAAAGGAGTGATGGGGAACAGTTTGGATGCTGACAACAACAACAAGCCACTAAACTCGCTGCCTCTCTTGATAAACGACGACAGTATACCTAAAATTAATCATGGCCTGTTCCCTGCCTTAATGTGCTCAGGAAACAATTTCAGTGAGACAGTTCAGAAGAAATGTGGCAGCTTCTGTTCATTTCCAGAGCAGCCTGTCACAAAGTGTTCTTCCTCTTTGTCTTCATCATAGAGGATGAACATGCTGAAAGTGAGTTGTTTATTATCCTGTCACTCCTTCACCGCTGTGAGCTCAGAGAACGTCGGCTTTGTTTGCTCTGGAAGAGCAGCAGCTTCTTCCAGGTTCGTACAACAAAGCAATAAAGAAGGATTGTTCTCCAGAATCCAACACTGCGGGTGATGGGCGGGTTCATCCAGTCGTCGCTGCTGATTTCCTGCTGCTAAGCTCTCTTAAATGTTCTTTAAAATGTTGAGAACGATTTCTCCATCGTCCTCTCACTTCTTCCACTGTGTTCCATCGCCGGAAAAACTAATGAGCCAACTTCCAAAGCTTTGGAGATTTGCTCAGGAGGGACAGAACCCTCTTTCTGTTTCGTTCATTTCGTTCAGTAGTTGAGGAGAAATGTGGCTGAACACCAGTGTCTGTTTGTGCAGTCGTGCACGAGAGATTCACATTACTTCTCTGGTGCAAAGTTTAGAGTTGGCTCTTTGAGTGTATTTACATGCACCCTTGGATCCTGGTTATGATTGGGTTTTTGCAGTGTCCTGATTATGTTCTGTGCACGTCAACAGCTTACCCCAGTCTCAGAAACCTGGATATAGTACATGGAGCGCTCTAATAAAGACAATTCCTCAGGCATCTAAAGCAGGTTTCTGAACCCATGTCATAGCAGATGAGATGATGAGATGATGAGACGATGAGAGATGAAGACACGGCTGCAGGCAGACGATCAGAAACCTTGATACTCTTCTGATCATGTATACTGGGATATGAATAACCAGGTTTTCCAAGTTCTGTGCATATGCAGTATCCTAAATATGATTATTAAAAAAAAAACAGGACACGCCTTAAAAACCAAGATACTAATGCACAAATGAATGCAGTGAATTTAGTGAAGAGGATAAACATATTGGAAGTGATTTCTCCAGTGTCCTTTCCCTCCTTTTCCCACTGGCCATCACCACATGTTGTACATACTGCTTCCCTGCTGCAAAGCTTACAGCTTCCTCTTTGTCTTCAGTGAAGAGGATGTTGACGATCTTGTAAGTGATTCTCCAGCATCCTTCCCTCCGCCGTCACCACAGACTCTGAGAGCTTTAGGTCCATTTGCTCTGGAGGAGCACCTTCCTCTTCCAGTTTACTGCCGTGAAGCAAAACAGCGTATTTCTCTCCGAATGCAACCCTGTGGCTCACAGGGCCGAATGCACAACAGAGGCAGAGGACTCGTCTCACATTTCTCAGGGAACAATTTTGGTTCGTAATTTAGCAGCAGCCGTATTTGCAGTTGGATGAGCCTGACGGAAACCCAGAGCTCATGTTGCTTTCTGGTTGCTAAGTGGCTCCATTTTTCTTTTAGCCATCAGTGAAGAGGATACATATAACCTTTAACTATGTGGGATTTTTGTGCATGTATGAATGTATAAATGCATGGCTTGTGTACATTTTAAATCAACATGTTGCACCTTTCACTTGAAATAAAGAAAAATCACACACGTAAACCATGTCACATGATACTGAGGGTGGTCAGTATTAGCCTCCTGTCATTCTCAGCAGACTGTTGCTCCTTCCAGGCCACACACACACACACACACACACGCAGCAACACACAGGCACACGCACACACACACAAAACCACATGCGTCAGTGCGAGCTGTGCCGCCGTTTGTTTAATGATTAACTGGTCCGATGCTGTGCCTCATCATTTCAAGCTGAGTGAATAGGTGGTGAGAGGGAGAGAAAAGCCAGACTATGGAAATGGGAGGCCACACACACACACACACACATCATGGACAATCAGGACATGCAGAAAGACACCCTGCTATTCTACAAACAAGAGAAATCTCATCAGCAGTCCTGACAAACTTCTCCCAGAAGCAGCTTGATTTCTGACTCATTTCATCCCGTCAGGAGACAAGCAGGACGAAGTTGAGGTTGCGCTTTAGGTCACGCTGCTGCACGTTGACATTGCGAAAGATGCAGGTTTTTAGCACTCACCGCTGCACTGACAGGTAGAACACATCGACTTTTAGCTAAAGAGCAGCACATTACAGCACGTCCTTTCCAGCGCTCCTGTCCAAGCGTCTCCTCAGTGCTGCTACTCAAATGAATCGAGGTGCCAGATGGACCCGGAGCCTGCAGCACATGACCCCGAATTCACAGTGCGAGTAGCATCACATCAGGGTGGAAGTGTGTTTGTTTCCTACAGAGCTGAACGACTTTTCCTGACATGTGTGATAACAAGCTTGTTTTGTTCCCCCGCTGATATGATTTTATAAAGCTTTAGCCTTTCACGCTGCCCACTAACAGTCGGAAAAAAGAACGTGAAAACTATCGGCCAAGTAGCTGAACAACATCAGAGCAAGCTGAGCTGTCCATCCACACCTTTGACTGAACAAAGGTTACCCTTGAAGCAACAAATCTGCCACAAACTGGCCTTTGCTTGATGTCGACTTTGTAACATATTATCTAAATTAACCTTTTAACTCAGATCAAAAGACTTCCATTTCAATTAAACACAGAGTTCAATTCAAGATCTGCTGCAGTCTGTCGGCTGCAAGCTGCAAATCTGCTGCCAGAAATGAATTTCATCTCTTTAAATATCACTGAACAGTGTGATCTAAAGATATTCTCTGTGCTTTTGGGATGTTGGGCCCTGATAATATGCCGTGATACCAAAAACATCCATGCGGCCCTGGTAGATAACTGTCACCAGCAGTTATTTCTAACGCTTTGAAGCGACACAGGAAGCAGCTTCTGCTATTGGAAAAAGAGTGCCCTACTAATGTACGCAAACAATTTACAGTGGAGTTTCTGAAAAATGGCAGAAAAGACCCACCCAATATGTGCTGCGGGTGTATTGCTTGGTTAAGGTTAAGGGTATTCGTTTGTTTGTTTTCCCGCCTGTGATCTGCGAGTCGTCAAGGTAAAACAAATCCGATGCGGGCAGGGGGGGGTAAAGAATCTCACACGGAATTGGAATAATGGGTCGTCTGAACACTGAGCGCTCTCATTGAAGCACAGCCGCAATCCCTGTCATCTGCGTGACAACATGGAAAAACATGAGCCAACATTTAACACAAACTGATGTATCCAGAGTCAAGTCAAGACATCTTGTTAATGGCCTGTACACAAAAACCAATGCAGGCAAAGGTCTAGTCCACAGATGAGGAGTCACATTAGCTGTCTGGTCATTTTTACTTGCATGCAGCTTGTCAATATTTCCATCACGCGGCCTTTCTCAAGGTATGAAACGGACCGTGAGACAGACCGAGTGTAGAGGAGCATGGAGACGAGGCTTGGGTTATTTAAAAATAGAATCATATCATGTAACATCCGCTACAAGCCTTCAGCAGTGGAGAACGAGATCCAGTTCTCTCATTTTCGGAATAATACCATTCTCCAGAATTATTATCCCAAAACAAAGTGCATGCTGAAATGTAAACCGTGCTGCTTGTTTCCATGTCCTCGTCACGTATTGAGTAAGCTGGCGAGGCAGAGCGATTTCAAAAGCCTGCATGAACGTGGTTTTTCAGTCTCAGCAGCGCACATATTCAGGTTGCTAATAATAAAACTCCTTAAATAAATCTGGACGACAAAAATATAACAAAGCAGGAAATTAAAGAGAAGCAAGACTGAGCAAGCACAGTGTGATTCAATATGTGTGTGTGCGCTCTTCTGCGTCTGTCTTTTTGACAACCTATTTGATTTTTAGACTTTGAAATTAGGGACAGTTTAACTAGTCCTCAGTTTTTTCAAAAAGGAAGTAAAAAAGGGCCGTTTAAAGGTTTTAGGATTCAAGGAGCTCTGCATTTTGGGGAGAATGTGCTCATATTCCTTTTTATTGCCAGAAGTTATGTGATGAAGATGAAGATGAATACCATTTTTATACATCTGGGCTAAATATAAAGTTATAACCTGGATGGAGACAATTAGCTTAGCTTAGCATACACACTGAAACTGTGCCGAACAGCACCGCTATCCTGGATTCAGACACAGGGAATGTGATGCGGTTTCGTTCTGTCCTCCATGTGGCTTCAAACCCCACTGAGACCTTTATGCTTATTATGCTAAGCTAACAGCCTCAATCTTCTCACTAACTCTCAGTTAGAGGGTGAATAACCCAGAGGTGTGTTGCCCAAAATGTCAAAACTAAACCAACCATAACCATGACAACAACCCTTTCTCTAACCTTAACCTATTTCTACCCATAAAGGGTGAGAAACTAGGAAATGCATTATATCAATAAGGGTCCTCACAAGTGTGGAAGTCCAAATGTGTGTATGTGAGGGCTGATGTGAGTGTGCAAGTCTGCAAAAATGAATAATAATTACCTGGACATAAAAAAAAAAAAAGACAAAGAAAACGTTTGATTACAGTGATCCATTTCTAATGCTGTCCTGTAACTGTGCTCACACGGCCGACCTTTACGGCCAGCACCGACAGCAACTGGAGTAACATTTCACAGAGCGTCACTCGCCTTTGTGAGGCAAACAATAAAGCCTTTTGATCCAGATGCTGTTAAAGTTTTTTTGGACGTGCGCGCTCTTTATCCTGTTTGTTTACTGAAGAGATAACGACCAATTGTCCCTGCTGAAGTCTGCAAAGACTTTCTCCCATGGATGCAGATATGAGGGCTTTTTTTTTTTTCTATTTTTACCTCCATCGCCTGTGGTACTTCCTTTGAAAAGACTGCTCTGTTTTCTTTAGTCCAAAACGCAACACTGTCCTGTCATTGCCGCAGGAAAGCAGCATTTGTATCAAAGTGGCTGCCTTGGTTGGCACATCCTGTCGAGTGTACTTTTACCTCCACTGTTACCTGATGTGTCGCTGAAGAGGCTGAATTCTCAGGTGGCGAGTCAGGTAATATAACAGCCTCCCAAGACTTCTGATTCTGGGGTAAAAGGCAAATCACACTGCAAGTGTTATATGCAGTACAGTCCTGTTAACCCATTGGGGCGCTACCTATTTGCGCTAGGGGTGTCAACGCACATCGCCAGAACCCCTGCTGGGCTGCGACAGTGTGTTTTCAGTCTCTTGCACTCTTTCTTGCTCTTGGCTTCAACATACTGGAGTACAACCTCGTTCCGGTGTTCCACTGTAAGTCGATGAGGACGACAGCATCGTTGAAACGGGGATGTGCATGCCTCCTAGGGGAAGGTTTTTCCAAACAGCTGTGTCAGATCCTGCAGTAAAAGGGCATCTTGCTTAGGGGAGCAAGAAGACAGTAAAGGAGTGAAAGGGTCACTGCTTCCAGTCCACTGCGGTGACAGTTAAAGCGTGGCTGTTTTTCACTGCCACTGTAACACTCACCTCTAATTTCCCCCAGGGCACCATAGCCAGAAAATGGGTTAGCCATTAGCAGTAAAAAAAAAGGATTAGCCCGTCAATAAATATCCTCACTTTAAATTACCTTTTTAATTTAGCTTAATTCAGCTCAAACGTGTTGTGTCCCGTAGGGGAAATCTGGGCCTGCTGGCAGGGTTTAAACACCTTGCAAGTCACCTCATCTCACAGCCCTGAAGACCATGAACGAGAGGCGGCACATCAGCGTTTAAAGCTCGGCTGCTACGGCTGCGTGACATTCTGTAAGGGAAGCTGCTTGCATCTTTCCAGTGTATAAAAGCAGCCATTGTGCCCAGTCGCCCTCTCGGCCTGAATGCATCACGTTACAGCCAGTGTCGCACAAATAAACTGCTGTCATTTGCTCTGACATAAGCTGCAAATATTAGCATGTCTTGCTAACTAGCTCACCACCTACAGCAGTAACCTGTGATCGCATTACTTCCAAGGCACAGGAGCATTTCATTGACTACACAATGTGGGGTTACAGCCGTTCATGATGGCGCGTTCACAGTGCTGTTTCCCCACTGTGTGGGAGCTGGTGGCGGACGCTAGCAGAGTGACGCTGGAAATACACTGCTGCAGGCTGCACATAAGCAAACGTACGCATGTGGCGTCATCTGACACATTCCTGTGCGTGGTCCTCTTACACTTGCGTGGATTGGAGGTGACAAGCAGCGATGTAAAGAAAGCTTTGAAGACGTTGTCAGGAAGTGGGTTTTCAGGGAAGCTAAGGTTGAACCCAGATGCAGACACTAGGGGGAGCTGATTCAAATAATGAAATTTATTTAGGAAACGAAAAGGCAAACTAGAGTCCAAAGTCTAAAGGAAACCTAATCCAAGAACTGAGGGAACTAAGGGAAACACTTACATGGGAAGAGGGGCATAAGACAAGGAAGAAAGACAACACTTAACAAACACTGACAAAGAACGTGGCGCGGCTTGTGGACAGAGACAACACCAGGAAAACACAAGAAACGTGGCTCAAAGACAATACTAGAAATTCACTGACATGGACTGTAGCATGGCTAGGGAACAGAGACAACACAAGAACATGGTGGACAAACACTGACATGAATCTTGGCACAGACAGCATTAAAAGACTGGATAAACACTTGGAACGAGGTATGGACATGAACAAAGACGACAAATGGAAAAACACTCACTAACAGCATGGGCAAAGGCAAGGGATCTCAGACAACGCCCTGACAAAGACTGGGGGGAAGACACGGACTTAAATACACAAGGGAGGACAACTAATGACACGCAGGTGAAACAGATCAGACTATCACAAAGGCGGGAAAACACAGGAAGCAAAGCAAACGAAGAAACATAACATGAACCTTCAACATAAAACAGGCGTGACAAACACGGATCATGACAGACATCAGGAAACGGAAATCAAGTTCACCCTCATGGCAGTGTCAACAAACCACTGAAACAGAGGCAGCAGGAAGTCGGATCTTGCTTGACGAGAGATTTGGGAGGTGTGACTGTCAGCAGCTCCGCAAGCATGTGCGACCCATGCTACCTTTAACAGCCCCCCTCTGCAGAATGTCTTCACAGACGCTCACGTGTGTTTCTGCAGAAGCACAGCCCCCCTGCTGGCTTCAGCCTCAGTCTTTCAGCGCCGGGAATAATAAAAGAGTGTATTTTCAGCAAACTTAGTTTAATTCGCTGGCTCCAGCTAGTAAAAGAAAGAATCGCCGGCTAGAAAAGAGACACCTGCTTTCTGAAGCTGCAACTTTATCCAACAAGCCATGAAGTTGGCTGGAGCAGCGACGATGAAAATGTCCAAATGCCTTGATGCTGTACACTCTTCCTCTGGCTGCGTGTGTGTGTGCTCTTACCCTGAAGTCGATGCCCACGGTGGAGATGAAGCTCCCGGCCAGAAAGGCTCCGTCTTTGAAGCGGACCAGCAGACAGGTCTTCCCAACACCCGAATCCCCGACCAGCATCACCTGAGACGAGCGCACACACGGAGAGCAGGAGAACAGGCTCAGTGACACAAGTCAAGCCTTATGTGTGTGTGTGTGTGTTTGTGAAGACGCTGGAGGTGGAGGAGGGAAACGGCTCAGCTGAAAACTTATATACAAATACACGATTTTAGGCAGCACGCACAGAGACATGCGCACTCCCCCTAAACTCCCATCTAGAGAGGAAACGGAGCGTTACACTCACTCCAGCGGGAGAGAGCAGATTGTACAGACCGATGGGACAGAGAGAGACGGGACCCAGCGGGGTAGTCGTCCCCCCCTCTTCCTGTCACTCTTGTGCCATTTGATATGTTTGTGCTGCACGTGCTCATTCTTTTAGCGGCAGTGTCCTCTGAACCGTCTCCGGCGGGCCTGTCATAGCAACAGTTGTTATCCAGGACGCGATATTATCACCAGCAGCCAACCCACACGATGAAAATGCTAATTTGCATATGCTCAATGCAGATTATTATTACCATCATCTCCATTTCACACTTCCTTAACTATATTGTGTGTTCTGTGCAGCCAGTAGGGCGGCTAACGATCCGGTTCAATATCAATGCATCTATTGATTGGTTTTTTTTGATTGATCAGTCAGTTAGTCTACAGAAGCCAGAGGCGACATCTTGAAATGTCTCGTCTTGTTGACAGCCCAAAGCCGAAAGACATTCGATATTAAATGTTACATAACACAGAGCAAACACATTTTAAAAGCTGCAATTTTGTTTAACTAAGAGGCTGAAAGGATCCATCGATTATCAGTGTGGACTGGATGCGTTTTACTGTGAACAGCTGACATTCCTGCAGAGACATGGTGTTACTTTTGATGGTGACAAACAAGCTCAGAGGGACTTTAAAATAGGTTAAGATGCATTTCTGCCTTGGGATAGATGCGCAAAGGCGACTTGATGCATTTCCTGCGTGGGGACACAGCATTTTAACAAGTGAAGGAAGACTTTTTAACGTGGAGGTTTGGTAACGGAAACTGGCCGATGCATTTCGGGGCATGTGGTTGCAGCCAGATGTTTTGTCATTACGTCCACTGCTAAACAAAAAGCCCCCTCTTGTGCTGCTGGTAATTGATCTCATACATAATAGAAACCCCTCCCCACCACCTCTTTCCTATTATTGCACTGGGCTGCACCGCTGAATGCTCCTGCTAGCCAATACACTGTAGCTCCTAAACTTTAGCATTTGCAGACAGCAGAGCAGACACAGTGGATTTACCTTATTGTATTTTCTACATGTGAGAGGAGTCTGGGGATGAAACATGATGAAATTACACAGCCGGGGATAAAGCTACCTATAAAAGGACAAAACAATCTATTCTGCATTTTGGGACTGTGCTGTCTGTGGGAAATAATGATGAAATGAACTTTCGCAGGAAGCCTGCTCAGAGACGCACATAGCCACATATTCTGCAGCTCTGGGCAGCAGACAGGCACCTCTATGGATGCCAAGATAAGGGCCAACATGAATGCTGTGCATATCAACAAAAAAATAAAATACTCACAATGAGTCAAAGTATGTCTAAGTAAAAGTTATGAGATGAATTACAAAATTAAAATGATTCAGTCAAATATTAACTATATATATTTTTCTGAACTAATTCTAAATTCCTGACTCAATATTGTCAGAGACTGAAGTCAAAATGCAGAACAGCTTTATTTTTTACAACCATACGACATTTATATGGGCTATGTTTTCTTTATTGGTGGGGATGAGTCTCCATACTCACCTGGCTCACATTTCCCCCAAAACGTTTACATGGTGTCTACAAAGCAGAGCGACAAAACATCAAGCTCAGCACACCTTGATTTAATTTTAAAGGACAACAGCTGCTGCTGGATTCGGCTCGACTCGCATCTCCTCTGGTTTCATACACAGAACATGCAGAATGTGAACTTCGCAGACCACCCGGGACTCTTCTCCGTTTTTAAAAGGTGTGATAATTGGCACCTCGCACCTGTGCTCTTTTCCTAATTGGCTGCTTGATTGGACACAGAAACTCTGGGCTCACCTTGAAGGCGATGTCATAGAACTCTCCGCTGTTGCTGAGGGACGGTCTGCTGGGGTAAACCAGCCCGGAGGACGGCGCGGCTGCGGCGGCCAGACCTCTCCCCGTCCTCCCGCCGTCTCTGCCGCTGCTCGGCGACGCCTTGGGGCTCTTGGAGCTCCCTTTGCCTTTCACTGCCTTCTTCCTGGACATGGCTCTGGACAACGCGCTCAGCTCCGCGCAATGAAGAAAAAGACTGAGGAGAGGGTGAGAGTGACGAGATGGCTTTTGTTTCTGTCTTCCAGCACTTTGTCCCTTCCGGAGTTCTGGTCGAGGCGCGTTTGGGCAGAGAAGTTCACCTGTGCGTCAAAATCATGTCTGTGCGTAAAGCGTAAAATGGTACCGGTCTGACGGACAAAAAGTGGCTGGTAAGGGAGACAGCTGGTGTCCCGGTGGTGCAGCCGGATCGCTTGAAATCTGAGGTCTGCTTCTCTGTGTAAACAGCTCTCTCTCCTCCCTCGCCCGTATTGTGATGTTGGGAGCGCGTGAAGGCATGGTTGTTTCCGTGCGTTTCCAGGGAAAATCCACCCTAAAACGGAAACTGTGATGATCTACTTTGCCAATAACGTTGGACATCAGTCAATACCGACGAGTCTGTCGCGGCAGGAAATTTCGGAAAACAAGAGGAAACATTCCTCAAACTAATGATGTGACACTGATGTGCCAAATTTTCTGATGATGACCATCATTATAAAGATTTGGCATATTTTTTTTTTTAATGCTGAGCTTTTTCAGATTGGAATCAGTGCAATTTGCCACTTGGTGTTTATCTTATCTATATACATCTATACCATACAAACTGAGTTGTACAGTGTGGTAGACATGAAGTGTCGATTGTATTTTAGGGTGTATTTTTCTTTTAAAGGTGCAGCTTTGTGCTGGCACTGGTTCAGACTTTGGATTTGTGTGACAGCTTGTACAAGGAAGCTGTACGTTTGTCTCCACAGACACTTTCACAGCAGAGCAGCAGACGTTCAGCAGGCTGAGGCTGCAAAACGTGGGACATGAGGCGCTGGAGAGTGTGTTTAGTGTATGTGCTCACAGTGTGGCCAGCAGGTGCATGTTTCACGTGAAGCACTTTGGATTCAGAGTTGCTCTAAAAGCAGGAAAAAAAGTCTACAAAGTGATTAGAGGTGATTTGATGGATGGTCACTGACAGAGTCGTGTAATCATTGTAGGTCTACAGTGGAATGAAAGCAGGAGTTAGGCATGGCTGCACTCCTGCAGTGGACTGTGGGAATTTAAGTGAATGAATGTCAGTAACTTTCCTTTGACACAAAGCAAAAGCAGACTACTATCAGAGGCAAGGGCAAATTAGGGTAAAATTCAAGTTAAAACAAGACAAAATATGCAAAAAATGCACAAACTGACAATATAAATAAATCCAAACTACCGTGGGTCCTTCATTCCATCAGATGTCAGATTATTCAACTCCAGCATCACATAAGACTGTGTTGATGTTGTTTGCCAAATAATCTGTTGCCATTTATGCCAACATTCACTCATATCCATACATTTTGTGCAATATTACATTTTTTTTTACTGTTTTGTATATTCTTCTGTGAAATAGTATTAACACTATTATTCTGAAGGCAGCTTACATTTCTTTTTCCAGTTATTGCAGCAATTTTTCTTTTATATATTTTTTTCTACGTTTTTTTTCTTTTAGTCAAAATTTCATTTTGCTCTATAATATGTACATATATATAGTCAACTTTTTATTTTGTATTGTTTTTTGAATTTTCTCTATCTCTGTTGCTGTTTTTCTTCCTGCAGCTATCACATGCTGGTGTAATGCCCATATACCCTGGCTGGGGATAAATGAAGTTTTATCTTATCTTAACTAAAAAGAATAAAAGCAAAGTCTGGCAACAGTTGAGGGAGGAAATGAGGTGGAAAGAGGAAAAAAACTCCATAATAAAAGCATAATACACCAGTCAATCAAGCAATATATCCTCTTAATGCAGATATAATCAATATGTTTATATCAACAATACATCACTCATGTTTTTGAAAGGGGTCACACTTCGTAACAAACCCAAAGAAGATGATCACCTGACCGCACTTCTCTTCAGCTCCACCCGTCTGCAGTCTTTCAGCTCGTTGTTTTGGTCTTCCAGCTTCAGCGTTTTGCTTCACCGTCATCGCTGCGATCAATGAAAGTTGCACTTCCATTTAAGCTTTTCCATATGTACTTACCAAAACTCCCTATAAGTCATTCATGTTTACTTATTTTTCAACACGCTATTGTTACTGACTGTGGAGACTGTGTGTGTGGGGGAGAAAGTCTCTGCTCTCAGGCAGAGCTGAGGACAATACTGTTAGCAGCTACCAGCACTTGCGCCTTACATCCAATAGAGCCTCGTAAAGCCATTGTCCTGCGTCCATGGCGACAATTCAAACTCCATAAAGCATTTTACGTAATGTGAACAGAGGATGATCTGTCCACTGCACTGGTGATTCACTTCCTGAGATGCATGCTGTACTCGGTGTGGCCTGTTTCTTCTCGGGGAGATTTGCTGAGCATTTGCCTCTGCAGCAATCTACTTTAGTCAGAAACTTTCCCACCTGAGAGCTGCCCAGTACAACCAGTAGCCAATGGTGTGTCTTGATGGATGGGATGTGATTCACTCACTTCCACTGCCCAGACTTTGCCAGCAGGGAATCAAGCTGACAACCCACCCGCCTTTTGGTCATAACCAGTCTTTAAGCATTGCTGCCGCCCCCACTTTAATATTATATCAGAGGACAACAGGGAAAATGCCAAACGGGAGCTGCAGAGCTGAGACAGACACACGTCCCTGCTGTCTGTTACACAACCTGAGCATGAAAAAAAAAATGGACGACCATGTGATCCGGCGGGCAATCTGTAAGTTAACCATCAAAGTCACACAAAACTGCAAGAAAAGCCGCAAAAGCGATTCTGTGGGGAAATTTATTTGCAGTTTGAGGGCGGGGGAACACAACAAACAGGACGAAGACGCGTTTGATGAGGAGACTATTAAAAACGCCCATGCTGTGAGAGTGGTGCATCGTCAAAAGCAATGAGCTGCGAATAGCAGGAGGAGCACACACACACACACACACTGATGTAATCGAGTTTCTACCTACAGCCACACAGACTGCATGAGCTGCTGAGCTGTTTGTGTACCCTCGGACTAATCTGTCGCCGCCTATCGCTCAAATTCAGCCCCATTCTTATTAAAGGTTATTTCATCATTCCTAAAGTTGGCCTCTCGTAACAAAGCAAGCTCGACAAGTGCCAGCAGCTTTAGCCAGTTAGCTCCTATTAACTCGAGCAACAGCAGTGTCAAAGGAACTGTGAGTGGACTGCATGTAAGAACACACACAGTGCACAGACACAGTAAACTGACTGCTTTTATTAACTTTGCAGACATATTACTTGCCAAAAAGTAAATAAATAAAATTCCTCTGGAATAATAGGAGGGTAAAAAAAAATCCACTCTATGTTCTGGGTTTAGCAGACAAAACGGATGTCTGTCACTCCAAAACCTTGGCAAACAATTACACTGCACACCTGGGCGTGCTCGGAGATGAATCTGCCAGTCAAACACAAAAGCCCAGACAGCATGAGTTATCTGGAGAACAGCACCATCTAGTGGCCTCTTTGTGTTACTGTCACTTCCAGCAGAAAGCCAAGTCACAAGCTTGTGTTCAGATACTATGACATCCAGCGTCAACATGGTGCTGCTGATGACAATGAGGAACCTTGTGTTTCTTATTTTGGATTTGGGTATTCCTTTTATTTAGATATGAAATGTATTTTTCATTCATTTTCATTTCTAATTTGTTCCTTTATCTCAAGAGTTCCAGCTTAAAATTCTTAAGTTGAAATCCTATGATCATGTCATACACGCCTGCCTGTGGCCCCAGTGTAAAATAAATGTAATTTGTAGCTTGAATGTGTTTTTGATAATGTTTCATCTAAATATAATTACATAGATTAGTGAGTGTGAATTGTGTTGATGAGGAAAAATGCCTTTGTGAAGCCATTTCAGATAAATATCTAGATAAAAGCAGCAGTCTCTTGGGCACCAATAAGCTACAAGATACAGAAATTAGATTTTAAGCAATTACTCTACAAGAAAAGAACCAGTTAAAACTAATGTTCCAGTCCAGTTCCTCGGCTACCTCCTCTAGTTTTTCCTCTTGCCCCATCCTGTCGCTCTCCTCCCTGAATCAGCCCACTCCAGTCCCAGAGGATGAACCCTCCGCTTGTGTGGCGCTCGATGAAAAACAGAACAGAACAAGATCATCCTGTGGAAGTGGCTGACAGCGAGCTCTTCTGAGAGGACCGGAGAGCCCAGCGAGGCTTGTGTGAGTCGTCAGTCACCCACCAAGCCCCCGCTGGTGGCAGCTGTCCCCGACCTGAAGTGGAATCCGAGGGCCCTCATTAAGCAGAGAGACTGGCGGCGTGGGAGCTGTTAGGTGAACCTCCAGCTCGCAGCAAAATGAATTTGTATTTCATTCTTTCCACTTGTTTATTTAGAGTTTTTGATTGGATCCTTTTTGACTGGAATTGATTTGACGTGATTTCATCTGATCAGATCTGGACAGCCTGATGCTCCCACAGTGAAACTCGTCTCTGGGGAAGGGGAAGAAAAGGACGGCAAAAGCATGTTAATGAGGCTCGCATGTCTGTCAGCGCCCGCCCGAGACCAACAGCGGTGTCACCGGTAACAAGGACCACACTGGAGGGAAAAGCCATATGAGGTCCTCCTCATCATGGTGGAATGAGGAGTGACTCATTCAACAGGTAAGAGCTTCACCTCCTCATCGCATTAGCTGCTACTGAACAATGACTGCAGAAGTGCAGCCTTTCATGTCAAACTGGCTGCACTGTCTCTGCTCTGTCACTGCCATATTTAAGTTTCAGCCACTTTGTTTACTGTTTGTTTAGTTACAGGCCCCAAAAATCAAAGTCAATTCATTCCATTCATTGTGCCAATTTGAAATGTCTGAACACTGTGAAAACTCTGAACTGTGTTGTTTAGCTGTTTTCTGTTTTGCTTTGTTTTTTTTTGTTTTTCCTTCAGTGCTGCTATTGGATGACTCAAGGACCCCAAATGGACAAGAACACCACAGGGGAAGAGAAGAAACAAGATGAGACACAGTCTCACGAAGCAAACACAAATGAGGTGTGAACAGGACGACGACAGAGATGATGATGAGCATCGTAAGTAAAGAAATGAATCTGAGAAAAAGAAGAGATGAAGGCAGCAAAATCTTTGTAGTGGAAATTTAAGAGCATTGTGTGCTCTGGTAATCTAAATGTACAGTATTGTCATTCATTGTGTTAATGGGAATGTGTACAGTAACAAAGGGTTACCAAAAGGAGAGAAAGGAGAGGAAATGGCTGTGTTGCAAGTTGTTGGGAAAAAAAGAGATAGAAGAAGAAAAAGAAACAAAAGAGAAAAGAAAGAAGTTGTTGCTGGGGCCGTGGTAGATTGAAGATTAGAGTGCTTTAACTAAAAAGATGTCTGTGAAGACCGTCAGTCATCCAGGTCATGGTTATCCCTGATCCCCGTGGGACGTAAAGGCACAATGAACTCCCTGTCGTTCCCTGTCCTCCGCAGCATGTTGAGCCTCACCCCAGGCTTCACAGAACTCCACTGATGCAACATTGCATTGATTTAACACAGCCAGACTCATGACGTTCACAAAAGGATCCAAATCGATGCAGAAGAACCAGAGATATCGTCCTTTTTGCCTATATTCCCCACAATGCAACTCGACCACAAGCAGTTCCTGTGTGTTATGCTATACTTTCTGACTTGCAGTCTTCGGACCCGAACAATGCAGACTCAAGTGATTTCGCACACCTCCCTCTGGAGCCACGAAAGGCTTACATCCTAAAAACCGACAGAGTAGCTCGATCTGAAGAGTAGGTCAGTTTGAAGAGCGGTGCTAGCGGGAACAGAGGGGGATATTTTAGTCCACAGCAGCCGAGCCTGTTCTAAACCACAGCTAAGCTAATGAAATGCTAAGGGACACATCAACAGTCCAAAGATGTTCACCGTGACCAAAATATTCTGTTGGTCAAAAAAGTGACAAAAAGACAAAACTGTAATAAAACAGTTTTAATATTAAAACTTTAGTCAAAAGTCACATTTGGTACTGGGCTTTGACTGAGGCTGTTTTATGAGATACACATGGCAGTAATTACTTGTGATACCATGACGCATCCCTAAACGACACCTTGACAAGCGTCACATTGGAAATGTCAGCGTGTTTGATTTCAAGCAGTCCTTCATGAAACCTTGCAGTCTGAAAAAAACCTGGCGGCATCCTTGGACTCTGTAACCTGTGCTCACCTCCAGCAGCATGGCACTGAAACCGCCCTTAAAATGACCTCTTTCCAACCTCAGTCTGATCTCCTCTCGGTGCTGTCGTCTGAGCTCGCGGCTTTAGCTCCTGTTTGGTGGTATGTGTGGGTGGGGCCAGCTCCTGGACTGGAAGTAGCCCCTGAGTGCTTCCAGGTCCACGGGAGGGAAGTAGGCTCCGATGCGTTTTCGCAGCCACCACTTCCCCTGCGCTGCGCTGGTACTGCCCGGCTGGCTGAACTTGTACCTGAAATGTTCCCCTCGAACCCACCTGAGAAAGAGGGGAGACACAGAAAGGAGTGCAGTCACATGGAACAAGGACATTTTAAATCTCAGCTTCTTGTCTCAAAAACTCCAAAAATCCAGCCTGCAGCTCAGCACTGGTATGACTCATGTGCCTATAAACTAAAATTCACCTAATTATTGTGCCATTATACTTATTTTTCACTCGAGGTATATACTCTCCTAACACATGCACTGTGAGTCACTGCACAACCTCCTGCATATTTCAGTGTTTGTATTATAGCAAAAGAAAGACATCATCTACTCTCTGCTTCACCAGAGGGGGCTATAGCACAGAGAATAATCCTCATGGGGGTGTGGGATTGTCACTGGATTGATCCCTGCCAACACATATTTGATGACATATTTCTGTATATGTGCCATTTCAGCAAATGACAGCTGAAAGCCAAAGGTGGGAAAGATAGGAGTGTTTTGGTGAGGTCGGTGTTGGCATGACAACTGTTTTACGCTCATCAAAGTTTACCCTGCAGTATTAGCAGGAGGCGCTGCTCGGGGCTCTGATGCGACTGTGCGCTCACCTGGGAGTTTCTCGGCCTCGGAAGGGGTTGCGGTCGAGCAGGGAGAGGACCGTGCTGTCGTTGGACAGCAGGCATCCCGCTATGTGGATCACCCACTCACTCTGCTCGTAAGTCTGTGTGAAAACATGGAGACAGGCTGTCAGAAAGACAGAGAAAATACGAGATAGAAAAGATAACACAGGGTGTGACAGAGATGTAAATGAGGGGAAATTAAAGAGACGGGAGAGACAGAGTGTGAAATGTGAAAAGCAGTAAGAGGCTCTGAGATAAAGTAAGACTGATTAACTGAAACAGACACGACAGGAGTGTGTGTGTGGTATATGAAGTGGCAGGTATGCAGACATGAAAAAAAAAAACTAAAAGAGACAAGGAGGAAGATACAGACTGACTGAAGCCAAGTGACAGAGAAACACAAGTACAGAGACAAAAAGGCTGACAGTAACCCACAGAGATGGACCCAAAAGTCATCTCATTTAATTTACGTCTGTGCATGAACTTACTTCCACCTAGAGGCTACACACTGTAGGTGAAGACTTCATGCTGCTTAACAAGCTGAGGCTGACAACTCATTTTAGGCACACAAGCCCTTAAAATGAAGTGATTTCAGAATCAGAATCGGCTTTATTTGCCAAGTATGTGTGAACATCCAAGGAATTTGACTCTGGTTTAAACACTGCACTCAATGTGCTTGCATGGGAAAAAAGGACACACAGCTCAACAAGGACAAAAAAAGACAAAAAATAAAAATAAAAATACTGAACAATAAGTCACAATAAGTTAAAGGGAGAAAACAGTTGTGTTGTAGGTTCATTAACTTCATATCTGTGACAGGAGACTTTTGTTTTTGGAAATTAAAATCTTATGATGCTGATTAACGACACAAAAGTCAGTTTTGGCTACGATATCAGCCACATCCTTTATCGGCCCACACAAAGATACCTTCATCGTGAAGTTCATATGTTTCTAGACTATCAGCGTACGTCATTCCATTCATCACGTCCTGCCGGTGGTCAGCATCTCACCTGGAAGGCAGCAAACCACATGAGCCAGTCCAGCCGGTAGTGGTACGGTGATATGAGGCACGGCCGTCGGTAAACGTCCCCTGGCTTACACAGGAACTGGTACTCCTCCCAAACCGCCTCAGGGTCCTTAGGGTCCTGGCTTAAAGTGCCCTGGAAAATCACCTCAGTACGCTCTTTGGTAATGCTGGACAGAAGGATTTAAACAAGACCAAATGCTTCATGAGCTGAGGGAAAGACTGTGGAAGGGTGCATGTGATACGTAGACAAATGCAAGACTGCACTCTTTCGCATATGCAGATGTTTATACAAGAACAGATTTTCAAATCATACATGTGGAAAAAATGTATGTGATGACAGCAGAAATGTGGCAGTTAAATAGAGACTAATGCAGCATCAAAACAAATTATAATCAGTGTAACATGCTGTATATGATCACATATTTCCCTTTCCTGTATTTTCTTTTTATTTATACATAAATATATATATATATATATTTGGCATTTTATTGTCTGCTACACAGACGACACTCTTCTATATGTTCCAGTTGCACATAGCCACATTTAAAGTTTCTGTTCACCCAAATCACAAAAAACAAACATGAACTTTTAGTTGATAGTAACAGTGAAGTATGTAGATTATCTTTAGCAGCTGGGACATTTTTTTCTGAAAGGACACCAAAAACAAAAGTTCTTTGACCTTTATTGCTCTGGTAATGCTGCAGCCAACAGGAGATTCAGGGTAAACAGGAATGAACTAGTAAGGACGCAGGCTACACCTCGAACTGTTTCGCACAGCTGTCCATGCCTTGACCAAAGCACTGGCTTTGAACTGGAGTTGGTCCCTGGGCGCCCCTCAGTGGCTGCCCACTGCTAATAATACTTGATGGGTTAAATGCTGAGAACGAATTTCCCTCAATCAATAAAGGATAATTAACTTAATACCATACAAAGAGACCTGCAGCACAAAAAAACTTCATTAAAAAGCTAAATTTAGAGGTCTTGTGCAAAATATCTTAAAGTATAGATTCAGATTTTTCGAGTCTATCTTGAAGCTTGTATGAAAGTCAACAGTTATGGGTCGCCTCTTGGGTATTTCCCAAATTTTCTCTCTTCTTAATGTGACATTTTCTCTGTTACTGTTCTTCGACTGCAGCTCAGCAAGAGGGAATTTTGTAATAAAAAGACTAACTTTGCAACATTTTGGAATGCACTTTGACTCTCTTCGGGGACTGTGGACCTTGTCCCCCCCATCGCTGACACAAAATGTGAACCTGTCCTTTAGCCCTGACTGAGCGCTGACTGTACCATACCTGCCAAAGGCCCCGTAGGTGTTGACGATGCGCAGTGGGTCAAAGGAGGTGTTCATCACCTGCCTGGAGCTGAACAGGTTCATCACCACGGGTATGCTCAGGTAGCCAATCAGAACGGCCAAAGAAACGTTCACCACCCGACGTATCAACATACCTGTAGTGCAAACAGTATGCACATGCGCGCGCACACACACACACACACACACACACACACACACACACATATTGTGGAATTGCATGAAAAACAGCACAGCAATAGAAAACTGCCACATCAGTTTTTTTTTTTTAAATGACAACAAACTGCATCAGCTGTCTCTCCATCTATTCCGCGCTCCACCTAGACGCCGCTCGTCGCCAAATTTTGGTGAAATTGCGGTGAGCAGTGCATGTCATTGTTCCTGAAGGTGCTGGAGTGTTTGTTCCCTTGTTAAATTTTCTTGACCTTTACAGTAATTATGCATGTCATGGCTCCGTTACACAGTGTCAAAAGGAAACTGAGTGGCCCAGGGGGAAAACTGCAATTACAGCTCAAATCAAGATGACATACTTGTCAGTGTCTAGCCTAAAAGGGGAGTCATCATGTGCAAGGGACGCCATGCTCACTGGTTCATGTTTGTGTCCACAGTTAGCGCTATTAAGCTTGTAAGTGTGTATGTGTGTGCGATGACTTTTACACTTCCTCAGTGGAAAAGGCTTGAGCTGTTAGGTCATGGGACGGCTGGTATTGACAAATGTTGGCCGAGTCCACCTCAGTTCCTTCCTTCCTGCGTCTGCCTGCTTATCCCACGCATGTTAAAGACATCAAAATAATCCCACTAAACCTTTTCACACTAACACAGACTTTCTGGGTCTGTTCAAATGATTAAAACGTGCTCACACTCCCAGATAGAAGTCTATTTTATACTCAACATCCTACAATAAAGCAAAGACACTAATGGGTCCGACGAGACCAATTAGAGCGGGTTCACTCTTGCTTTTACCACATTTGAACCAGTCTGCATTGTAAAAATGTAAGCGACATCACATTAAATTCCAATAAACCATATGTCATACTTTTCCCAGCTACTCAGCTGTCCAAGTGCTAATCCCTTTTCTTCCCATAATTCCCTCTCCAACATGACCTGACCCACGACTCACTTAGGCCAGTTGTACCCATTACCCTTGACTGTTAGTGATGCTAATGTTTTAAACCACACAGTCTATGGACACGCTGTGTGCATAAGAGGCCAAGTCCAAAATGAGATCCCGACCATTTGGAAAACAAAAACAAAAAGTGAAAATATACATTATTCTATAATACCATAGAAAGTGCATATGGCCATGACTCATGATGACTCACACGGTTTTCTGCTCTTATCTTACCACTAGGAGTTCTCCGAAATGGCTCTAAAAGTTTCCTCCAAAGACTTATTCACAAAGCTGCTGAGAGACATTTTTAGGAAGGAACGGAACGGACAGACAGATGGACAGACAGACAGACAGAGACTGGATAATCCAAGCATGGCCATGAAATCACCTCTATCTATGCATTTATTGCACTTGTTGAACAATGTGGTGCCTGAAGAGCACGTTTTAGGTTGGGTGGATAATTTTGATCGACGACTGAATCCTTAACTAGCTGCCATCAAAATATGGTTAAATGTTCATTATCATTCTATTTTCAGAACCCGAATGTGAGAGGCATTACCGTCAGCATAATAACTGACTATGACTTGGTCTTAATGACTCAAGTCGTCTCTCTCAGATGCTATTTTTAGTGCAATAACTGTAAAAGGCTTTGTGAATTATTCTCAGACTAGGAGTTTTAAGATTGCATGTATTTTCAGGAGATTCTCCTAACTCAGCCGGTTAGCAGCTACTTTTAGCCTTCGGATGTTCTGTGAATACAACCCATGAATACCTTTGGTGGGTTTGGGGTTGCGTCCAGCCGCCTCCTCATTCTGTATCTCAAGCACTGCCTTCTTGGCCCCCCCTCTAGAGTGAAACAAGAAGCCCAGCGATGCATCGTCAAAACAGGCCAGACTGGGTACAATGGTCAGCCAGTTAAGGAAACTGAGGTTCCCACTCACTATCAGAACCACCTATAGCACAAGAGACAAGGCAGAGAGAGAAACAACATGTGTGTTAGGAATCTCTATTCAACAACAGCTGGACGGACTGTTTTCCATCACATTAAGGAGTTCAACCAGCACGAGGGTGGGGAGAGCCGACTTATTTTGAGCCTGGGTAAACTGACATACAGAAACATGCGCACTGACATCCACATGATTCACAAATTAAATTTAAGTGGACGGTGACAGATAATCCAATAAAACACGGATAAATGTAATAAAACATCCCTTTAAATCAGCCATTAAACATGTTTAATGCAATAATAACGTCCTGACTGGTCTCTGCTAAACAGAGTAAAAGCAGTAGCAAAAGTCTTTACTGAGTTTCAGTAACAGTATTGGTGTCCAGGGAAAACCATTTATCTCCAAATTTGATCTTAAATTTTTTAAATACATTGCAGCATTAAGAGATGTTTTATGGTTTGAGAAACACATTTTCAGCAAAAGACATAATTTAACAAGAAATGGATTATGTGAAAGATAAGCAATGTAACAAAACTGAAAACAGTTTTTTTTTTACTTGATGTAAAAAGTGATGTTTTGGAGATACAAGGTTTTCACAGTCTTGAGTCCGGCAGCTTCACACAGACACTGTAGAGGAGTGGATCAACATTTAGGGAGCCAGCATATGACTGAAGGCCACACAGGAAAGCCTGTGAACTTGTCGTAGCATTTGTGATTGGTCTCACAATGGCGTCTAACATTCATGTAAATTCCTGCTATAAGCAGAAAAGGCAGATCCCTTTTTTTTATCCCCTGAGTCTGACAAAGTAAGACTTGAATTATTCTCCTCAACCATACAGCGTGTCTTCCATGTTGGCTTCCGTTTGGCAGATGTGTTTCATCACTCAAAATCAAACTTTATCAATTTCTTTTTCAGAATATTTTCATTCTACTGTTTAAACTACGACACTATGACACACATGCAGACAGGAAAATAGAAAAAAATAGAAAAATAGAAGTAATAGAAATAATAGAAAAATAAGTCCGTCCTATGTTGAAATTACTCTTCAGTTGGTCTCTCCGGCTTAAATCATTAACTGGCTCTCTTCCTACCCAACAGGTGGGACGTCCTCTGTGTCTCTTGACAACTTAAGCTCTGGCAGAAAAATTCAGTGTGGGGTGCCACAAGGCTCAGTTTTAGGCCCCCTACTCTTCAGTCTACATATGCTGCCACTTGGCTGCATCATACAGAAGCACAGCACATCTTACCATTGAGATGCCGATGATGTGCAATGGTATATTTGACTTTCACACAATGACCCCAGCCCTATAAATGACCTTTTCAACTGTATCACTGACAGTAGACACTGGATGAGATCCTTATGGCAGGTGGTGGAGATCAGAGACTGGAGATCCTCTCCAAACTGATCTTGCGGTCTCTGAAACCCGGTGAGCAGGTTAGAAATCTAGGTGTTATCTTGGATTTGGAACTCACCTTCATAAGCCACATTTTTATCACCTAAAAATAGTTCCAGAGTTAAATCCATCTTCTCTCAGTCAGACGCTGAGAAACTCATCTACTGTAGGCTAGATTACTGTAATGCCTGTCTTGCAGGACTCCCAAAAAGACTGTGGGATGGCTCCAGCTCATTCAACATGCTACAGTACTCACATTATTCCTATCCTTAGATCACTTCACTGGCTTCTGATAAAATACGGAACTGATTTCAAAATATTGCTCACTGTCTAAAAATCACTTAATGACCTAGCTCCTCAATACACCTCTGATCTGCTCACTGCTTAGAAACCCTCCACAACCCTCAGATCATCAAACACTGGTCTCCTAACTGTCTCCAATATCAGAAGTAAATGTGGTGAAGGTGCATTCAATTACTATGGGCCCACTCTCTGGAACAAAGTGCCTGATGGCGTAAGATGTACCACATCTGTGTCATCTTTAAAAGCAAGCTGAAGACCTGCCTGTTCTGTCAGGTCTGTGGTCAGCCAGGGCCTCTGTCTCTCCCTTTGTCTCTCCCTTTGTCTCTCTCTCTCTGTCTCTCTCTCTCTCTGAATGGGAATCTGAAGTTGGGTACAATCACTCTACTTCATCTTTTGTGTAGATTAATGGTTTAATGCCATATAATTTCAGCGCCCCTTTGAGGCTTATTAACTATCGTCATATATTTTGATATACTTTATGGCAGTCTTTCTACGATCAGTCCAATCACGAGTCCAATAAGTCATCTGTAAATGTCAAAATTCAAGTCTGGATCTGTAAAAATACAGGTTTTCCTCACAGAGATGCTTTCACTCACAGCTCCAGCGTCTGTTATCATCAGGCCCTGTGAGCCGGTGAACAGTGTCAGTTACCTGGAACAGGATCTGGATCGCTCCGTTAACCATGCACATCCGCCTGCCCAGGAAGGTGAAGAACGGGAAGATGAGCTCGATGAGGTGGTTGGACAACGTCTCGAAGCGGTGAAACCACCACGGGGAGCGATGCATGTAGTAGGACATGGGGTTAGGAACAGGCTGGGTCTGGGAAGAGATGGAGGGGCAGAGAGCGAAAACGTGAAACCCAGACTACCTTTAAGTCTTTGATCAGGGCAGAGAAAGTGCTGCGAGGCAGCAAATGTGTCAGAAAGACGGGGTTTGTCAAGATAATCATGATCTTTAATTGCTGGATTTTTGTTTTGTGGGTTTGTGCATAAAAAAGGTTTCCTCCATTTGTAAACACAGACTTCTTCTTCTGCTTAAAATGCATGTTTTCTCTGCTTTAGTTTGGCACGAAAATGTTGTCTGAGCCCGGGATGGACAGTAATTGGTGCATATGGTGCCACACCTTGGGGAACATTTCCATGTCTAAATAAAGATGGAACTTTATTTAAATGAAGGCAACCCCACCCACACACACAAAAAAACACTGTTCATACAGAGCTGTGCAGTGTTAGTGTACGCGTGATTAAGTGTGTGTGTGCGAGGTGGTCGCATGCAAACCGTGTAATAGCTGAACATGCAAACAGCGTCAGGTGAGGTGGTGAAAAATAAATACAACACAGAAATAGTTAGGGGGGCGAAAAGAAAACAAGACACTGCCACACTATTCCATACTCTTATTATTTTTATGGAATGGAATAAAAATGGGGTCATTTAACCTCTAGCTTACCAAAACAGCCCTGGAAATCCAAGGGCAAGGAGCCTGCAACCTCAGACAACCAAACAACCCCACCTGGCCTGCAAACTCGCCGCATTACAAGGAACAAACCAGAGCAAACTAAACACCAGCTATGCCGAAACACACCTACGCCGCCCCCCGAGAGTCAGGACAGGAGGGGATCTGCAGCTCCGCGGGTTTGAAAGGGAGCAGTGTGAGAGGGGGTTAATAAGGCTTTACCTGGCGCCAGTGCCTTCCGGTGCTCTGTATGTGTGTGCGTATGTAAATCTACATTACCCCTAAGGCCGTTGACAGTGAAGGTTAAAGCGGGTAAGAGAAACTGAGCCACCATGGAATAAGGTCCATATTGTAATATGAACTGTCACGTTTTCTAATGCACTCCATTTAATTACATTTTAATCCACCCAAACTACCTGTCAGCAGGTAACCTCCTTTGCAAGCATTTATTTCTCCCATTTCAGAGTTTACTTTAAGGCGAGATGATGTAGCTTTTGTTAGCCACTGTGGCCACACACAGCAATTCAAGGACAACGGCTGCTGATACGATATGAGTCAGTGAACTAACGCACAACGTCAGCTACACAATATCTATCTAAAGTCGGCTAACACCAGCCAGCCGCTTCACGTCACACCAGACCACATCAGCGAGCCCGCAGCTGATAAAAGTTCTGAACTGAGCACTGAGTGTGTTTCAGTGGCTGTGAATTGAACTTTTCGGTTGTGAGCCGCAATCCAAAAATGTGCCAAAGCTAAAGAAACATCCAGATGTTAGTTGGTTATTAGTCCAATGGGTGCGAGGAAGATAGCTTGAATAGGATGCTCATGCTCACGTCAGCTGGATGTAAAAGTGGGCAATCGTTTGCTAAAGCATCCATCATAAGAAGCTGCTATATTCTTTTGAAATGCTCTAATTCTGTGGTTTCCAAACAGTGTGCAGAAGCCACGAGGCAAGTCCAGGTGTGCTGTGATGTTGCGACAACCATACATTATTATGGGGGGGGGGTGCTGGTCTTGGCGGAGCTTGGACCTGGAGTGGTCTTTTCTCTTTGTTTTTGTAGTGCTGAGCTGGACTGGAACTAAATGTTTTGGTGTTGTGGGGAAAACAAAACAAAGTCCTTACCAAGTGGATTGAACTGATTTTTTTCCCTCTCTCTCTCTCATGTGTGCACATGCACACACGCGCACACACACACACACACACACACTATACTAATATTAAATTGTATTTGGCATTAGTAAATACTGTGTGTACATGGTCACGTTTTATAGAGCCTGTTTTGCATGGATATGAACACAGCTGTGAGATTTTAGTGTGCCTTGAGCAAAAATAAAACGTTTTAAAATTGCTGTGCTAAACAATATTTCCAGAATAACAATGAATCAAATTAATATGTGCAATATTAAAGTGATAAACCCACTGGCAGCTATCACCCAACTGTGCAGCTCCTGTTAGCTCGAAGGGGCATCTTAGCATCTTTCAACTTATTCTTCTGCCTTTACAACCTGCAAAGTGACTGCTTAGTCTCCCATCAGCCTTGTTACAGCTGCAGCAGGCAGGCACCAGACCACTGTGCACCACCTGCCCAGCACTGAACAGCACACAGTTTGAGTGGACATAGTGGAGCATTTAGTAAGAACAGCAAAACAAAGCTAGAGGATGAATATTTGACTTCAACAAATTTGACATTTGTCAGTCGAACAGACAAACAGCTCCAAGTGAACGCTGATGTCGCTGCATGTGCTGAATGTGTAATTGGGCAAATGTTTGCTAGCCTGTCCACCCAAACCCTCTAGACATCTACATATATATATATAGCTGAATTAAAAATAAAACAGAAATGCACATGGACACAATACAGAACCACACCAAGGACTGACTCAAACTGTAAAGGGCACATATAAAAGCATAAGCAAGGCCGTCACGAGAGCAGACATATGTGAACCTACAGAGCGGTAAATTGGAAGCCACGCCATGTTGTTTCACATGTAAAAATATCCAGCTGGCATTTTGATATTACAGACGATTCTCCTTGTTAAAGTGCATCAATGCTGCGACTGCAGAAGGTCGTTTCTGTGTTTCCTTCGAACTGCTGCTCCTGTGTGCCATTTAAAACATGAACGGCAGAGACAACATAATTAGATCTTCGGTTCCTTTTAGACATTTGGAATTTGGGATCAGTGCATCAGTGAACTGCTCAATGAGATTTTGTTTTTGTGTAAACTGTCACTGAAAGGCTCAATGTACCGCAGAGTTTTCTTTACCACTGCATAATTACAAAGGGTCGCTCTGCCATAAAGAATTACAGTCATTCGGCCTGGTTTCTCTGCTGTTTGACATTTTTCTGCAGTTCCTTCAGAGGAAGGACATTCTGGAAAGTTTTATATGAACATGGTAAAAAACCTTCACACGTATTTCTAATTAGCAATCCCCAAACTTTTCCTCTAGCTTTCCGTTGAAAATGAAAGTCCGGACAAATTCATGTGCCTCTCAGAAAGGATCCCACTGACTCTGATGATCACCTGACTTTCCTCTAGCGCCATCATCAGATACAGAGTGTTTCGACAGAAGAAAGATTTCCTCTGTTGCATTTTATTTGATCAATTATCAGAAGAGGACAGAGACTCTCATATTTTTCAAGAAATAGAGATAATAAATGACAGCAGTGGATAAAATATCCTCTCACGAGCTAACAACCACTGGCTTAGTGATTTTCATGACATTAGCAATGCTAAAACTGTCCTGACCCTGGGAACTAAAAATTTGGGGATAAATTATAGTAGATTTACAATGCAGTGTACCAGAAAACCAAATGATTTTTCCCCCAAACTTAATGAAAAGGCAGAAAACCTAACTATTACAGTTCATTTATGAGGTATATAATTCCTCATTCACTTCCTTTAGTCACCCACGGGTTCATAATCGCCAACTGCCCCAGTTGTCCAGTCCCACAGGAGCCAGTGTATTACAGTCCATCCTCCATCCCCAGTGTATTTCAAACTGCATGAGTATCAATATTGTATTCTTAAAACGCGTGCGAGTGTCATCTCCAGTCAACGAGTCCCAGAGGAGCCAGTGTATTCCTGTATATGTTAATTACAGAAGAAGGCCCTCCTCCCTGTGTGGGTTGCCAACTCAGAGCCGTGCGGGTCAGAGTGGCTGAGTGTCCCACAGGGGAAAAACAAACACAGGATTTGCACAACCTCTCGGTGTGTGTAAGAGGCTGATTTATTGAAGCCCACGACAGCGGTTACAGTAATGTGTTGCCCTGGTGTGGTTAGCCTGATGTGAATTCGTGGCCATCATTCAGGAGACAAAACCGAGGCACCGTGTTTTTGTATATGTGGATCAGTCTTAGAAGTTGAGTTTGTCAAAGAAGCCCAGGCCTTAGGAGATTTAGAAACCAGCGTTCAGAGAATGATTTGGGCTTTTTCTCAAGTTGTGCTGGCCATCAGAATAATGCTGCAATGCAGCAAGTGTCACCTTAACTGGTAATTTGATTGCTTTCATAATAGTGTGATAAGAGTTTGTCTCTAAGAAACTGTTTTCTTCTATAGAAAAAAGAGTTAATCGAGAAAGTAATCCATGAAAACACTCAGAAGCTGCAGAAAAGTAGTAGTAAGTAATGGACTGCTTAATAACTTTCCTTGTTGCATCAGGCTTTCATATGAAATCTTTCCCAAAAGCTGTGGGAAGAAAGCTGAGAAACTCCAAATGTCAAGGAAGAAGGAAAGCAAAGCTCAGCAGCTGATGAAAAGATTAGCAGGTCTTATGGAGAGGAAGACATCGACAAACATCATCTGTTTTTTTGCGCTATAACAGCATGACAGTCACTGCAGGCAAACACACACACACACACACACACACATGCACACACACACACAGTGCATTAAATACATTCTGTGCACACCTCGTAGTGGTAGTCCATGCAGGTGAGGTCTCTCCAGCATTTGTCGCCTCTGATTTTAATGAGCCCCTGAAAAAGACAGAAAATACACACAAACATGTCACAGTTCATGATGCACTACATTCAACAAGTAGTGCTGCTGTAAATCAGGTCAAATAAGAAACCATCAACAGTCAGTTACAAAATCAGATTACACACTGCAGCCATTCAAATCCCATATTTAGCTGAAACGGTCCAAAAGGGATAAAACCTGATTAGGATTTGTCCTCGCTGGAACACATTTTGTGAAAAGCACATGGGCACCCTCTGGCACGACTTCTGTGATATGATGACGAAACGTGCAGGATTTTCCCTCCCACTGGATCTTGAAACCAAGAGGGAGCGTTGGAGAAACGTTTAGAAAAGCCGCTTCATGCGTTGCCAGGAGGTGAACAGCAATGACACGGAAGTCTGATCCCCATCTCCTAATAGCTAGATGGGTTTTGGAAATGAAAAGCTGCAGTCTACTTGAAAAGACCACATATACTCCCAGAAATGGAGATTTGGCAACAGGATGTAACGTACGCGGACACGTTGTCATTGCCTCAATGAAGTTTGTCGTATAAATGTTTGCGACCTGCTCCTTTTGAGTCAGGTCCTTTCTCAGTTTGCATGAGGCCGGGACAGGGAGGGGATTTGGAGCCATTTTTATGTCAGTTTATGTGTGGATTTTGCACATCTTGTCAAAATTTCACAATAAAATATTCAAAAAAAAAGCACATGCATGCTTGCATTTTGTCAGTAGTTGAAAAGTTTATGCTTTTTTAAGTTTTATTTTTAGTGAGGTAAAATGTTTTTCAGATATTTAGGATCCCTAATTATGAATTACAGAATACAATTATAATCACAGACAACACTACGCATAAGATAACAGTTACAGGAAAAGCTTGATGTGAAAAGCTTCAGAAGAAAAACTTATAGGAAGGACTCAAAGTCAGCCTGCAGCTTCACACCAGCGGCTATAACACCATTAACCTCTGCTAATAAATGAGGCAATTCCCAATTATGCTACTGCACTGTTAGCCAAGACAGAGAAGGCAGAAGAGGCCCGATAAGAATCCGCAATCCATACAGACAACCACATCAAACCCGAGGGATTCAATCACTTAACAGGACATAAAGTAAGAGGAGAAGTGAAGGAGGAAGTGTGCTTCAGTGTGGTGTGACTGTGCTGTTAACTCTCAGTCACTTAAACTCACCATCATATCATGATGAAATACAAAAGTATGTGGTTTTCTGTTGAATTTTGATATGTTTGGAAGGTAAATTCAAATGTAATGGCTTGAAAGATTCACATTCTCAATTTGCAGCTTTTGCAGAAATTAGATGGTTTTTCAGTATTCAGGACCTCTGTGCACTGATTGGTTGCTGAGAGACAGATTTTACTAACAGGTAATCGCATGTCTATGATTTTTTTTTTTTTTTTAATTTATCACACAAAATGACTCAAGGACAAATAATAATTAATAATAATTCTGATTACAGGATTACAGGAGGGAGTGATTTTGGACGCAGCCAAATTCCAAACAAAAACAAGCTCAACCTTAAACCAAACCAAACAGTGACCGTTTTGAAGGCACGTCATGTAGTATGCATGTCCTGTGCTACTGTGTGTCTGCAGATGGGCCAACTAGCACAAACCCAGCATTTTTAAATCCCCAAGCTAAGGTCAACAGCAACTGGCATTTCTTTTTTATTAGCTCGACCCAGATTTGAAAAAAAGGCCGTCCACAAAACCACGCTGTGGTGAACTGACAAACTGACGAACTGGAGATGTATCAAGAGCACAATCCCTTCAAAATCCTCCATAACAAGAGTAGCATAGCTCCTTTGAGGGATTTGAGAACAAGGTAGAGAAGAGTACCTGCCCGAAAAAGCTAGCAGAGTTCAGTGGCGCTCTCTGTTGAAGCTCTATGGTTTTCAAATTCAGTGTGAAAATCGGTTTGCAGCCCTATCTTGATCACACGTCTGTTCATTTGTGTACTTACTGACAGTTTCAAATTACTTTTGAACGTGTCTCCAAAATTAATTTGAATGACACCTGAGAACTGACTAAGTAGAAAATAACAACCTGCAAGCTTAGGAGTACTCCAGTAATGGGTCATTCATATGGACTGTCATGGGAATATACTTTTTCGAGAATAAAAAATCTTGATTATTGGATGGATTGCCACTAAATTTTGCATAGAAATTCACGGTTCCTGCACGATGTGTGCTGCTGACTTTGATAATCCTCTTTGATTTCCTCTAGCGCCACCATGAGGTGAGAATTGATGGTTTTGAGCGAAGAATCACAATCAACATGGGCTACTGTGAAATCTGGTAGACATTCATGCTCCCCACCAGATGGACTTTGGTGATGCCTTAACCTTCCTCTAGCATCAACATCAGGTCAGATTTGTCCAGGACTCTGGTGTATGACCAAATACCTGCACAGCTAATGGCATTTCCATCAGCCACAGTCGGACTCTGTACACAGCTCAGTGCTAATTACCAAATATCACTCTGTAGGTGCAGCCTCAGCTGCTGGTGTGTCCACAGAAACTTTTCTCTGGCAAGAGAACGAAATGCTACATCAGCTGTAATTAAGTTTCCACCAATAGCAGAGGATGTTGTTACTATAGAAACAGTGGTTGCAGGATACAGAGGTGTGACTTTTTGAAAGGTATGCACCACTCCTCTTCAATTCATATTGCTGCTGCAGCTCTAAACACTCAAATCCATGTCAGTCACCTGTGCATCACGAGGTGAAGAGCCTTGAAGAGCAAAGCAAAGAGAACAAATAGATGTGTGGCTCTGTTTCCCACTAAATGAGAGCAACACACGCAGACTGGCAACAAACAATGATAAATGTAGCTGTGCAGGGTGTTCAGGTCTGAGCAGTGAAATGAAGGAAATCATGAACTGAGGTGGATGAGGTAGCAATAAGAAAGATACTATTCTCAAAGTAGCTCACAGATAAATTATATTAAAAAAGACTAAAAGTGTCTGAGAGGGGATTTTCCAATCAGAAATAGGAAATAAACTCGACCAGAAACAGCGAGAGAAACGTGTCCTCGGATCAGCCTGTTTTAACCAAATGAACTGAATAACTGAAGCAAATAGTGTGCTATCCAGGACACGAGACTGTCAATATTGACACATCAGCCCGCCATGTGGTTTGTACGGAATGTGGAATAAATCGGCAGCTAGCCTCTCTAACCAGATTTAGAAAAACCAGGACATTTCTCTCTGACTATGAGCCCGGCTGCTGGACGCAGCTGCTGGCCGTTGAGGTGATGCGGCTGAAGATGGGGCGCTGATAATCCAATTCAGTCATGAGATCGTGAAATGTCATCAACATAAACAGAGCAGTGTGGCCAGACTGTGTGGAGCACCGGGGAAAGGATGTGAATTCAACACATTTGATGGAGGAGCACCACTTAGATTTCATTAAGAAACTTTAACAAAAACTTTTCTGCACGATTCTGCTGCTCATAAACATCTACTGAAACTTCAAAGGTTTGCTAGAAACATGTAATTTATGGACAATTTCCTACTCTTTGAAGAGGAAACTGGTGAATTCGCCATCAAATTCATCCCGAAGACAGACGACGGAAAATTTTGTCAACAGTCTCCACCAATAAGTCACAGCGAGAGGCGATTTGTCCTGCAAAACACAGGAACTTTGCCCCCTCCAAAACAACCGAGGGACAGACCACAAGCTCTGTCTTCCATGTGCACCGAGACTGACAAATATGTGTATGGCGTGAGGTGAACCGCGGCATTTCAATGTGAGAGGCTGGCAAAGCAACGGTTTACCCTGGATCCCTACAATGAAAACAGGGTTTGAAAAAGAAAGCAACAGGAACCGTAGCGGCAGCACCGCAGCGGGGCCTCGGTCATACTGCAGCGCTCTTGGATTCAGCGCTTTGACGGACACGGTTATGGCGTTTCTCCAGCATATAACACATTATAATATCCAGTTCCTCTCACCTTTAAATATATATCTTCTAGTCATAATTTGCTTCCTTTAAGAACAACCTGTGTTAGCTCAACAAACGCAGCAGAAAATGTTCTGCTTCTTCTTTATATTGACAACGTCACTATATGTACGTGAATGTTGGCTGACAAAGCTACAGAGGATTCCCATCTGACTTTGCAGTTGATCTCCCCGTGCTTGTGTGGGTTTCCTCCACCATGAAAGCATGTATCTGGGGTCAACTCTCCTGTTAGATCCCTTGACCAAAGCACTGGCTTAGAACGAGAGTTGCTCCTCAGGGATGGGCGGAGAACTGATTTCCCTACGCTGTACTGAGCATGATTGTATGTGATAACAAACAATCATCTTCTTCCTTTAGTTCTCCTCAGCTCTACCGAGGGTTTTAGCATCTTTCAGCTCCCTTTTTTTGGTTTTGTGACCCCCTAACTTTACTGTTCCGGCTCTGTCTCATGGCTCTATCTGCATTATGAAAGCAGGCAGCTTTTTAAATGCTGTTAAGACGTGCTTTAATGTAATCAGTTTAAATTATTATATTAAGGTGGCTCCATGTTTAGAAAGCCAAGACAAGGTTTTTTTCAGAACAGAGAGGAAGAGCAATGGGGGGAAGAACAATTTTAACCTAGCTTACCTCGCTGTTTCAGCAGGAAAGAATTTGTTTTCCAGCCACACAGCAAGTCTCAAGATGTGACATATAGCTCAAACCAAACAGTACAGTCCTGTCTCCCTATTAGCCTTTTCTCCAAGCTTTTATCCTGTTTAATTCCGTTTTAGTATTACACGTAATTCTTCCTTGAACATTAATAGAATTAGAGCGCTAAAAAACAAAACTAGAATCTTTACAAGCCAGTTATTTGGCAGACCGTTCCTTGCAACCTCTCAGGAAAACTTTCTTAAGAGGCAACAATACATTTTTCTACATAGGTTAGAGGTCACTGTGCAACAGCAGCAAAGCAAGATCATAGAACCACGAACCACGAGTCAGCATGTCAGCAGCACTATATCCCAAAATCCTGCCAGACGTGTGATCCAGTTCACGATCACCATGCCAGCACTTTAAACAGGAAGTCATTCTGTGACAAAACATCAAATATCAAGAGGCCCACCGGCTTTATCATTTATTTATCAATTTGCTAAACAACATGATTCAGACAGTAGTACTATAAAAATCTCTCTTTATTTGAATTGAAATATTATAGACTGTTTGGGGGTTTTCATTTCGTTTCCTGTGCTGCACGTGTCATCTCAGGACTACACCAGCAGCACACAACGAGCAACTTCCATCAACTATTTTACAGACAGCTAAGTAAACAATAACGACATCAGGGTTTGGGAGGAAGAAATTAGGTGATTATTTGGGCCCATTTTCTGCTACAAAGCGGCTGAGGAAAAAAGAATTCATTGTTTTACCAGAAGGGAAGTAACGTGGCCATAAGAAAGCCTCAAACCTGAGGAGAGACATTAAGGCTCACCACAAAGAAACTGAGGTAGCTTAACAAAACATTTTTTTTTTTTTTACAGTATATTCAGGGGCTTAAATATAGACAGTGCAGGCAGTACAGCGGCAGTGGGGCTCAGGGATGGGGGTGGGGGGGTGCAGAGAGAGAGCTTGCCCTCCAACAATATTGTAAAGAACTCCCTTTTTGCTATATATGCTCTCAAAAAAGTAAACCCATCTCCATCACGGTTGTTTTTTGGTTTTCGTAAAGTAGTCATGTGTAAAAACTATAAATAAACTACATACAATTAAATAAATGAGTGTTTTGCCACGTACAGATATGCCATTATGATTTCTGGGTAATATGTATGTTGCTGTTGTCCAATGACATGGGCCCGCCGTATCTACCTCACGCCATAAAGCCGACAAGTGAGGCGGTGATGTTACGTTATGTAGGCTGTGTTTTGTTGTTATTCAAAATAATCTGACTAAGAGTTTCAGCAGTTCGTACTGAGGCTTACAGCCTTTAAAATGATGAGGGAGAAATCGATCACCCTGACACAGTAATCAAACAGATTAACCAGCTCTTACAGGGCTATGACTAATTTCAGGTCCACTGAAGCCTCAGTCTAATATATTTGTAAGGAAAAGGAAGGAGAAAAGGTGAGCTGTAAAGCTGCATATCAATCAGCACTAAAAAGAACGGCTCTTTCTGCTCTGCTCAAATGTAAATATGGCAGAATATGTCCGACATGTTTTATAGCTTATCACCAGATTACCTGCACAGGCTGCTGAGGGAAACAAGGCATTGCAGCATAAATCAAGAGGCACACTATCTGCTTAACATCCCTGCACAACTCCAAGCTAATTTAAATGCACCCAGCTATGGTAACAATTACTATTAATTGTAATTCATCCATTAATTAGCAAATACCTGTGTGTCAACACTTTTGTTTAGCAGAACATACGGCTACATGACATTTCTTTTATTTCTGCAGCCATATGTTGGGACTGATTGGGTTTGGGCATCCTACTGTGACATTGCTGTGTGTGTGTGTGCGTGTGTGTTTTGGAAGTTCTGTAGTGCTAACGAGCCAATTACCTCCAATGCGAGGTGGTGTTTTATCTAGCTTTGCAGAGTGTGTTGTTTTTCTCAAAGGTAACCAAGAAAACAAGAACATATTTGATTTCCTCCATAATAATGGAAAATTCCATACAGCTCTCACATTAATGTTGCTTTTTAAAGAAAAATATGTCTAAAAAGCCAAAGAGTATTTGTACGAATTCAATGCAACAGCTGGTGAAGGATAATAAGGGGAAAATGCAACATCAGTAATGGTCTATAAAAGTGCATCAGCCCATCATGTGTACTAATATGAGCTACATATCTTAATGCATGCACCATAATGTCGGGACAGAAATCAGAGATTATATGCAAACAGTGTAAACGGCGTGGTGACAGTTTGGGACGCTTCTTAGTCATGCTGCAGAAATACACTCAAGAAGCATGATGGGTGGGCTCCTACACCCTCTCTCCCACTCATTTCCTACGACTGAGGGGTTCTTTGAAGCGTGTGCGAAGCCACGCTGTCCTCGCAGGCTGAAACTCTATAGCAGTGGTGAACCACAGGCTGTCAGACAGATAAATGACTGTCACCAGGGTGGATCAAACCCTGAGGGACTGTGGCAGAGGCTGTACTGCACTTAACACTGCTGAGCTGCTACATAAACAAGTCACTGTGACGTAGTCTCTGACGAGGAGCCGCTACGACCTCCTGGTATCAAACAATTTGAGCTCTCCCACCATAATCAGTCTCTGTAAAGGATGTGAAAATATCTCATCACACATTTGAATGCAAGTTTTTGCAAAACACCTCACACACTGACTGAAGACGAGAAAAAGACATGCAGTCGAGTCGTTAAGAGAACGCCTCTGCGACAGCTTGTTTCCTTTGTTTATTGTTGGACGGCTGGATTTGATTTCCTGACAAAATAGCATGTGAATGCTAAATTCTGGATGTCCGACATTCTTATCAGCTCTCGAATGCAGCATTGTTAAAGATTACCAAAAAAAAATTGAGAATGTCATTGTGAAATTCCCACATCGGGATTATCACCAAAATCTAATCAGCTGATCCAATTGGGCTGAAAGTGCAGCTCAACAGATTTTTGGACATTTTATGGTCGAACACCTAGAAATACTTTGCACACAGTCCGACAGGGCAACAGCAACGCCTTCTGCTCGTGTCACCGGAGGAGGTTATCCCATGCAAACATCCAGAAATACAAATTCAACAAAGACAGAAGTCAGAGGCTTCATGCCCATTCAAGCTGGGGAGACACGTTATCACAAGCTTTTGGATTGAAGTTCTGGACTGGATTTTTCTTTTTTTTCTTCTTTTCTTTCTCTCTTTTTTTCTTTTAACCTCTTACTATTATTTTTGGAGCATGTAGTTATGATCATTTTATCTTATGAGTCAAATGTATTCTTCTAATTATGTCATAGATCATACCTCAAACAGTCACACACCCCCATTCCCTGCGGGACTGGTTTCTTCCAAGAGTTGCAGGATGAAATCAGTTGACACACACACACACACACACACAGGAGGAGGAGGCTGAGCAGTTTGTTAAAGAGGCTTCTCCTGCTCAGTCTGAGCTGTGATTGGCCGCGGAGCAGCTCTGTGATGTCAGCACAGTCTCACCTGTATTCACACTGCTTCCTCTGCACTGTGTTTGATACGGCTGTTGCCACGTTGGCAAGGTCCCTTCATCTTTCATCAACTTTTGGGTGAAGCAGACAAGATGTAGCTCTTTTTCGCAGAAAGTAGCGGCAGTGCGTAATTTTCAACAACCATAACGGCACAACTAAGTCACATGAAAATATCTAAATAAATATACATTATTCACCCTAATATAAAGTGGGAGATCATATTATTCAAAAATCCTTGTTTCCTTCTACCCTTCAGAGTAATTTAATGGTAAAACAACAAAAGTCTCAACATTTTAGCAACTTTGCATGTTGCTGAATGAAATGAGGCCTTTACAGTTGTGAGTCTTCACTGTCAAACAGGGCTGAGGTGGTTCTCCTTGAGTTTCAGCTCTCTTCACGGTCCTAATAGAAAAAAGCCCGCTGGATTTGTGCTAACTGCAGTGAGTGGCAGATAAAACCGAGCCGGTGGTCTAAAATTCACCATGGAAACTGTCAAACAACCAGACATGTTGTTTAACCGACCATCTATTTGGGTTGGATTTCCAAATACTGGCAGTGTTTTATAGCAGAGACACTGCTCCAAAAGTAGCGATCTAAAATCAGGAGGACAAACACTGGGATATCCCGAGGAATTACGCTGTTGCAAAATGGTTTTATTTCTCCATGCTGGCTTGCTGGATGTATTCAGGTGTGTGTGTAGCACATACCTTTAGGTTTGAATTTACAACAACTGCTTCCTCCACAACAGGAGCAGTATTGGTGTCTGTGCGGGATGTCCCGACAGGAACTGTATTAGTCTCGGTTCTGGTGGCAGGTTTCAGGAATGAGAATAAAAGTAAACTAATCAATTAGTTTTGATTGTGTTTGACACGTTAAATGGCCGCTATGCGCAGTTTCATGCAAAAATCCTCCTCGCTATTTATGGGTGTTTTCTGTCAGAGCAGCTGTGCTCTCTCGTTTTGATGGCGAGACAGATGCCCTTGAATATATCTGTGAACGTGTTTTACTCACAGCTCCCAGCATGATGCGAACAATGAGCCATCTGAAGGTCCAGATGCAGATGAGGGAGGGGGGACAGCAGCGGGGGACCTGAGACAGAGTCCACACAGGACACAGGAAAATGGCCAGAAACCCCGTCTCCAACAGCTGACTCTCCCAACCTGGACAAACCATCAGAATATCGTTTGTAAAAAAGTGTTAAACTAAAGGATACTGTGCCACAGAAGAGCAAACAATTCTTAACGCTGTAAGATGCACACAGCACACTCTGGCTAAACCACAGACAGTCAGTGAGGCTTTAGAGGACACAAAATTAACTCTGCTAATAAGCACTAGATGGCGCTAGAAAACTTCATGCTGAAATATCAACCTTATGGTGGTGCTAGAGGAAAAGTCAAGAAGGAACAAAAGTCAGTAGCTTTTATCCTCTGGGGAGCATGACTGTCTGCACAGTATGTCATGGCAATCAACTAACAGTTGTTGAGACGGTCTAACCAACATAAAACCTCCCCAAAAATCACACTAAAGTGACGAGAAGAATTAGAAAATGCAGTTCAATGACAAATGTGCAAACTTCATCTGCTGATGAAGACCATGTTATAAGGTCAAGAGCTCCAGAATAACAGAGTAAGGACCTTGGGTGGAGATTGTTCATCAAAAGAGAACATGATTTGATTAAACATTGTATCATAAGATTTATCTTTCTAAGTGTAACTTTGGGGTTTTAAAGTTTAAAAAATGGACGGAGCACTGTCTGCCAGGCGTGCTACTCCAGAGACTAATGCTCCTTCCAGCAACAGCCCGTGGCCTCTGGTTTTCAGTCGAGACTTGGGAACAATTGGAGGAGCTTAGTCTGCAGACTTGAAGCTGCACTGTCAGCTATAGGGTGATCATAGGTCCAAAAGAAAACATGGAGTGAGGGAGAGACAGTGAGAGTGAGAGAAAAAGAAAAAGAAATGTTTTTAAAAAAGAGAAACACAAACCACAAGTCCCAACCACAGACACTGGCCTGGCGTCTCTGACTACAAAGTGTCATTAACCAATCACAGAGCTGCCACTGACCCCGCCACTTATCTGGGCCGGAGCCCTACATGCAACCTCCTATTTATACTTTCTTAATTCTTTCCTCTCTGTCATCCCGCTTCACTATTACGCTCATGACAGTTTACTGGGTTCACCAAGTGAGGAGGCAATATGCTGCACATCAGTCAACCTCAGCTCTGTCGGTGACTGTGTCTTAACCCAATAACTGGTTGTAAACAATCTGTGAAACAATCATGAGAAAGCTGGTAGTGAGACTCCGAAGCACAAGCATTAAAGCGGGTTTACGTGCAGTGATTGTACTGTACTCTGGTTATGATTCATGACTCATGATGAACTGACATTCAAACCTGAATGCATCACATAAATGCTTTGTGTCAAATCCACTGCTTCTATTTGATGAGAAGAAAACAAAGGAGGCAGTCCTGGATTTTGCCTTAGGGCTGAAAATTGTGAGGCCCTCTGTGGGGACGGCAACGTTCACTTACCAAAGGAGTACCTAGAAAGAGAGAAAAAAGAAAAGAAATATACAAATATGAGATGCATCAGATGCATTCTTTAACATTTAAACTAAGGGACTAAAAGGAAACAGCCAGAATGACCAAATCTGAATAATTTAAAGGTACAGTACAAGCTGGAAATCCAACAATGAGATGTTCTAACCTAATAAAGTTGTTACAGAGTAGTTATGGCAAACAAGTCCTCTTAAAAATATTCTCATTTGTTTCCTGAAATTAAAGCTACTTATACCACATTAAATATGTTGTGCGTTCACATTTCAAGCACTTTCAATGAGGACAGAAGACCCTGACAAGGAAGTGCATGGTCACCTTTTGTATTTATGGTCAGGATTTCAAAACAAAGCTCTTAAGAGTGTCTGGTATAAATAACCATTTTGATGAACTCCTTGATGCACTAAGCTAAGGGACTAGAATAAAATAGCTCGGATGCACAACAAGCTTAAAATGCCTGTTCACACATCCAGCAGGCACAGAGACTAAATTAGCCGTGTTTCTGTCCACCAGGGGATTGTAAATCCAATATGTATTTATTCTCTTTTAGCTCTGTTTTTGGTCTCACCAACTCCTGAGAAACATGTCTGGCTATTTCACTACTGAATTCGCTGCTATGTTCACCAGCTGAGCTGCTAACTTTGTCTGCTGTTCGGTTAGCCTACAGGAAACCAAAACAATTATCCAAAATAGACTTAAAAGGCTCTAAAGAGCTGAAACCGCAAAGCTGGGTTATGATGTTCTGTCAGTTCATATCTACAAGAAATCCCTTTCAGGTTTGTTATTGTAGAAAATATTCTATGTTCTATATGTGCAGCTTCAACAAAAACAGGGATTAACAGCACAAAATTAAGGGGCTGTTAACATAGCACAAAAAGTAAGGAAATTTGTATACCGTTGGAAAGCCTGTTTATTTCCCTTTTAAATGGTGCCACATTTGTAAGGAGCATGAATTTGTGGGACGAGCAGCAGAGCTGAGTATGTGGCTCGCACCCATGACATATTCGGCAAATCTTCCTTATCAACGGCAAACAGCTTATTTGGCTGTTGCTATTGACTCTTGTTTTGAGCTTCTGGTACCCCCAGATGGAGACCTTTCCTCACTAGCAAAACAAGGCTTGTCATCATTGGAGGCAGTCTCAATGCAGAGAGATATGGAGATGAGTTTCTGCACCCAGCGGCAGTTTATCAGCAGGGTTTATCATAGGCTACCTCCAGAGTTTGGGAGTGGAGAGGATGGATCCTGACCTCAACCCCACTGAACGCTTGTGGGATCAGCTTGGGCGGGCTGTTCGCGCCAGAGTGACCGACACAACCACGTTGGTTGACTCGGGACAAATGCTGGTTGAAGAATGGGATGCCATCCAACAGCAGCGTGCGACCAGGCTGGTGAGCAGCATGAGGAGGAGGTGCCAGGCTGTTGCCAATATGCCTTGTTTCTTCAAACTTCAATCATCCAATCCACCAAACATCACCAAACAAGAGTCAATGGCATTTAAAAGGGAAATAAACAGGCTTTTCAACGGTATGAGATTTATTGCCTTGAAGCATTGTTACAACAATGAAATAATGACACAGATTCATACAGATTTCCTTACTTTTTGTGCTATGTTTATTAAAAAAAACTGTAAATCTATGTCTATCAATCTATCTATATATATATGCTTCCTGTAATAAGAGTTGGTCATTTCCATGTAATCCCACTTGTATGTAAGTATTCATGTATGTGTATATCGCAGACTCACCACAGCTGTCCCACGTTGACCAGGGAGTGATAAAGCACCCACAGCGTAACCATGATCACCATGTTGGCCATTCCCGTCGCCAGGACGAATGCAGACAGCGCCATCCCCCCCAGGGCAATGGCGTCCAGGTTGGCATCCATGTCGCTCCAGTCTAACAACCAGAGGATGGAGGGCGTGTACGCGAAGGCGGCCATGCCTATCTTCCCCCCCACATAGCGCTTGACGCTGTTGAGGTAGTTCTTGCAGGGCATTAGGCCGTGCTCGCCTATCAGCTGCTTGTTCTGGTTGTAAGCGACGCTGAACGCCACAACTGCAACAGAGAGGAGACAAAGGGGGTAAAGGCGCGCACACAAACATGACTCAATGCTCATTCTCTCAACGCACATTTCATATTACACTGAAAGAGCCACAAAGGTGCATATTATATAATTTCCTCTAACTTTCAAAGGTCTTCTTAATCAGCAAGTGAAGGGGATTTGAATTAACAATACTACCAGTAAGTCTTCTCAAATATATCCTCATTTATTCATTTGAACAAAGTAATAGGTGTGTTTTCTACACTAGGTCAACAGGGTCAGTGAGGCCAGAGGACTCCCACAAGGGTGCATATGTATTTATGATCAAGCTATGAAGGCAAAGCCGAGGTATGAAATCGAGAGTCCAGTTTGGAGAAATTGGTCTGATTGTGTCCTCCTGGCTTCTCTGGACAATCTACTCTACCACAATTCTCTACTAGATGAAAACACTGTCTTTAAATCGAATTGACTTTTTATTCATTTATAGCTAAGACTACTCAACTACCGGTATATCCAATCCACTAAACATCACCAAACAAGAGTCAATAGAATAAGGTGTTTGCCATTGTTAGAGAAGATTTGGCAAATTTTTCATGGGCAAAACCCACATACTCAGCTCTGCTGCTCACCCCACAAACACATGACCTTTACAAATGTGACGCCATTTAAAAAGGAAATAAACAGGCTTTCCAACTGTATGAGATTTATTGCCATGAAGCATTGCTACAACAATGAAATAATCTACCAAACACAGATTTCCTTACTTTTTGTGCTATGTGATGTATTACAAAAACTGTAAATCTATATCTATGTATCTATGTATCATTATCTGATAGATAATTAACTATCTAATTGACTTTTTACTCATTTAAAGCTAAAACTACCCAACTATATCCAAGACTGTGAGACTGGTAGTTCTTTACCCCAATAAAAGATGTCAATGCTGCAAAGACAACTGCGACAGCTAATGAAAATACACACAGGAAAGACAGTTTCTGCATATTATATGATGCCCTGTGTCATTGCAGGGCATGGGCACTGGTGACAGCTACATCAGCTTCAAGAACTGAAGAACATTTTTGTTTTGCTGCTTTTACAGACAAAAAGCAACAAAAACAATCAGACATATATCCCACTCACTCACTCACTCACTCAATTAGCCACATTATCAACACCAGCACACGGCAAAGACGATATGAAGACGAGAGCTGTCCTCTGAACCGTGGACGCAGTATGACCACAGTGGAAACCGCTGCAGTAACAGAGGCTACAGGCTTACGGTAAATAAAGGCGACGGAGCGCAGCAGCACGATACGAGTGAGCCAGTAAGTCCCGGTGTGCAACGACTGAAGCCTCTCCTCTTCCTCCGCGTCTTCGCTGAGGTCTGCTCCATTGTCCTCGCTGCTGTCGACACACTTTGTCTCAGTCTTGCTGCCGTCCACACGTCGCTTCCTCACAGTGCTGCCTGAACTGCTGCTGGCGGCCGCCATGTTCACGGACTTCATGATCACGTGACGAAACGGACGCGGAAGTGCATTCTTCTTATTATTATTATTATTATCATCATCATTATTCTAATTATTATTATTATTGTTATTATTATCATCGTTGTTTGTTTTTAGAGTAAAATTGGAATAATAACTGAAACAATCAGAATGCAATAATTTGAATATTTGCTTAGAACAATGAATAAAACAATAACCAGACATATAGGTCTGTAGTCGTGGTAGTAATGATGATGATGATGATGATGATGATGATGATGATGATAAATTTAGAAATAAAAAACTCTGCGGACAAAAATAAACAAAACAATACATAATAAATAATAGTTGAAATAATAGCGTGGCTATTAAATATTCTATTATAATAAAGTGGCACATTTGTCAGTATGACGTATTACTGGATCATTATAACATTGTAAGCAGCATTGTAATGTACTTTTTCAAGGTGGAGTTCATTGAAAGTGCTTATTTTCATGATCGCTAGTTTAGTGTGTAACAATGGAGGTTACACACTGAAAGGCCAACATAAATAAACGCATCTGACGTACAGTTCGTCTTTTTTATATATATGTTTGTTTGTTTGTTTTTTTATGTTGGTCAAATATTGACTATTAGCAATTATCTGCTTCGTCCTGTCGTTATGCCAAACGAGGAGGAACCCTGCTTGTAAAACTTTGGCAGAAGCCAATAGGACAGGAGGGGTGGAGAGATGCCCGTTCTGAGGAAAGTTTAAGTGCTGAAAAGAAAATACAGTCTCGTCAAACTTTGGCTGGCTGTGAAGGAGGGTGCAGAAAGGAGTGCCGAGCTCAAGACAAGACATTTTGGATTTTACTTGATTTCGGGGTGAAATAGTTTTCCTACAGAGGCGTGCGCATTTACGCACTACGCGTATCTGGGAGACAAGAGAGCAGATCTAGCATCTTGTTACCCTTCAAGAATGACAGAAGAGAACAAGTCCTTGACAGACCATCCGCGCAGTCCAGCAGGCAGCGACAGCTCCATGTCCCGGCATGGATCTGATTCAGAGTCCCCGACCTCTCCAGCTGGGTCCGACGCGCAGGGCGCAGCGCGCCAGCCCGGGAGTGCGCACAAACCGGAGAGCAGCGTGGAGGATGAGCGCTTCCCCGCCTGCATCCGCGACGCAGTGTCGCAAGTGCTGAAAGGTTACGACTGGTCGCTGGTACCGATGCCCTCTCAAGGCGAGAGGTCGCTGAAGAGCAAACCTCACGTGAAACGGCCAATGAACGCGTTCATGGTTTGGGCGCAGGCAGCGCGGAAGAAGCTGGCTGACCAGTATCCCCATCTGCACAACGCCGAGCTCAGCAAGACGCTGGGCAAACTGTGGCGGTGGGTACTGGAGCTCCACTGGAGTCTCCACTCTTAACTGATGCACAGTTAGTTCTGCATGCCACTCAATCTGAAGACCCCCACAAGCCCAAATATGAATTCTCCGCAGTGAATATTTGGGTTTGGTAGGTGTCAGTCTGTGAGAAGTTACAGTAGCCTGTGTGTTAGATAGTCCTGTATGAAATTAAAAAAATGACAAAAATCTTTTTGTATGTTTGGTCTCATTAATAATATATCATTCAGTGAAGGAATAAGAATGATTCTAATTTGTGACTTCGTGTCTGGTATTTTAGAGAATGCTCACACTTCTGTTTTTTCAGTACTGAGCACAGACTGTATGGTAACATGTGTATCCATAACTCATTCCTCTCCATCTCAGACTTCTCTCTGAAAGTGAGAAGCGTCCCTTCGTTGAGGAGGCCGAGAGGCTGAGGCTGCAGCACAGAAAAGACTACCCAGACTATAAGTACCAGCCTCGGAGACGCAAGAGCACCAAACCAGGACAGGGGGACTGTAGACCAGGACCGGTCCAGCAGCAGCAGCAACATCAGCAGGGCTTGTATAATACAGAATCAGGGGTGACCAGGCTGGCGGGTGCAGGGGAGGCGCACCATCATTATCATGCAGACAGGACAGGTGAAATGACTGATACCATCCAAAACTTCAATTTAATACACAAGACTGTGCATTGCAATTTACCTATTTCACTTAATTTGCTTCAGCACTGAAATATTGAATTCCTTGGTTTTGGTTTCCAGGTCAGTCTAATGGACCTCCAACACCTCCCACTACCCCTAAAACAGACCCCACTGCAACCAAACATGAGAGTCTCCAGCCTCTGGACAGCGGCACCGGCTCAGTTCCTCCCAGCAGCCGTCAGAACATTGACTTCAGTAATGTGGACATCTCAGAGCTCAGCACTGACGTCATCAGCACCATTGACGGGTTCGACGTCCACGAGTTCGACCAGTACCTCCCTCCCAACAGCCACGGCTCCACTGTTCTAACTCCACCAGACACCAGCCACGGACATAACAACCCTTCCGGATCCTTCGTCCTGCCCAGCATCCACTCTCACTCCCACAGCATCCCCCCTTGGACAGCCAAATGTGCGACGTCCACTGGAACGCCGACATCCGCTTCCAGTCGTGACGTGCACATGCTCCAAGAGGACACCAGCCAGAAACCTCAAATTAAAACTGAGCAGATGAGCCCAGGCCACTACAGCAGCTCCTGCACCTCCACTCCTCCTCCGCCACAACCTGAGTACACCTCCCTCGGGTCGGGCATCTGCCCTTCCTCCATTTCCTCCTCATCCTCCACCAACCTGTCTGACTACACTGACCTTCAAAGCCCCAGTTTCTACAGCGCCTTCTCTGGGTACTCTGCCCATCTGTATCAGTACCCGTACTTTCACTCCTCTCGCAGGCCTTATGCCACACCGCTTATCAACAGCCTGGCTTTGGCGCCACCTCCGCACAGTCCTCCCTCTGGCTGGGAGCAGCCTATCTACACAACACTCAGCAGGCCTTGAAGAGGAGGAAGCCCAAAAAAACTCCTCAGGCTTTGACCAGCATGGATTTCTGAAGGACAGTGTTGGCTAAAAGTTTAAAATGACTCATGTAGTGCATCGGTTTATTGTTACATTTGTTCATTTTCTTGGAAAAAAAAAAGTCTGAAGATTAACAAAGATTCATTGTTTTGACTTTTCTCAGTGAAAAGGACAGAGAAATGACATTTAAACCTGCACTGGACACTAAAATATTCCATTAAAATGTCACACTAATGAAATGTTGGTATGCGAGTAGCACCTATTTAAGACGGGGAGTTTCAGGTTTAATAGCAGTGTTTCCACTCTTAATCTGGCTGAGTAAAATTGTTTCTCTCCCTTCACCTTCACGTCAGCGTGTTACATTTTGATTAAAACTGAAGGTATTTCATTCTTTTGCTGATAAAAAGCCTGATTAAAAAAAAAGGTTGCGTCTGTTAAAGCAATAATCTGCTACTCTGGGAATTTTTATGATGAGAGTTTAATGAAGAGTTTGATACCATTCGCATGTCTACACGCTAAACATGAAGCTGCAGCCAGCATAAAGACGAGCCTGGCTCTGTCCAAAAGTAACAAAACCCACTCACCCTAATAAAGCCTCAAGTCTTAAACCTGCAATTACTGATTTTCGGAAACAGGTTGTGAACAAAACATGGACATAATATCACCTTTTAAGTTGAGCAATGGCTTATTGCACATTCACAATGATCATTGTTTTTCACCTGACCTGGTCACCTGGCCTCCTTTTAGCTCTAGTTTTGGTCTCTACCAACTGCTGAGGGAAATATCTGGTTCTGTAGCTGCGAAACGATCCACTGTGTTCACTAGCGAGTGACTAACTGTCTGCAGACTCACCAATGACCTTAGGCAGCTTCAGATTGTGGTGTTAATTCTCTGTACAAAAATCTTATAGCTTTCACATTGTGGTTTGATACATTTTTAATATTAAGATATAAATTAAAGCAGCTTTAAGCCCACTAATTAACATGTTCAGACATCTGGTACCTTGTGGAGTCTTTTCATACCTCCTGTGAAACCACAACTTTAGTTATTTTTGTACAAATTCAACAAGATATGGTGTGTTTGTCAGCGAGCTTGAGAGATGTTGCTAGGCAGATTAATTTACCTTTGGACGAACCAGAGTTGTTACCCCCAGTCTTTGTGCTTGCCTATCAAAGCAGCCTCCTGGCTGTAGCTTCATGTTTAATGCACAGATATGAGAGTGGCATCAGTCTCATCATCTAACTCTGGGCAAGAATGCAAATAAGTGTATTTCAAAAATTTCAGACTACTCCAAGTTACATATTTGCATAAATCCGAGCCCTCTGTGAGGGTAAAATGTATAAACTCATGTGTATCCCCGTGAGCGCTCATCATCTTGCAGTTATTATGTGATTTAGTGTTCAAAATGTATCACTTGTGTATGGAGGGGAATGGCTCTCAACATGTCACATACTGAGATTCTGTGTGTGCCTGAACCATCGCAGTTCTTTCACAATACGTTTATCTTTCTCACACATTTAGGCGACAGCGGGTTCAGGATCCAACAAGGTGCAGCTGTGATATCTGATGTCACTGAGACCGTTTTTCTCACTTTGCTGACCTGTTGCTCTCAGACATTGCATTTCCAGTTTGTTTCCAGTCCGGCAGCTGGTCTTGCTGGGTTTCCTGTGAGGAGATTAGCTAATTTCACAGTCTCAGCTCTGGGTTAGGGTCTGATGGACAGGACAGCTGGATTGGGTTTTACAGGCATTGTAAATAACTACAAGAAATGCTCCATTGACTTATGTCACAGAAAAAGGCTTTGATTTATTGACGAGTCCAACGTCAATGTGCTTTTTGGATTATCTAAGGGGTTTAAAGAACAAGTTCTGCACACAATGAATGCTGCAAACACATAAGAACATGTAATCCTCAAACAGTTAGAACATAAGAATAACCAAAAATGAAATTATTCCTATAAAATTAGGCCAAAATACTCTGCACTGACGCAGCAGCTTTACCATTAATAAATGTTTGCTACACATGCCAGCACCTCACTGACCATATTACCCTCAGGACAAACACGGTGGCGGCTGAGCAGAGGTCCCACCCGCTTTTAAACACTTCCTGTGTGGGTACGACCCACCCGCTGCAGCTCAGTGGCTCACTGTCTGAGCAGTTTAACATGACAGCCTGGTAGCCAACGACAACAAGACAGCCAGACAGAAGCAACATTGATTTACCCATAATTCCGTAAGGCCCTGGAGCCAGCGCTTGTATGTGGAAGTTTGTGCGAGAGTGGCGAGATGATCAGGTGACATTCACACCACCAGGCCAGACCAGTTCACGCTTCGTCCGGCTGTGAGTGTGCAGCTCTGCACGTGGTGATGACTCAAATGAGGCCTCCACAAATAGGAAAATACTGGAGTACTCCACCTTCTGCAGCGACCTTCTCTACAGATTTGTGACAAATTGAGGGAAAAGCCATCACAAATGTGTTATTGTTCCTTGGCATACATTCTCCAAGTCTCTGGGGCTCTAGTGGATGGATGAACACCACTCCTCCAAAATATATTCCCTCACTCCATGTTGTGATGATGGAGGTGGAGAGGCCTGGTGCTTCATGGCCTGCCTTAGGTGTTGGGGTTTAGATCTAGTGACTGAATGTGTATGATTCACATTGTTTTCACTGCCATTAAACAGTTCAGTGAGGCCTTCTGCCCTGTCTGGAAGCTTTTTTCAATTTAAAAGAATAGTTTGACATTTTAGGTTATAGGCCTATTTGCTTAATTGCTGAGATTCTGACGATAAGATCAACCCCACCCCCATCTGTGTTAGGTATGGAGCTAGAGACGATTACTGTAGCATAGCATAAATGAACCTAAAATACACCGACCAACACCGATAAGGCTCAGTAATGAACACATAACTGCTTCTTAAATCTGTGAACAAACAGAAATTGTGGTTGTAAGGAGTTGCAAACCTTTGTAAAGACCCAGGCCCAGCTTTATGCAAAGCTAAGCTAATTAGCTCCTGGCTCAAACGCTATGCTTAAAGTGTGATTTAACACCTAGGAAAAATTTGCATTAGGCATTTTTACTCCAGAGGCAGGTGCCTGAAGTCTAATAAACTGCCTCAAGTGAAGTCAGCATCGGTATGTTCTGAAGATTGAAAACATCTGGGGGTGAGGAGTTAGAAAGAAGTGAGCCAGACCCAAAATCCATAGCCGTCTCCTCATCGCAGCTTGAGGCCATCAGCTCAAGGCTACATTATCTGCTACTAGCATCACACACCTGCATCCCTGCACTGTGGGCAATGTTGACACCAGATTTTGACAGTGAAGAAGAATGTGTGGAATAAATAAGACAATGTCTCTGATGCTGCTGCATCGATTTCGATACTGTTTTTATTGTCCATCACGAGTCTGACAGTGTTATAGGTGCAATGCTAATCAGTGTAGTAGTCTCTTAATGCACAGACATGAGAGTGGGATCAGCTTCCCATCAAACCTTGTGCAAGAAGGTGAAGAGTTCCCCAAAATCAAACCATTCCTTTAATTTGTCACCTGACTGTATCGCCATAATGCAGTCATTTGATCTCTTCATTCAAGGATGACGTGTTAGTCTGTTGCCGTGGTTCTCAAACTTTTTCTGGCGTGCCCCCCTTCATAAGACGAAAAAAGTTCATGCACCCTACCTCAGTTTGATAGGGCAAGTAACTACTAAAAAAGGTTTAGTTTAGTGTTATAAAAGTGAGGACAATAGCATCAGAATCTTGTTATTTTCCCCACATAAATCATATTAATTTCATTTAGTTTCACACATATTTTCCCCTGGTCATCCACACGCCCCTGCAGAGGCGGTCTGACAGCCACTGCTCTGTGGGTTGACGCAAAGTGATCTCCTTTTTAAAGTAGCAGAAGAGTTCCACCTGCTGGATAAATGGACGTAACTGCACCTTCATAACAGCACCGCCTGTGCTATGAGCCTGCCCAACAGAGCAGCAAGGTTTAAGGGTCTTTAAAAGACAATTTCTAGTTTATTTCAATTCAAGTCTGATGAGACTAATAACATAAAGCTAACCTGGAGTTTTGGTTCAAATTAACTTAAGTGTTTGTGTTTTGGGGCTATAAATAAAAAAATACATTAAATAAAAATAATAAGTTATTACCGATAAGAATGAGGGCCAAAGGTATTCAAAAATAAGACCCAAGATGTAATAAACCAGAATAATCCTTTAACATTTGAGTTGAAAAACTTGGTTTGTTTAGTCCTAAAGAACACACAGATATACTGAAATGTTTTAAATGCTGAGGACAAATCAAACACAGCCACTTGATTTCAGGTTCATCTGTATTGATGTTAAGATTTTTATAATGAAACAAACTGTCACTGTGATTTAAAGGTCAACACAACAACGTGTCTTTAAAACAAGATGCAAACCGTATGTAAATAAATCAGTAGTAGAAGTGTCATATAAATTACAATCCTGTCACATTACAATCCTTGAAAGCAGCAATAACTGTCTACGATGACTTGGTATGCTCAACAGTACAAATAAATAAGAGAACAGCTGTCAGATTGAGGTTTTAAAAGAACCCTGTCTGGATGCAGATCAGCCACCTCCAGCTACGTTAACAGCGACGGTGATCACTGAGAGTTTCTGTGTTTTTATGCATATTTGTTGTTAACAGCACTTTGTAGATTCAGGTTTAACAGGGTGTCAGTGCCGGAGGTTCAACCTCACAGTGTCCTCAACGAAAATGTCACGATTCCACACACACACGCGCACACGCACACACACACACACGGTAAGCCACTGTCATCAAAACTGTACATTCAATAAATTAACAATGCATTGTCTTTGTTAAGCAACCAGTGAAATGACTCTAGATTACATAATTACATTAGATTACAGGTAGAATGAACCATTCACAAGACGAAATCTAGGGCGGGGGGCGAGAGGGGTTTGCAGGGAAAGGGTCCACATGGCTGAGGAAAGGAAGGATGATAATGTATAGCACAAGGTTGGTAGGCGTATAGTGATGACATCATCTACCCTTTGGCCTCTCATCACCGACATCTCAACCCACGATGGGTCTTCTATCCCATTACAGTTCAAGTTTTCTACACACAGACAGACTTGAGCCCGTCTGTCTCTTGTTTTTCTTCATCATCTTTTCTCACCCTGGCCCATCCCCAGACTACCTTCCTGTCCCCCAACCCCACCCCACCGCCTCCCGCCGCAGTCTGCGGTCACACGTTGGGATTGTCTCTGATCTGAATGAGACTGGGCCGGTCCAGCTGAGTCGTGGCTCCCCCGCAGTGTTCAAGGCTTGTGTTTGAAATGGGCCTCCACTGCAAAGACACACAGAAGGTCAAGTTAAACAGTAAAATAAACAAACGGTCCTGGTGTTGACGAAATTAAAGATGCCCTGTGAAGTTTTTTTTGTGAACAAAGTTATGTTTACAATCGTACCTGCTCCAGAGGACGCTATGTTCAGAGTTTTTTCCCCCTGTTTGCTTCAGGTAATATTAACAATTTAATTTACACAGCGTATCCACACACTAAAGGAATCATGAAGGCACAGAAACTATAGACGCGTTGAATTCTGCTTTTATGCCCTGTCGTAATTTGCTGTCCATTTTACACTGCTGTTTTGCAGCTGATCAGAAGATTGATTATTCTATTGGTATTTATCACAGATAATATTCAATCAATAGGCTTAAATCCTTCTGTCACACCGTGGTGAGGTTTGTCTCGTCTTGGGTTTTTTGTCTTGTCATTTCCTGTTTTATTTTGAAGGTCCCTTCCTCATGTGTCACCTGTGTGTCCGCCCCGATCACCTGTTGTCTCCACCTGTTCCTCATTACCCTCCATGTGTTAAACAGTCGGTGTCTCCCTTGTCTTGTGCCAGTGTGTCTTTGTCCTTTGGTTGATTCACCCGTGCCTACTTTTGTTCATTGCCACAGCCACAGAGTTATTGCCTTCGATTCATTCGGTCCTCCTGAGTGTTTTTTATTGTTATTTCTACAGTCTAGTTTTGTTTCTTGATAGTTTATAGCTGAATTTCAGTCCTCAGTAAGAGTGTCCTTTTGTGTTGTTTATTTCTCACAGTAGTGTTTATTTTCCTCCGTGTTTTTAGGAGTGATCTTTTGTTTCTATTGTTTTGATAGCTGTTTGTTTTCTTCCTCCTTCGGGAGCATTTTTTGTTACTTTGTTGTTTTCTCATTATATATCTTGCTAGTATTCATTTAATTTCGTAGCCCTTTTGGTTACACTCTGCGAAGAGATCTGAGTCTAGTAAAAATAAACCTGTGTGATTTACTATCTCTGCACCTGAGTCCTCATTTCAGTATCAGCCTGACACCTTCATTATGGAACAGTGTCAGACCTAAATGCCATTGCTGTGGATAATGTTAAAATATGCTGTATTGAGTTTAAAGCTAATGAGCTCCAGAATGTGCAACTGTCAAGTTCTGTTCCTCCTGACCGGTGGTGGTCCATTTTTGTGAACTAACCTTAACCTTATTAAGGGTTAACTAAGAAAAGTTGCCTTATCAATTAGGCCACTGGGGCTTCACACATAATACAAAGAGAAAAGCAGAAACACAAAGGGGACGGAATACACGTGGCCACACATTAAAGCGCTGACAGAATAAAAATTATATTGACCTTGGTTTCCTGGAGCTGTGTGAGAGCTGGGGAGCATGTTCTTTACCTGCGTCCCTGCCTACAATCAGGTCAGGGGTGTCTGTGCTACTGGGTATGGTTCCTGGGAAAGTGCACCCTTTCACTAAGATAGGTGGTTGGAAACAGCACTGCCTCAGTATGAACAAACTGCTCCACATGAGTCCTCAATACTCTTCAAAAAATGTGCCATTCCCGAACAAGAGGGGCATTCACGGTGGCCATCACGGAGTCCATGACACCAGGGCAAAAAGACAAATACAGTAACTGCTAAGCACCAGGGGCAACAAATTAGGCTACCTGAAATGAAAAGAAGAGAACACGGGCAGTGAAGCCCTCTGCTATTTATATGCAAGTGAAACACCGAAAGGGAAAACCCACGTACAATCCTCAGGGACACAAGCACCTGCGCCACCACTGACTGTAAATAGTGGAGTCCCAAACTCTCTCCACTGCAGGTCTCAGATGAGGCGAGTGAAGCAAAGAGGAGGAGGCATGTTCACTTGGATGCTTTTCTGGTTGGCGAGCCAAACCTCCTAAGGTCAGTCATGACTGTTGACATATGGTCTCGATGGCAAAGACTGTGACGGTCTGAGTGAGGTCGAAATAGAGCCATCTTTTTGACAGCGTTTATCCAGGATTACTAAAGGTAGGTATCTCACAGAGAGCCTGACTGAGCGTAGTGATACAGGGTTCATGATGAGGGTCATTTGCTATGGTTGGATGTCTCGCTGCCCGCAAATATGGCTTTACCTGTGTAAGTGTGTCGGTCAGAAAGCTGTGGTGGTTACCAGTAAAACGCGACTAGCAGAGGATGGTTTCGATCCATCGACCTCTGGGTTATGGGCCCAGCACGCTTCCGCTGCGCCACTCTGCTGTCAATCACCCCAGATGGGACTCGAACCCACAATCCCTGGCTTAGGAGGCCAGTGCCTTATCCATTAGGCCACTGGGGCTTGACAAGCAAGCCAGTTCTGCATGCACGGAGTGAGTTCTACCATAAAGCGACTATCTGGGGAACACAATATGTGGTTTGAAACAACAATGGCCTCTGGTGCCACTGTGTAACAGAGACAGACAGAATAGAGGATTAGAGACAATGACTTGAACACTGGTACACATTGTTCAACATTGTCCTGTGACATTTTCAGGACTGCAGAGTGACTGTATCAGTTTTTGAACTTCCATATTTTGAATTATCAGCACCTAGTAGATGAGCCGCCAGCTATCTTTAGGCTTAACTCAAGCCCTCCTGTATCACAAAGCGGCTCCCTTTTAACCAGGGTGGATCATGATCTATGCTGTGTGGCTAACCTACCTTCTAACAAACAGCGGGATAGTTTATGACACTAAATGTATTTGGCGATGGTGACTGTGTTGCTTGGTTTAGACCATGTTAAAAGTTAAGAACATAGCCACTGCTCCATAGTGCTACTAGCGGTAAAAAGTTCACAGGGTACCTTTAAACACAAAAACATTTTCCACACCTGCATATTCCTGTGGCCTCATTGGACGATTGATGACCCTCTGGAAGGCAGCTATCCAATCCCGTTGCTCGGCCTCGGTCTCGCAGGCAAACAGGAACTTCCTGTCTGGCGTGACGATGGTGATGCCGTGGTTCCAGTGGTAGCCCTGTGTGGACGGGGGCAACCCGGAGAGCACGGTGTAGCTGTGCTCCTTGCTGCCTATGAACACCTCACCACGGGCGTAGGCATCCTGGGAGACAGAGAAGACAGAGAGAAGGAGGGGAAAAACCTGTGAACAAACAAAGTGATCAGTCAGAAGTAAAATACAGGTCATGAGGGTGCAGATCTCTTCTTACCAGAGGGTCTTTGAAGTACATGAGCCTCCTGTCATCCATAGTAAACCACCTCTTCTTGAAGCCCTCTGTGTGCTGCGGCAGAGCAAGAGAGAGGACAGGAACAAAAGGGAGTCAGTGCACTGCAAACACTTCTCATGCGAGGCCTACAGGGGGTCTGCTAGTGTCAACACACTGAAGCCGAACCTTTCTGTTCAGTGAGCTCAGAATTAAATGTACAAACATCTCGGCAACTAACAGAGCACTGAAGTGAAATAAAATTCAGTATACATATGTATACTGTAGTCGCTATAGCATCCGCTACACTAACAAACAGTGCTTCCCAAACTGAGGGGTGGTCACAAGATAAATCTGATGAGTTATGATATGATGAACAGTATTGATTAAAAAAGTGGTCTGAAATATAAAATTATATGTTTTACAGGCTAATTTTTCTTGTCAAAGAAGAGATTGTACTTTTCAGGCATCAATTTCTCAATGAAGATTTCTGATTTCTCTTTAGAGGTATGGTAGGATCCAATGAGTACACAGCACGCACCTTTGGACCAGTTTTCTCCATAAAGCCTTCCTTCATGAAGTTTCGGGTCAGTTTGGGCACCAGCTGGAGAGGAAAAGACAGAGAACCACATAAAATTAAAACACGCAATATACAGATTTTAGGAATGCATCGCTATCAGACACCTTTGACAATGTTTTTCTCCACAACAAAAAAAAGCTCCACGATAGTGTGTTGTGTGAGTACATCCGTCGCCCTCACCTCCTCATCACTTGCTCCGGGGAAGGCCACCTGTAGGTAGTGAAACCTGGCCGCTCTGATAGCATTGAACCAGTCGACCATTTCCTGCATAAAACAAACACCTTCAGAGACAGCGTGTCCTGCTGGAATTAACCCACTCTCTATTCATAGCATGCATTATCGATACTGAGTGAATAATGTTTGCACATTTTTTCTCGGATTCCAGTGAAGGTATCTTTTCTAGACGGTCAGGTGTAGTCAAAGGCATCTGTGCTGTGTGGATGCTGCAGTGCTGTCGATAACTCCACCACAGAACAAGAGTGACAGCGACACTGAATGAACCCAATGAACTCCTTCTGGAACAGCCTTCAGTAACACGGCTCGGCCAGCAGAGGGAGCAGTGCTATTCCTGTCTGAGGCTCCACTCACTCCCCGAATGGTTATTAATATCTGTCTCTTTCTTATCTCTGATCTCCTCATTTTTGATGAACTCTCTCTCTCTCTCTCACACACACACACACACACACACAGAGAGAGAGAGAGAGAGGTGAGTGGGTGGAGTTTAAATGGAGACCGAGGGCTAACCTTTCTTTTCTACCCATAGCAGGTCTGTGACAATGTAATATGGTGCAACTTAAAGGAAATATTTACGGATTACAAACAGTCTTCTTGTCATAACGCAGCAAGTCTGTTGAACAATTTTAAAAAGTGTTACTCTCTGTCAGTTTTCCCACTCAAGAGGATCCAAGCACTTTTTAAAGGAAATTCTCCAGAAATTAATAACTAACTACACAACTATGCAACTACGATATTTATTCCTTGTTTCTTAAAAACTCAAATAAATAAGTACTTAATGTATTGGCTAAGAACATCTGTCCCTTTTTCCCTATCATGAGTTCCAAATTATATAGCAGAGGATAGAGAAAACCTCTTCGGAATTTCTACAGAAATTATGGGACCAATGAAATGAAGTATTACAGCATTTACAAATCATTTCCTAAAGGTTTGCTGTTTGCCCTACAGAAATAATAAGAATATTTTGATCACTGATTTACTGTAGATACAAGGATGAAACAAAGAATAAAAGATGCACTCATTTGTATTTCAGTAGGCAAACGCGTGTGAAATGGATTCATATGTGAGTGTCGAATATGTACAGGATTGACATTTGGCGTCCATGACTGTGACCTTATTGTTCCCCTCAAGGAAGCACGAAGCTCTGCATGAAGCTCAGCACAGCGCAGACTGATGATAGCATGGGGACGGTATGCTCAGACCCTGCAGATAGATGCTGGGGTGGATGTGGGGCTGATGTTTGATGTCCACAATGGTGGCACACTGTAGCAATCACAGCCTTTTTGTCCCATAGCCCCCCAGTGTTTGAACAGAAAGACAATTCCTACTCTTTTCACTGAATGTGGATGTAGACACCTCTGAAGTAAAGCTACATGTCAGCACTTCACTCTCAGAGCACAAAATGTGTCATTACCCAAATTCTTTGTGACTGCACTGTACGTAGCACCTGAAGCCACTCATGCTACAAATGAACAGTTTTGGAAAAAAGTCAAGAGGAAATTAATTGTTAAGGGACATTTCCACCTCCGAGGGTATTTAGTAAAGCAGACAGCATGCATATAATACCACTAACTCTGTATTAGTGCACTGTATTACTGTAATCTGACTTGACATGGAGCTTATAAGACACTTAAAAACACTCCAGATGTTTTTTTAAAGGGAAATATGTGCAGTGATACAATTCCCAAGTGTGTACACATGCAAATAAGTGACTGTGTACCTTAGCATCACTGTGGTAAACAAAGATGTTCCTTGTGCTGTTGTCTTTCAGGTAGGTGATCTGCAGGCCGCAGGGGTTGCCAATCTTGGCCGGTTGGAAGGTGGCATTGAGGGTCTCGATTTTCATCACCGCTTTGGGATCCCTGGCCTTGGTGGAGGAGGACGTGAACAACAAATAGGACACAGTCAAAGCCTCATATTCTCAGCTTCTACCAGTGGAATTTTACAACCGGTAACACCCTTTAAAATCATCTCGCTTACATCCTGCTTGTTGAAGTATTTCAGCGCCCCCTCCCTCTCCGACAGGATAAACTTTCGGCTGAGAAACTGACCGTTGTCTCTTCCTCGTTTCCATAGAAACCCCTCTCGGTACCCTGGGCAGAGAGGGAGGGAGATAGAAAAAAAAGTGTGCGGTTGGGAGGCTGGTATCAAAAACCCATCAGAGCAGATGAGAGATTAAACGGAGGAGGCATTTATCACAGTAATGGTGAGATGTTGTAACTGGTTGGTGTAAGATGATCCTTCAGTTAAGCAGAATCAAAAATCGTTTGAAATCGCATTTAGAAGAGGAGCAAGAGAAAGGAGATGAAGAGAGAGAAAACATAAAAACCAAGAGGCAAATAGACAAGAGATGTAGCCTGAAACAACACACACACACACACAGATTTTATTGTGTCTGTACCAAAGAACATCCTTTCCCATGTTAACGATATGCTATTTATAGCCAGCAATTTCTTCTTCTTCTTCGGTCTATTTTGGTAAAAAGCTCTGCCAACACTGCCTCCTTTCCTCTCTTGTCTCTTCTATTTTGGTCATGCTGTGAAGTGTTTTCTTTCTAATCTGGATCTATTTTTGAGGCTTGATGGGAGAAGACTCTCGAAGCACAATCATGTGGCGCTCCAGAGAAAGGACTCATTTACATTTCAGCTATCTGACGGATGACGTTATCCAGAGTGTTTTATAATGAGTGCTGATTGTAGAATAAACTTGCGCTGAAAATGGCTGAGAAAGGGATGAAAGAGGAGTTAATTTGAGAGGACTCTGCATGAAGACACAGAGAAGTACAGAATAACAGAAATGAAACTGTGAAAGCTGTAGATTTGCGTATGGAAGAGGAAGTGATGGATGAGAGGAGAGATAAGTAAAAGCATTTTAAAGGGTTGATTTATCCAAAATACAATGCTTAAAGTGGTATCCAAACATGTAGATAGTTTTCATTTCATTCATTCATTATTACAAATTATAATAATAATAATTATTATTATTATTATTAGTGGCACGAGGCAATTCATTCAAACTTTAAAATGTAGATAATTTTCTGCTCAAAATGAACCTCGGCTCACTTTTTGATATCTCTTACGGTTTTTGATCCCTGACCATTTGAAGACCATAAAGTTTCTAAAAAAAATGCTCAGAATTTCTGCCCCTAGAGTGGGTGATGTCAACAGCTAGAGTGCGAGAGAGAGAAATCCCCTGAATTTTTTTTTTAATTGCCGTAAACTCCAAAGGGTGAATAGGAGACACATAATTTTTGGATCCTTTTGTAGACAAACGTCTCTTCTCGCCTCTGATTTCAATTTTAAAGGGTTAGCCCCCCACCAAATTTAAATTAAGAGGGATTTTGCACCAGCTGCCCTGCTCTGCTGCTCCACGTATGCCAATACTCCATGCTCCATGTAAGGTGTGCTCCAACACACCTGATTCAAATGCTCAGCTCGTTACTGGGCTCTGCTGAGGCCTGATAACGAGCCATTCATTTGAATCAGGTGTGGTGGAGCAGGGATACATGCAGGGCACTGGTACTCCAGGACGAGGCTTGAGAAACAGTGGTATAGATAATAATTATAATTATTAATAATAATATTATTATCATTATTTCTTTGGTAAAATGGGGCTCCATTGAAAACGATTCACTGTGAGGTCTATAGAATATTCACCCATCAATTAGGAATATTTTTTCTGGAAAACACTAAATAGCAGTAATTGCAATTTGGGTGAACTAGCCCTTTAATTAGAACTTAACACAGCATTGTTATTTGAATTCATTAATTATTGTTTGGGCCACTTAAGAATGGTAGAACAATCTGTAACCACAACACTGACATGTTATAACCTTATAAACTTGGCATATCAGCAAACAGTTGCCTACTTTCACATCCAGCAGACACGGAGCCACACCAGCACTTATTTGAAGCTGTGTCTCTGGCCACCTGATGAATGTCAGTCCAATATTCAGACTCCTTTAAGCTCTGTTTTGGCCTCTGTCAACTCCTGAGGGAAATATCTGGCTCCTTAGCTGCTACACTAATGCGATCAGTGAGAGTGACTCAGGATAGTGAAGTTGCGGAAAACTGAAAGAAGAGCTAAAAGGAGCTGCGGTGTTATGTGGCGATTCTTTCTGAGTTTGCCACTATGAGCAACCTCAGTGATTTCCTCTGACCCCTGTGGGTTGACGTGGAATATTCCTTGTATCATAATTTAATCCTTCACATGTCTGTTTACACACGGTTTCATTCTCCTGCCATTGATTACCTGTCATCTCACCCTCTGCACTCTCTCCACTCCATCTATTTGTGTGTGTGTGTGTGTGTTTGTGCATCTTTGTGACTTTCTAAGACGAAACATTCACCTACACTGGCATTACCTCATCGATCAATAGCCCTCCTTGTCCCCACCCTCGCCTCCTTCCCTGACACTCCCCCTATCCTTTGCATACGGATCAATATTAACATTGGCCGCTGTGAAGGCCAGGTTACTGCCAGTAGTCAATTTCAGCTGCCCACTCACGCACCCACACCCACCCACCCACACACACACACACACATGCATATGCATCTCACGATGAGTGATGAATAGAACATAAATGCACAAATAGAGATGACAGAATGACTCATATTACTATACTCTGTCTGCATGTGTGTGTGTGTGTGTGTCTGTGTGCACGGTGCTCAACTGCAACAATAAACAGATGAGGTCACTGCAAGCCAATCAGAAATGTATACAAGTAGACGTGCATCCTACACCACACACGCGCACACACACACACACACACACACACACACACACACACACACACACACACTATGTTTCCATTACTTCTGGGGACATTACATATACGAACAGACACACACATTCATTTCCCTGAGACTTACCCAAACCATAACCATAACCACTACTTGGCTAGCTCTAACCCTAACCTTAACCCAAGTCTTCATCCTAAAATTTTATGATTCACATTATGTGTACTTACTTTTGTTGAGTCCCTACAGTGTAAGTAATACGCATAAACATACACACACACACACACACACACACAACCAACCAACCAAACAAGCAAAAACACACAGAGGGCTCTATTCTCTGGCATTGACAATTACAGTGTCACTGCTTGAATATAACAACTGCACTTTAAACTGAAATCATACACAACCACTTAGAAGAAGAGGGATGAAAATGAATGCTTGAAAGTCGGCGATGGACGTTTCAGGATAATTGAATTCCAGCTACCGGCATCCACCGGGAAATGTTTGTGCAAGGAGTTTTCAAGGTTCTGCTTATCGAAGGGTAAACAATGCAAGACTGACACAACAACACACCAGCCGTTTCAGCTTTTTTCCCTCACTCAAACTCCATAAGGGTGCTTGTGCATGCATGAACTTGTGCCTGTGTTTTTGTTCTTTCTATACAATGCCCTTATACCTGAGCCAACACATTTCCTGCTACAAAGTAATCTGTGAATGAATTTCTTTTTTTTTTTGAGTTTTTTCCAACTGCAGCTTGCATCATTAGAATACATCAGCAGTAATGACAATGACAGCAACAAGGTAACAGTCCATATAACATAATAACATGTCCACTTGATGCTATTTACATTCAGAAAATCATTCTGAATATTAGCTATCAAAGTATATTTATAAGATAATTATAGAAAATCATGAAATTAAAACACTGCCCAGCTGCCTACATGATGGTGGAAGTTGCAGTGTTTTAGTAATAGGGCTGGACGAGAAGATATGTGTGTATTACTCAAAATGCCAGCTTATTCCTTCAGTGGAGATTTATTTTTTTACATAGCTGAGACCAATGCACATTAAATATTCAAGTTGTGTGGCGATGTTTTGTTTCATTCGGAGGGGGCACTAATGAGGAAATCAGCCGGGTTGAGGGTCTTCACAGGTGCAATAATACAAACATGTTAGTATGCACATACCTGCAGAGTAAGGCTCCTGCTTTTCGATAAACTCAAACTCATTCCTCTCGTACTTGGCTCTGATCCACTGCTCCCTCAGCAGCCTGGAGACGGAGAAAACCACACACATTTAGCTTCCACCTCAGTGACACACTCACTGAATGCCGTATTCAACACACACACACAGTATGAAACCATTTCTACACAGTATTACTTTTTAATACACAGACATTAAAAAAATCAGTATCAATCAGTATTTTGAATGACTGATTTGTTTATTTAAGCGTCCTGCACCATGTGGTGTCCAGCCCATATGGGCATACACGACACTAGACAGTGACAACAGCCAGGATGACAGCATGACAAATCATAATACACAAGTTTGAAAACAGAACATTTCAAGACTTAAATTTCCCTGACGACAACGTCTCATTCTGTTGGTTACAGAGTTCTCTGTCTTAATTGTCATGCATTTTCTATAAATCTTGCTGACAAAAATCTCCTCATTAGAGAGCCTACTCAACATAGTTGGGCAGTGAAATAGAAAATTTAATTCATCTTCAACCACACCAAGATCACAAAAACACACAGAAAGTGATCTTCAGGTATACCTTTATATCTGCCTACCTCAGGCGTCAGTTCTTCTCTCTGCTTTCTCGTTAAATTAAATCTTACATAAGGTTCGGTGATCTTCAATCTGAACATAGTTTCTGAGCTTTCACTTATTCCAAATCTCTTCTTCCTATCGTTCCTTATGTATCTTTAGTAATCCTGTGTGACTACATTTATATCACACTGCAAATTAACCCTGAGAATAAAATGCAAATCATTAAGAGCAGAAACATGTCTAACTGTGTGCTTTATCCTGGTTAAAAGTCTTTTTGGTCTGCCTTTCCTTTAGCAACTAAACTGAACAAAGCCAAACTATTTCACATCTAACAAATAAAACTGAGGCAACCATTGACTTACTAAGTTTTGAAAAATAAAGAAAAAAAAACAAGGTCAGGACACAATTTAATCTTATTTATTACAGACCGCAACGCTCTCCCTGCTGACTCTGCCAGTACTTTCATTCCCTCACAAAGGCTCATATTTCAGTCAAGAAAAAACCAAAACATTTATAAGAAGTGGTGTACTTTTAGGGCATTGATCCAAACTCAAGTATATGGTTGCTCTACTCTGCACAATCTGTGTTTTTTCACTGTTATCATAAAATACGTCATACTCAAATGGACAAACTAACCCTGGTATTTTGTCGACAAATATGAATCCATAGTGTTTGGAGCTGTCAGTACATCATCTGAAAATGTACCAGTGAAGACAGATGACGACCATCTGCATGTCTGCTGGTAGCGTTTAACAAACAAAACTGTTTATAGCAATCTTTGGTTGTAGATTCATATTTAACACACATATGAGTGGTATCAATCATCTCAAGTAAGAAAAAGTGTATTTCGCAATGTGTTGAATGTTGATTAGCAGAGCATTAAGCTTCTTTTGAACACTTTCCCTGCGGTTCCTGACAAGACACTGACTAAACTGAGCAATGGAATAACCCTTGAACACTCACAGACAAGCATCACATTGCACATAAAGTGTCAAACATCACTGCCTTCGCTTCCACAGTTTCTACCGAAGCTGCATAAAAAGGAAGCAATCTCAATTTTAGACCTTGTTCCTCTCCAGTGTGAGGAGAAACAAATGGCAACAGTCGCCACATCACCATGCCAACATAGCTCTCTCATCCTGTTTCCCTCTCTCAGTCTCCGCTTCCAGGCTCCAAAGTGCTTTCATCCTCTCCTTCTCCACGCATTTCTCCCTTCATGTGGCCCTTTTCTTTCACGAGTAGAAATAGAACAACCGCTCTATGAGCATCAAGGAGTAAGATGTCTTAATCTTCGCAGACTTCCTTGAATGACACCTTCTGGTGACACAGGAACCACACTAAGCCCTGCGGTTCTCAGGGGAGTCGAGTCAGCGAACACGAACAGACACCATGGCACGCACACTAAGACAGAAACTTATCTCTCATCTAGGCGTTCTCTCGCTCGACCATTCTTGGTTCTGTTTTTCTCTATTTTGATCAACTTGTTTTTGAGGGAGGCAGACACAGAGAGAGGTGGATGGACAAGCCTAAAATGCACAAGAAAATCAGAAGTGTCGCAACCTTGATTTATAAAACCAAAGCGCATGATATCGGAAGAGGAAGAACAGAGGAAAAAAAACAAGTATGTTGTATGTATGTTTGCTTGTACAGAGAATATTGATGAAATGCAAATGATTAGTGTTGTCAAAAAGGTTTTAGCTTAATTAATCCACTGTGACTCAAAGGTCTTAACATGAAATAGTCCACAGGGGCTTTTTATAGGCCTTTTATACACACAAAGAGAAAGAGGAAGTCATATTTAAGTGACATAGACAGTGCGAGGTGTGAAACAGTACACTAAATACAAATTCACAGTCACAATGTCCCACTGCACAGCATGGTGCATCACTTTGGCACTCGCACAGCAAGCAACCGCATTCAGCTTTTTCTTTTCACCCTGAGTTGCAGGCAGTGTAGGCAGAGAGATGTGGAGCTCAAAAAAGGCCAGTGGTATATAAAGAAATAAGACTTTCAAGCTGCACAAACCAAAACCTTTCTGCTAACAGTTAATCAAATGGTTGTTATGTACCATGTATGTAATGCACCCACAGTTAATTAGCACTCGACTCTGCAAGTATCATCTTTTGCTTAGACTTTTGGTTTTAAGGCCTGCAACTTTACTGTTTTCAACTCAAAACCTCTAAAAAACCCACTGTACACGACCTGTTCAGCAAGAAATAGCAGAAGGATCAAATTAGCGATTAGCAAGTGAACACAGTGGAGCACAGACAACACAACACAACAGTTGATGGAGACCAAATCAGAGCGAAAAGAAATTCCTTTCTGGGCTGCAGGGGATTTTTCATTTTTTGTTGCAATACTGCAGGTGACTTTTTCACAGCAGACATTTTGAGTTGCCAAGCAGAGGTGTTACCAATAATATTAACGATGGCTCTGTTCAGCCGTCATTCATGTTATTATTTACGTCTGGGCTTCTCATGCTATTAAATACATGCCAAATTTGTCTTCCATGAAAAAGGCAGTCATGTAGCCTAGCTGTAGCCAGCTAGGTCCTGTTAGCAATAGCACCTACCTGTAGCCAGCTGGGTACTGTTAGCAATAGCACCTAAATGTAGCCAGCTGGGTACTGTTAGCAATAGCACCCAACTGTAGCCAGCTACGTCCGGTTAGCAATGGCAGCCAAAAAGGACACACTACACACAACTCTCTATCTTTTTACAACTTAAAAAAGAAGAAATAGTAGTCATAATAGAAGTGAACTTGTAAGTCACCTTGATATTTTGTGCAATATAGGCTATATTACACAGTGATACAAAACACTGATAATGTTACAAAATTACTTTATAAGTATGCAAAAAAAGGAGATAGCTATGAAGTGAATAATGTAGATTAAGGATAAGGTAGATCCGGCACTAAACTGTTTTATGGGCCAGCTATCTTTAACACTGGCCTGTGCTCCAAAACACTTGAAGTATGGGCAGTCAGCTCAGTTCGCCTAAGTGAAGTGTTATCTGTTAGCTAACTAGCAAGTAGGCTAAATCAATTAACACATCTGTTCTCCTTTCAAACCACAGAAGTGCACTGCTTCTGTAACATCTCATTATGACCGTGTTAAACATGATACAAGGCTGCAGTCTGTGTGTTTTGAAAGACTGAGTACTTACTTGCAGTCAGTGTGTGTTGGTCTGTAGTAGAAAGCAGGAACCTTCTGCTCATATTTGGCCTTGGCGGCACTGTTTCCCATAGCAGCCATCAACTGCAAAACAACAACACAACCTGGTGATCAGTACTGTTCACAGTCAAGTACTCACTTCAGGAGAGTATACAGTGTCCACAATGCCGCATTTAATGTGTTGAGAGCGAATGGAAAGCCAGATACATTTTATCTTTACCAGTTGTCAACCAGCCACATTTTAGAGGTATTTTATTTTGGAAATGCTTCTATCAGGTAAAATTCTGTGGTGCAGGTGAATTTGGGAACGTTTCGAGTGGATCTACAATGTGCAGCTATAATAACAGTCATAAAAATATCATTCATTTTTTCTGATTTTACAGAAATTGTAGTTTTTATCATGCAGACTCCTTCTCTTGTCACTTGAATTTACAACAAAAAGTAAAAAAGAAAAGAGCCTAAAACATAGGATATCTTAGGTATGACAGAACTTCTTCAGATGACAATGAGGCCCCTGCATCGCTACGGGATTAATTGTGGAAGTGGCGACACTGCACCGGGTCGTGTCTGCCTTCTGCCCTCACTCCCTCCATTGTGCGTTTCATCCAAAGATAATCCCTGTGCCCAATCCAGCTGGCTGAATCCCAAAACGCGCCTCTCTTATCCTCTAAGGGGCTCTGGAAGGGATGCAGCACTGTGGCGTTTTATTGTGAAGGTCAAATAGCAGCAGGAGATTCAACTAAAATACAATCCTAAAAGAAAGTCACGGAAATTAACATTTGACACACCTGCTGCCAAAATGTGACGCATTAGACACCTCGGACGTGACACAACCTCTGCTCAGGATCCACTTTATCAGGTACGCCTTGCCTTTATGCAAACTGCTTACTATTCCAGACAGAAGCAAGCATCTGCAGAGCATGTCATTCACTTACTGTTCAATAAAAAAAACAAATCTTCTTGATAATATGATTCACATGGCAACATCAAATGAGACGGAGAAGTCTGGTTTCTCCTCTCTACCGTGGTATCAAATATAAAATGAAGAGCTGGGGTCTCATTTATCAAAACGTGCATACACCCACCTTCACGCAATAAGAATTATGAATCTCATTTGTTCTACATCCATCTGCTCGTGCACATGCAGGCTCATTTACATACAAAATGCCAAATATGGTCAACCAAATCCCTTTGATTGTCTTAGCAGCCTTAATGCAAAGTTGCTTGATGTGCAGCAACAAAGATAAAAACAAGAAAAGCATCACAGGCTATGAGCATCCCTGTGGGAAAGCTTCCCAGCATGCAACGAGGCAATGGATGGACGTTCCCTCCTTCAATAAATCAGATATGTGTGGTACATATGTGTGGAGGTGTGAGACCTAAAACCTTAAGCTTCATATATGGTTTCATTATGTTTTAAATATGTCCCACCTTTTCATCAATGGAAACTTTTTTCTATTTTTTTTGTTCTCAGTCAGACATTTCAAGTCATTTTATATAGTTTTTTCTTATCCAAACAGAATTTTCCCATTGCTCTTCTTCACCTCCTGTTAAAGCTTCTGTCATCCTGTTTGCCTAGAAAATCGCTGGAAATTCATATTCAGATTCAGAAAACCTTAATTGATCCCCACAGGAAAAATTGCTTTGTTGCAGTACAAGTTGCTCAACACACAGTTTGAAGGAGGGACAAAATACTTCAAAAGGTAAAAAAAAAAAACATGCTTATTAATTTTAAGAAAAACAAGAACTATGTCTTTCCTTCAGCTGTCACATCCCAGAGACCTTTGGGTTGACAAGGATTAGGAAAAATCTGCAGGAATTTAATGACGTTATTATTGCAAGTCAACATGAAGCAAGACCCCCGTGGGACATTTTTGGCACCTTGTTCAACACACGACGCTCCTACCAAGAACGAGCGAGGTGCAGCTAATAAAGTGAATCCTCTTGTGGCTGTTAGACAAAAGTGCCTCCTCTGGTTGTGGATGTTTTATTGGAATGGGACGGCTCCAGAAATCTCAGCAATAAACTCTGGCACCTCAAAGTCTTATCTCTTAACTCTCCCAGTGCTGCAATGACAGAAGGGAAGATTTAAGACAAACAACACAAAGCCCTCACCTTTTTTCCTACACTGCAATCAAATCCCGTCCGATCATTTATACTCTTGGACCGTTAATGCGTTCTTGCAAGTCAAATCCTCATTACATCCCAATTACTGTCCTCTCACACTCCCAACCACCCGTTTTTCCACATGAGTCATACCAGCATCACCTCCCCCAAAGTCCTTTTATCACCCAGTAGTCGTGTTAAGCACTGACCCATTCAAGGGACAACTTCACTCATCCGCAGCGTAGCAAAAGCACATTTTTGACCAGCAGTACAATTTTGCACAGAACTCATACTTCTTGCTGACGTACATTTCTGCTCGGGGGGCATGTTTGCAAGTCACACAACAGCTCAGCTTCTTTTTACACACAGGGGAAAAGTGTGAACTGTCTCGCTAATGGAGCGATTCTTCATTGATCCCCGGGAGGAAGTTCTCTCCTTCCAGAGGGAGGTCAGATGTCAATGTCAGCTGAAGATCATGTTCTTGAGCAGAGGACAAAAGACGTGTCGATCAATGGAATCAAATCCTTTTTAACTGCTGCTTCGGTTTAAAAAAGCATTTCTTAACCTGTATTTCATGACATGTTTCTCTGTGCTGCATTATTTCCTGTCATATTGTTAAGAAAATGTCCCCTGACTGGGCTGTTGCCATAGCAACAAAAAAAATAATAGCTTTCCACTCTGTATTTAATTTTTTTTGTCTGCAGCGTACACACATTCATACCATTCACATGTTAAATATGCATGATTATGTTGCTTGTACTGGGATTTGAACACAATTATGATGCAGACTTAAGAATTATATTTGGCCTCACGCAAAAGCCGCTCGCGCAAAGAATCTCGTTCTTAATGGGATAGGTCAACATTTTGGGAAATATGCTTATCCACTCTCCAAGATTGGTACCAGTAACTTCCTGGAGTCCCTGCTGGTTGCCTAGCAACTGGTCTCACCCAAGAAATAGCCTGGCGTATAAACACCTTTAAAACCATGTTGCTTTTACACTTTGGTTTTTGTACATATGAAACAAACAAGATAGATGTGTTAATTAGTGAGCTTCAGAGGTGCTGGTAGGCACATTCTGTTACCTTTGCACAGCGCCAGGCTAGTTCTTATCTTATCTTTATGCTTCTTTTAGGCCGCTGGCTGTAGCTTCATATTTACCGTGCAGAGGCATCCATAGCATGTATGCTCTCACCTCATCTTTTGCAAGAAAGCACATATTTCCCAAAATGTCAAACTATTCCTTTGAGCACAATGTACAGGTGGTTTATGACTACACTTACCACCTGCCGGTTGAACCAACCAGTCCAGTTGCAGTTTACATCCGTGTCTATCCACACTCAAATAATATATGTAGTGAAGTCTTTGAAGGAGTTTAATAAAAGTGTATTTTTTTGCGAAATGGATCGTTATATTGACATTTATGATTCCAGTGAATCATTTTCAGTCAGGAACCTGCTGTCTTCACTTGAGGATTATTGTTCCAGAGGATCCAGAACAGGGGACTGACAGAGAGCTTCATCACATGGTGCAACAACATCACCTGAAGCTCAGTGTCAGCAGAACCAATGAGCTTGTGGTGGACTACAATGCTTCAAATATGGATGCTGCTGCAAAGAAGCTACAAATTGAAAACCTGGATGCTTCACACACATCTTCAACCCGGCAGCACAATTCAGTATCGGACCAAAGGTGAAATCTCCCCTTCTGTTCCTGAATGATGGTGTTGAAGAATGGACAGAAAGGTGTTTTTGCGAACATTAAGACATCACAGTGAAGCTAACCTTTGATTTTTGGATATAAAATGATGTCTTATCCCAGACATTTGTGCAAATTTTTGTATGAATTCTTGAGTGATGGCCAAAAACACGTTTTTTGAGGTCACAGTGACCTTTGACGACGATCTTTTTGTGCCAAATTCTCTTACTCCTTCAGCAGCTGCGGTGTCTTTCTGCAGATCAATGTCCAGCTGAACATCTTCTGTTGCACCTACTGTGCAACATTCTCAACTCCATCTCCATAAACTGCTTATTTTTTAGCATCTAGCTTCATGTCAGGCCATTCTTTCTATATTCCTGCCACAGTGCAGCATTGCTCTGACACCATTGGCAGCTGTATCGTCAATATTTTCTAAATAATATATGACGACTGACACCAACAGGACAGAAAAAATGTTCTGCATGAAGCCTAATGTCTCAAATTTTGGCATATTTATTCCATTGTTGGAATAAGGTAAAGTGAGTCCAGTCAAATATCAACTGTCAGCAGTTCACTGAGAGACGGGGGAAGCGCTGTTTTATTTGAATGTGTGCATGTTTTCGATATATTTACTGTAAGTGGAGACTTGGTGATGTGAGTACAATGCAAGTTAACCTCCTGCCCTACCTCCACCTCACTGGCATCCCACGTGTCCTGCACAGACTTGACCCGACTGATGTGGGGGATGCTCCGGTGAAGGAGCGAGCAGGCCTGGCAAACAAACACACCCAAAGTCAGCGACGCCCAGTCCGGCTCTGCAGGACAGAGAGGGAGAGAGTAAGAAAGGGAGGGAGAGCCGGGGGAATGAAAGAGGAATGACGCAGGGAGGTGAAAGGGGTGGACACAGAAGAGAGATAAAGGAGGAGGGGTGAGAAAATGTGGTCGTAAAAAGCGCCGCAACAAAGAGAACAGCAGCTCAAGGTTCAGGCTATAAATACTGAAAGTGCTGATGCTGGCGCTGTTAAGAGGTAAGAGGAGCAAAGTAAATGAAGCAAATATTACAAGGGACTCCGGTTGAGTGTGTCCCCGCTCGTAAAGGAGACAGGGCAGCAAAATGTGATTTTGGGGAAATCCTATTTAGCCTACTGACAGGAAACAGACCGCCTGAGATCTGATCAGAAGTCAGCTGAGGTAGTTATCAGGTTAGTTACATCACCAGACTCCAAAATACACTTTGACACACCTACTCTATGAGCCCATGCAATGTTTTATGCTTTTATGCTTAGGCAAGAAAAACAGAAAAGTACAAAGACACTCCCTGACGTGCATGCACACACACATACGTGCACACACACACCTGTGCATCATCTCTAAAAAGACCATATGCCGTTCAATGCCAACGTGAGCGCGTGACTAAACACTAACAGTCTCATCAGCAGTCAGACAGAATGTGCAAATAAAAAAAGAGTTTTTTCTCTCCCTGCAATGTGATTCAGCAGCAGCATCAGCAGCATCCGTGGGTGTTCAGCAAAGGTACATTTGAGTCACTGTATCACACGTAGACTTTGATTCTGTCCATGCAAATCAAGCTGTCGAAGTCAAAGACGCAGTGTGTCGAAGGCAGTGACGGAGTGTCGTGAGAACATGGTGTCAGAAAACGAGACGGAGAAAGAGAGCGAGGTGAAAATGCAGATCGGAGCTCTGCACTGAATGCAGAGATAACCTGATTGGTAGGAATTAAAGCTCAGTGGGTACATACAAGGATGCATATTCAGAGCACAAGTTAGTCAACTGCTAATAAAAATGACGTCAATCCTGGTCCAAATATCATGAACTAGTGTGAAACAGTTAGTTGATTAAGGACGCGAGGACGAGCAGAACAGTTTACAGCCACAAACCCAGCACGCTAAACCAGTTTGTTCTCCGTCCCTCTCGCAAACACACACATTAACACACATCTTTGTCCCCCAAAGACCCCTGCTGGTTCAGCTCCAAGACAGAGAATCAGTCAGTTGAATCCAAACAACAAACTAAACGCAAGTTACGTCCAGTTTTCATCTAGCACTGTCATCAGGTCAAACAAAATGATGCCCGTAATTAGCATATGCCAGCATTTAACATGCTAAAATAAGATGGTGAACACTGTACCTGCTAAAAATTAGCCCATTAGCATTATCGTTGTGAGCATGTTAGCATTTAGCTCAAAGCACCACTGTGCCTCCGGCCTCACAGAGCTGCCGGCATCACTAAAGACTCTTTAACATGCTTATTTAGGAGTTGTGACAAGGATGTGCGTTTTTATATTTGTATGGTTTAGAATTCAGCTTTAAACGAGACCTCAAGCAAACCTTTTAGCTACACTCAGCCTTTAATATCAGCCGTCAGTGTGTTAGCCAGGCTCTAATCATGCTGGAAGATGTGTGTGTGGAGCCTCTTTTCCAGTGTTTTTGCACACATGTTAACACGCATGGTGTGTGCACAGCCACAAGCGACTGAGAGCGCAATGCTTTTGACGGGCAACGCACTGAAGTCACCACATTCACTCTCCATCTCAGCCTCTCTGCAGCTGCCATTTCTCACACAAGGAGGCCCTCAGCGTGGTGCACCGCAGCCATGTGAACACACACACACACACACATGCACACTGAGAGTGCGTAGTTCTCAAGGGAATCATAAGAGAGCCAACAGAGGGAGAAAAGAAATACTATTCATGCATTTGTCCGTCCTCTTGAGGCTGGGGAAAGCATGGACGGAGATGCCACAGAGGCTGACGGGGGAGCAGCAGAGGAGAGGCGAGGTTCAGAGCTGAGGAGCCGATGGAGGAGGAGAGGTAGGAGGGATACGGTAGGAAGGGAAGCGGGAAGAGCTGGGTTCTTAATGATGCAGAGAGAGATGATGCGAGCTCACAAGATCCCCCGAGGGTGTTACTGCAATCTACCATAATCTTCTGCTGATTGATCTCTTTTAACCCATGACAAGACGGCAGCATTTCAATAAATGTCAACTCATCTCTTAGTCGTTCTGGATCGTGATCAAACAGAAGGGATGGCACTTTGATGCGAAGGAATCAAACCTCTTTTTTTTTTTTTTTAAATCTATTACATGTCCTTTTTGCCAGCAATACACATGCACACACAAATACACTCCTACACACAACCCTGCTGACACAAAAACACACAACCAGCCATTCAGCGGTGAGGTCATCGCTGTCTGAGTCAGGCCTTGCAGAGAGGCAGACAGCACTCATGTGGATTACTGTGGCCGCATGACTAACTAACCACACACACACACACACGCATCGGCGCACACGCACAGGGCTTCCTCCTCTACATGTAGGTAGAAGATGTCTCTCAACAGGATTACTGTGAACAACAGATGCACGGTCGTAGCAGACGGGACGCGGAGATCTCCTGATGTAGTGCGACTCTGTGACATACGCCGTTCGAGGCGTGCTCGTCAAAGGGCTGCTGCATCCTGGCTCCGTCTCCGAGGAGTTGTTGAGAGGAGAGCCAAGTTCTGCAGGAGTTGCGGGGCTCGTTTGGCGGAGAGACAGCGGGGCTTTTGACGAGGTTGAAGAAAGAAGCGCCTGTGGCGTTACTGCAGGGCAGATGCAGGAGAAATGAATGAGGTGGCATTTACACAAGGGCGGCCCCTGTGCCCGTGAGCATTCGCGGGCACTTTTCCGCATCTGCAGCAGCTCATTCGTACGTCTGGACGCGTATGCACATCAGTCTGTCAGCGGCTGCATCACGGTGGGGGGTTAATGACAACACAGCAGGGCCAGCTGAGGTTGTGACCCTCTCATTTGTGGGCAAAACCCCTTAGGCACACGCTAAGTATTTTATTTCTCACAGTCTTCCATTTGGCTTCACTCAGGTTTAACTCTGTGTGAATCTGGCTCAGTAAAACATTAAACATGCCCTTCATAAGAAAATCTTCAAGGTTTTCTTCATTTTTAAACACATTAATTCACACATTAATTACCACCATTTATCTCAACAATAATCATACTAGTCTACATGTAACGACAGAATATTTCTCCTCTCTTGTCTTTATTTGCATATTCGGTATTAAGGTATTCCAAAAGTGATGGAAAGTAATCAAGTGATGTCAGTAAAGCAATTGGTAATTGTATTGGAGTACATTTTTAAAGCAACCCTCCCAAACCTGGTTATATGGAGAGAGGTAGTAGATAGTCTGATCATTACGAGGCAGGTTCTCACAATGTCTCCCAATGGATTTTGTGTGCTAGTGACGCGTGTCCATGCTTCTGACTCCGTTCACACGGCTGTTGCGCTTTAAGTGTCGTGTATGCATTTTACCCCACACCCTGACCCAGACCCTAAAGACACTTCGGCGTAAGTCGCATTCAGTAGATTTGAATACTAAGTCATTTGAGCGCTATCGTGCAGTCTCCAAGAATGCAGCATGCAGACATGGAGCGCTGCAATGGTTCGGGCAGAGCGCTGACCTCACTCTTGCATTAGCTGATTGGCATCAGCAGCTTCATTCATGCTTCACCCTCCGTGGCTCATTCATCAGCTGCTTGGCTGCCATTTCACAGAGGTGTGCGGCACCGCCGCTACGGCCCACTGCTCTCGGCCTCCCATCTCCAAGTAGTAGAAGGCAGAGGTATGATCACAGTGTCCCGTCGAAGGTGTTACAGGCTGTTATTCCCACAATTAACTGGTTTTTATCAAGACGCTGTTCTCCAACTTCCCCCTTCTAAAACACTGAAAACTCATGCGGAAAGCCACGAGTGGGCAGCCATGCAGGAGCCTGAACCCCCTCCTATCTCATCAGAGTTCCTGCTGTTCAACAAACACCTTCCTCACACCTCCGAGGACCGCTGAGGCTTCTCTCTGGAGGGAATAACTCGTTTGCGCGTCCTTAGCGAAGGGCAGAGCCGCAGTGCTGCTGAGCTACAGAAGAAACCCTGCCGTATAAGCTCCCAGCTCAGCCTCTCAGCACTCTCATCTGAGGGGGGGGGGGGCAAAGGTAAGGAAGGGCAGAGTAAGAATGACGAAGCACAAAAAATGCACAAGCGGTGTGGCCAGTTTGTGTGTTTTCGGACCAATTAGAGCAGGTCTGCTTAGTGGGTGTTGTATCGGCGATGGGACGATAAGGCAGGGCCGAGGGAGGACGGCCGGGTTACTGCTGATGATGTGACAGTCTGTCTTTACTGTCAGCCTGCAGATTCACACACAATAGAGGGATTTCATGTGATGTAATGCAGCGGCCATATTGGCGGTTTTCTGCTTGTGCAAAATAAGTTCACCAGTGCAGCGATCTTGAAGCTTTCCTCAAGGAAAAATTAGCTTTTGCTTTGCCACAAGGCCCCCCGACCCAGCCAGTTTCTTCAGGTTCTTCCCTTTTCTTTCCTTTTCCATGGATGTTACAAATGTATTTAGCAATTATTTGCACGCAGCCACTTTAACAAATGGATCTTCATGACTGAGAAACAATTATGACGGACAAAGCAGGGCAGTAAATGATCACATGTAATTAGGGTGATGTAATCAGATTACAAGCAAAGGTAACTGTCATTAACCTCAATTAGCGGAACTGGAGGAACTGAACAAACAAACATTTAGAGATGATCAACAAATAAGTCATCTCAGACTGAGACGACAATGCTCACATCCATCATTTATCAATCAGACACAGAGTTATCGATGTGTCTTCCAGTATCTCTCTGTCCACAGTGTATATCTATAGGCTAACACTAGCTGTTACATCCTGCTGTCCTATCGTCCTCAAGTCCTCCTAAGTAACCATAGCTCCCGTCTACTCCTGGTCAGTACGTGTTTGTCAGTTTACTTTGCTGCGTTGAGATGATTTGTGGTATTTTGAGCTGTAATGAAACTCTGATGTTTTTTTCTGAAAAAGCCACTGAGATAAGATCCTGTCCCCATCTGGGAAGGAGCCGCCTAACCAGCATCAATAATTCATATCTTGACCATTATGAGATATGAATTATGAGCCTTGTGAATGCCTGATCTGGTAGCGGAGCTGGGGGAGAAAGATAACGGATGGGCTGATGGATGGCTCCCCTAACACTTCTCATCTGTGCAGCCCGCTCTCCGGAAATTTCACGGAGCAAGCCCAGCGTTCGGGTGCAAAGGTGCGAGCGGCCTGCCAGAGTCACAGGATACTGCTGACCACCGAGCAGCCTCACCAGCAGTTGTGTTTGCAGTGCCTTGCTCAAGGCAGTCTGAGCACTTGTTGAGAGCTACGAAAGAATATAGTGTGAGCCACTTCACCAGCTGAGATTCTCTTCACTGTGATCAGTCACCCTGCAATTACCAGCTCCTCTGACTACTCTGCAACTGCTGCACAACACAGAACATCTGTCCCACCTTTGCTGCACCACGGCTACGTTTGATTACGTAATGATTGCAAAGGTGAAAGTGGCGTACCTGCCAAGCAAAGCGGATGAACAATCTCAGCAGGGGAACAACCTATGTTTCCTCCAGGCAGTGGGGATCGCTGCAGGGCAGTTTAGGGATACTGCATCAAAAAATGTATCTCAAAGGTGAAAAAAGGCTATGAGGGCAAGAGTAATTGTGCCAGTTTTCCCAAAAAAGGCATAAGAATCTGCAGCTGGCTCTGTAAGGCTGTAGGCAGAGAGGTGGCTAATCAGCACTGAACAGTCCAGCTGAGGCCTATGGGAATGTTGTTACTTTTGCAGGTATTTGGTCATAAACCAGTTAGACAAGTTAAAATTCTGAATTAATAAAGAGGAAGAGCAGAAGGATCGTGAAAGTTAATACAATTCATCCTGTCAGATTCCTTGTATGTGCACACATAGTCGGCCAATAAAGCCAATTCTGATTCTGAGAACATGTCATATAGGAATCCAAGACATTTCACTGGTCAGTCATGAGGATTTATCCTCTGGGAGCCACGAATGCTTCACAAATTTCATGGAAATCCGTCCAACAGCTGCTGAGATATTTCAGCCTGGAACCAAAATGGTGGATCAACTGACCGAATGAGAGACTGGTGTATCAACTGCTAAAAATCAGCAGACAGAAGCATGCTTTAAACCATGTTTGTGTAAAAGCCTTGATGAACTGGCTATAGGCTGAACTGCGTTACGTAAGCTGGTGGACTGTAGAGCGAAAGGCCACATAAAAATTTCAGACACTTTAAAGCCTGACACACACATACAGCTCCAACCACGACGCCAGCCATCCCTCTGCTTATTCCTCAACAAGGTAGCCACCATTGGCCAAAATGAAACCCCGTTTCAAGTGTCCTCCGCTAAGACAAAGCTATCTGAAAGCTGCTCCACTACAGCCAGTCCTCGGAGGAGCCACAGCCAGGGCCAAGGAACAGGCATCCTGGACGGGCTCGGCTCCAGACACTGGGCGTACGGCCCGCGCTGGAGCCTCTGTGGCCACTCACTGGTTTACTGCCATTTCAGTGAGAAGAAAGGAGGGGGGGAGAAAGAGGACATGCATGGGTAGAGGATGGAGAGATGAGAAAAAGGATGGAGCTGCTTAAAGGAGGATAACATACGACAGGTGAGATGAGTGTCCTGTCAATGAAAAACAAACATGTCCACAACAAAGATGCACACACACCAGTAATTACTGAGCAGGCTGCATGGAGGCTGCTGACACTGTAGAACATGATGCCACCACAACAGCAGCACAGTACCAACAGTAATAGCTGTGGGGGGGATAGTTGACATGTCTTTGTGCACCCTCAAGCCACACACAGGAGTGTTTTATATGTTTATGGCTTAGTTAAGTCCAGAGTCCACGTCTGTTAGGCCTAACTAAACCTGCAGAGGGTTTTTCTGTGTGCTGCCAGGCCTTTGGCATCATATGTGGGCCAGATTCAGCCAGACTTGCTGGGTTTTGAGGCGCCAGTCGGCTCCTGCCCCCCACCCCGCGCGCAGCGGCTCCCGTGCACCGGCTCCCCCGCGGCTGCGCGCGGCGGCTCCGCCGGGTCGCTTACCTGGATTGCCGCAGTCCGCGCACGATTCGTTGCCCGGTCTCGCCAGCACGTCTTGCAGGAGCCGGTTGTTCCCCTCCGGTTCCAGCGCCATGGTGAGTTTTATCCGTCCAGCCTCACCGCGGTGCGAAGGAGTCTGCCCAAGAACATCCGCCGCCGGAGTCCGACAGACAGACAGATAGACAGACAGGGAGAGAGAGACGGACTGCCCGATCACCTGTCACCTCCGATCTGAAGTGGAGAAGAAAAAGCGGACGAGACTGACCGATCTGAGCCGATTGGAGGAGGAAACCTCTCTCTCTCTCTCTCTCTCTCTCTCTCTCTCTCTCTCTCTCTCTCTCTCTGATCTGATAGCTCTATTACTGAGTCTCACTCACTGCATAATAATCAAGCTTAGATGTTACCACCACCTCCTCCTCTCTGTCTTCTCAGCCTCCATCCACCCTGATGAAAGTGGGACATCCAGCGGTGGACCACCAGAACACATTTCATAGCCCATCCCAAAAATCTTGGAAAATTCGGACTCACACACAATACTCACAGTTAGTATGTATTTCTTTAAAAAACAAATCCGTCTTCATTTATGGGCCATAGCCCCTTTGCTTTAATAAAGGTGTTGTGATGTGACCGGACGTCTAATAATAAAACAGTAGCCTACAAACATAAACAGTTGGACACAAATGAACAAGAGGATAGGCTGTATGAGGTATTAGATTTGATATCAATACAAATAAAAGCAATGAAATAAAGCATTTCAGTGAGTTGATATTTTTGTATGATTATTATTTTGTGGTTTTCATAATGTATTCCTAAAGTATGATATTATGTTGAGTATTATGGGAGGCGATACTGTGTCATATATTCTGCAGGCTACTTTTAATGTCTGTTTTCTCCCTCCTGACATAATTTCCACCAGTAAATGCATTTATAAAGCGATTAGTTTATAAAGAGGAAAATGAAGCCAGAGAAAGATTAATTTATAACTCTGTCTTCTAATATGCTATCACTAAGTTACTTTTATGTGGGGTGCACTTAATAATTAGCTTTTTTTTTATTTCCTGTATTGTCAATATGATAATACTGTTTAATCATTGGACCATGTTGTGTCATATTGTGCATTTTTATCAGGTTTCCCCTTAATTTGGAAAAGGCTATGTCTTATCTAGGCTCTGTGCTTCTCTCTCGACAGATTGCGCGTTTATACGATATTTAATTGACAAAAAACAAAATCAACAATGAGTTATAATCTGTTAAGATTTCCTGATAATGAGGAGGACTTAATCGAAAATCTGATCGATCATCAGTGCGTTTTAGTCGACTACTAATGTCTGTCTGCTGAGACGGCCCCGGAATAATACGTCATAAAAGGCGACGACAGGGACCAGACGCAGTGACTTCTGTTGTTTATCTCGTTTACCCTGAAGAATCACAATTTTGTTTTTGTTTTTTTTTTAATATAAACCTTTTTAAAATCGGAAAAAGATGTCCACGGCTATGAATTTCGGGTCGAAGACTTTTAAACCTCGGCCTCCCGACAAGGGCTCGTTCCCACTGGATCACTTAGGTAAGAAAGAGACAGGCTGTCGGCTTTGACCCGGTTGAATTACTTGCAGACGACGCATCCCCTGTGTGTTTAGCAAAATAAGTCTTCCTCCTCTTTGTAGTCACATTGGGGAGTTAACATCAGTTTCTCGAAAGTGGCACAGGCTGGGCGATGTTTGAAAAGCCCAGAGGAACGTTTAATAACTCGTAAAGACATATGTCAAGCTGCACTGTTTCCTATTCCTATCCAGAAATGAAAGTAGCCCCACAGTAGTAACTGATACACATGTTAAGGAATAATGTCTACATAGGTACATGACAAGCTGTGACATATCTGAGTATAAACCTGCATGGTGAAAGTACCTTGTTATTATTTCAGGAGAGTGTAAAACCTTCAAGGAGGTGTTTATGAAATGCCTGAGAGACAACAGCTTTGACAGCTCCAAGTGCCGGCTGCAGTCCAAAGACTACCTGGAATGCCGAATGGACCAGTGAGAAACCTCATTAAAATACAGCCTACACTTCCCATAATCCTTCAATCTGGTGACTGCAGTGAAACGAATGAAAGAACTGTCATTTTATCATCAGAGCTGGTTATATCCTTTGTTGTCTTGTTTTTTTTCAGTCAGCTGATGACCAAGGAGCCCCTGGAAAAACTGGGATTCAGGGACCTGATGGATCCTCCTCCGAGCCAAGACGGTGGAGACGCTAAACCCTGATCTGCTGCACCACCACAGCTGCTGTTTCCAATAATGTAAGGATGGTGTTCCTGTGCCCTTAATGAATCAAACAATTTATTGTTCATAGCTGACAACACAAGTCTGCAAAGCATATTAAAGGCAAAGACACCTGTCTGTGTGAAGCTGAGAAGAATGGCTTCAAAGGCTTTGAGATTGTGGGCCTGCAAGAGGACATCCTGGTTTGGATTGTGGCCTTAATTTGAGGTTACAGACTACAAACTAATGTAATCAATTCTTCTTTGTACATAAGAAAAACATGTATAATATATGGAGATGCTGTTTTGGCATGTCAATAAATATTTTGTATTTAAACTAAACTGGTCTATAGATCAGCTCTATATTGATTTATTCATCTCAGCTGCTGGTAGCTCAACACTTGACATGCACTTGTTTCTCTTATTTTGAAGGACCTAGAGTGTAGACGCAGTAAAGGTGTAGCTTTTGAGGAACAGTGACTTAAAATAGGTTGTTTCTTGGATTGAAATTGTTTCTGTTGGCTGGTGATGGAGGAACTGAAGCTTTCTGAAAGACTGAATCACCGAGGCAACTGTGTTGCAAACACGTTTTTTTTTTTTTCAAAGCATTTGATACAAGCAAAATGGCAACATCTGCTGGCCAGTTAGTGACATTGCATTTGAATGAACATTAAATCCATGATGAGAAAATAGGCATCAAACTGTTTCACTGCTTTCATGAGGATAAAGGTCCATGAACCTCATCTCCAGTATAGTAAAAAAATAAATCTAGTAGTAGTAATGTTTACCATGTTCAGCACCTCTGTTGAAAGTGTTAGCGTGCTAACATTTTCTGGCACTGCACACAAAGTGCAGCTGAGGCTGAATGTCATTAGCTTTGCAAGTGTTTATTCATATTCCATTTCAAACCGTGACCTGATGGTGGCGCTAGATGAAACCCTAAAGAACGACAAAACACAGTTCATCCTGTGGGGATGAGAGTTCATGGCTGTCCGATAGTTGTCAAGACAAAATGTTCATCAGACCTCTTTTTATTTATCAGTCAAAACATTTTACATTTATCATAAATTAATGTTGAAACTGTGCCAGGTATCGAGATATTATTTGCTCTAAACACTAAAGCTTTCTTATACAGGACTTCTGTTTGACATCTTTTACAGATTTCCAATGCTCTGGCTCTCCGATATAAACCGTTAATACATTAATACAGTATGGTCAAAACTAGCAAAGACAATAAAGATTCATACAAAGACATTATTATCATACCTAAATTACAAACATTTGATAATTTGATGTAATTAGTACAAAAAAAACCCCAAAACAGTGTCAAGATTATCTTCATTGTGGCCCGTTAGAGGATTCGGCAACATATTTTTTTCTGTGGGAGAAGAAGTTCAGTTAAAAGTCAGATATTATAGGGATTCAAATCTCCCCCATTTATGCTGCATTTGATTTGATGGAAGTCCTAAATACCTACTGAGGAAAACCATAATAAAACCCCCCACTGTACAATGCGTCCTGACATAAAGATCATTAAGAGTATCTGGAATCTAAAACAGCTGAATGAAAGCCGTAGAAATGAAGGAGAAAAGAATGCTGTGAAATTTGACTTACTTCCTTCAGCCTCTGGAGTCTTTGTTGGATCCACCAGGCTCTTGGGTCCACACACCAGAAATTATTCCCACTGGAAAGGCTGTGGGGTTGAAAAGACGGTTAGGCGTATAAGCGTACGCTGCCTGACAAAAAGTGAAAGGGCTTACTTACATGTATGCATGTATTTTACAGCCAGGAAGTGTGTTTTCCTTTTGTTCAAAGCAAGCGTCGACGGGCTTCCTAACGGTGGCGTTCGAGGCCGTCACACAGCAGGTGGGAATGACTCCTCCATGGCTCCTGTGCTGAGGCTGGTAACACTGAGGACACACTACAATGCAAAGAACGAAAAAAGCAATTGCGGGACCTAAACATTGCTGGTGCATCAGTCAAAAAACAGATTAACTGCGTCAACAGAGAAGCAGCAGTGATGCAGCTTAAATCCTCTCATTAATAGTTGACGTGGTTTCGCCTTCCCCGATGCATCTGTCTTTTCAGCTGATGTTGTATTAATGTGATACAAATCAGTTCTCCTAACCAGAAGCTACCCTTTAAAGACTCCAGGACATCAGTAGTCACACACTCACCTTGCACAAGGAGGAAAAGCGGCATGATTGAACAGGCGAGAGTCAGTCGGATGGAGAAAGGCATCCTGGGTCTCAATATGACACCGCGTCTGCGTGCAACAGATATCTGGTTAAAGTGAATAATTGCTGAGAAAATTACTCACTGGTCCAAGCTCGTCGGCGAACAGAGAAGCTCTGACTTGCATGAAGAAAGGCTGTGGGTATAAATGAGGCGAGCGTGAGGGGATGCACCCCTCCTGATTCCACAGAAAGAGGAACACAGCTGTCTGTTCCAGGAGTCACGTAAGTGTCAGGGATAAAAAGGAAATCTGGAGGCAGACGTATAGTTTTCAGTAACGGTGTGATGTCACAGAAGACACAAAATATTTCACAGCTTGAAAACCAAATGTGCGAGCCAAGAAATGTCGAGTAGTGACCCAAAGGCTTCAGTTCAGCCACTTTTAAGCACCACAAACAGCTCGTGTCAAAGCGGACGCACCACAATGAAATGTTTAACTGTGGAACCATCTGTGTGAACTCATGCGGTTTCAATTCCTGCCTTACAGGACATTTTTAGTCGGATACTTCAAGCTGTGCTATTAATATGAAAACCTCAACTAAAAATGTGAAGGTACTCGTGTTAGGCAGGTCAAACTGTGGGTGCCACATCCAGAACAGCTGATGGAACTGCAGCGAGATCAGGTGTCAAAAAAGTGTTCTTTCCTGTCTTTTCCATGTACTGGAGTTGGATGAAAAGGTCGACTATGGGACAAATATGATGCTGCAGCCAGCAGCTTTTGGTTTAATCATCATTTTACAGTTCCACAGGTTCCACTGAGTGTTTTTGTTGGCTTCCGGGGATCCAGAAGAGGAGTCGTTTGTTGAGATGAAGACTGTTCCTCCTTGGTGGAGGTCTGACAGCTTTTTTTCATTGAGTTTCCAGTTATCGTCATGCAGTTTTCATGTGCTTTAGGAGTCTGAAAGTCAGATGTAGGACTTTGAGTGATGAGTTTGAGAACTCCTGCTATACAGGGCTAATATATGCCAACACCAATGACACAGAGACAGCATTTTTCAAAGTAATCTTTAATAGTTTAGCAAATGGTTAAGATACCTACAAAGGCATTGTTAATATTGTTTAATGCATTTAAAAACAGAGAAAATGGAACATTTAATCAAGTTAATTGACAAATTCAAGGCCATGATGCGTCATCTTCACCTTGTTTGTTGAAGGCCTTTCACAGGATTTTGCAAAATATTCCTCTCTGTTGAAAAAAACAGTTACAGAACTGTAAATGTCCTCTATTTAAGCTGCATTTGATTTGTCGGTTTAATGCAATAAAACTAGAAAGGGTTGTGTATGTTCTCTTGAACTCCACCTCCTATCAGACTATGAACAAGATGTGTTTCTTTCAGCTGTAAATTCCAGTGTGAGAGGGAGTTCTCTGGACTTACTTCCTGTAACTTGCGGAGTCTTTCTGGCAGCCAGCTGGCCTTAGGATCCACACAAAGTTCTTGACTCACAGTGACGAAACTAAAGGGGCGAAGGGGCAGATAAGAAAAAAATAAACGATTTTTCATATGTACCCATGTGCCATGAGTCATGAAAAATGCAGTCGAAGCACTGTGAGACGTTTTGGGGAAAGGCTTTCATGCTGAGGGACAGGATGACGACACTGACACACCGCTCTTTTGTTGGCATGGAGGCAGAGTAACGGAGGACGTGTAACAATTTCTTGAAGAGCAGAAGGGCGACAACACAACTTTAGGATGTCGACACTATGGTGTCGTTCATTAACAAACTGTCACAGCCTGTCACTCCCCTTAAAACCTCAACCTGGCTGCTCCATTTAAAGAAATGAGACATAAAATGTTAAACAGTAAGCAGGTAAAGTTCTTGCAGGTTGAAAAACAACTGAGCTCTTCTTTCTTTTTAGTCTCCAGCGCCCGATTAATGCACAGGGTATATAGCTAAGTGATGTAATAAGTTACAGGACAATGCAGGCGATGCTCTCTCCATCACATTGTTTCTCCTCAGCTTATGATTAACTTCGCAGGGGCCGTTTTCTGGCACACAACGTGACCGTGAGCGAACCTTGTGTGTGAAGACCTTACTTACATGTATGCATGTATTTTACAGTTGGGGAACGTGCCTTCCATCTGTTCAAAGCAGGCGCTCACAGGTTCCCTGATGTGGGCCTGTGAGACCTCCATACAGCAGGGGGGAGCGACTGGCAGCTGGTTCGGGGGCTCAGGTGTGGCACGCTGAAGTTGCCCTACAATGCAAAACACAGTTACAGAACTGTAATGAGCGGCTCCCATCAGCTGTGTACGCTGCTTTGAGTTCAGTCTGTTATCACAGTATCACACTCACCTTGCGCAGGAAGGAAGAGCAGCATGTTAGCACACATGAAAGACAGTCCGCAGCTGATGGAGAAATGCATCCTGGGTTTCTGAGATCTGGCGAAAGTGAATGTGACTGTCTGATTCTGAACACTAACTGAGGAGGCTCCGACTTCCCAGAGGACAAATCTCTGATATGAATGCAGCCAATATGAGGGGGACACACGCCCCTCATTGCTCATTCGAGAGAAAGAGCAACACCCTGTGTGACACCTTGTGACTGGGTTGCTCAACGTTGCTCCCTGAAAGTAAAGTTTAAATACACATGCTGAGTTCAGCAATGGTGTAATGTATCTGAATTACTGACAGACAAACATGTTTTTTAACAGTTCAAACCATGAACTTTATTGTCAAGCCATCACACACATACACCAAGTCAAGCATGTTGCATCAGTCCGCCTCTGAAGAGAACAAGTTAGCACAACTGTTGATCCCAGAGCTAAAACCACAAACGTCTGGATCAGAAGATCACAGTGTGACACATAAAAATCAGCTGGAAAAAAGAACAGGAATTCCTGATGCACCAGCGAGACACGCGATAACCTTCTGACCTCTACCGACACTGTAATAACCACCGTGTCATTTCCAGACTTCTATTGAAACAGACATACACTGCTAACTGATATTTGACTTATGACTCACTTGTATAGCTGCCTTTGTAACTGTGATTTACTGGAAGAAGTGATGCTGCGGCGTCATACACTAACAAAGGCCAGGGTTAGAGAAGAGATGGCTTTAAAACAACAATTATGACCAGTAGCACCATGTCACATCTGTAATTCAATAACAGTAATTGATTGCACTGGACCACAATGAAAGTTAACATCCGGGCTCTGCCAGATGAACGCTGTCTGCTGTACTGTACAGTAGGATGATTTTAAGACCGTCTCAAAGTCATTAGTTCACCTGCTGCTTCGGTGATGAGAACACAGACACTACAATCGACCATATGATCCCACAAGATGATTTGCTCCACGCTTACATGACGGTAATATATGATGGTAGATGACTGTAACACACTTAAGTGCAGTCACCTGTTTTTATGAGCATTTTCTATTTGTGTGTGTAAAAAAAACAAAAATAAAACAGTGATTATGCTGTTAATTAAAAAAAAGTCTGAATGTCGCAAAAAAGATTTTCCGCTTGGCTTTTCTTCTGCAATTGCTTTAATGGCACCAGACTTAATGACGGGATAATTATCACCATCAACTCTTTATCTCGATGTAGTAACGGCTAATTGATAATAATACGTGGCGAGTGGAAACATGCATGGGCTTACGTTTTCTTTGCTGACTGGAAATTCGTTCAAACTTTTGCGTGAAATTTGGATTGAAACTTGTTCACTGTGTGAGGTTTATGATGTACTGTACACAGATGCATCCTAAACATGAGCCCATGTTAGGCCGAATCAGGCCTAATGACTTCACAGCACAAGATCCGCGATCTTACTCAAGTGGCAGAAGCTACTTATAAAAAAAGCAAGACATTTAACTTATATTTGTAACTTCCATGGTGCATACTGTGTCATACACAAATTGTGCAATTGTCTGTTCATTGTTTTTTGCATTTTGTTGATTCCAAAACTCAACAGTATTTCTGGGATTTGAATAAACTGCTTTACTGACCACCACAAAACTGCGACAGTTACATTATAAGTAGTACGTTACTTATCATTTAGCTTGAGAGCTCATTGTCTCAGTTTTATGTCTCATCATTTAAAACTGCGTTTGCTATAATGTTAGCAAAAATCATCCGCCCAAATTATTCCATCAGGGATACAGTAGGAATTTTGGTGTCCATGTTCTCATCACGCAGGTTCTGATGGTTAAACCACTAAAATATGTATTTCCTTCATGTTTGTTTGGTCACACCGATGATCAAAAGAACACAGCAGAGGGGAGGAGGAAGGGTTTCCCAATCACTAGCGGGAGGAGTTGGAACTAGAGCGTGACCGGTGCCGGCGGCGGCCGGGCGATCGAGACCTGCGTCGCACTGGAGAGCGTCGCCGTGGAGACCGAGACCTAGGAGAGGTAGAAAGACAGATTAAGGTGAAAGGTGGACAAAGAGCGACGGAGACAGAGAGGAAATAATGAGAAATAAATGGAAAAAAAGCTGAAAAAAAACCTAACTTATTTTACCTACATTCTACATTCTGATTGTCATAGCAACAAGCAGTAAAATACAGACTGTATTTTAATTTAGAGTAGCAGCACTTGTGCGATAATCTGCATTATTTGCTCCTCAAATAAAGCACTGCTGCACCATTTCCAAAGCCGGTACTCATCACATCCTGCTCACCTTCTCCTCATTCGAGGTGGAGTGCGTCGCCACATTGGTAGTGGGGGAGGCATCCTGCGAGGAGGGGACAGCCTGCGGGGGGGTAGGCGCACTGTGGGAGTCAGCACAGCTGTGACTGTGATCTCCTGACCGTCGATCTGACCTGAAAGGGAAAAGAAAGACAGGAAATTAAGAATACTGTGGGTTTGGCATTTCAGCGTGATAAAAAATAGTCCATTAATTTGAGACATTAGTAAAAGTGCCACAAAGAAACAAGCTCATCACTGAGCGGTCTGTCAGCCTCAACCTACACTTATACAATCATACAGAATACAGCTGTTATACAGTCTGTTCTTACCTCCGTCCATGTGTTTCAGGGCCTTCTCCGCCTCCTCAGGTGTCTCAAACTCCACGTAGGCGTAGCCTTTGGACAGGTGAGGGTGGACGCGGTTCATGGGCATGTCGATCATCTTGATCTTGCCATAAGTGGAGAAGATCTCCTGGATGTGCTCCTTCCAAGGCACAATGCAAAACACTTTGAAATTTGCCACGACATCTAGACACATTTATATGTAATTCTATATTTATATCCTTATTCTGCTTCTCTTTACTCTAAGTACCATGTCAGCTCCTTGTATAAAAGGAATTCATGCCACATGAGAACAGCTTCAGGTGGATTTCAGCTGTGAAGGCAAGATGCACTAAGAATAATTTTATTATAACCAGAAGAAGGTAATAGCATTGTTACATAATTCAAGCAACAGCTGAATTATTAATCAATCTTTTTAATCATTCATGTGTATAAACACTCATTTCTTTTATTGTTGAAATGATGCCCCTGTATAAACAAGGTAACGCAGCCTGCAAACATCACACAATTAATGTCCTCTGTTTTCCTTCCTTTTTACTGTGTCACTGATTGCTTCCTGTTGGCTCACGTCCATACTCTGATTCAAATGCTCAGCTCCTGTACACTTAAAGTTAATGTGGATTCGAGGCAACTGCACGCCGTGAAAGCTTCTTATTCAAACTACCTCCACACTTACTTACCTGCTTTTTGAGTGCTGCTTTATTGTAGGTCTTCACTACCATATAATATGCTGAGCAACATTTTGGGAAGATCATTTGAGGGCATAAAAGTTAGACTGTTCCTAGGTTACTCTGTCACTGTGTCTTAATCTTGCACTCATTTCCACATGCTCTAGAAAAAAACAGCATCTGCACTTCAAATAATCTACTAACAGCTCGATGCCGTGTTCGTCTGTTACTCGCCTTGCTAGGAAAATACACATTATGACATCCCTGGTTATAGAATGGAGATCCTAACATAATAATCACAGAAAAAAAGAGAAATGTGAGGAAAAAGTGTTGTTTCCTAATACTGGAAATATATTTGCTGCCTTTTACATGCGCTGCTTTTTGCCCTGACGCACAATGCTGACAAGGATCACACAAATACTTGAGATGGTTTACATTCAGTCAGGCAAGCAGTGTAAACAGTACTGTAAACCAGCACAAAACAGCATCAGCCTGATGAGGTCAATAGTGTGGTAAAACAGTCACCTTGATAACATTTCTGGTCAGCCGGCCCAAGTAGACCTTGGTGGGTTTGGGTGTGGGGCTCCTACGGCGCCGGTCTCTGTCATCCTTCTTCACTGATTTTGACCTAAAGTCAAATATTTATATCAGTTAATATTTTACTCATTAATGAGTTTACTACTGACTGCAGTGGGAGAGATTCCAACATTTTTCAGTTATATATTAAAAGAACTAAGTCCAAACTTTGAGCGTGAGCGTCGTCTGTTGTTGTGGCGCTGGCGGCTGGGGCTCGGTGAAGAGGACGAGGAGGAGGAGGAGGAGGAGCGAGAGCTGGAGGAGCCCGAGTGGCTGGAGGCAGAGGAGCTGGAGCCACTGGAGGAGCCGGAGCTGGAGCCTGAGCTGCTGCTGGAGCTGGAGCTGGACCTAAGCAAGAGCAGATTTAAGGATGGGAAGAAGTGGCTGAACCGGTTTAAAACTGTTCATCCCGCATTGTCCAAAGTAAAGAGAAGGCCCAAGGGTATCGTCAGAGCAAATGATACAATACAGAGCACCTCTCATCCAATGAAAAATGAATCAATATGAAAAATGCAACAATGAACACTCAAATTGGATAATAAAATTATATAAGATAAGATTATATAAGAATAGCATCTGACCTGCTGCTCCCACTGGAAGCACTGCGCCGTGCGCGGTTCTTCTCTCGGCCCCGGCCCTTATCAGCTCCTTCTTTCGTGGCTCCCGACTTCTCCTTGCCTCTCTGTTTACTTCTGTCATCCTCCTTCCTCTTTGTTGGGGATGGCGCCCTGTTGGAGAAAAGGAAAGGAAAGGAAACAAAAGTTAGGATTTAAGGCAGTGGACAACACTTAGCAGCCATGAAATCTGACACTTTCGTGTTAGGCATTGGTAATCTACTGTATCTATTGTTTGCAAAGCAGTAACATCAAAGACTCCTGACTGCTGACTAGTAGGTAAACTTCCAGGTTGGCAGCTGAGATTTAAATGCATAAATATGCGTGCACGGTGGTGATAATGCAAAACACATGAACATCTATGTAATCTGTATAATTTTTACAGCATAATCTACTCGCAGAGTCGGATTTTAGTGCTCAGAATCTCACTCGCGCCATAGTCCAAACAACGTTACCACGTTAAATCCAAAAGGGGGGGATGAAACGAAAATAGATCACTTTGCACTGACTATAAACCAGGGTTGTAGCTTCTTTTGACAATACAGCTTTATTTTTCAAGTGGCTCCTCGAAGGACAAATGCTGAAAATCACTCCACTCGGAGCTGAATATGTAAATTACATTTTACGGTAGCTGGCCTGACTTGCCCACGTTAGCATTAGCTAGTGAGCTAATTTTGGCTTCCCATGTTGTTCTGTTTATTCAAATGTCTGTATTTGAAACTCAAATACTTTTTTATTACGACTCCGACGTTATAGTGTCGTAATAGGTCATGCATAAATATTTCTCAAGTAAGAAATGCAAATCGATATGCCAGCGTTTACTCACATCTTTCCACCTACTCCTGACAGTAACAGTCGCAGAAAGATGACATAATGCTTTAGTTTGATGTTAACCAATCAAAATACTCAACGCACATAGGATGCATAGAGTCGAGAAGCCCTCAGTATGGACTGCCAGGGTACTTCTTTCATTTTTAGCTGTAGACGTTGTCATCTCAGCTCAGAAGATTAATACCACTACTACTAATAATATTATTATTAATAATAATAATAAAAATAAGAAGAAGAAAAATTGAACGCAGAAGCACTGCTACAATGCTACTGTTCATACGCGATTTTCAGGCTGTTTCACCTGCAAGGTAGTACTGAGGTAAAAAACACCCATAAACCGGCTCACCGGTACAATGTCACTTTCCTTTCGCACCTCGCTGCGACAGTACCGTTAACGTAGTTATAGAAGTCCAAATCAAATCAAACATTGAGCTAGAAAGTTATCTATTATGCTAAAACCCTAAATAGCTAACTGTAGTGTTTGTAAGGCATTTGTGCTGCTGGCCACGGAGGTAAGGGCACACACGTTTGCTTTTCATGTAGGACAGCCGGATTTAAGATGAACTCCACAGACGACACTGAGCCCAATCAAACCAGCAAACCCTCCATCAGGATCCTTGCTCTGACCGTGTTCTGCGCTGCCATTGGGGGCACCTTCCAGTATGGCTACAACATCTCTATTATCAACGCTCCAACCAGCTACATCCAGGTCTTCATCAACGACACCTACATGGAGCGCTGGGGCGTCGGTCTGGAGACACCTCAGGTGACCCTCATGTGGAGTCTTGTTGTGTCCGCCTTCCCTCTGGGCGGCTGGCTCGGGGCGCTGTTGGCCGGGCCTCTGGCGGTCCGCTTTGGTAGGAAGAACTCGCTGCTTCTGAATAATTCCTTCCTGTTTGTTGGCGCTGTGTTTGTGTTGACATGCAGGGTAGCGAAATCATATGAGATGCTTGTCTTTGCCCGTTTCCTGGTGGGGATCAACTCAGGAGTTAGTATGAACGTCCAGCCGATGTACTTTGGTGAAAGCGCCCCCAAGCACCTCCGAGGTGCTGTGGCTTTTTCCTCTGCTGTGTTCACTGCATTTGGGATCTTCATGGGTCAGATTGTGGGACTCACCGCACTGCTGGGCACAGAGCCTCTTTGGCCCTACTTACTAGCGAGCAACGCTTTGCCGGGGTTGTTCCAGCTCCTCACCCTACCCTGGTTCCCTGAAAGCCCCAGGTACCTCCTCATTGACCGTGAAGACAGGGATGCATGTGTCCGAGCGCTGGGAAGGCTTCGTGGCGGGGAGGCTCCTGCCTCGGAGATGGAGGAGATGCTTCAGGAGCAGCAGCAGCAGGCCTTAAATTCTGGATCCGCGGGCCCTGCCACAACGCCCTGGGCCCTGTTTAAGAATCGCAACCTGCGAGCCCAGCTCAGAACGGTTATGGCTGCCAGCACTGCCATGATGCTCTGCGGCAATGACTCCATCTACTTCTATGCTACCTACATCTTTCTCGCAGCGGGCATCCCTCCAGAGAAAATCCAGTACGTCACCATTGGCACGGGGGCGTCTGAGCTAACTGCTTCTATCCTGAGTAATCTGCTGATTGAACGTGTGGGCCGCAGGTCCCTTCTCGTGGGAGGGTACTGTCTTATGTCTTGCTGGAGTGTAGTCTTCACTATAGCTCTTACCCTCCAGAGCCACGGGGTGGACGGGATGGCCTACCTCAGCATGGCATGTGTGTTCGCCTACATCCTCAGCTTTGGCTTGGGACCAGCAGGGGTGTCGGGGATCTTACCAGCCGAGATCTTTGACCAGGCAGCTCGGCCGGCGGCGTACATGGTCGCTGGCTCGCTCATGTGGATGAGCCTGTTCCTGGCTGGAATGCTGATCCCCTTCATTGTCAGCGGCCTGGGGAACTTCTGCTTCCTGCCATTCTTGGTCGTGTGCTTTGTGTCAGCTTTGTTCCTTGGGTTCACCTTACCAGAGACTAAGGGCAAGACGCTGGCTGAGATTACTGCAGAGTTTGATAAAAAGAACGGGGTGAAGGAGAGGCCAGCTGTGCAGCTGGATGGGCCCATTAATGAGCAGTACCAGCTGGGTAAAGCCTGCTCCTTCACTACCCTGACGCAAGATCCCGACCCTCACCCGAACCATAAGATTGGGGACTAACATTTGGCATCCTCCAGTAAAGGGAAATAAAACATGCAGTGCCTTTGTGGCCTCTTAATGCATTTAGGTGAAAATTACTAACATATATGAAGTCTAAAGTGTCCTATTTATACCATATTAGCTCTGTGTAGTGGCTGATAATTCAGTTTATTTCTGATTACATGAGCTAATTCATTCCTGGAGTGGAAAGTATTGGAACGTCCTGCTGAAGCAGAAGTGTTGTTCTTAAGTTTACGCCTGAAGCAGGTGAGCGTTAACTTGTGTTTAAAGGAACACAGGATGCTCTTTTATTATGTACAGCATTGTCACATAGAAAAGCAAGGCAGCTCTCTTGTAGCAAAAGCGTAACTGAAACCTGAATATGAAATTTGCCTTTTCCAACTGTAACAAACAAATGTCCACTCTGTCTCCAGTGGAAACAGAGGAGGACTACGGTAGCGCCGTTATCGGCTGAAGAGAAATGTACCCAGACCTTCACAAAACAATTCACCTGTTGTTTTTTCACCTCAGTCAGCTGGTTTTGCTCATTGTTGTTCTATTTTTTTCTCATAAATGATTTTATGCCAAAGACTTGATACATGTTTTGAATTGCTGCACTTTTATGAATCTAAAATACAACTTAATTGTACTGCTGTGGTTTATTGGTCTCCTCAGGAGACAATAAGCAGTCTGACAAAGTGGTTAACTCAAGAAATGCTGAAAAAGACCCGCTGGGGCTCTCTGGGGGTCTTGACAACGACGGAGGTGTTTGCAGTACAGTAGTTAATCATTTGAATTGCCTGTATTCAAGGATTATCTGCTTTAATTCAACACCTCTGCACCATTTATGTAACAGTGCTTGTGTATTGTGCAATCTGATTATAATCTCTGTTTCAGTGACACGTCTGTTTGGTCCAGTGATCCATGCTTGAGTACATTTTCCTGTTCATTGATCCATGTGAGAACACTGCCCCTGTAGACTCATCTTAAAGACTAGACTGTATGTGTGTTAGTTGGACTCCCACACAAGATATCATTCCTACTGGTGCTGCTAACAGCATGATCCCACTCAGCCACCCTCTGAAATGTCTTCTGTGCGCCCTCATTATTGTATTGCGTATTTATGGCTGCAACTCTGCAGAACAGCCAGTAGGTGTCGCCACTGTCTTTGGTCTTGGCTTGCTCTCCTGTCTGTGCTGTATGATAATAAACTGTATAATCTCAAAGGGACCTACAGATGTAACAGCCAGGCGAAGATGCCACTTTTAAAATTCAACAGCTGTCAGCTCACAACCATCGCAAGCCTTCTGTGGACCATCTGTCATAGCCTCTGTATGTCCCCTTTTCAAAATGAACAGCCAGCACATGAAGATGCCTCTCCTGAAGATGAATTGTTTACATAATAATCCAAATTGCCCTCTGACACCTCTGTATCCTTGCTGCATGACAGGTAAAACCCCTGTTGTAGCAGGTGGCAGATTCTGTGCACTAACTGGATGAAATATTGTTATTGTCTGACGCTGTTCTTCCAAAGCAAGATACGACAATCCTCAATGATTGTAATGATTCTGTAAAAATCCCACTGCATGATTCTCAGGTTTTATTTTGTACCTAATGAATATATATTTTGCACATTGCAATTATTTATTCAAATATATTTATTCAATGAGATCTACCACTGTATGCTGCAACAATAAAAAAAAAAAAAAGTGCTGACCTACGCCATCGTCTTCTTTGTGATTGGGTTAGTTTGACTGATTCCGTCTGTCGGAGCTAACTGCTTTCTTAATTACATTTAATCACATTACTTTGGCTCCCTTTGCTCCTCAGCATTTTAATCCTACCCACTTCTGTTAAAACTGCCAGCGTAATGCTGTTTATTTATGGAAACCATCGCTGTTCGAGAACATCTCACTCTAAAGCAGTGGGTAATGTCCAAGTGCGCCGATCCACTGGACTCTGTTGCATAATTTCGGCATTACTGAGCACTGTGTCCATGGTTGTTTGAACTGTAACTAGGAGACAGGAAAATGGCATTTGTACAATTTAATGTTAAAGTGAGGGCATCCGACAGGTGGCTTACGGTCCACTTCAGAGGAACAGACCAAAGAGACGGACAACGACGTGCTCAAACAAATTCACCAGCACTAGTAACTTCATTCTGAAGGTACACTGGTGTGTTTAAGGGCTGGTTAGTGATTTTTAGAGATTTTGTGTGTTCACAAGAGCCTAGGGTTATAATGAAAGAACACCCAGGATTTCACAACGACTCACAGACAGCATTTTCATTTCTCTGACTGTGCGAAAACTCTGAATCCACTGGTGGGGTGGGTCTCACTTCCAAGAATAGTTGGGCATTTTGGGAAATACGGTTATTCGCTATCTTGCAGAGTTAGATGAGATTATATGGACCACCAGGAGACTGAGCGCAAAGAGCCCAGCGCAAAAGCTAGAAATGGGGAAGCCCTTATCCTGGCTCTCTTAAAGGTCCAATCTGCCTTCCAGTACATTTAAAGTAAGGCAGACATATAATACAAGCTTGCAAATTTGATAGCACAAAACAAGCCTGACCTCCATCCAGATGCCAATATCTTTTTCCTACTAGCTGCCACAGAAATAAACTGTACCTCCATTTTCTATTTCTTAGTCTACTACACCATTTCTTCACTTGCTATAATCCTAATTAAGTTTACAGGCTCAGTTTGCTACAACTAATTAAATTCTAGTTTATTAAATAATTTGACACTGTAAGGGCTAAACCAAATCACAACCACAAATTTCAATGCTCCAAACAAAGAATCGTCCCAGATTTTAACCTCAACCACTATTCTTCCCTCGTCTTCTATAGGTCACCATTAGGTTTGATGGGTGGATTAGTGTAAAGACAGAGGTGCCTCACTACAGCAGAAGGGCATAGGCTGTCATATCAAAGAGAAATGTAACAGATGGCTACAAAGCACAACATCATGGAGAAACCGGGGAGAGGCTCACTCTCGCTTTCGACATGAGATAAATTCACGTTTGTGTGCGTACAGTATTAGTATTGGTTTGGGCTGAGCCGTGATAATTGATCTGTGTCTGTGTTGTTTGTTATGCGGCGGATCAGAGGCCGAGATCCAAATGCTGGAGGCGAGTGAGTGCATCGAGGTGGAGACAGCTGAGTCCACCAGGAGACAGACGCAGCTGCAGACTGACACAGACTGTGACGCCAAACCGCACACTATCATGGAGAGGAAGCTCCAGGAAATGATGGAGACTCCAAGGAGTTGTACATAATCACTGCACATTAAAGAATACCATCTTAATCAAGGCTTAAACAGCCTGGATCCCCGTCTTTACCCAAAGCAGATATAATTAAATGTTTTTTTTCAGGCACAATCCCTGGTCCCTGAACGCAACACATGCATAGCTGCTGATATTAGATCAGTGCATCATGGTGCCTGTCAACAAAACGCAAGTAGGTGTGGAGCATCATGCTTTCCAAGTAAAAGTGATGAAAAAGAGTCATTTCTAGCTCCAAACAAACTAAACTGGATGAGCCTCAAGTTGTAAAGCTCTGAAAACAAGTGACGGCAATAACTGAGCAAACCTTTCTGTCGGCATTCATCAAATAGAGTCCATCTTTGGCCCGTAGATGATTTGAAACTCGGTATGGAGGTACGTGTGTGTCGTACATTGGCATGTTCATGTTGACGGCATTGTCTCTGTGCAGTACTACCTCAAGAGCACAAGTGGCTCAAGGCAAAATTTTGTCGTCCAGGCTGCGAAAATGGACAATTCAGCAGCATCAACATAGTAGGGCTGTCTTTCAGCTTAATGCACAGTATGTTCCCACATTCAATAATCAAATTATTTTCCCTTATGCATTTGTCAGGTCTGTGCATGTTCGTCTATTAGAAAGTTGAGCTTCGACCAGGCCAGACTAGATGTATTGCCTTCTGGGAAGGATACATAGGGAATTGTGAGGGATAAGTGTTTGCATGTGGCCTCTGGTGTGGGGGGACAGTACATTAAGACCTAAAGCAATTATGCAGATATGTTAAACAAGCCATGCAACACATCTGGAGCGCAATCAAAATATGTTCAAGGAAAAAGCTATGATGATGCTTTATAAGCCGCTGTGCTATTCTAAATGATTTTGATGATAGTTTCGTCACCTGTGCATGTCACTTTAAGTCATGCAAGCTTAAATTCAACTGAATTTCTGTTTAAATGTGTACTGACTTGTATGTGAATGCTTCAGTGACATGATCATCTGCCCAGCAGTGAGTTTCTCGCAGGCTCCACAGACACTTTCAGCCACCGTCTGGACCCTGAGTCTGCTGAGGTCGGACTGCAGGCGTCCCAGCATGTTGTCTGGGTTGTTGGCTGGTTTTGGGGGACTGTTGGGAGAAGTATTTGCCTGGGACTGGATCTGACAGAGATGGAGGACCATAGTAGCTTCACTATACCGTTCAGATGTAAGACAGGTTGACAGCTTTTGGGCTTTAGACAGAGCCAGGCTCGCTGTTTCCCCCTGCTTTCAGTCTTCGCACTAACTTAAGCTAAAATAAGCTAAGATAACCACCTCCTGTCCCAAGCCCACATGAGAGGGCTATCCATCTACCTATCTAACTCTTCAAGAAAGTTAATAAGTATGAGATGATGAGATGTTTTCAAATTAAAGGACATCAGTGCAAGAATACTGCTAATTTTCTCAAAAGCTGCAGTCTACAAGGCGTCTATGGAAGGTTCAAATACATGCCTCTATTACAGGTCTGATCACTAAACCCCAAAAAGGCATCAGGTGTGAGAGGAAATGAGAGCAGAACAGCACATAAACGCCCACGTCCGAACTAAACCCTCCACTATATTACTGTGAGTCATTTACACAGACACTCCTTGGTACAGATCTATTTATGTCACTCCCGTTCAAGTTCCTTTGCTTCACAACTGAGTTCAAACCACCGTGCGTCTCTGTTCGCACTCTCACAGCTGGAACAGTGAGGCCTGAAAGTGGGTAATGTGAGATGTTGGGTCACCTCTTTGTTAGCGTGTTCAGGTCTTTATGTCCTTGATTACCCTACTCCACTAAAATGTACACACTGTAATATATCCAAAGTTAGACTTGCAGAAGTTCACCCAAAATATGCAAAATATGCATTTATAGAACTAAAAAAATGTCCTATTTGTGCTTTTATTGTTACCATTTCATGGAACTGGTGGGAGGTTCAAGACACCAGGAGAGCAGATTTAGTCACTTGAAACACAGAAAGGGCAAAACTCCGAAGCTTAAAGCAAAGCATGAAGGCGAGCGGCTGGGCTGAGACATGTTCCCAGGCTGGTGAGGAGATCTGAGTTTTTATCCTGTGGTTGATGAGCGTGGATTGGCTGCAGCTGTGGCGGCTGATTGGCGCTGGGAGCAGGTGTAGGTGAACCATGATTGCAGGGAACTTTTTTACACTGTTTTACACTATAGTGTAGTCAGACAAAGACATCTAGGAATACAGAAGAGCTTTATTTATCTAAACAGACTGTCACATGACTGCCAGCATGTAACGTGGTCTAAAATGGCTTTTAACTTCTGGTATTCTGAATGATATTTAATGAGATCCATATTTTGTGAAATCACTTATTGCAATATTTTTTAGAACAATATCATAAAAAATATTATTCACTTATGCCCAAAGGGGAAATTTGCATTTAAATTTCATTTTTTGTACATTTTAACCAGTTTTTTTTTACTTGCTTGGGACAGTTACAGTATATTGATTGACATTTTTCACACTCCAAAACTCCATAATTTATACTGATTCACTGTTAACACATTACAGTATAAGAGCAGAAATAGATTTAGTTATTAATTTATGCCACAGGACAGAAGATTTTCACATTTCATCTTTGACTGTTGACCACTATCAAATGCTTAAAATGAGATAATATCATTTTGTATAGTGTGTATTTCTGTATTGTGAAATTACAAATTGCTTTTAATTAATTACTTTTTCCCATATCTGCGTTTTGTATGTTATTTTGATACATTTGATGAGTAAGACCTTGTAGCAACAAGATAGTTTTGGATGTATTCATGCCCATCTGTGCACATGCGCAGATCACAGCAAAGATGCTTTTAGGGTGAAAGTGAACCTGCCAGTCAGAGTCATGGCATTTGGTGCAATATGTGCACAGGCCAGATTGTTAGAAAGGGAAAAAGAGAGATGTTTGCTGGTTGGTGGGAGGTTTCTAGGTGCTTGTGACTCAGCACAGAAGATTGACTCCTCTGCTGAAAATACATGTAGGCTTCATTGTCCTCTCGGGGGTCTGAGGTGGACGACTCCCTGCATTGCCTCACTTCAACCGTTTAGGAAGAGCTTCTTTAGACCTATTTTAAACCATTTTAAAAATTCAACATTTTCAATTTTCATCAACAAGTGGAGGAAAAGTTCCCTCTGTGACTCCCATCGCAACACCATTCATTAAGACAGAGCATACAACGTTTGTGGTTGCCTACTTGTGACAGAATGTCAACACACTCTTTTTAAGCTACTTTAACCAAGCTGGGAAGGTGTCCCTAAGTACTGACTGGATCTAGAATGACCAATATTCTTGGTACGGAGTCACTCCGAGCACCAAGATCAAACAGAGACCTGGCTTTTAGCCCAAATTAGACATGTCAAGGTGTTCTGCTGTGGAGCGAACACAAAGTTATCGGCTCAGAAAACTCACAAATGGCTCTTTAATGTAACCTTGCAGCATGCAGAACAGAGCCAGTCTGCACCCCTGTCCTGTCTGGCAGGAGAACGATATATTAGCATACTGTAGAGCAGAGCTGCATCTGTTAGCTGACAGCTGACAGTGACAGTTCTTAGGTCTTGCAAGACATTTATCTTGTTTGACTTTATGACAGCATTCGGGTATTTTTTTTTTTGCATGAAGAATTTTAAACTACTAAACTAATTGTAAAGGAACAGTTACAGAGAACCAGGTTCTTCTGTGCATCAAGAACATTGTGCTGAGCTCTAAATGCCGTCCATGTCACCACAAATAAAATACCTGAGGCCAGGATTTTATTTTTGGCTGTCACCAAGTTTGACATAATTCACTGAGTTAACTCGTCTTTATGGAGAGAAGGAAGGCACAGCTCTCCTGGATTCATTTGGAACTGTATATGTGGGCATATAAAGTGCCCACATATACAGTTGGTGCGACAAGCAGCTAGAGTCAGGACCGAATTTAAGGTGAAAAACAGTACCACGGGGTTTAAATGGTCTACGGAAGTTCTGATAATTCAACAGATGGAATCAGTCTCTCATTAATGATGATGAATGTTTTTATCAGTCAATCAGACAACCACCAGCAAGGGCCTGGGAGTGTCTCATCAAATGTCAAATGATATTGGTAACTGGTGGTCATTTTTAGATATATTTCTGCCAGTTTTGAGCATGGAGAAGCTCCAGGAACTGTGCGGTATGCTTTGTTAGTGATGTGGAGGAACTGTGAGGTGCGACTAGCTCACAAACGCTGCCAGTTCACCGGCCACAACTATCAGCTAATGCATGTTAATTAGGCTAATCATTGCAATGCAAAGTACCCTGCTATTTTGCACTTGCATGTTGTTTCATAATACACAGAGCATCTCGAATAGCTGCTTCTGTTATCACCGGTGTGTAATAGTGTTTTCATTAATATGGACAGATTTCTAGTTTGGTAAGCTCTTGAAATGTCCTATGTTTTGAGCAGCCCTTGAACTTCTCAGCTTCTATTTCGTCTGTTGTTTATTGGATAGCCAGGTGCCAATTTGTTACAAGCCATATTGTACACTTTATGCAGGTATATATTGTATCCGAATAGCTTTCAAAGTTCCTTCCTGCTTTTGTCTCTTCCCTCACGGGCATCAATAAAATCCTGTCTTATCTTGTTGCAGCTAGTTATTATTGCTCCAAGATAATTTGATGACGCCCACATTACGTTCAAAGCAAGGCTGCGTTCACACAAATTTGTCATGTGTCAGCACTGAGCTGTTGATTTAAGTCAGTTTAATGATGCGCATGCAATGCTCCACATTGAATATCAGTGATAGTATTCTCATGTGATCTGTTTTATGGGGTTGTTTGCCTCTCTGGTGACCGCTGACCTATGAGTTTGAACCCGACGACCGCTGGACTCGAGCCTACACTGAGGTTATTAAGTTCCAAACAGAGATGTAGGAGGAGCAGGATGACAAAGAGGAAAGTAGGTGCGGTTTGTTGGGGGGTGCAGGTTTGGTCCAACGAGATTTGATCGTGAACAGGTGGGTAAATATACTGATGGGGCTACACCTGCAGACACCACCCGGCCCTGGAAGGGGGCTTCCCAATTGTGTGGCCTTTTGCGAGACATCGCATGAGAGTGAGAAAGTACAGTAAATAAATCTTCCAAATATACAATCAACACATTTAAAGGAGCTTAACACAACACAACAATAAGCAGGATCATATGAACTGATCTACTAAATCAATCAATTTCAAGAAAAGAAAGAAAAACACTCTGCGGAAACCAGGAGCATTTATGATGCTCCACGAGGCGAGGGCAGATGGGGACATGGAGCCTCACCGGTTGTGGTGCAAAACTAATAAAAAAAAAAACAATAAATGTAAAAAAAAAACCCAACATTGGTGGCAATGACTGTAGAGTGGAGATGTGGAGATATAGAGAGAGACACATAGAGATGAAACAGGAGTTATGCCAGGGAGTGGAGGTGGGAATTTGGAAAAGGCCACCGTGGTCCACAGCCCGGCTTACAAATGCCAGAGAACAGAGGCGGCAGGAAGGTCGGACTGTGAGAGCTGCAGCGACTGTGCCCCAGTCACTCAGGAACAGCAAAACTGTGTTGAGGAAATGGCTGGAAGCGAAACATCACTCTGGATCAGCAGTCAGAGACGAACCAGCCACACTTACAACTGCCGGGAAACCTGCACCTCGTGAAGAGACGCAGCGTCTAAACCAGCCACGCCAAATTGGAGACATGCCAGCCACTGTGAACTGTGGACCATGACCCCAACGTGGAAGCCAGGCTCCAGGAAGTGATCGTAAGCTCCACTCCTGTATTATGCTTAACAAACATCTTGATCTGAAGTTCATGCATCTTACATGAAGAGGTGAATCACATAAATCTTTTTTAATGCATCCCTGACCTTCAAAGAGATGCACCTATTCATTTTTCTATGCCGTAAACCTTTCCTAAAGTGGTGCTTGTGAGGGATTAATTATTTGCAGACTCTTTGATGATCCTCTGTACCACAGTTGTTAAATTGTTTGGTGAGGGTCACTGTGAGGGTGAGGCCAACTGACAGATAAAACCTATAACAACAATAGGGCCATTTAATCAACACTGAACTATGGTTGATTGAGGAAGTCTTCCAGGAACTGATCAATGCTGTCATTTGCAGTCTAGCAACCCCATGCTGCATGAAGTAAAGAGATCTGATCTTCAGCATGCTTCAGCGTCTCTGGCCGTTTCCAGACGAGCTTGGAGGCGATTGGTGAAAGGAAGTGACAGCGAGGGAGAGGCCTGCTGCTTTTGTTTTCACCTTCCTCCCTCACTGAAGACTGAAGGTTTCCTTTGGCGACCGCAAGAGGAGCGCAGGGAGTTAAGAGCCTTACCTTTAACTGCACTTCCTGTTAGTTTCTATGAAGATATGAGAAGATGTTGTCAAGCAGTAGAGGGAGTATACGACGAGGAAATTGAGCTGTAACAGGATTTCACAGCCCTCCCTACAAAAACAATATCAGGTACTACTGTCTCTGCATCTTTTGAGTGCACACATATGCCACAGACAAGAATAGTCTCTATAATAAAGGCAGTCTAAGAGGTGTAGTCTCTGTATGCCCCTTCATACAAACCAGCCTGATGATGTTATTATGAAGCAGGCAGCGGGTCACAGCGGACCTGCCAGAGAGCCTCGCCATCATCACGATTGTCCTTGACGCAGGCTGAGCGGCACCTCCGATATGAGCAGATAGCAGGGAGTCGTTATTACTCTTTGACCTTTTGTCTTGGGGAGGGGGGAGGCAGGGAGACACACTTTGGCATCATATCTGTTCAGTGTTGTCCACCTCATACACGATGGTTTTTAAAATGTCATGTATGTGCTGCACGAATCAATATTTTCATATCAAAGCAGATGGATCTGTTATCTGTTTCTGCTGCAGGCCTGTAATAAACCCCTCCAATCATTTTATTCAGCCGGGATGAAATGATTGGTCGGCCCTTCCTGCCCGTCTACCCGCCGACCCGTGGGCGCTCTGCCCATGCAGCATGACAGGAGTCTCCCACAAGACCAAGCAGATTCAGGCTGAAAGGTACGTTCGTGACGGCTACTTTGCTCGTGTGCATATGATGGTGTCATTGAACTCTATTGACAATGTAAGGCAACTTTCTTAGGTTTCCTTTGGAAAGAAAAAAACATGGATGTGTTTGGCTCCATATAGGGATAAAAATGAGATGTAGGCCTACACGTTCTTTGGAGGGAATAACCTGCCCCATAATGTTGGTTGAATATTAATTGTAATGTGATTCATTCACACATTTAGACAAAGTGGTGGGTTTAGCATCTCAACAGCAGTTAGTATATTAAATAAGTGCAATAGTCAGTGTACCACATGGCACGTCTATTAAGTACATTTACTGTGGGGATCTGCAGTCTGTGTTTTCCCTTCCTCCTGTCTCTTGTCTGACAGGAGGAATAGGTGTCTGTTAGGTGAGTGACATCACTCCAGGGCGTGGCCAGTATATAAGCACCAGAGAATCAACCAGCGTTTGTCGACTTGTCTGCCTATCAGTGTGCATCTGCCTAGTCTCTCAGTCTGTCTCGCATGGTTTCCTGCTGAGGTAGCTGACCTGTTCCTGTGTTTTGTGCTCAGGTGATTGTAGTCACCTGCTCTCGCCTGCGCCCTGCCTGTCTGTTCAGCCTGCGAGACCTCATGTGGAAACCCTTGCAGGTCCCATTGCAGAACAAACTGGTAACTCAAGATGCCATTACATGTCTATGTATGGCTGTTTTGTCACTTACTGATCCTTGCAGTTAATGTCATACTGCAGCAGAGTTGCGTGTTTATGTGGACACTCCCACACCACATAATCGATAAAAGAGCTGATCTACTGAAAAGTTTTGTGATTCAGAAAACAGTGACTACCACCACACTACAAAGAAATGTAATTAAAGTACTAACGTCACTAATGCCAAGTGCCGACAGACACACATACTGACAGAATATACTCTGGCAGAAAACCCAAAATACATAAGTGCAACAGTCAGTGTACCACAGGGCACGTCTATCAAGTACATCTACATACAGCAGCAACAGACACCACAGAGGAGGCTTTCCTGTATCAACAAAACCAGCTGGTACAGGACCACACAATCTGCAAAATAAATAGTCAAGCAACAAAAAAATGGCAAAACTTACAGGTTCTAAGTTCGAGGTCAATATCGAGCCATCCTTGAAGCGAGTCCTGCTTTGCATTGGCCCTCAAAGCAGTCTGCAGTAAAATGATTAGCGCACACATGTTGTTGTGGGGAGAATATCTAGTTAATCCACCAGGTCTTCGCTTCATTGCATGGTGGGAGAAGATGAAAACATTTGTGTTGGTTCTGGCAGCCAAGAACTGAAACATGAATGTGCGTTGCTTTCCCTCTACCTGCATGTTACCACAGCGACAGTAAAGCAGATTATTTTTAAATATCACGATAACGATGGTATTTCAGTGAATGGTTTTCAGTTAGTCGCAATCTGTAACCTCACTGCTTGTTGCCACTGAATCCTACACACTGGTCCTTTAAATGACATTTCTCCCCTGGTGAGAGCACAAACTGCTCGACAAAATGGACCACACTTCACATCCCCTGCACGACCCACGAATCAGACAGCAGAGTGTTTTCAGTTGGAGGCTTCTTCAGGCTTCTCCCGATGTAGTAAGGACCACTACAGAGAGTCATTCCTACCCAATGACAACATGTATAATGATATATATAGAGAGAGCGAGAGACTTCCATCAACAGCTTTCTGTCCTCATGGCCCTGATCAGCGTATCTGACAGCGGTGATGTCAGCAGGCATCACTCAGGAAAAATGTTATCTTATTGAACTAACTCAATAAGGCCATTGAAGTCCTGATGGCTTTACTGATCTCTGATAAGAGCAAGATTTAAACAGATACATAGACCAAGAAGAAATGAAGATGACGAGAAAATCCATTATCCTAAATGTCACCTATGGATGAGTGCGTCGGATGGCCGTCAGGTAAACAACGCTTTCTCACTCTCACAGCATGGCTGACACCCAGGGGAGGCCCAGGATGCTTCAAGGGACGTGATTGATGCTGCGCAGCCATGCAGAGGGCTGTTAGAGCAGGAGATGCAGCTCCTGGGGCGACCCCCCTGCAGGTTCCTCTGGATATCATGACAGGATGATGGAGAAAAATCGCCTCATATCTGTCTCCCTCATCACCCCTCACAAGGTGAGAATGCATTTAGGAGTGAGTGAGAGTCATTTTGAATATAATGAGGCACCTGGCAAGCCTTCTGACAGCTGATTTTCATCCTATTTGGGCGTAACTGTCATCAGCTTGACATAATGGAGAGTCGGCCCTTTGTACAAAGGGAGAAAGGTGTTTGCTGGTGGGCCCAAACATGTTTGTCTCTATACTGAAGTATTGGAAATGCAGAGGAGATATTTTGCATTTGCACTTTTTTGTCACGTGGCAGATGTTCTTAGCCAGAACTCTGAAGCACAAGCTTTAATTCCAATGAATCAATGAACCAATAAATCAATCGTCAAGTTTATTTGTCGCATGCAATCGTATAAGGTACAATCACAGTGACACGTATTTGTGCATTAAAATGTGTTTAAATAGAATAGGACACTGTATTAAAGGAGTCTGACTAGAATACAGTGGTGCAGGCCTGGTGTATCGTCCCAACTGCAGCAGCAAGAAAAAGATGTTTCGGGTGGGGATCCTTAATGACTCTCTGGCTTGTCTTGCAGCACCTGGTGTAAATGACCTTGATTAGGGAGGGCAGGGGTCCTCAACTACATTTGTCCAAGGGCCAGAATTTTTTTGTATAGACTCTGTGGGGGCCAGAATTTCAAATATATATATATATAAAAAAGCATTTATTTAGGTCTAATTATTTTCACTTTGTTACCAAATTATTATAACTAGCTTATGTCAGTGTGAACAGACTCATAAAGACATGGGAAATCTATAATAACTACACACTTAACTAAAAAATTGTGTTCGATCTCTGCCAAGGAGGCAGTTAGTGTTCAATTAGTCTGACTCACTGGATGTAGACCGTGGGTATTAGCCTGCCCCAGCCGCCTATTTCAGCTTTTAGATAATGAGGGAACACACACCTTTATAGAGCAGCTTGGTAATGGGAGTGCATAAGGTTACTGAATTTCATTTTATCAAACAAGTATCAATGGTATAGACGTCTGGAGCTTTTGAACTCTTCAAATGAGATATTATTTTCATGATGTTCATATTCAAGTCCCGTTCACTCACTTCAGTCAAAGTGATCGTTAAAGAAATAGCAAAAGGATGTATATACAGGAAGTATATCAGTATTGAGACCTGGTTTAATGGCTGCTCAGTTAGCCAGGGAAGGTCATGCTTTTTACATCTTTTACTAGACACCTTCATTTGAAACATTCTAAAATGTTCTAATTTTTAACTTATTTTAAAGGGTTTTTATTCAGTTTGTGAGCAATGAGTACTAGATTGTGATTAGAGATTCCTGTAAGAAAATGAAATGATTTGATTGCGGAACACTAGGTCAAATCAAATATGCTATATATTTATATTCCTAATGTTATGCATGGGCTGTTTAGGCTTTGCCTTGGTGTATAGTCCTGCTGCTTTCTTGGTCTTAACACACCTCCTGATGTGTTGCTCACAAAGGGTAATAATGTGAAAGGTGCACCCGCCCATCCACTGACGTCTGCTTTTTGCTTGCTGGTTCCTCCGTCCACACCAATATGTTGTGGTTTTAAAATGCATAGCTTTTTGCACATTTACACCTGTCATCCACACCACCGCAGCGTCTTTGCACCCCTAAAACTGAGTCCAGACAGATGGAACCAGAGACCAAAGAGAGAGAGAGTATGGTGTTGCACTTTTGGTGCCCTGCTGCTGTAAATGAATGGCCTACACTACAATGGCAGTCTTGAGTGCCGAGCCTCAATTGAGGTTTTGTCATGTTTTTAATTTGCATTTCAGTGGCAGTAAGAGGCCGTCCCACCACAAATTGAACCACCATCATAGAAGACACAATCATTGTTCACCATCATCATTTCCATAAGGGAAAATGATCCATGATGAGGAATAAATTGGACGGTTTATCATTCATAATTCCACACGGGACCTCAGCAGCGCCGAGCACAAGTTTCAAAACCAATGAAAATCTTTCACCTATTCAACCAGTGTGAGTCGGAGTTTTTACACGAGGAGACACAGTTATGACTGCATATTGTGCAATTTTGTACTCCAAGACATAATTCATTGGCCTCGTGTTTTAGCTTTGTGTCTTCCTGCTAAAACTGCTTTCTCATAAAAAAGAAAAAGAATAAAACTTGCAGTCTAGGCTCATCCCAAATGAGAAATATTCAAATGTTGTTATATTCATTTTGTTGTGTCACTTTATTATTTTATTTTTATGCTGAAGGACCAGACATCATTTAAATCACCATGTTTCACTATGACGACATATTGGTGATTGCTGCATACAGTTTATATACAGTATATATAGATATATAGATAGATATAGGAGAGAGAGAGGTTATGACATAATCAAAACTATACAAAACATCTAACCAGAAAGAAATGAAAGTCACAGGAGCATGCAGGAGAACTAATCACTGCTTATTGAAGGTGACAGATTTTTATTTATTTTTTTATCGGGCACTTGGTTTCTGTTTAGTACTGAGCGTTCTGGAGAATGAGACAGAAATCGTTCAGCGTTCGAAATGTGCTGCCTCACTACTCAGCTAATTTTTAGAAATATGCAGAGGAGAGGGCGGGCGGCTTGTTAAAAGTTACAGTGGCTGACAAACTTTCATTGCCACTGAGGTAATAACACACATAAGTTGTTGGGTGTGTTTTAAAAGTGGCATGGCGCTTCAACCTTTGTTTGCCGTCTGGCCGTCTGGCTGTGATGTGGACAAGGCCAGTACGTAGCCGTGCATGCATAGTAGAGGCAGCACAACCGCCTGGATACTGTTTTTGCCTGCAGAGATACCGTTTATTTTTTTATGCAAATCACATTTGGATATCATTACGCAAACTCCACCTTCATATCTTAACATTAAATGCAAAGTGTCAGCCAGTTATCTTAGTATGAAGATTGGAAAAAAAAATCTGCTGACAAACTCACAGATTAACACTTTTAATCTTGTTAGTTTGGACCGTATAAGACCAAAGTGTACAAACGATAAATTGTCCTAACACGTTCGCATCCCAGGCTTTGAATGCTGCTTTGTGGCGCTCTTCTGTGTCTCATACACAAGGTACCCTTCAGCCTGTGTGCGACGTGCAAATCCTTCCTGCCGGAAAGCCTTTCTAGCATGTGGTTAACACTGGGAAACCGCTGCAGGTTGAACTGAATGAAGGTCCTGTGTAGGTATATCACGTTTAATTTGACATCACAAACCTAGAATACGTCAAACATTTCATGAATTTTAAGAATTATTAACGTTCACAATGTTTCACACGCTTTTTGTTCATTAAATAGTTTTTGGGTCTCAGTTCAAATGTATTTTTATTCTCTATCCACCAAGGCTGCCTGCAGGTTTCATGTAAAGCTGTTGCCCTTGTTTCATCCTCCCTGCCCAGACACCGGCCAGCTGCACCCCCCGGTGCATTAACTGCGACCTCCAGGAGAAACATGTGCTGAGTCATTCTGTGTCCTTTGAATGCATTTATCTTGGTAAGACAGACCACCAGACTTGGGGAGGAGATGGTAAAACGAGGAAGGGAAGGTGAGTGGGAGGCTGGGGAGAAGAGAGGAGGAGTGGATGCAGGGGGTGTAGAAACTAGAGAAAGGATGAGACAGCTAGGGAGGGGGGGCTACACTCCTGGAGTCGTGAGATGACTCACCAGAGAGTCCTTCGTTATCTTAAATCTCCACCATTATCCTTTAGCTGCACTGCGAAGGCAGTTAGAAATTTGATAATAATTAGGGGAAAAAGCAGAGCTGTCAGGTAGAGCACAGGACACAGACACACAACAGCAATGTGCTGCTGCAAAGTAAACAATGGAGCAGGAAGACAAAGAAAATCTAATCACCAATGAGGAAAAGGACTTTAATTCTGAATAACTTAATTACATTTGTCAACAATATTATGAAAGTGTGGCACATTAGGTTGAATTGCCAATTAGCTGAGCCTTTTAGTTGAGTCAGAGACACTTCCGCCAAGCAATTGACCAATTAGGGCAAATTGTTCTGCAGTTACATTTGGCAGAAAAAGCTCTGCTCTGTCAGGGAGCTGTCAAAGAATCTGAGCGGCAACAGGGATTCTGCTGAGAGAGCTAATCGCCTCTTAAGGAGGACACACCTGAACTGAAATCTCAGCTCCATCAACAACGCCAAAAACCCAGCAGGCAGGTCGGCATGGGAGCTGGAGGATGGAGCTGTGGTATGAATCTGGAGCACACTTAGAAAGATCAGGCTATGACGGCCACGTTGCACACCTGTATGAATATGACTGGATGTTGCTAGTTAGCCGGCAGCCGAACAGCTAGCGAGTGAGCCACTGATAGTGGAGCACAGTATGAATGAGGCAGCTGATCCCAAACAGCCAGTCTGACATCACTGGCTTCGCATCCATACTTCCCTCAGAATTTACGTCCAGTGGCGATGCTCAATGCATATGAGTAAGAATAGGAACGCAGTGTGACACCTGCCTCATCAAGCATGACAGTGTTGCCAGCCAGGCCCGTTATGACCTGACGAGCCAATAAATAACACTTCTCAAAGGCAGCAAATCATGTCTCCACTCATGATTTGTGTGCGTGTTTATTGAGACTCCATCAAAGAGGTTAATATGCTAACAATACATTAACTAAAAAACATTATGGCTATCACCATTATAGTTCTGTTATAGCTGATTTTTTCTCAGCTGTTTTTGTTGACAATGATATTCAATTCTGGTATAATTAGCTAAATTTCCTTTGCAATAGAGAGGAAGAGCAGGCGAGAGAAAACAGAGACAGGAGGACTGTTGGTGCACGACTAGATCAATAACACACTGAGGAGACTGATTGAAACACTGTATGTTTTGAAAGAACAGGTCCTTCAGCGTTTCAGGGCAGATTTGTTGTCCTTCGACGTGACAAACAGAACAGAACTCGACACAGAATGATGAAAGCAACACTGACGTGAAACTTAAAGGCCCTTTAGGACTGGAGACTCAAGAGTCAGTAATCTCATCTGCTATTTTACAATATTACAGTTGAAATTTTTGGGATTAAAAACTGGATTTCCCCCTCGGCTCTCAGCCTGCCTGCAGCAACCTGTCAACCAGCCCGCAGCAGCGAGCCGCCGAGGTGCCAACCTCCACCGTCAAGTGTTTGTTATTAGTCTCTTTCCATGTTGTCTGCTGACTGTAGGGGTCATGTACCTGACTCCATGAACGTACAGAGAGGAGAGGGGGGAAAGAAGTGGGAAACAGAGACAACTGGAGTCTCCAGTGAGTGCTGAGTTCTCACTGACCATACACATACACACACACACACACGCAATTAGACACAGTCGATGCCTGCTGATGCTTGCTTGCTTAGGGCTAATGCACAGGTGGCTGTTGGTGGTGAATAAACATGCGGGCTGATCGTGATGATCAATTAAAAATCAATTTCAAAAAAGTTTACAAAAACGTTGTTATGTTGCAACAAATAAAAATTCCAACGTGAGCTAATTTTAATTAATTTAAAATGAAAATACTGAAATGAAGCACTGTGCTCTCGTTCATGAGTTTGCATCTTGAATGAATGAATCTTGTTTCAGTGAGCTGAATGTGCAGGCTGTAGCACATTAAACGCAGTATATTGCACTAACTAAATATAGAAATGGTTTATACAGGGGTGGTGTTAGGTTTTCTATTCGCACAGAATACATCATGTATTTCCCTCAAACTCTTTTGCTCCCTTTTAGAAAAAGGTCATGTATTGAAGTGTATGTTGCTCTTTCTACACATTTCATTTCTAAAGATCAAAAACAAACAAACAAACAAACAAAAGCACTTTACTATAATGCACATTCTCGTGGACAGACAGCGCTTTCATCTGAGCCACACCGCAAATGGCATTTCCTGGAAGTCCTGGTGGTTGGAGTTGACTACAAAGGTTGCTGTTTCATTCCTTTTTCAGCAAATGTGTTTCTGTTGCTTTTATGTTTTCACCAACAAAGGACTCTCTTTGTGTCTCCCATGGAAAGCCTTTTGCCATTTATTGCAATCAAAGTTCATCTTTCCCACAGAAAATTGAATGTAACAAGAGGCTTTCTCAGGAACAAACAACCGGCTCGGTGCGTCTGTGGACGTCTCTGTTGAGAGGTTAGGGACAGTGTGAATGCTCCCTGGCAGTTACTTTACTCAGACCTGTTGCTACGACGCCTGCAAATAGTCTTTTCGAGTGGTATAGATCAAAACAGACATGAAGAGCCGGTGTAATCTGTCAGTGCTCGCCTGCAGCTGCGACTGCAGGCTTTTAAGAGAGGGGAGCATGTCCCCGCATAAAGCAGATTGACGTTCCTTAGTGCATCCTGTGCACACACACACACACACACACACACACACACACACCACAACGAGCTCCAGTCCTGCAGCTGATTTTACACTTTCATAATACACTACATTGAGATGGGTGAGGTGAAGGGATACATGCAGCTGTTTCCCTTTCTCGACCCTCGTCCCGCCTGTCTCACTCTTTCTTTCGTGCATAAGCGCGCCACAACCATCAGCATGAATTATTCATGTGGAAGCGCGCAGCAAAAATGTGAACGAGAAGAAAAATGCGCAGCCCATTTGTCCATCAGCTGGTCCCACATATGAGTCATCAGACAGTGCCGATTGCGGGATCGCTCTCCTGTCTTGGTCTCTCTCTCTCTCTACACACACACACTCTCTCTCTCTGTCTACGCACACACACACACACACACGCACACACAGAGATCGTGTATTTTTCTCTCTTTCCAGGAGAAATCAATTCCCAAAGCCAATTCTGACCACAGACAAAATGAGGTGGGAAAACAGAATAGGGTGAGAAGCTGTGGCTGTGATGACCAGGTAAAAAACACCTGCAACTGTTTGTTAATGTTTGTGTGTGTGTGGGGGTGGGTGGGTGTGTTTGCGTGCGCTCTTGGTTTTTTGTATGGAGCGAATGTCCTCACAGGGACAGAAACATGACCGTATGGACATTTTGCAGGCCGGACTGGTTCAGGTGGTCCAGTTCAACATCAAGACCAACGTTTAGGCTTAAGACTAGTTTTAAACGAGGGTATGAGTTAAAGGACATATGTTGTATGTCCCCTTACTGTCTTTATTGTGTTTAGTGTCTTTCAGCTCCTTGTTTTGGTTCTCCAATCCTATAAGCTCTGATGAACCCGCCGTACACTACCGGCTCAGTGCAACACAGGATACAAAGTGAGTTTTGTTGTTAACATGGCATATTTATTAACCTTAGCAGGTTTTTAGCACCTTAGCTGTCAACTGTTTCTCCCTGCTTCCAGTTTATGCTAAGATAGGCTAAGCACGGCCTGACTCCAACCCTGCGCTTGGCTTCCGTTTCTGCAGGGCCACAGAGCGCTATAGCATCTTTCAGCTCATTGTTTTTAGCAAAGAAAAGCGCCAATAAACCCACTGCGCCCTGCCAAGCATGAAATGGCAGACAAAGCTAGCAACTAGCTGGTGATCAATTGAGCATTTAGTCAACAAAGAGCCAGATGTTTCTCTCACAGCTGATGGTGACCAAAACAGAGCTACAAAGCAAGTAAATATTGCACTTACATTCACCAGGTGGACAGAAACAAGACTCCAAATGCATGCTGACGCCACCCCATGTCTGCAGGGAAAACACTAATTTGTGCGAATGTCTACCTGAAAGTGGGTCGTACCACTTACGGATGAAACATGAGGGCAGGTGGAGCAAGCGAGACAGAGACAGGGAGAGAGAGAGAGATGGTGGAGATGAAGGAGAGAGGAAAAGCAGCCTGAAGAGATGCTGAGCCGGGCTGCAAATGCATCCATCTTACTTGACAAGGATGTGTGATTAACAAGGTCAGCTGCTTTCTCTTCCTGGAAGGCCAGGAGGACCATTTGGTTTCAGCAGCTTTGTATTTTCTTCTATGTTATTATTAAAACAGGCCAAACCTTGATGTCAAACGCCCCCTGATGTCAGCGTCCATATACTGTACGTGCATTTTGACATTGCTAATATTAATAAAAGGGGCTGTGCTCATGCAGCAGCTGACTGTCATTCCATTCAGCTGCTGGTGTGCGTCTACATAACTTGACACACTGACAGCGCACTGCTGTCAACGCCGCTTGCCGCTGCAGCTCCCTTCATCTCGTCCCTCCTCCTTCTTATATGTTGATGCTTGTGGTGTTCTTGATCTAATGTTCATGTATGCCTTTGTTATGTCTCCCAGCAGAATCCTTGTTGATGCTTGGATTTTTTTTATTTATCTGCAGGAACTGGTGAGCTGTTTGACACAGATTGAACATCTATCCATCCATCCATCCATCCATCTAAATTGAATCGCCCCAATTAGGGATTAATAAAACTAAATAAATACTACATGAATACTTTCTATCTGCCCTGCTGGTTTCTGGGTAAGGGTCCATTTTGTGCTGTCAACACTCTTCCTAGAAAAGAAGGCTGGCTGCTAAACAGGTCTAAAGTATATACCAAGTAAAATTAGACCCTCATTTGCATCTTAGTAGCTAATATATGATGCAGCAACCCAGTCCCAGAAGGGAGCATTATGCACTTTGGGAAGTACTGCCATGCAAAGGCTTGCTAGAATTACCATTAATACACAGATCTATGGCTGAAGTGAATAGAGCAGTAAATGGACTGCATTTATAAACTGATTTTCTCTCTTTGTGGACCAAGTGCTTTTCAATTTTGCCTCTCACACGCACACATCCACACACTGATGTCGTGAACAGTCATTGAACATGCCCATGCTTCTGACAAATGGTGAACTGGACATATCAGTACAGATACAAACAGAAAATCTCACATTTTCATGCAAATTGTGCCCTCTGGGTGTGACAGTCCAAATGTCAGCCACATGGGCACTGAATTTGAAATGGCACATCGAGCTGAAGCATCCGATCAGTCTGGGGACATCTCTATGTTAATGATGATCACAAAAAAAATCATTAACAAAGGGGAAGACCACTAACTAACAGGCATAAAGTTCCTCCACCCAAGTCAAACTCTTTGTTTTGCAAACATCATGTCCACTAAATAGCTCAGGATGGCACCTCTGATTGTGAGCTAGCTGAACGAGAAGCGACAGTAAAAAGGACTCAGCAAGCGACATGATACAACATTAGGTTTCAATGTCTCAATTCCCCCCCGTGGGTAGCCTCCCACACCTCTTTACCATTTAGAAAAGTGATTGTGTCTTGCGCTGTTAGTGAGAGCTGCTTGAGGTATCACAAAGACCAGAGGGAGTTGGTGAGGAAGAGGCAGGTACATGGCAAAGAGATGGTCGCTGGAGGCCACTTGTCAGGAATGAACTGAACAGCATTAATGTCAAGTGACTGAAAAAGATCACGTGAACAGCAGTCCTTAAATAAATACAGGTAAGAAACCAACACACATCGAAACAAGCATGTATTATGATACATACGCTTTTGTTGGGCGAGGTACTTAAAAAATGTCCATATTACTCTTTGAAAAACATGTTACTTTTATGAATACTCAACAGCCATAATAATAATGAGGTTACACAACTCACTACCTTTAAATGACTCCAAAGCTTCCACATCATGACATGTGTCGAAACGTAATATGAGACATTTTACTAAGCAGCCAGCCTGTGTTTTGCAGGTATTTAGTGAGCATCAACAGGTAGCTCAGCGGTAGCTTCGGTTCAGGTTTAGGCTTATGCAGCGCTGCAGAAACTCCGAGAGGCAGGCTTATCGCTTCAGCAGGCCAGCTAACCAGACACAACATATGAATATGACAGCTCTGGAATTACCAGGAGGCACATTTCTCCTCTTTTAGTAGACGCTCCGGCCCCTGCAGCCAAGCTAACACGAACCACATGAGGACAAACTCATATCCGCTGTCCATCAAAGCCAAGCAGACCCTGACATTGAGTATTATCAGGTCACTATCAAAAGTTTTTTGTTAATTCGTTGCTATTTTTCTATTGGGATGAATCCATAAATGAACATAAATGAAATGAAAACATATGGCACTTCCTCTCTTTTAAATACTTCTTAGAATTGGGTTCAGTTTATTGGTCAACAGTTGTACCACACTGGTTTCCTCTGGTTCCTCTATCTTAGCTTCACCTCATCACCTTATGATTCAGATATTCTGCCTGTAAAGGCAAACCGAGCTCCACATTTGAAAACACAGCCTTCATCATAGTATGGACGGTGTTTCAGGCACGAGATTCACATCGTTCTTGTGGTTTCATTTGGGAACAGAGCTGAGACCTTATTCGCTCCTCTTTGCTGACATGACCGATCCTAGAAGAGAACTCCAGCTGGAAATATTTTAAATGTTGTGTATTCACATTTCCCTGTGATTCATTGTCTGGAATTGTTATGATCCATTAGAATTTTGTGTAGAATTCAACTTTTTTACCAAAGTCTGTAAACTTGGGTAACTGGTCAACAAAGACCTTAAAAATGCAAACTTTTAAACCGTGCTTCTCACCAAAACCACACAACTACCATGTTTGACAAGCAACTTTTCCACCCAGTCTGCTCACACTCTACATATGGAGGCACCATCTGACACATATGCTGGCCAGGCAGAACAGAGCGAGAGCGGTAATGACTGCTGATGCTAATTCACACCTTGCTCTCAGCGGCTGTGGGCGGACCGCTGAAGAAGCTAAGAGCGATGTAGGACCATGGGGGGAGCCGTTCCCCCTGCTGCATGATATGATTCAGAGAGAGTGTAGGTGCAAATTCAGAGAAGGGTACTTCATGACAGACAAAGAAAGCAGGAGAACTGGTCTACTTGAGTTTTTTTCTTCTTTTTCAAAGTGATCTCTTGAAACAACTCACGTCGAACCTTCCTCCGCACATGTATACACATACGATGGAGCCTACGCAAACTCTGTGGTGTTAATAAGCAACTGTGGTTTATTTAGCTGCAAAGCCAAAATTCTTGCAAACAAAAAGATCACACGCACCCATTTATTTCAGTTTCATTTTGAGGGCCCACAAAGCTTACATTTCCCACAAAAGACTGAAAGTTAAAAAGATACGCAGCTGGCCATGTGGGTGAGCCCGTTTCTGCAGAAGGTGGAGGACATATACATTGTAGGCTCACAGGAAACACTTCAGATGAAAGCAAATTGGATACACACTGTGCTGCAAATCAGGTTAAAAGCTTGCATGCTCACATGCACAACGGGCGCACAAAGAAACGCACAAGACCACACACCTCAGGACACGCAGACGTGTGCGCACCCACGCGCACCATTGCAAATGAATGAGTCATGCAATATGCATCAGTCTGAAAGGGAGATCAATGTCAACCCCAGCGCAGTTTCCTCCTCTCCATTTCTCTTTCTGTCTCCTGTGACACCTTCCCAGACAATCCAGGAATGCACGTTTAACCCACCCACACGAGCTTGAGTGCGCGAGGGGATCGACGTCAAAGCAAAGCGTGCAATTAAAGTAATAAAGAGCGACATTTTCAAAGATACAAAATGCCTGTTAATGTCTGGAACCCGGGGTTATTTTGAAAAACTGCCAGTAATGAAACCAGACAGTACAAACCTTCTGAACATTAAAATGAATGATAAGTGTAAACACACATATGTTTCTTGAACAAAGCATCTGTTTGAGAATGACAGCGACCATCCACTGTGACTAACAGCGAAAGGGAGATTTCCTAAAGTGGTATTCTGCTTCTGCTCGTCTTTTAATTCGTTCAAAATGTAAGAACAGTGACATGTCGTGCCCCCACGTGCGATGCTGGCGAGCCTGCAGGGGCTGACGTGCGAACAGAATGCATCATCCGTCACAGAAGGTTTTATTAAAAAGACGTCTCACCAGTGCTGAAGCGCATATCGTCGAAGTTTAGTTGTGACAACTTTTTAAGTCTGACTGGAATTAGATTTCTCACACTTTTTGTGAAGGAAATCTCGCTGATGCTGCAGCTGTCCATTTTTCAAATAAAACTGTGGAAACGGTGTTTTGCGACGTCCGGCATTTGGAAGGACCATTGTGCTTGCATAGCTTGCTCACATTAGCGCTAATTTCTCACAAGGTATTACTTTCCATTAATGCTGTTTCAGCACCTGCTGAGTCATTAGCAGCTCCTGCACTCTCAGTGATTTGTTTGTCTCAAATTATAAACAGCAAAGGAGGGAGGCTAGTTAGCATTAGCTGCCTCTCTTTCAAGGGCTCGATTGTAGTGGGTGGTCCTGTTGCCTCAGCACGCCATACGTAGCTTGCAGTAGTGGGGGAGCATTGGGAGTGCTAAAGACACAGATGCAGCTAAAGAAATGGCTAACAACATCAGTCCCGAGTGGGTCAGCTGCCAAGTTTTTACCAATCAAATTACACATCAAATTAGTACAATTACACAGTACATTGGCAGTTGGAACCCAAGATTTTTTTTCAAAATATGTACACAAGCCAAAACGAACACCAAGCACGTATTTGCATGTTTCTTAGCAAAAATGTATTTTAACTTCAGTTTGACTTTAAAGGCAAAGTGCAACTCAGACTCAGACTGTGGAGGCCAGCCTATTAGACTGTACTCAGCTCACACAGCCCATATGCCAGCCACCAGGCGCCGACCTCGGCGGCCTCCTCCTGGGTAACCTGTCATATCCGGAGCAGAAGTTGGAAACGGATGTCAGAGGAAGGACACAGCAGAGGAGAGGAGGATATTAGAATCACTGGAAGAAAAGGGAAGAGGAAGTGACCAGAAAAGGAGAGGAAGGCCTCCCAGCTGGCCAGGGAGGTACTGTGAATCAGAGGAGGATATAAAGAGAGAAAAAATAGGGAGTAGGAGAGAAGTCTGGATATACAGACACTATCTTAAGCCACTGAGGGATCCATGGCAACCTTCCCACTTCAGCCTTTTGAACAGCTCTTAAAACAGAAAGGCAGCAGATGGTCTACACAGCAATAATATTTGACAGAAGCACAGTTATATTTCTAAATTTCTTCAGACGGTGTGAAATTATGTCATCGCTGTCGTCATGAGGGATCCTTGTGGTGAGGAGGATGCTCACTCACATTCCTAACCTCACCAGTTGGGGATGATTTATGAATAGCACACAGCAAAGGAATCCACGCTCGGATACTTTCACCATCCACAAATACATAAATATTAAATGATAAGACATGAGCAGCACAACAAGCCAACAAGGAGAAAAACTGCAGTTTAAACAACTGATCTATGACATGTTTGTATATGAAATCAGGCAAAACCATCAGACAGCGCTTGATGGTGAGATCTTAACAAGATCTTATCAATCTTAATGACGAACAACAACAACAAAAATTCGACTAATAATCCATCCAGAAGTTGCAGCTGCACTGATTGTAGCTGAAGAAAAAAACTGAAGCCTCAAATGAAAACAGTAAAATGATTTAGCCGGAATTAAAAGCAATCAGATTTAGCTGTGGTGGATGTGTGACTCTGGGGCTCCTCACAGACAGACAACAGCAACAATTTGTCCTTGTTCGATGTGCACAGACAGAACAAATCAATAACAATTTGTAGCCCACAAGTTTAGGATGTTGTTTTATGACTAAAGGTGGTGATCCGTTTTTTGGCAAATGCACTCTCCCTCAACTTTCAACAAACCATGTGTGGTAAATACAACATATAAAATGTAATACTTGAAGGCCCCTCTGGTGGAGGGGGAAACGGCAGCTCCCATCACGAGCCGTGGGAAGCGTCACACAGGCTCAGTTTGTCATTTCAAAAACAGATTCATGATGGTGTTATCAACATTCAATCTCCATGCAGTGATAGTTTTCAAGAGCAATGACTGAAGTGACTCCTCGTAAGGTCAAAGCATCGAAAGTCTGCAGCACTTTGCAGTTTCAAGCAGTTGCTGGGTAACAATCTACAACCCCCCCCCAAAAGAAAAAAAAATAGCATCACCTGCTATTTGAGTCCCAGTTTTTCTTTAAGTCTCTGCACGATGACGTCTCGGCCACGTCCTCAGGGTAATGCCCTCATGCTCATCTTGAAAATAAAGAATTAGGAACAAGAGAGCAATATGTTGGCAACACCGCCTCCTGTGTCGGTTGGACATCGCTGACTGATGTTCGCTGGTCTTATAGGTGGACGTTCAGAGTATATTCCGCTGTTGGGAATATATGTTAATGTGCACAGCAGCCTGATCATTTGCAAAAACTAATACAAGGGAAATGTCTTGTAGCATTGATGACAGCTTCATCATCGCTGAGCACTTTCTGTGTTTGCAGCTAATGCTAACTAGCCTCCCTTTCTGAGCTAACGGCTAATCCCTTTCTGATTTGGGGACTTCAGCGCGGCCATTTAAAGAATGGCATGAAATAAAATTGTTATTGATTCTGCATGGAAGTTCTGACGTTTAATTCAAGCGAAGCTGGCCGCTTTAGATCCATTTACCCTGGATAAAAGTCAGCAAATAAAGCCAGTCGTACTGCCTTCACATTGCACGCTATCAGACAGTGTACCTGTGAGGGCAACCAATAAGCCACTTCCTCGATCGCTAAAGCTGCGCGGCCATGGGGCACCCTGGACATCCCTTGAGGTTGTAATGGAGGAAGATAAGAGAAGGCACAGCAAAGTTAATCTGAATGTCTGTTGCACAGCATTTGGCCTTGCAGGGCTACTCCTGGCGAGCTAAATGCTAACACATCAGGCAACTGGAACATGCCAGTGCCAGACAGTCACAATAGCTCCCTGGCCTTCAGTCTGTATTATATTGTATATTGTTTCATTCAGTAACTGTCAGTTAGCAACCTCGTAGTGACTGCTTCAAGTATTTATGCCATCAACTCCTGTCTAATAGCTGCCTGGAAGCCATCCCGTGCTTTTGTGGAGCAGTTTGTAATTTGGCAGAGGAGGGTTAAATAAGACTGGGCGGCACAACACAGCTAACAAACTTAGCTTCCTCCTTTTTTACTCCCCTCCAAGAGCAGCACTATGAAGACAGCTTGCTATTGGTCAATGGAGAAAATTTGTAGGCCAAAGGTCACAAAGTTCAACTCAATACAAAAAGTGTTTCCTTTTGAATGAATTGATTTTGTTGTTGCTATGCTAAATGCTGGTGCGTGCGGGCCTCTGTGGTGAACACAGCTCTGTTCTGATGAAAAAACATTACACACATTACTCGAGCAAGAGAGACAAATCACACATAAAAAACCAAACAAACTAAAAAGCCTATTGTCTTGCAAAGGAAGCAAATTCTACCCGACGACGACAGATATGTTAACTGCCTGCTCTCCCTAAAAAGAAGACAGATCTGTAATGGCAGCAGATTGTGCTAGATTTTCACTCCCCCCATCATTTCTTTGCAGTCATTTCCTGGCAATAGAAAAAATGGTGTATTCTCTTACACACTGGAGCACAAACATGTATGTCTGACGCAAGCAAAGTGCGTTGTTCTCCTGCAACTGCTGTGCGATCATTCAGGTTTAAGACAGCTAGAAGGACGTGTCGCAGTTTTTAAGTGTGATTGTGGTTTGGAGGAGATGGAGCCTCTGACTTTTGGAGAAGTGCTTCCAATCTTTCTTCTTGAGCAAGAGCGGAAATGGATGTTTCTGTTACGCCCATGTTTATGGGATAACATGTTTATTTTATTGCTACAAAAAAGGGATAAAAATTGCTGTTACTTTTGTGAGTGTGATTTTGAGAACAAAAACATTCTTTTCTTCAGCTTTGCTTTCGTATGATCAGTGATTTTCTTTTTATTTCATTAATTCTGCCTGACAAACCCATGGAGGATTATCACCCAGCTCTGCAGTTCCCCTCAGCTGTGTGGAGGTTTCCAGCGTCTTTGAGCTCAGCTTTGAGCAACATTACTGTTTTGGTTCACTCTCACAGATCAGCTGCTTTCAATGGAAAAGCTCTGATGCACCCACTGTACACGACCAGCCCAGAACCAAATGACAGGAAAGGTTTGCAACAAAAGAGAGGGAATATTGGACTTGCATTTTCCATGTGACCAGAAACACGACTCAAAGGAATGCTACCGTTGCTCAGCTGGATGTGTAAAAAGACCACCGTCTACGCTCAAGGAGATTATATGTCCTTGCTGTGTTTACAGCTTGTTGCACTGCCTCACAAAAGCAGTTAATTAAGGATTAATAGTCTGAGAATTTTGATATTTCAAAAATTATCTTCGTACGCAGTCACTCTAAAAATGGATAATGTGCACATTTCAATGTGCACATTATCCATTTCATTTAAGCATGTACATGGTTGGCTGTGCTGATACCAGGAACTTGAGGAATTCATTTAAGTTTAAAGATCACTAAAGTTAGGCTGATATCTGGAAGTACAAACAGGAAACTAAACTCCTGTGTGAATAAGCCGTATTAATTAGCCTATACATTCATGGGCATTGCTCATGACCGCAATAGTGTTTCTGTTTCTGCTTGTTCTCCGTGTGTGCATCCCAGCCAGGGAGGAAATAACATCAACTGTACGCAGTGATAAGGCGAGGCTGCCCTGTAATTGAACTGTTCAGTGTGTCAGTGAACGTGAGCATAATTGAATGTCCTCGTGTGCGCTTGTGTGTGTGCGAGTGTGTATACGATTCAAGTGGCCATAAAAGTCCACAGGGGTGTTCATTGATTAGTGAGTCAGACTTAACTGCTCTTTCATGGTATGGCCAACCTTTTATTAACCTATCCTACACACACACACACACACACACACACACACACACACACACATAAACAGAGACAGGCCGAGATAAAGAACCAGATAGAAGATCTCATTTGCTCTCCTGTCAGTCATCACTGTTTCATCTGAAAAGGGAACGCTCTTGGCTTGCTCGTGAAAGACAAATTCAGCAGAGGATTAAGGAGAAGAGACCTGCATAAAAACACCAGAGGGCTGGCAGGAAATCCTGAAGAAAAAAAAAACAGAAAATGACAGAAATGGAGAAGATACACTGCGCTGTCTGTCACCACTTACCTCCACGCTTGGATCCTTTTAGAAGAAGTGGTGAAACGGCAGCTAACAGCGTGCTGGTGTTGAATCAAATAAAAATGTGAGTGCACGACAGAGACATCATCAATGAAGCCACGTTTTTGCTAATTTAAAATGAGATGTCTTAATTTGCAGCCACAAAGTTCTTAATATAAAAAAACAGAGATAGAAAGAAATCTAAGAATAACCAAGAAGTACTGCTTATGAACCTTTTCACAGAGGACGTTTTGAAATGTCACAGTAGGAAAAGCATAGTATGAATTTTAAATTGGCAGAACATGGCTGAATTCCATTTAGCTGCTTTGTTTTAAGGGTCCTGGCCTGGTATTCGTTTTGTGTCGGGTCTGCTGTGAAAAAGGACCTCTGGGTGAGTTGCTGGGCCTTTCGGACACTTGGCGTGGCCTGTTGACAACGTGCTCGGGAGCTTCTGAGGTGGAGAAAGACCTCTGAGTGCACTCTGTTGCTCTGGAAACTAACAGATTTATCTAAGACACTTGAAGATATCTATTTTTTTTTCATAACTTTTCCTGTGTGATAAGGTATCTGTGTGTATTTTGCATGTTTGCTCTTGATTTATTTGTGCTGTAAAGGTGTTCGGCTGAAATCCTGTACTTCTCATGCAACGTCGATGTGGTATTTCCACTGGGATTCTGATTCTCGATTGTGTGGCCACACCCAATAATTAAATGATTCAGCATTCGTCCTCACATGTTTTTTTTAAATCATTTATCCAATAAAATAGCTGAGGTAGAGCACCTGGGGTCCAAACACTGCCACGCTCTTTTTATCACAGCTACATACAGATCATCATCCATATTTGAAAGATTGTTTGTGGTCAATTCAACCGGCGGTTAGCTCGACTTCCTCAGTGAGTTAACTGGTCATATCATGTGCTGCAGATGTGCTGTATTACTATTTGTGCACTGATTTTGCACTGTGATTAAACTGCAACTGTAAACAGGCATTCTCTTTGGTCATGGTATAATCAAAAACATATCAGAAAGCTGAACAGAAAGCTTGAGCTCATTAATGATTTAGTAGAGGAAGATGATCTACAGCAGCTGTGTGAGCTGAAGTCTTGCTATTCATTACTTACAGAGAGACCGGTGACACTTTGTCATTGGCGTCCCTTGGGTGTTTGCAGATCTAACACTTGAGACGCTCAAAATTCTAATTATGTGAATTTTAACCCTGCTTCCTGTTGACCTTCAACAGCTTTCCACATTACACTACACCAAGACCCTCAAGGTGCCGTCTATTCATCTAATTATACCTTGTTCTGTCCTCCAGCCTGTAACCCAGAATGCAGTCAAGGTCGCTCAGTGTAAAAGATGTTACAAACCCCTGAACGGGCCACGGAGGAGACAAGAAATCTGTTCATTGATTGGTCAGCTGATCTGATAGGACAATAAAAGGTGAGCTGGTGAGGAAACAGCAGTCCTGTGGTATTAATCTTATTCTAGGATCCCAATACTGTAGCTTAGGAAACAAGTGGAGAGAGGCTGCAACTAACACTATTCATATTGATTGTTTAAATAAATGCATAAATGCATCTGCTCTCATCCTGGAAATATGGATAAAAAATATCAAATATTATGTCATATTGCTCTGTAAGTCATTTTAATACTGTACTTTAACCCTTCCGCAATTATACATTTCATATAGAACATTTTTGCTGATGTTATTGCTCCCTCTTGCCTGCTCTGTTCTCTTTGTTGATGTTATCACCTTCCATGATGAAACATCTATGGTCGAAGCAGCTGTCATCAGGAATCAGCTGCTGAATTACGCTGTGAGCAAGGATGACCCGTCCGACAAACACACTTCCTCTTGCATCTCATCCTCTCATCTCTCAAGGAGGAGCTGTGCTGTGAGGAAGAGACATGAGTGGGCGAGGCGTGAAGCCATGTTAGCCAAACTGACAGCACCCGTACACTCCGAGCTTCTAGGGGCGCAATATTCTGTGTGCGTCGGCTTCTATATGACGGCCTGTCTTGATTAGGAGTTTCGTTTCCAGGCCCGTTCACCAAGGTGAGTCATTAAAACATTCTGGGAAATGTAGTAAATCACTCGAAGTGAAGAGGGGGGAAGTGGGTGCGGGGGAAAGAAATTTACAGCCCTACGTCAGAAAGTAACAACAGTAAGTAAAACATCCGGAGCACAGTGAGCGTTCCAGATGGATGAGATCTGGCAGTGGGAGACCTTCGCCTTACACTCCATTAAAATGGAGCCGTGTGGAGTAACTGACCTTACAACTTCGAGCTGCAGTCATGTGTTCGCCACAGATAGCACCTCATATGAGAGTGTCATGGAGAGGGGAAGTATGGGTACAAGTGCAACACGCTGGGTAAAATGAGTTAGAGCAGACAGGCATGAGCTGCCTTTGTTGGGGGAGAATCATGACCGAGTGATAAAAGTTATAAAGTGATAAAAGAATGTTGGCGAGAGATAGAGGAAGCACTTCATCAGCCTGATGAGTATCTGACTGTGCTGTCATAACATTATCCCCGGTCCGAACTGTGGGAATATGTTCATCATTACTAATTCCAGATGTAACATTAAAGAAACCTGTTTGAGGTAACCAACACAGCCAAGCCTGCTCCTTCTAGAATAAATAACTGTGGAAATACAATGACAATTTGTGAAACTCGTTGTCATTGTTATCTGGATGCTGCCCAAATAATGACCAAATTGGCCAAAGTTTAAATGGCCTCTTGCATTTGCTTTTAATGTTACAGCCCATCCACACCTGTTTATTCTGTCTTTACATTTCAGTTCACAAGATCGCCAGCATCACACACAACGCTTCTGTAAGTTTGATTGACAATTGCTTCACCCGCCTCCCTGATGACGTCTGAACTCGTGCTTGATCGTGAAATAAAAGGTGCAGTGATTGGTCGGGGTCTTACGTGTAGTCTTGCCAGTCACAGACCAGGACACGGCAAGAGTTTATGGCCCTCTGATCATTATTTCTGACACGGTGACCATTGTCAACGACAAAAAAATCATGTAGTCTGATCCTGGCATGAACCACAGTCTTTTTAGATTTGCTAAATTCATGTAACTGCGCAAACGTTTTACAGGGGACAAAAGGAAGATTTTGATACTCAAAAATGATTTTTTTTTTTTTTTTTTTTACACATATTAGGCCTGTGATAGAGAGGTAAATGGATAATAAGCACCTGGCTGAGATCCAATCACAGTGTGAGTCAGACCCCCTCCAGATGCCGTTCTCATTGCGTTCTCATCACACACATACACCTTTTTCCTTACCAGAGACAGCCAGATACATGTCAGTGGCAGGCATAAATGGGGTCACCGAGTGTGACTACCGTGGCAGGTCTGAAATGAGAGGAGGTTAATAAAAAGAAAATAAAACCCAATTTAAATGACAAACTGGCAGCAGAAGAAACCAGGACAACACAAAGTAATGTCATCCGTCTCACTGGCCAAGCTTCACATGGCACCGTCCTTAGCAGGCATGATGGCAGACTAATGAGGAATTTAATGAGAGGATTTGTTGACCAGGAGGCTGGTTTACAATGTTTTGCATTGCGTTTTTTTTAAATTCCTTGAGCTGTAAAAGGCAGACTATCCAATTCTATCCACTTTACAGCTCCAGGTTTTAATGGTCCATGCCCGTGCGAAATAAGGCTGAAATGAGGACGCATTCACAGGTACACAATTAGACAGCCCTTCATCCGTGCCCGAACCTCTGCCCTTGCTCTTACAGTTGAGCCTGCGCCAAGTACTGCCTTTTGGCCCTCATTAGCTTGCTTTGAAAGCGAGCGGCGGTGCTCACCTTTTACAGCTTTAACGCCTGCTTTTTCCACATCCTGTTCTAAATAAAGCGACTGGGCAGCTGACATGAAAATAGAAGGAGAAGCAGAAGGCTCGACGGCAGAGGAAGCGACACGTCGGCGTCAGATCAGAACATGCGAGGCGACTTCACTCTGTGATAATTAGCAACCTTTGACACCGGACCCGCCACAAACGAGTTGCAGCGAAGCAGAAGGAGTCCGTGGCGGGCTAATTAATAGAACATGCTAATGAGACGATTTGTCCATGACACTGGCTGTGACCACGGAAGAGAGACTGATAAGAGGAGAGCTAGAGATGAAGGAGGAGGAGGGGAGCGAAGCAATCAGCACGGAAACACGGAGAGTGATATTTAAAGGTGGTTGGAGCTCATTTACAGAAGCTTCACCCCCGGTGGTCTGCTCAAACACAGGTGGAAATTCTGTTTGAGTCGTGCAATTACTTAAGTAAACGACACTGAACAAATAGAGGAACGTTTCTCTCTCTCACTCTCTCTCTCATTGCACCATTAATGCTTCTAAAACCCCCAGTCTGTCTTTTATTCCTATTGCTTAATTTTCAATTCATGAGTGAACAACAACAAATCATGTTGAAGTGATATTTAACATTTTGGTAAATGTGTTTATTTGCTTTTCCTGTAGGAGAATATCACTGTCAATGTCATGTGTGGCTGTCAAGCCTAGCTTAGCATAAATCAACAGCTGTAAAGCTGTCTTATTTACACAGTGTGTCATGCTGCTAACATGTGCATGAACATTAATGTAAAAATGACAATGGTTTTACGGGCTGCTGGTCTGTTGGGCTTTACGAACAGCAGGTGGGCACGCTAACTGTGCATCCCTTCTGGAAACCACATCGCCTGTTGTTTTTTTTACATTTGTTTGTCGGTTAAACAAACCAGATACAACGTGTTAATGAGCTTCAGCGTCATGGTCAGCAGATTTTTTCACTTTGGACAAAGCCGGGCTTGTTTCCCGCTGCCTCCAGTCCACTTCGACAGGCTTAACACATCCTGACTCCAGCTAAACCCAGGAGGGCCAACTACCCCTTCACTTGAGGAGTTGGTCTTCGTGTGTTGCTGGACGCTGTGTTTGTTGAAAACCCCCCTGAGTGTTTCAGATACTCCAGACATGTGCGGAATGACGATGTTGTTGCATTTGTTCTTTTCTCGACCACATGCGGTGTTGGTGATCATCCTGGATCCTGTGGCTGTTTTCACAAAGGTCCAATTAGGGTATCCGCAGGCTTTCGGTGTATCCAAACGTCTGAGGGATGCACTTGAAGCCTGCGGATACCTTTTCAGAAACAGCAACTCTTCCACCTGCACAACCAAACACAAGAAAGGCAATCTATTGTATGCAGTCCTGTGCAGTGAGACATACACAGACTTGTATATTGGGGAAACTAAGCAACCATCGAACAAAGGCATAGCTCAGCACAGGAGGCCCAACTCTCAGGTCAAGACTCAGCAGTTTACCTCCACCTGACAGATAAGGGGCACTCATTCAAGGACAGCAACGTATATATTTTAGACAGGAAAGACGGATGGTTTGAAGGAGGAGTGATGGGGGCTATTTCTGTAAAAACAGGGAAATGATCCCTCTACAATGCAGCCCTTTCATCCCTCTCCAGGAAATTCAGTGACCACTCACAGTTGGCCTCATGCGACGACCCCAACGGCTGTCATTCACACACAGGCTTCAATGCCTGTGAAAAGGAGCCCACAGAGGTTGAACACCTGGGACTCCCCCAGGTAAAGAGGCCCCTTGGTGGTGAAACAAGTTTCTCCAAGCAAGTCCAGGTTCCTTCAACTGGACAGCGTATTTCCCAAAACCGTTGAACTTTCAATGTTGAAGTAACAGATTTTTTGGCTGCCTGGGTGGAACAAAAGCAAACTAAACTCACAGCTGACCTGTTATAGTCGATATGGTCAACAACTAGTTGCAGGGTTACACGTCCAGCAGATACAGAGCAACGGCAGCATTTATTTGGAGTTGTGTTTGTGTTCACCAGTTGAAGTTGAATATCTAGTCTCCTTTTAGCTCTGGTTTATTCTCCACCAGCTCCTGAGGCAAATATCTGGCTTGTTAGTGCTGAACTGTTTTAACCAGCTAGTCACTAACGTTGTCATTTATGGCGATTTCAGCTGTTAAACCAGAATGGACATGATGGTGATGAGAACGCTGAGAATGGACTGCAGAGCTGGGTGACTCTCTGTTGGCTTGCCACTATGGGCAGCAGGTAACAATGTGATACATTGTTAATATAGAAATAACAATTCAATCTGGTTTAAGCGCATACACAAATTTATTGAGGTTTTAATTACAATTTGTGTAGGTTAGAAACCGCAGGAGGTTAATAATATAAATGTGCTCATAACACAGTTGGCTCTGTAACAATAATCAGTTGTCCTCACTCGGTCTAAATATGGTCTGTGTCCATCTTCTGACAATTAACTGCTGTGAAAATTGTACAATTGAACTACCTCCTCACACTCGCTCCTACACATTCTCCTCTCAACCAGCGGCCCACCCCTCTCGCTGTTTCCTCTCCTTTCGACATCAGCCCGGGTTATTTTTAGCTCCGTCCAGGGGGAGAGGGAGAGCGAGAGAGAAAATGACACAATCCCTTATAAATGGGTGGATGAAAAGAGGAGGAGGAGGAGGAGGAGGAAGAGGAGAAAGCGTGGGCGCATTCAGGATGGGTGCTCATTTGAATATTCATAGAAGCAGCTGTGTTCACAAAGGTGCTGAGCATGTATGAAAATCAATGGAGGCCTCCGCTGCTGAGAGGGGTGGATGATAGGTTTGGCTAATAAGTGGAGCGTACAGAAGTTGCGTGGGACATGTTAATGTGATGGAGCCCTGACAATGAAAGCAGTGGCAGCAGGAAGAATATTTTATATGGTGGTACTGATCAACCGTGTTGATGGCTCTTAGAGTGAGATTACCACAGCCATACAGCTCTCTAAGAACAAATCTCTTTTTGCCTAATATAAGTTTTTGCCTTCAGTAAAGCCTGTAGCCGACATCTTGTCCGTCACTTTGGTCCAGACTGAAATATCTCAACATCTACAGATGAATGGAAACACAATTCAGTGCACACATTCATGGTACCAAGAGGACGTATCCAAATGAACTTAGCATGCAAAACCTAATGACTCTGCCCTCAGCCTCAGCTGCACTTTATGTTTAGTGCTCATTAGCAAACACGTGGAACTATGTTGGTGAGCACAGTAAACATTATACCTGCTAAACATCAGCATGTTGACATTGTCATTGTGAGCGTGCTGTTGTTAGCATTTAGCTCAAAGTACAGCCTTAACACTCTGTTTATTGAGATGCTCTGCCTTTAACACTGTTCGGAAGGGTAAAGGGTGTCTATGCTATACAGACTGTAAAGCCCCTTGAGCCAACAGAGCCATACTGTTTGAATAAAATTGACTTGACAGGGATTGCCTTATAACTATAACGGGAATACACATCACATGACTACAGTTGAACTTAGTAAAATGCATGTCAGATGAGTACCCAGACTATCCTGGATGACATTTTAATGTCAATGTCATTTCAAATGCCATATAGGCCTCATGATCATCATGGCAATGAGTGAGGGCACAGATTTAACATATTACTGGAAATAGAAGTTCAAAAGGAGAGAAGCCAATCTGAACGGTATTTAAATGGCATTTTTGATAGAAGAAGGTAGCCGTCACCTGCTTGACTTGCCTGCGAAGGTAGATGTGCAGTACTGTAATTTCAAATATCTGATCTTTATTGCTTTAGGTCCACACTGCTGATCTGCAAAGCAACTAAAAGTCACTTTAGGGAATGTGTGCACTGCAGTGTGGGATGGAAAACAGCAGCATGGTTGTATTAGAAGATGATGGCAGCAGGTGTGGCATGTGGTCACCGTAGTGGTTACTACAGAGTGGGAAAAAGGGTCAGCGAGGGAGGAACGGAGGTCATATCACTCAGAACTGCTGCTGGCTGCTCTCTGAACCATCTGCATGCATGACTTCAGTAATGACGCTACAGCAGCACATTCCCAACATGGTGAAGAGGAAAGGTAGCCATTGAGCTTGTTTCCAAAACAGACTGTTGCATTTAATCCAGTGCTTCAGCATCTTACAGTGAACAACAAAAATGTACAATTTACGCACACTTGTGACAAAAAAATAAACTTCTTGATAAATATATTTGGTATTTGTGGCAATTTACTGAAGGAACTGTATCAAAGTGTGACTTAAGGTATTTTCATGCACACCGTAACACTCACACAGACTGAAAAAGAGCATTTCTGCCTCTCTTGGGCTACTCTATTACTGGCACCACGGGGCCTGCACAGCTTACAGTAACTGCACCTCACAGAGAAATATTGATGTTGCAAGTAAAAGGCACTCAGAGAAAAGCTGGGCCATGCCATTTAACTCAAAGCAAACCACTTAAGCAACTGAATAGTTTCATTCCAAAACCATATCCATCAGGTTTGTCTTAAAAAAATACAATCTGAAATTTCCTTGTGAATGTAAAAAAACAAAACCAAAACATGTTTCTGTCCTGAAAAATAACTTTGATTACGGTACATCCCTTAATGTGCTTCAGTTTAATGGGAATTTTCACTTTGTCTGTGCCTGCGTCTTTAAATGGCAGATGTCTCATTTTGGAATGAAACGGTTACAATTAACACACACAGCAACACGCTTGAAATCATCACAACCAGAGAGCTGCTTGAAGCAGAAGTAAAAACGATATAGACACATACTGTACTGTATGTCTAAATTTGCTCTGTCTACTCAAAATAGATGATACATAAATAATCTTTACAGTTTGTACAAGGATGTTCATAAGACACTCACTGTTGGAACATTCAGAAATGTGGCTACACTCTTGGTCTGACACAGTAGTATTTGTGATATGTCATTTAGATGAATACACAGTATTTCAGAACAAATATGTGTGCACACGAATGAACACATCAATAGGGATCATCTTAGATCATCTTGGTGTTATGAGCAGACTGCGAAAACACCCCATAAAACTGGATAGGCGACACGGAGGAGGAAGCAGGGGAACCGAGGGAAATAGATTAAAGTGTAGCACGGTGCGCGCACACACACACGCACACACACACACACACATTTCTACAGCTGCTGCTCCACATGATAACGGTTGTCATAACTCCATGCAAAAAAAAAAAAAAAAAAGTCCCAGTTAACATTTTATCAAAAGAGACAGAAGTCAAATATCAATCAAATACAATAACATCGCTACAGCTGACGAGAAGCTGCTGGGTCTTCCTCGGAACCACACCACCTGCTGCTAAAGCCCATACACTATCATAGTTATTGTGGCTATATGCTGCTACATTTTGGCTCCACGACTAAAAGTTTGCTCTTCCTTCAAGGAACAATTTACAACAGCTAGTTGGTTAAACACGGCTGACTTTTGAGTCATCTGAAAGGACAATACCCAGGACAAGTGCATGACGACAAGTTTTCACAATAGCTACCCCTCTGTCATAAAGCTAACCTGGTCCATGAGGAATGACAAGTTAAACCTTCGAGCCTGTTCCCAGGGGAGAGTTAACTTCTCATATCCAGCCGACTATACGAACGACACACATCCTATGTGATTAGGGGAATGGAGGTTACAGGGAAAGAAAAAATAGATTTTCCCTAAACGCTCGCACCTAAATGTCTGACGGCGTTGCCTTTGCTGGGTTCAGCAGGAGGCGAGGATTGGAGGGATCAGGTGGGCAGGGGCGAGGCCATTACGCTCTTTGTTGGTGTGTGTTCGCTGAAGCGTGTCTGTATTGCTATTTCCTTGTCACACAATGTACAAATCATCGACGACAAATCCAAGAGTGCTGGGAAAAGCAATTTCATCTGCGTGTGCTCAGAACGCGGCCCGTTTCCTGCAGAGCTCAGTACTTTACGCCGTGGTGATTTTATTGATCGACACAGCTGGATTGTGGTTATCGAGCCACAAAGCTCGGTGGCAGGAAGGAAAAGTGTTGACCTTTGTGCCTGATGACACAAAATTGCACTGCGGACAGAAACATAAGAAACTTGAAAGAGTGAGTGCATGTCTGGAGTTCTTCACCCTGGGAAAATTTACGAAGCATGCTCGCTTCTTTTGCATTTTTTCTGTCTGAATCTCTGCTTCCCTTTCAGATACAACCTCTCACCACGGCTGGGTGCTTTCGCCTAATGAGCAAAAGCGCTGGAGTAGTTGTAGACGAAGTGGCGTACGAGCAAAAGGGCACCTCACCACTACTTTGTAAGGAGGCCAGGTTTTACAGCTGCAAACTTGTGGTCCTGGGCTCCTTTCACTCGTACAATTCCCTAGAAAAAACCCTCTGTGTGCACGGTTAAACTAACATGCACAAGCTCAAAAGTCTTCCAGCTTCTTTAAGACTGCTGCTCTGATCACTTCTAACAAGGTGATCCAGATGTTCCTGGCAGTCATTTCTGTTCATCGCTCACAGGTCCTGTCCCACACAGGCACACCTCTTTAGGGAGACTGTGCACTGTCAAGCTGCAGATAGAGGATCAGGAGGTGTTAAGAAACTATTCCTGAGGTGCCTATCTCATACATTACCCTGACAGGAGAGGCTCGCCTTGGAGCAATGATCTATAGGGTGCTCTGGGTAAACTAAATCCATAATAGGAAAGAACAGGAGAGGAGAGGGGGGGGGGGGGGGATTTAGTGTGACACATACTTTACCCTGTGCATCTGCTCAGCATGGTGATGATGTCTATGCTAAACTGGCCTTTTTTGAATACTGAATCCGTCTGAGTCAACACAAAGTTTCCCTGGCACAATGTTTCCAATACTGTTCAACTCTTCTTCATCAATCTGTCATGGTGCATAGAGGAAAAGCATGGATGGTCCCTACATCTCATTCTTCTTATTCAGATGTCTTTCCCCAAAAGTCCAACTTAAAAGGCTCCGTCCTGACTAACAAGGATCTTACTGTAAGTCCCTCCTCCATCACAAAGTGCCCTGATCAGCGGTGAAGAATCCACCCTCCTTCTTTTTCCTCCTCCTCAGTCTGTGGGCCCTCCAGCAAACGGCTGCCACGAGAAGCATCACCACACCAGCGCACAGCAGTGCCACTGACACCACTTTGGTCTGGAGCAGCGTGTTAAAGGTGAAGGTCACCCCGGTGCCTGCCATGCCAATCACCAGGGATATTACGCCGAACGGGAACACGCAGCGGTACCAGGACTTCTCTGTCCCGCCTGTTGCCTGGGCAAGTCTCTCCAGCGTGGGAAGCGACTCTGGAGGTTTGGCTGGGTCTCTCCCAACACTTCCTTCCCCTTCTCCTCCCTCTCCACAGCCATTCAAGCCCTGGTTCTGGTTCTCAGAGTCCTGGGGCAAGGTATTGGCTTCGCTGTTGTTGCCGCAGTCCAGGTCCGGATGAAGGACCGGGGCCGGGGGCTGTCGGCCTGAAGAGCAGCCCATCTCGGAGTTGCTGTCCTTGTGTGACGATGCGAGAAAGGCTGCCCGTTGTCGGCGGACCTCTCAGCGTGCGGCCGATGATTGCTACAGGCGCTGATGATGCTACGCAGGGGATCTCTGAAGCTGCTTCTAGGGCTGCCAGTGAGGTTGCCGCTGTTGTTGTTGCTCTCAATACTTGCCAGCATGTGCCTGCAATTGGAGAGACGGAGAGAGAAGAGCTGAAAAAAGAGGAGTAGGAGATGAGAAAAAAATAGAACACAAGAGCTAGAAGACGTAACAAACACTGGAAAAGAAATGGGAGAAATGAAAAGATGAAAGAGAAAAGAACACATGACAGATGTGTGTTTTATTTTTAGCCTCGCACACTCGTGCACACACACAGCTGTGAAGAGGAAGCACTCACCCTGTATTTTCTGTGTCCATCAATGGGTGAATGCTTTCGGTGCAGGCTCGTCTCCCGAGCTGCTCGCGGCGGCAGCAGCAGCGATGTGTGTGTGTTGTGATGCCGATGTCCACAGACTATATAATCACAGAGTGGAGGAGGAGGAGCCTATGGGAAGTGGCAGACAAGATGCAAGGCTATGATTGGCTCCCTCGGCAGACTGATTTCAGGGGAGGAGGGGTGGGGGTGAGGTCAAGTGTTCAGCGGTCTCATTCAGTGATATTAATTCATTATTTAGGCTCACGAGGAATTTGAGATGTCCCTTAGGCAGTGTTTTGTTCAGGGTCTGCTGCGGGCTGCAGAATGGAAGTCACGCTGGGCTTTGCAGGAGCAGGAAAGATGCAATGTGGCATCGATAGAAGCGGTACGTTAGGTATAAGTAACATTGCTGCAGCTTTTATCACAAGATGCGATCAGCAGTGATTTGCTGTCGTCCCTGGTTTGGCTGGACATGCACGGATTGCATGTGCAGCACATCCTGCATGTCCTTAGTCGATAACATTTTGAGATTGTTCAGTGGAATTCATACTACATTTCAGCTTGACATGTAGTTAGTGATTTGTAAAAAAAACACCCAAATTAGAATAAAGGGGTTTTCACACAGCTACAGTGATATGTAATCAGGATTTAAGTGAAAACATCCACTCCACATTGACTGAAACACGGTTCTCCCCTGTCTTCCAATTGCCCCTCATCATGTGCGTCATCGGTGTTACCCTGCACAAAGGCACGGCGGCCAGTCTTGTCACGGTCGCCGTCCTCATCACATCCTCCCCATATATGCCCCCATGTTCTTCACGCTCCCTTTTCTCCTCTCAGACAATGACAGTGAGACACATGAGCCAGCAGCATACATCCCTGGGGATGGCTCGTATCACTGTTAACAGAGCACACGGCGCATGGCGTGCGCGTGCGTGCGTGCATGTGCGCTGATCTACATTTCCTGGTTTTTCTTGTTTCTTGAGGCGATGAAATTTCACAAGATCTGCTATAATTATCCTACGTGTGATTTTGGCTGCTATCTCATGGGCACAGCTGCTCTGGAGGCAGGGGCAATCCCATTGGTTGAGTTAGACCTCAAGCAGTGGAGCCACAGTTTTCTATTACTGAAGCCCTGTGAAAATGTCAAAGGTTAAGAATATGGCTGAGTTTTGAGTCAGAGCAGAAGTGGTTTGTTGCCTTTCTTTCTTTTTTTTATATTGATGATAACCACTAGCAAACATTGTTCAGACAGTGACACTGTGTCCCTGGACAAAAATAGTTCCACTTGGACGGCAAAAACAGCAAAGTGGTTATGAGGTGGACGGCCAGACTGTGATGTTGTTGCTTCCAAGTCAATAATGGTACATTCAGACCCTCTTCCCAGGAAATATTGATAATATTATTACTATTAAAAATTCATATGTCTTTTTTTAATGCCATAATCAAATGGCCACTCTGGGATGTCCGCTCCTCGTACAAAGACGCGTATTACTCAACACCTATTTCTTAATAATGAAAAACCTGTTCATGCCATTTCTGTATATCTACATGTAAACAATATTCCGGTCTCATCGTTTTACACTTGCAGAGTTTATAAGAGCCAAAACTCTTCATCCAAGCCACCTTTGATCGCACATGGGAGAGGTTTGCCTTCTGGGCCAGAAAGTCAGGTGATGTGGTAGAAATCCCACATACTGTAGGGAGGGTGCTGTGGTGGATGAATGGGTCAAACACAGGACGATCACCCTGGAGACTGGCATTCGTCCTATGTGAAACCAAAAGTCAACTATGGCTGACTAAGACTGAAAAACTGTTGAATGCACACTGTTTACAAAGACTTCATTTGAAATAAGATTTGTTTACTGGCCTTGAGCAGGTGCTGTTGTTCCTCAGATAAATAAAATGCCACGAATCCTTTCCTCGTCCTCAGTAAGCAGGAGACTTCTCAACTTCACACCTTTTTTTACTCAGTTTGCAGCTGACACTTTGACTTGTCCTGGCAGGAAAAGCACAGGTGTGATTAATAGCAATAATGACGGCTAAGTTCCATTGAAATGTCCCAGTAGGCCGTGTCAGTGAGCTGGCATGAACAATAACAGGGCACAGAAACTGACACGGCAAACAAAATGCTTAATAATGTGTAATTAATTATAGCTGTGCTTTTCCTGCTTTCACATGTCAGATTGTTTAAAAAGGCCTGCTGTTGCCAGTCAAGCTTGAATTACCTGGTACAGCTAACAATCTACAAGATCTACAGGAGGTGATGCAACTTCAGGGGTTTAAACAGGTGTTGTACTGAGTCCCGTGCTAATCACATACATCATGTGATGATTACTTGAGTCACTGCTAATAATTAGGGACACGGGGCAACGTCCCGAGTCACTGGCTCCTACAGCTATGAAATAGCTGCAGGAGCCAGTGACTCGGGGCTACGCCCCGAGTCACTTATTACTATCCCGCGCGTTTCTTCTTCTTCTTCTTCTTCTTATTAGGGACACGGGGCAACGTCCCGAGTCACTTATTACTATCCCGCGCGTTTCTTCTTCTTCTTCTTCTTCTTATTATTTTTCATCTTCCTCCAAGTTTTCGTCCCTTAACTCGCCCCGCAGCTTTGAGAAAACCCTCGCAAATTATATATCAAAATGTGCGTATTGTTCGGGATCGGTGTGCTATTACTTTTCTCAAATTTATCGCAGTTTTTCGCGTCTTACGCGAAAAACTGCGATAAATTTCCCATAAGAAATGAATGGGACGGCCGAAAAAAACAAGATTGAAATTGGAGTTTTTCAAACATCTGTAGCTCAGGCATACATTCACCGAGAGACTTCATTTCAACTTTAAAATGTAGACCCAAGTCTGGTCTATTGGTGTGTTCATCCACATTTTGATTGGTCCTATAGTTTTTGATCAGTCACTGTTCAATGACAGTGATCGTTTGGCGGGAAATTTTGAGATTATAATGGGTGTGTATTGCGCGGAATGTTCGTGCTAGAGTGCGTGCTAGAGTGGCACAGAGTCTAAAAATGATCTGAAAATCTTCTCTTTTTCTCGTCGCTACGGCCACAAATTACACTCTACACGCATAATTTTGGGCTCATTTTGTAGACAAACTTGTCCTCTTTCGTGTGATGTCCTCGAAAAAGCCGAGAGACTTACTGAATTTAAATAGTGAGACGTTTTGTGCAGCCAGCGCCCTCCTGTTCTCCCATTAAGTCCCATGTTAAAATTCAGAGCTGTTTTGTGAGCAAAGCAGAAATGCCTCCTGTCTTTAGATCGCCATAAAACGAAAAGTTGTTGTGTCAGGAATAAAACGAGGAGATGGCCGGACTCAGGAAGTTCTCGGGAGTCCGATGATCTATAGTACACTCTGATACGAGGTACGGTTCTCTCACCAGAGGATTTAGTTCAGGAGGTTCGCCGAACCCAAATCTCACTGCATACAATACAAACTCCTGTTCTCTGAGTCGCAGAGTCTTTTTAAGTCGACCATTTTGTCATTTTTCTAAAAAATATCTGGACATAAAACACACGTACATCTGGCCCAGACTTGTCCGCATCTCACAGTGTAGTCGGTTTTTTGATAGCAGCTACGGTTTTGACACAATCGCAAGTTGTTCGGAAGAAACCGACAGCGAAAAAGCCGCTTTTCAAGGGAGGAGTTTAACAGGTGCAACTGTCATTTACACACACACCGGTCAATAACCCACGCACACACATCTGCAGGACAACCAGCCTGAGAATGATTATCTTAACGAGCTCAGTCAAAACAAGGGCATTGTTTGAAAACAATCTCTGTCCAACAAGCAGTTAAACTCAGCTTCAGAAAGCTCTTTGCCAAAGAGGTTGAGACAGTAGTCACACAAATGCACACACAAAAAGGGCTAACCAACAGCTAAAAAGTGATTAAAAACAGCACGTCAAAACTGAACAGGAACAGGTAAACAGTGGGAGAGGTGCAGAGGTAATTATCAGCAGGTGGGGCAGAAGTTACACAGGCACACACGCACACACACACATTCAGACACATATATACTATACACATCTCCATGTTGGAGCTGGTTGGGCTGCTTGTGTAGTTCAAGCAGACACACACACACAAACAGACGAAGACACACACATACGCAGTCACACACAATGACAGATACATAAACACACACACACAGACAAATGCATAATGAAAACCCCATCCCCCCGCCCCCTTGTTAACGCCGTTAGCTCTGTTAGCTCTGTTAGCACAGTTAGCTCTGTTAGCGTTAGCGCCGTTAGCTCTATTCGCACCGTTAGCTGTTAGCTCCGTTAGTGTTAGCTCTGTTAGTGTTAGCTCTGTTAGCTCTGTTAGCATTAACTCCATTCATGCTTATTGATTCAGTTCATTAATTCATGTTAACAGAGACATGAAGCAGAGGAGAGAAGCAGACACAGACAGCTGAGGTGATCAACAGAGACAGACAAGGAGAAAGCCACAGAAACAGACGAAGACACACACATACGCAGTCACACACAACGACAGATACATAAACACACACACACAGACAAATGCATAATGAAAACCCCATCCCCCCGCCCCCTTGTTAACGCCGTTAGCTCTATTAGCTCTGTTAGCACAGTTAGCTCTGTTAGCGTTAGAGCTGTTAGCTCTTTTCGCACCGTTAGCTGTTCGCTCCGTTAGTGTTAGCTCTGTTAGCTCCGTTAGCATTAGCTCCATTCATGTTTATTGATTCAGTTCATTAATTCATGTTAACAGAGACATGAAGCAGAGGAGAGAAGCAGACACAGACAGCTGAGGTGATCAACAGAGACAGACAAGGAGAAAGCCACAGAAACACAGCTGAGAGCAATTCATTAATCAGGGACTGACTACCTCTGATATCTGCCGTTTTCTCACATTGCAGCCTTTTTCAATTGTCCGCTGCTTCGCCATAGTTTCTCCTAGAGACTTCATTCAAACTTTAAAACGTAGATAATTTTGTCGGCTCAAACGCACCCCGTGTCCCTTTCAAAATTTCCCAGGGGGAATTTTCTAGTTAGGGACACGGGGCAACGTCCCGAGTCACTGGCTCCTACAGCTATTTCATAGCTGCAGGAGCCAGTGACTCGGGGCGTAGCCCCGAGTCACTTATTACTATCCCGCGCGTTTCTTCTTCTTCTTCTTATTATTATTTTTCATCTTCCTCCAAGTTTTCGTCCTCAAACTCGCCCCGCAGCTTTGAGAAAACCCTCGCAAATTATATATCAAAACGTGCGTATTGTTCGGGATCGGTGTGCTATTACTTTTCTCAAATTTATCGCAGTTTTTCGCGTCGTAAGACGCGAAAAACTGCGATAAATTTCCCATAAGAAATGAATGGGACGGGCGAAAAAAACAAGATTGAAATTGGAGTTTTTCAAACATCTGTAGCTCAGGCATACATTCACCGAGAGACTTCATTTCAACTTTAAAATGTAGACCCAAGTCTGGTCTATTGGTGTGTTCATCCACATTTTGATTGGTCCTATAGTTTTTGATCAGTCACTGTTCAATGACAGTGATCGTTTGGAGGGAAATTTTGAGATTATAATGGGTGTGTATTGCGCGGAATGTTCGTGCTAGAGTGCGTGCTAGAGTGGCACAGAGTCTAAAAACGATCTGAAAATCTTCTCTTTTTCTCGTCGCTACGGCCACAAATTACACTCTACACGCATAATTTTGGGATCAGTTTGTAGACAAACTTGTCCTCTTTCGTGTGATGTCCTCGAAAAAGCCGAGAGACTTACTGAATTTAAATAGTGAGACGTTTTGTGCAGCCAGCGCCCTCCTGTTCTCCCATTAAGTCCCATGTTAAAATTCAGAGCTGTTTTGTGAGCAAAGCAGAAATGCCTCTTGTCTTTAGATCGCCATAAAACGAAAAGTTGTTGTGTCAGGAATAAAACGAGGAGATGGCCGGACTCAGGAAGTTCTCGGGAGTCCGATGATCTATAGTACACTCTGATACGAGGTACGGTTCTCTCACCAGAGGATTTAGTTCAGGAGGTTCGCCGAACCCAAATCTCACTGCATACAATACAAACTCCTGTTCTCTGAGTCGCAGAGTCTTTTTAAGTCGACCATTTTGTCATTTTTCTAAAGAATATCTGGACATAAAACACACGTACATCTGGCCCAGACTTGTCCGCATCTCACAGTGTAATCGGTTTTTTGATAGCAGCTACGGTTTTGACACAATCGCAAGTTGTTCGGAAGAAACCGACAGCGAAAAAGCCGCTTTTCAAGGGAGGAGTTTAACAGGTGCAACTGTCATTTACACACACACCGGTCAATAACCCACGCACACACATCTGCAGGACAACAAGCCTGAGAATGATTATCTTAACGAGCTCAGTCAAAACAAGGGCATTGTTTGAAAACAATCTCCATCCAACAAGCAGTTAAACTCAGCTTCACAAAGCTCTTTGCCAAAGAGGTTGAGACAGTAGTCACACAAACACACACACAAGCAGGGCTAACCAACAGCTAAAAAGTGATTAAAAACAAGCACGTCAAAACTGAACAGGAACAGGTAAAAAGTGGGAGAGGTAGAGAGGTAATTATCAGCAGGTGGGGCAGAAGTTACACACGCACACAAACAAACACACACACACATTCAGACACACATATACCAGACACATCTCCATGTAGGAGCTGGTTGGGCTGCTTGTGTAGTTCAAGCAGACACACACACACAAACAGACGAAGACACACACATACGCAGTCACACACAACGACAGATACATAAACACACACACACAGACAAATGCATAATGAAAACCCCATCCCCCCGCCCCCTTGTTAACGCCGTTAGCTCTGTTAGCTCTGTTAGCACAGTTAGCTCTGTTAGCGCTAGCGCCGTTAGCTCTATTCGCACCGCTAGCTGTTAGCTCAGTTAGTGTTAGCTCTGTTAGCTCCGTCAGCATTAGCTCCATTCATGTTTATTAATTCAGTTCATTAATTCATGTTAACAGAGACATGAAGCAGAGGAGAGAAGCAGACACAGACAGCTGAGGTGATCAACAGAGACAGACAAGGAGAAAGCCACAGAAACACAGCTGAGAGCAATTCATTAATCAGGGACTGACTACCTCTGATATCTGCCGTTTTCTCAATTTGCAGCCTTTTTCAATTGTCCGCTGCTTCGCCATAGTTTCTCCTAGAGACTTCATTCAAACTTTAAAACGTAGATAATTTTGTCGGCTCAAAATGACCCTCGGCACATTTTGATATCTCTTACGGTTTTCGAGCTATGACCATCGAAGGCCGACGTAAGACGCAAACAACTGCGATAAATTTCCCATAAGAAATGAATGGGGAAATTTCCTCAAATTTCAGCCTTTTTCAATTGTCCGCTGCTCGGGCATACTTGGTCCTAGAGACTTCATTCAAACTTTAAAACGTAGATAATTTTGTCGGCTCGAACACACCCCGTGTCCCTTTCAAAATTTCCCAGAGGGAATTTTCTAGTTATTTTTCATCTTCCTCCAAGTTTTCGTCCTCAAACTCGTCCCACAGCTTTGAGAAAACCCTCGCAAATTATATATCAAAACGTGCGTATTGTTCGGGATCGGTGTGCTATTACTTTTCTCAAATTTATCGCAGTTTTTCGCGTCGTAAGACGCGAAAAACTGCGATAAATTTCCCATAAGAAATGAATGGGACGGCCGAAAAAAACAAGATTGAAATTGGAGTTTTTCAAACATCTGTAGCTCAGGCATACATTCACCGAGAGACTTCATTTCAACTTTAAAATGTAGACCTAAGTCTGGTCTATTGGTGTGTTCATCCACATTTTGATTGGTCCTATAGTTTTTGATCAGTCACTGTTCAATGACAGTGATCGTTTGGCGGGAAATTTTGAGATTATAATGGGTGTGTATTGCGCGGAATGTTCGTGCTAGAGTGCGTGCTAGAGTGGCACAGAGTCTAAAAACGATCTGAAAATCTTCTCTTTTTCTCGTCGCTACGGCCACAAATTACACTCTACACGCATAATTTTGGGCTCATTTTGTAGACAAACTTGTCCTCTTTCGTGTGATGTCCTCGAAAAAGCCGAGAGACTTACTGAATTTAAATAGTGAGACGTTTTGTGCAGCCAGCGCCCTCCTGTTCTCCCATTAAGTCCCATGTTAAAATTCAGAGCTGTTTTGTGAGCAAAGCAGAAATGCCTCCTGTCTTTAGATCGCCATAAAACGAAAAGTTGTTGTGTCAGGAATAAAACGAGGAGATGGCCGGACTCAGGAAGTTCTCGGGAGTCCGATGATCTATAGTACACTCTGATACGAGGTACGGTTCTCTCACCAGAGGATTTAGTTCAGGAGGTTCGCCGAACCCAAATCTCACTGCATACAATACAAACTCCTGTTCTCTGAGTCGCAGAGTCTTTTTAAGTCGACCATTTTGTCATTTTTCTAAAGAATATCTGGACATAAAACACACGTACATCTGGCCCAGACTTGTCCGCATCTCACAGTGTATTCGGTTTTTTGATAGCAGCTACGGTTTTGACACAATCGCAAGTTGTTCGGAAGAAACCGACAGCGAAAAAGCCGCTTTTCAAGGGAAGAGTTTAACAGGTGCAACTGTCATTTACACACACACCGGTCAATAACCCACGCACACACATCTGCAGGACAACAAGCCTGAGAATGATTATCTTAACGAGCTCAGTCAAAACAAGGGCATTGTTTGAAAACAATCTCCATCCAACAAACAGTTAAACTCAGCTTCACCAAGCGCTTTGCCAAAAAGGTTGAGACAGTAGTCACACAAACACACACACAAGCAGGGCTAACCAACAGCTAAAAAGTGATTAAAAACAAGCACGTCAAAACTGAACAGGAACAGGTAAAAAGTGGGAGAGGTAGAGAGGTAATTATCAGCAGGTGGGGCAGAAGTTACACACGCACACAAACACACACACACACACACACACACACACACACACACATTCAGACACATATATACCAGACACATCTCCATGTAGGAGCTGGTTGGGCTGCTTGTGTAGTTCAAGCAGACACACACACACAAACAGACGAAGACACACACATACGCAGTCACACACAATGACAGATACATAAACACACATGCACAGACAAATGCATAATGAAAACCCCATCCCCCCGCCCCCTTGTTAACGCCGTTAGCTCTGTTAGCTCTGTTAGCACCGTTAGCTCTGTTAGCACAGTTAGCTCTGTTAGCGTTAGCGCTGTTAGCTCTATTAGCGCGGTTAGCTGTTAGCTCCGTTAGTGTTAGCTCTGTTAGCTCCGTTAGCATTAGCTCCATTCATGTTTATTGATTCAGTTCATTAATTCATGTTAACAGAGACATGAAGCAGAGGAGAGAAGCAGACACAGACAGATGAGGTGATCAACAGAGACAGACAAGGAGAAAGCCACAGAAACACAGCTGAGAGCAATTCATTAATCAGGGACTGACTACCTCTGATATCTGCCGTTTTCTCAAATTGCAGCCTTTTTCAATTGTCCGCTGCTTCGCCATAGTTTCTCCTAGAGACTTCATTCAAACTTTAAAACGTAGATAATTTTGTCGGCTCGAACACACCCCGTGTCCCTTTCAAAATTTCCCAGGGGGAATTTTCTAGTTTCATTATTATTAGCTCTTGTTTAAATATTCAACAGTGCTTGTGGGTAGCTTTGCTAAATATAATGCTACATATAATGATGCTAATAGGGTAGTGCGACTATTTTATTTATTTTTTTGCCCATGAATGTTCAATAATGATTGTTTTCCTTATTGCATTGCATTTATTTAGCATTTGACCATAGATGTTTCCATGTAAAGTACCTTCAAAGTAGTAACTTATTTTTAGTAGCTAGCAGTGACTTGCTGCTATCAACATTACGACTTGCAAAGACGAGTAGCTTGCAGCGTTGCTAGCCACAGTTTCAAAGCAGTTTCCCCAACACCGATGATAATGTTAACATTATAGGCTTAGCTAGGTTCAGGAGGGTAGCTCAGTAGCTAGCATAACTGCTAGCAGAGGCTATCAAAGTTAGCTTCTGTGAGCAGATAAAAATGCAGAATAATGGCTGCATTCTGTTTGGGCGTGCTGTTCCCAAGTCAAGGGTGTTACTAGCTGGCTGACGAGGCTTGCTGCTACACCTGCCGGTGATTGGAACCACCATTAGCGTTATTGGCTGCACCTGTTCCTGCTATCCTAATTTAAAATGTCCACAGCGAGAGAGGATTCATAACAGCAACAAGTTACAAGTCCAGTTTTAGAGTTTCCCCCTGCTTTATATGAAATTAAGTAGTCTCGGCTTTTACTAGGAATCAGCTAATGGGTCATTGTCTCAGTTTAATTAGCACTATGCAGCTAGTGAAGCACTCAGCACATAGACTACCGCAGTCAGTCCCGGTGTGCTCATGGTGGTACCCGTGAGCCACCTTATCTGAAGTCAGTAGCAAGTCTGATTGGAAGGTAAGACAGCTTTTTTGCTCATCATGTGTTGCCTGGTACGTCACAACACGCAGTGCCGTGCTGAATTTTAGAGCTGTGACTCATTTTATTTTTGCATCCTCTGTCTGGTTGTGGTAATTAAAGCAGGAGCAGTCTCTAATGTCATTAGTGCAGTCTGGGTTGCTCATCTTTGTGTCTCTGATTTAATTGTGTTTGCACTTTAACTGGAGATCTTGCCTGCCTTTGAGCCATTATGCTGTAATGCGGATATAATCTACTTGTTGAGGTTGATTTCAAAAGTGGGTGTCTTGAATAAGTCTGGTTAAAGATGCTTATTAACAGATTACACTGTTGTAATCTCTGCCATTTGCACATCAGTAATGAGTTTTTACCAGGCTTTACTGAGTCTGTCTAAGCTTTTTGCTGTCACTCGTCTTGGTGATATCTCATCTTGCCTGAAGCTCGGGTAACCAGCCTCCATAAAGCATCTCCAAGTGTTGAAGGAGCAGAGAGCAAATGCAGCCAATCTGCAGTAAAAATGCTGACCGTAATTTTAATGGGCCTTGTCTGACGCATGTTCAGTTCATTTCAGCACGGGTGACACCACAGTAAATGTTGTGCAATGCCCAAACAGCCTTTCCCAGACAGCAACTGTTTATATCCTTGTGCTGTCTGCCTTAGTGAATGCCCTCTGGTGCTGCTGTGTGATGCATTGTTGTGTCACAGCCACAAAGGAGCCTTTAAGTAGTGAAGCAAAGGCTAAAATAGCCCTCTTAATCTGACCACCCGACCACTTGGTGAAATCGCCAGAGGTGGAGGGGATACTGTGCCGTCACCTCAGCATAAAGCCTTATTTGCATGCTGCAGGTTGTTTTGTGCGCGTGTCCGTTTGTGGAAGACGGTCATTCTCATAACAGCGGCTTTCAATTATGGATAGTGTGAGTGTTTCAACACACATGGTGGGAAAAAAAACATGGAGAGAGAAGGGGGAGGAGGAGGAGGAGGAGGAATGCATGAGAGCCATCGAAAGCTCTTTCACGCTACTGCCTGCTGCGCTGCCATCACCTGTTCCTGCTCGGTAACAATGACATGTTTTGTGTAGGAGATAGGCACGAACCACAACACACACACCGAAAGTGAAACCGCTCATTGTACGCACGTAAACGCAGATTCTTTGTGGGTCACCGGAGCTGCTGATTGTCTATCAGGAGGTGAAATGAACAAAGAGAATATCTCAGTGCAGGAAGTTGGAGCAGTTGTGGTTATAATGTGGAGGTTGTGCATGCATGAGCCACTGAAATGCATTGGCTGACAGTAGCAATTAGGGATGTACCGAATGTCTTTTTTTTTTTTTTGCATATTCAAAGCACCTATTGAGACTTTCAAATGAAGCTTTGAATATCTGTCGTCACATTTTATGACATCATCATCCAAAAAAATAAGAGCCCTCGGACAAAGCCTTCAATTTGAATAAAGTGATTCATTGGATTAAACGAGTTTGTCTGTATTAAATCAACTTTCTTTCATGAAAATAACTCATATGTATTGTATGTGGATATGTATTTAGAGCTCTAGTACAACCCCTCCACCCCTCGTCTATAGTCTTACTCAATGTTACACTCACATTTGATTGGTTACTCATCATGCATTGTATCAGCTTCAGTGTGAACAGCTGTGAAAAAAGCTGATTTTTCATGTTGATCATCCTGAGCAGAATGACGCTGTGGTAGGAATGACGCTGCCACTTCTTCAGCATGTTTACATGTACAGTTGACTCAGTTTACTCTGAATACACATACAAAGGGTTATTTCAAATAAGGTGTTTATACTGTATAATATGGTGTTAACATGAGGCACAGAAGATGAATTCAAATTTCTTTCTGAAAGGATTTGAGGGAGCTTACAGGCTTATAGAGAATAAAGGTTGAACAGGAAACTGGAAGGAATTTTATTTGTTGTTTGCTTTAACAGTAGAGGCATTAAACCGTCATCCAATAAAACAAGTTTTGTTCTTCACCTGCATGCTCATGTCATGTTCACCTGTGACCTTCTTGCTGTGCGTGTGTGAACCAGAATAAACTGCCTTCATGTGGGACGAGCGGTTAGAAACATGAGGGCTGAATGTAACATCATCTTGATTGCAGACCAGTCCTTTCATCCATGGTACCAGAGGCAGTTCTGTATGGAAGGTTTAAATGGGTGTGGGACTCTTCAGCAGCATCCCCATTGGATTGACATTATTTTGATTTTATGAAACATCTCGCCTCTCTCGTCTATAACGAAGTGCTTTAAAAGAAGATTAATGGTGGTGGGGAGGCATACTCTGCGTTCATGTGCGTACACCGCTGTGTGTATGTGCATGTGTGTGTGGTTGGTTTGCACTTGGTCACGACCAGACCAGCAGCTTTCTTCTTGTCTGTTCCCCGGCTCCGCTGGGAACGAGCCAGCATCCCATCTGTCCAAACGACCAAATCCGCCATCACGACATAAACACATTTGTACCTGCGGAGTGGCTCGCAGCCGTCCAGGAGGATGATACTTGTTGGAAGGCCAACATGCGTCTAAGCTAAGCACGACGTTACAATGCCATATATGATGCAACAAAGCGTGTTTGAAATGCGGCTAGAAAAGGGATTTGGCCGCATTAATCACTGGAAAAAGTCAGGGAAAATCGCAATGATCGGGTTACGCCACCAGAGAAGATGAGAACAAAGATAAATCTGCATGTAACAGGAAATCAGAAAGAGAGGTTGAAGGACTAATTACTATCACTATTTCCTGTTTCAGTTATTAAAAGATCTGCTTTTGTTTTTGTGAAGAACAAGGTGTTATAAAAAATATTGAATAAAATGTGTTAATGATGCCAAATGTTAGATACTTAAAAGATCATCTGCAACAACCGACCTGTCACCCGTGGCTGACGCCTCATGCTTCTTGTAAACCAACATGATCTGAATTGAATTTCTCCAATAAATCTGTGTCCTGACATTTTCATTTCTCAGATTTAGCTTTTTCCAGTGTGTGGACTGAGCTCTACATTAATACTACCACTACCATTAATCATACCACTGTATCCCTGTGATTTCTTCCTGATGGGCATCATGCTTTCTGCTGATGTTCACCTTCATCGCTGCACACCTCCTTCGTTCTCTGCTTTCCTGACATCATTCTTGTCCTCTGAAGCTTGTTCCCTTCAGAGCTTTTTCTCCTCAGTTTCTTCTTGCAGAGTGTTAATTTGGTTTCCTTAGTTGCCTTAGCAGCATTACATTTCTGAGGTTCTTGTTGAAAGTCTTCTGTTACTCTGTGATGTGCTTCAAATGTCTATTCCTTCCATACTTCCGGCTCCAGTATTCACCATTTAGAAGCTGCATCTCAGTATGTTTTTAATGAGGACCCTACAATGGCCTTCGCCCCAGCTACCACTTCTTCCCGTTCATGCTTTTTATAGTGTTTCTATTCTGGACCTGTCCTTTGATGACCTGGATTTTTTGTTGCAAATCATTGTTTTCTCTCCTCTGAACGTCCACGCGGTTCATTCTTTCCCTACATAGCACACTACAGTTTTTTTACATTGTCCTATTTTATGTCGAGGCTCTCGAGTGCGGGGTGTAATGTCGGTGGCTCACAGCATCTTTTGTCATTTTCATTTTGTCATTCGATTTATGCAAAGCTTTTTTCTTTCCGCAGCTCTTTGTAGATCTTTTGAATGTCATGTCAGAAACCGTCATTCTACATGGCTGATCACCTTTTTCTCAGCTTTCATTGTCGGATTCATCCAAACCTTTGGCATATCTGAGCTGCAGGATTTCCTTTTTGCATGGAGTCTCTTTGATTCTTCATTGCAGCATACATTTTCTCCAAATTGAGTTCATTTTGGACTTTGGGGTCCCTGCAGGTCCTGAATTTCTTTGTGGAGCTCCTCATACTTTTGTGTCACAGCTTCACTCATTGCTGTTGCACCGTTTAACGTCTCCTCCAAGGCTTTGTGATGCTGCTTTTTCTTAAGGTTTGAAGTTTTTGCAGCCGTCATTTTTGACCCTTGTCACAGAGCTAAGCGTTTTAAGGACTTGCTTATATCCTCTCTGTCTACACCGCACTTCACAAAATGCTGTTCGTACTGTCACAAACGGCAAATATGGATTATTCTTAGTTTTGGAAATACAATATTCAGCTCTAAAAGGACCAATAATGAGTGGTTACTGTGTGCTGACGCCAGCTGAAACCTGCAGAACTGCCTGATTGTGCATTGATTCTCCCTTGGTGTCACTGTCCTCACTATCAGAGACAAAAGATGAATCTCTCAGCTAGACTCCTTTCCCCCATCTGCACCATAAAATATCCATGATTGTCTATGTTTGTTAGTAAAGAGCAAAAACTTTGACCAGACATAATGTGTACATTATGTTGACCCCAGGCAGAGCTGCTACTGTTGTTGCTACAGACGCTAATGGGGTCTTATATAAACAAACAACCAGGAAATTGGTGCGATAGCAGTGCTGCTGAGATGAGCCTTGGCAGGTTGACCATTGCCTTGAGGTTCATGCTGTCAAGCCCATCTGGCGGTGGCCAGTGCCAAATCATGCCCTGTCAGCCTCGCTTATGCTACCAGCCACCTACATGCTCACTAACACTATGAGGATGTAGCTTCTCCACTTTCCCCTCCTTGTCCCTCTCAGCTCCTGTATTCATCTCCTGCTCCTTTTCAATATTATAACGCCAACCTTGTGGCTCGGGTCATGTTTAAAGATAACTGCTTTCTTTGTTAGATTACAACTGAAGTTCACCTTTTTGTCCTAACATGTCAATGGCTCGGTCCACCCACATCCTTAATTAAGATATTTTGTCACTATGGCCAGGGCCATGAGGACACTGACATCATGTTCTGGAAGTTTTTAGCAAAGCTTACATGTGAAGGATATTTTGTAGACTGATATTTTTAACAGAGTTAGTTTTTTTTTTCTCTGTTGGCCATTTTGTGGCAGCAGAACATGCTCTAAACATATACAGACATATATCATGATATATTGGATGTAGACAGTTATATATTTACACATTAGGCTGACACAGAGCAACATGAGCATTCATTTGAAGGTTTGTTTCTACTTCCCTCATAAATGTTCCCTGTTTTCACCTGTTTGTTGCTAGCTTTTCTAGTTTTTCTGGCCTTTTGTGCTTGACAGGTAGCGTACAGTTGGTTTATCGGAGATTTTTACTGAAAGCAGCATCCTTTACCAACTGGAGAGACAGGGTTGATGAGAACACTCGACTGGAAGACACTAAAACAAGGCTTCTCAAAGTCTGGACCTCGGTCTGCATCTGGACCAAATGGTAAGTCAATCGGGACCCAGCCCATATCCTCAGCTGGTGGCCCGCAGGTCACATTCAGTCCGCTACAATCCCATTCAGCCTGCAGAATATAAAGAATTTCAGAAAATGTGCACATCTAATGTTGCTCACCAGTGGAAGAGGTCCCGCCTGTCCTGAGAGTGATGGTCGATTAGCTTTCCAACCCCTGGCAATGAGCCAAAAAGTCCAGATTTCATAGTTCATTTGCGCAACAGATTGTCATGAGGAACCACAAAGCTTGTCTATTAGACCCAAAAAGCTTCACTAGGTTTATTTTTGTCGGCCGACTGTTGTATTGAGTCTCAAACTGAGTATTTTTGTTTGCTTCCAGGGATGCTGAAGAGGAGCCTCGTTCATTAGTAGTTGAACTGTGGGTTATTGCGTTGAAAAAAGTGCTTAATTCATAGTTCAGCCATTCTGCAGAAACGGATACTCACAGAGAATCACAAAGCTTGTCAATCAAGCTCAAGAGGTGTCACTTGGGTTAATTTTCATTGGCCAACTATTGTTTTAAGTCCCAGAAGTGGAGTGTTTGTTGAGATCAGGACTCTTCTTCAGTATTTAAACTGTGGGTTTTGTCCAGAGCACTGACTGTATCTGGTTATCGTTATGGACCTGCTGACACAGACTCTTAAATAATTAAACAGTAATAGGCTATTAGGCCAGAATAAATGTAATTAGAAAAAGACTAACTGTCTGAGCCTCATCTGCCTCAGTTTTGTGTGGCCCAATCACAAAAGATGTGAGATGAATTAGCCGATTTAATATTATTTTGTTATCACCAATTGTTCCTTGAATAAAACTCGGATGCAGGCCTTTGAGTGACGAGTTTTGAGAAGCCCTGCATTAAAATGCCCCGTAGAGACAACGCCCTGTAGGTTCATCGCTGTGAGGGCCACCTGTCACATACAAGTAGTCAACTGACTCCTTGGGAATGTAAGGTTGGCTACCTGGAGGCCAAAAAAAAAAAAAAAAAAAAAAAAAAAAAAAACGAATATAAAAGATTAATTATAATTATTATAAAGGAGTATTTCTCCACCAGACAACAAAAACCCATTCACCTTCATAGAAGTGAGGTTGAAGTCATACTGTATATCGAATAAAACCAAAACTCCATGGCTACAAACCACTGAAGGCAAGTGAGACAAGTTCTTATTTCGTAATTTGGATGAACTCTGTTAAGATTACCAGCGATAGAAGACCAAAGTAAATCCGAGTACTCTGCTGCACCACCGGCACTGCAGAGGACCGTGTTAGACTAGAAATTCACATTTACATAATCATACACAATAATTCTTCAAAATCTCTGTAATGTAGCGAGTACCACCTACAGAAACTCAAACTTTAACCATAAAACAGAAGAGAGCAACACAATACACCCCCACTGTTTAAGTGTGAAGTCTGGAAACACAATGGCACTAAAGATGACGAAGAAAACATCTGTGGAGTACCTCTTTAAACTCTGTCTGAACCCACCTCTTCGTATCGCCCACCCATGCACACAGGGGAGCAATGGTTTGTTGAAGGTGCTGTCCTTCAATTTGTAAGGATGAGATTCCCTCCACCTCCACACTCCACATCACTACCTCTAACTGCACGGCTTTACTCGGAAGATGCAAATTTCTAAACAAGGAGAAAGTGATAAGAAATCCAAACTGTGAGGTGGAGGCGAGTAATCCTGCGGAGGCATATAAAGAGGCTCGCTTCAAAAAACAAATAATTAGACATAGATGAAGCTGGCAGAGAGAGAAAATTACAACACTCAGCACAGAGAGATGATCGCACGAAAGGCAAAATGAAGAAGCAAATAAATTACAATAGACTTGACATGCGCAGAGACGAAGAATGACAGGGAGGCCGCTGTCGGTAAGAGTGTGCGTAGTTGTCAGTGTGTTTCTGCCACTAGAGAAAAAGATAAAAGTGACAAGGGCCTTTGTAGGTGTTGTGTTACTAGGGGAGAAAAAAGTTTCATTTAGTTGAATTCTATATATAAGTTCATACGTGACGGTAGTGAGGGCTGCAGTTTCATTAGCCGCGTCAGTGGAACATGTTCAGAATCAGGTGGTCGAGTCAACTGCTGACAAGCTGCTGACAGCGACACCTGCACCTGTGACAAAAAGATGCTTCCTGTCCAGCAAATCAGCGGAAAAAGAGATTTTCATTCATCGGATCTGATTAAAGAGTTGCCTAATGGGAAATTTTACAAATTGGATGTCACCCTGCAGTTGTCGAGATGGAATTGTATTAGTGTGTAAGCATGTAGGATTTAAGGAGGATACTGATTTGCTATCTTGGGTGATGGAAGGATGACCTGAAATGTTCTGCTGAGGAATAACGATGGAAACAGAACGAGAAATACTTACATCAGGAGTACTTCGCCATTGTGAACCATCTTTGTATCCTTGTGGATTTTTTTCTTACATTTATATACAATGAAAAATATTTTTATGTACATTAGAGAGTATTTTGTGTGGAGGACCACTTTTATATAAACCACAAAATCCTTTTGTTAATCCTTCTGTCCGCGTTCATTACCATCGAGACCCATCTGATTCCATAAATAACCGTTGGGTGCAAGTTTCTGGCTATGCAGGCAGACGCCCACGCCGCCGCGATGAGTTCAGTGGTCAGCACATCAATACTCCAGCATCTGCTCAGTTAAATTGGTCGAGTTCCCACTTGCGATTACACTCGTCTCTTTGGTAATACTGTACTTTCAGACTCAGCTCTAAGCCCATGTGCTCCAACTAAAGATGTATACGTTCAAGAGCAAGTCGTGAATGTGTACTTTTAGCAAACAGTAATCAAACAGGAGTACATGGTGCGTTTGTTGGGGACTATTTTTAGCTGTGGATTTAGGACATTGATGAGCATTTACAGCAGCAGGACAGTGCCTGTGGGACTGACTCAAGATTAACTACTCATTAAGTAAGTGATCCAAATTTACTTTTTACTTGTTGTCCAACATGAAGTCTTACTAAGATCCGGCAAAAATGCGTCCATCTGTTGCGAGCTCAAGCCTTAATGACCTCAAGCAACAATTAGTGAGCGGGGAGGGATGAAGAAAATAGCACACAGCTGCAGCCTTCTCTCCTCTGTATCGATTGAGGGAAAGGAGTGTGATCCCCCCTACTGGAGCTCAGAGGGATTACCTATGGATCGATGCACACCCGGCCCACAAAGACAAGGATCTGACACATCTATTTACATCACAGGCTGCATAGTCTTTACAATTAACAGCACCATAACACCAAAACTGTAACAACAATGAAATTATATGGTGAGCTATATTACATGGAATACTATAATAACATGACTGCAAAGAGGATTAGATTATCTCTTCAAATTAAAGCGATAATTATGATAATTAATCTGTCACTCTTCCATGTTATCAGGCTGAAAAGTGGGGTTTGCTTAAAAGAGACTAGTTCTCATAAAGTGTCATCTGACCACGTCTGAAGCCCGAACTATTTATAGCCGTTCTGAGCAACCCTACACTCGGAGGCTGCGCAAACGCCCGCCGTCATAGAGAGGGGAAAGACACAGTAATTGAATAAATGTGAACAGCGGTGCACGCTTTCACACAGCCTCTTCTTGACAGCGTGTGTGGTAGTCTGTGGTATTTTGTTTGTACGCATGAAAAGTGACGAAAGCAGCTGAGTGAATAGTAAAGAGTATTTGGTTTGACATAAAGTATGACTTGCCAAACACTTTTATATCGTAGACTGGAGATATAGGATACAACATGATCTTCTATCGGACAGAGAAGCAAACAAAACTGGCTCTATCAGCTACACCTGCTTAAAGTGATGACATTTTTAAATGCGTGGATCTACAGGCCATGCAGGGACCCCTGTCAAGCTAGTGTAACCTCTCTCTTTGTCTAAAAGGTCAGTCTTATTTGGATGGTGCTTTTCACGGAGCGGGCTGAAAATTCGACATACTTATCATCAGCACTGAATGTCGGAGCTGGAAGGCAATTATGGATCGGCTCTGCTGCCTTCATTTAATTAAATGCTTACTTATTGTCTCGTTATGTGTTATCTTGTGGACTCGAGGAAATGAGAATCAGCGGGCTTGGATGAGCACACATATATTACACACACTCCCGTCTCTGTTTGTCTCTCGTCACTCGCACACTGATAAGCTCATACGCACCCTCACCATGAGTCACGAAATACGCTAAACTTGAAACAGACGAATGGTCACGACTTCGACAAGCAGACAATGTGGGTTTTCTAAGTATGCAGCAGACACACGCATTCGCAAAGATGCAGCACGTCCCGCAGCACACACACCTGTGGTCACACGTGGGTCAGACGGACTGCGAGCAAGTGATGCTCAGGCCTCCGTCACCACGACGCTGCTGCTTGTGCTTTGGACTAACTGGCTGGGTTTTCTGTCCTTATTTTCTTCTTCAGGCTTTTAGCTGACACTCTCACACAGCAGTGGCCGAGTAAGGTTCATTATCTGAAACACAAACATCACAAACAGCATACGGGCAAGGAGTGTCGGAGCCAGGGGATCCTGATAAACTGGTTATCTGCCTTATTAGACCTCCTCGTAATGCGAGGAGTTGGGAGCTACTGTCATACTGTCAAAAAGGGATAATGTTAAGCTCATCCTGACACAAGCGGATAAAATATGCTCTGAATATGGCAATTTTCCTTCCTCATAAAAACGTCCCACTTTTACTTCCGGTAAAAGAACTTTAAATTCAGAACTCTACCCTACTCAAAAATAATGTGTTGTAGTGCATTTCCGTACAATTTGTAAGGATGTGAAGTATACTTGTATTAATGACTTTGTATTGCTAATGTGTGGGTGGACTGTAAAGCAAATTAAAAACTGAAACCTTCCCTTTCGGTCTATGGACTGATTTCAACATAAAAGACTCAGGATGTCCAAAGGATGTGACATTTTTGCGTGCTCCCAAGTGCTAATTGTAACCAAAGATAAGTCAAGCTTAGCCGCTAGCTGTAACTTAGCTACGTGCCATGGATCTGGTGCTTTTGCTTTGAACTTTAGCTGATAAAGTATTTTGCAAATGCCAAGTTAGTATCATGCAGCCATCGGTCCAAATCCAGGAACATTGCAGATAATAAAATTATTCTGAATATGATTGCAATTTATTTTCCAGCACGTTTGACATAGAATCACCTTGTAAAGCTGATAACCTGTATAGCCAGTGTGTAAGCAAACAGCCTTATTAGACATCCAGAAGATCCAAAGCAACATTAGCATTAATCTGGAGTCATGATTCTGGCCACCCAATGTTTGCACAGCAATCGATATTCGCTCACATCTTAGCCTTGTTTCTGGTCTCCAGTCCGGAGGAAAATATAGATAATTCCTTAGCTGGGTTAATGCGCCTCCATGTTCAGCAGCAGGCGAAATTGTCATCCTGCAATTTGGTGCGATAAAAAAAAAAAAAAAAAAAAAACTTTTGGTGGTTGTGGTTCGTAAAACAAAAACAATGAGCTGAGACATGCATCAGATATGAGCAGACGGTCTCAGGAGAACTGGAGTTGGATGGTTCACTTTCACATCACAGATCGTAATTTGATCAAATCATTCATACAATCCCGAAATATCATATAATCATAAAGCATGCTGACAAGGAAAACAGAACAGCACGACCACTCTGAAAGAAGCATCATCTCTAAGCTTGGATCAGGACAATGTATAATGTGAGTGTGGGTGGGTGTGTGTGGGCATGCAGATGCAGTTTGTGGGTGTTTGCTCAGAAAATGTGGACGGGCAACATCTAGACCTGCGCTGCCCCCGAGCAGTGAGGTTTTAAACCTGCCGACTGGCAACACGAGACTCGGGCTGCACTGAGCAGATCCCAGTGAACTGCGTGGACGTGATGCAGGAAGCCCCTGGCAACATATCCCAACATTGACAGAGATGTTGGCAGAGAGACAGACACATTAACATATGAACAATTAGCAGAGTCAATGGAACTTAAACATGAGGTCGTCCTCAGTACTTTCATGAGCTTGAGAAGAGGAAGCTCTGATTATATGATACAGAGTATCTAGCGTCAGAGATGAATGCCTCTTTGTTAGTCCATGTTGAAGGGTCTTATGAAACATACTGTACATACACTAAAAACACTAAAGAAGAAGATCAGTAAGAATAAAAAAGCCCCAGAACACCACATTCAATCTCTACTGTTGCCTAGAGAGCCCTTTAAAAAAGCTCTACATGATTTGACTGCATCTCTCTCATAAACTGCCTCTACCTACAAGTGTCTCTGATATCCAAATATTATTCATGTGTTCCACTCCGGCTACAGGAAGGTGAGCGTGGTCCATCAGTGCAAGTGAAACCCCTTCAGAACACGGCGGCTGAAAGCGTGAGCGACAGCGGGTTGCCATTACTGACAGTAATCTGATGACACAGGAGAGAGCGCAGGGCTGCAGGCCGGAGGATGAGTCACACTCAGCGAGAGCGATCCTCTCCGCGCGGTTGAACAGCTCCATTTGCATCCGTCTTCATCCGCACTATTACTAGAATACACTACACTCACAGCACTGCTAAAAAAAAAAGAAAAGAAAATGATAAAAGAGCATGAGGAGATGGTTTCCAAACAAGCCACCCACTCCTCCTCAAAGCTCCGAGAAACACTGTAAAAGCAAATAACACCACCAAGTTGTCAGCCATCTTTTTTTTTTTTTTTTATCAAATGGCTGAAAGTGAAGATCACTCAGTTACAGCAGAGCAACAAGACTCAAGAAACACTTTTTTTTTAACATTTACTGAAGTGGTACCAAATCTAATCAGTTGTCCCTGCACGTGCCTGAGGGGCTCTGCTGCATCATTAAAGCCATTACTGTACTTTGGACAGAAGCATGTGACACACAATAGTTTGTTAAAAAGAAGTAGGGCGTTCTGCTAAACCAGTGATGCCACTTCTTCCATTAAAGGATCATGTGTGTGAAAGACGTTTCCAGAAATTCTCAGTCTCCCCAGACTCATTGCTGATGTTCCTCTGGAGAAAAAATATCCCTCTGTCCATGTCATCCAGGATCACTGGAGGGCTGCAGCTCATCCCAGTGGATGAAAGGCACAGAACCAGATGGACTGGTCAACAGGCCACAGCAGTACCCATAATATAGTTCTGAAGTGGGAGGGGCTGCTTCCACTGAACGTCTGATCATCTGAAGCTCGGTGATTGGATGTCTTTTGCAACATGTTCTCACTCCCAACGTGTCACACGCAGAGGCTTTGTTACTAGCCATAAGCTTCAAACTACAACCCTCTGAGTGCCCCTCTAGCATCTGCACTTGCAGGGCTCTGCTGTGAACGATAAATATGCACCATCCGGTTAGCAACCTCCAGTGAGAACAATAATAAACACGTGGTTAACGCTGTAAAAATGGCAGTTTGGTTAGGTTTAAGCAGCAAAACTGAACCTAAAGTCCTGTGCTTCACCCATCCAACCACCCCAACCTCCACATGTGGACTTTTCTCGCTCTTTACACTCTATTTGACCTGTTGGGACTGAAAATCGGACTACCTGCACTTTGAAAGGTGACACTAACGAGGTCCACTCCAAGGGGTCCTGACCAGGCATCCCTGTGTGACGGGTTGGGAGTGAGAATGTGTTGGTTCTTTGCCAAAATACACCTTGGGTGTCGGAATCAAATTTTTTTACTTTTTACTTTTACTTTGCACGAATGGGACTTTTACTTCAAGAACCAGAGGCACCTGAGGCCATCCAAAATGTGAAGCAGCCTAAACAGGCTCTGATTATTAATGGAATGTGCAATGTAGTCTTTTATTTGGAAATGAACCCGTTTATGTTTGCAGTGGTAGGCACACAGGAAGCCATAATAGCTTGCACCAAGCAAGGCACATCTGGTCAACACGTCCTCTGAATTAAACATCGTTGGCATTTGCTGGAAACGACTGATGCTGTCATTTTTCTCTGACGCACAGTGTTCACCTGGTTGCAGGACAGATTGCAGGTTTCGTGCAGAAAGGCACCCAAGAATCAGCCCCATGTATGCTGGTCCACATCCTTTGGTCCACTGCTAGCTGAATGCTAATTGCCACAGCACCGCCAGCCCAAGTTGAGCCCCTGCTCTTAAATAAGGAAGCTACAGTCATGAAATTAGACAAAAATGTTGAAATTGATGTGCATGGACTGATCAGGGAGTGTCATTTAAAAATAAAATGAGGTCAAATGAAAGGAAAGCGTGTTCATGTGAGGTCTGCATGTGGCTGCACACATAATCACTTTAATGCGTGAGAGTGACGTCAGATTTTTTACCTACTGTTTACTGTATTATTGGTGCAGTAATTAAACTCACTAATTGCATAAATACGCACAGTGTCTGTGCAGAAATTGAGTCTAGGCTGCATATATAATCTACAGCTATCACTTCTCCATCTACCTTAATCTTCCTTATCTTTGAATCAGACGCGTGTCTTGTTGTGCTTAATGGGATTGTAGCACCCACTCTGACACAACAACATGTCCTTGGTTTCAGCTTTATGTCGTCCTCATTTGTTGCCTCTTGCTGATTAGCATGTGGCGCACTGCAGAGCGTTGATTAGTAGTTAGCTGTGATGTGGTGTTTTTCCAGGTCATCGTCAGTTACCAGGTGCGAAGTGTGTGAAATCATCCTGTCAGCATTCGGCTCCGTGCCTCTCGTTAATGATGGCTTAAGACAGAATTACCTGGGTGTAAGGGATAATGTGCCTCAGGTGTGAATGCCTCGCATTTCCTTTTTTCTACACGTTGTTTCAGTGCTCAGAGCTGTGGCTGGAAAAACAAGGACTAGTACTTCTCTGTCAGAGGTTGTTATTTATGGCGATTTTATTATACTGAGCATTGCTATACGCAGCAGCACCATAATTTAATGGCAAATTCTTTTATTGAGGGTGCCTTTGGAAAGCTAAGTTACAGTCTAGATGGATTGCACGCAGCAAGTGCTCGAAATGACTGAGGAAAATGTAAACCTGGAGACAAAATGGTCATAAAGTCTGGGTGAAAGCCCTCCGTCCATCCACCACCCCTCCTCCTTATACAGACTTTCTCGCTCTCCATACCTTCCTCCTGTGCTCCTGTCATAATTACCACTGGCACTATAAGTTCCTGACAAACACGGAAAATGGGTTGTCATAACGTAGAGGGTGCGTTCTAGCGAAATTGAGTCTTACCTCAGCTGCTGATAGTAGATTTCCCACTTGCTGAAATAGTAACAGACAGAGATAGAAAGGGTCTCAGGATGGAGTGGGCTGTCTCTGAGAAACAGACTGAACCGTTTAAGGATGGCACTCAGCCCAGCTTGCCCACATAATACTTTGTTTTTCGTCATCCATCATGCTTGCGTCTTATGAGAATGAGCCTGATACCTTTTCAACACACAAACTTTTTTTTTTCTCAGTGCGACTCCTCAGCATCCATTTTTCAAAGTAAGCTGAGATCACTTATGCCTAATCATGGTTTGGTGGTTGCAGGAAGAAACTGGTGAGCTCATTGTCCTGTAAACAGTGATAGCAGGGGCTCTTGACGCTCCATCATTTATAACAAGAACACTTGAACACATGCAGCCATGGTTTGATCCAGTTTCCATGACACACAGAATTAACAGCTTTCCAGTAATAATAGCTAGTATATCATCTGAGGCTCTGCAGTTCCTCTACAACATGACTATCACAGCCACAGAGGAACAGAGGGGGCAACATGCACAGCGCTGCGTTCTCAGTTTTCCCTAATGGCTATAGATGAAATGCAGAAATTAGTCAGTAGATGGCACCAGTGCACAATTTTTAATTGGTTTTGGTTCATCACAGTTACTTTACAGAATCATTCCTCCCCAGTATCTCAACCTTTATAACACAAATCAGCATCCAATAAGATAAATGACCTATTGCCAAAATAAAATGATCACTTTTTATGGGGTCTGAAGATCAATAGTGTGGCAGCATGTCTGTTAAGACCTCAGTTATTTTCAACACATATGCATTCATGTACAGTAAGATTAGTTCAGTGTTTCCGTCCCTGTTCCAGTGACGTGTCAACATTCAGTCATTTTTGTGCTGTGATAGCATTTCCTGTTATTCCGGTTGGGTCACTTTCACGTGTCCACACAAGTAATACTGATGGAACGTTATCACAAAAGCATCTTTTGGTTGGCATTTTAGTATTGTTGTCATTTCAAATTTAAAAGGAAAGACATTTCACTGCTACTGTCACAATGCCCCTCCCCTGCATACACAAACACTATATACACAAAGAGAACTTTAAAGCAGCTATAATCAATATTAATGGATCAAATGATTACGTGTAGCATGAAAGGGGTCACTTGTACTGAAGAACCCACAGAGAGTTATTACCTGACTTTGCAGTGCCCCCTCAGCTCAATTGAGCGTTGTAGCTCAGCTCATTGTTTTCATTTTCTGGCCCACAAGTGTAAAGTTTTGCTTTGCTATCGCTGTTTTCATAATGGAGCATTTAGCAGCTCAACAGTCATTTCCCTCTGACAGGTGAGGAGAAAGCAGAGCTAAGAGAAGGGTTAATACTGGTGACTTTAAATCAATGCTAAGCAAGCAAAATCTTCTTAGGTGTTTGTGTTTGCAGCTTGTTTCTGCTGCCTCCAAGTGGCCAAAACTCAGTTATTGCAAGTTTAGGTATTGACAATAGAATGCGATATAGATCAATCCAATACAACAGCTCTACATCAGCCTCAGTGGCCTAAAACATACACACCTTTGTGGTGTCTTGTAAGTGTGTCCTTACAAAAACAGTGATCCTAACAGATGTAATAATGGTTGTAGTCAGTAAACATGACGAGTCAGTGGTTCAGCGCACAGTATATTAGTCAGGATCTGCCTTTCTCACATTGTTTGGCTCCAGCTGTCGCTGCCATAAACTTCCATATTCACAGCACATGGTGGCAGCAGCGCTCCACTCAGACAGCAGAGTTCATCAACACTGTCGCACGCTGAGCCCACATTCAATCCATATCACAGCTCTCAGCTACCCACAAAATACAAGAATAGCTGCTCAATGTGCAGCGGGGGCACGAGACGAGGCCGTGACAGCCCTTTTCCATCTGTCCCGTGAAACTGTTCACACACAAAACTCAAGTGTTCCTCCAGACTTTTTAATTCGGTCATTAGTGAAAGTGTGACAGGTAATGACGTTCGTGAAAGGGGTTTTCTTCTGATCTGTCGCTCCTGAGGGTTAAATTGACCACAAATAAAGCGCAAATCTGTCTTTGGTGACAATCCTTTCATTGAAAACGGGCCACGGTGCTGTGCTGTGTTGCCGCTGGGAGAATAAGAGGCCGGAGCTGAGAGATGGCTGTTTGTGCTGATGTGTTTGCTGTTTTTGTCTGTCATTATAGACCCAGAGATGTCTTTAATCAGCTATTGTTGCCAAACTGAATGTCTACAGCTTTTGCTTTTCTCAGTATCTCCCCCCTTTCCTTCACTCTTCATCTTCAAACCGTCCTGCTGTCATCCCTCGCTGGAACGTGTGAGGTGAAGCTGCCGTCCTTCCCTCTGGCACCTGGGCAGCTCCACTGCAGCAGCTGGAGGCAAAGTGCTTCGCTTAAGGGCTAAACAGTACAGCAGCTGTTGGAAGGCACTGCATTGGTCAATGAAAAATGTGCGAGGGCACATTCCCAGTAGATTACGTTGTTACTTAAATGTCATATTTTTTGTATTTACCTGGCAAATGCTACACCAAAACATAAAATGACTTTCCAGAGTTATGTAGTCCTGTCTCAGAGTATTCTGAGCTATTATGCAGTTTTTAAGGATGTGATCAGGCTTCAAAATGAAAGGATTTATCTCTCGGACTCGACTTCCTGGATCATAATTCGTTGGCTCACTGGTACCCAAACCAACATGCCCCCACCAACACATGCCTCTCTTTAAGGCAGGGCTGTGTTCTGTCTGAAGATGACCTAAGTCTGATTGATCTGAACCCACAATCCTCCACTGTGGTCACCAACCACTGCTTCACTCTGACCCAACAAGAAACGAATGAGATGAGCAGGTTTTGTATAGTTTTTAATGTCTGGCTAATGGATGGTATCTCAAAATGAAAACTTGACTGGATTATATTCTTGGCCGCTTTCCTTCTTCTCCCTGCGATGGTTATATGTGTTTCTCAATTTATTGAGGATCTCTGCTTTTATTTCTTCCCCCATTCTGTCATTTCTTGCTTGTTCATGCTGCCTCTTTCCTCTTTGCAATATTATACTCCGTTTTGATCTAATCTCCAATCATTTCTCCTCTCCCCTGCTCTCCTCTCCTCCTGGGGGTATCTCGTCCTCTCTCTATCCATCCGGAAAGTTCCCTGGCCTTTGCCCAGTACCCTGCAGCTGTTCCCCATTCAGCCTCCCTGGGATTTTAACCCCCTCATCTCCTCTTCGTCAGCCGTTTTTTTTCCCCCTCTTCGCCATTAGTTTACACTCTAAAAAGTAAAAATCGAGTTGAGAAACCATTTGGTTCTTTGGGTTGCAACAAAATCCCAAAAGAACCTGCAATGGGTTCATGAACCCCAAAGATGAGCCATGAACATAAATATGAGGCATGTTTTAGTCTTCACTCAAACGCAAACTTCTCATTACGAAGGTCCATACGCTAGAGGGTTTAATATGTACCTTATCTGGATTAATCAGGAGGGAAACCCCCCAAAGCAGTTCATTTGTTTTAAATAAATGTATTTCTACTGTTCCTTTTTCACATGTGGAATCCCTGCTGGACCCCCTGCTTTAAGAGTGTAGAATGAAGAAGCTGAAGAGTCTGAGAGGGGGAAGGTGGAAAGATGTTTCCGATTGAAGAATGCAAGTAATTAACCCCTCTTCCTCTCAAAACAAAAACACTCTCCTGCAGCATGTGTGGGGGTGATTGATCTGGGTCTGGTGTGTGTGCATGTGTGTGCGTGCGTGTGGGCGGACACACATCCATTTATATGACAAGGCTTTGGTCGTGATTTGAATCAATTTTGTATACACGTTAGTGCAGTTGTTTGTCATATGTAAAGCCCCAGTTCAAAAGATTAACATCTCCTCCCCACCCCACATGCACACACACACGCACGCACACACACACGCACAGACTCATACACCCACACATTCACTCTCCAAGCCCCTACACCTCCTAATTGGGATGGATGGATTTCATTATGTATCATCAAGAGAGAGTGAGAACAGTGATGGAAGGAGGGGAGGTGAAAAAAACCCAACGTGCTACAATAACAAACATTACAGAGGGCTGCAGTCTGCAGTTCACTACACACACACACACACACACACACACACACACTACACAAGCTCTGGTGTGACGTGCATATGTTTACAACCTGGCCTTTAGTTGCCGAACTCTGCCTTCGTCACGTTTTATCTCACTCTCAGATGCATGATACAGGCCCCCAGGGGTACTCTGATGACTAACAGTAACTTCTCGAATCCCTCCTCTCCCCCCTCCTATCCCCCATATACATTTGTCCCCTCCAATGTCACTTCACTAATGGCGTCTCCTCCCCTCGCCACAAATCCTCGCTGCTGATGTTGCCTTTATGCTGGCTCCGTGCACTAATGACACCGACAAAGCTGTGAGAACCATCATCAAAGACGCTGAGGACAGCCTGCTGATGTGTTGCCATTTGGTCACCATTAAAGTGTTTATGTAATTTTTTTTCTTTCTTTTTTTAAAACAATATCTGTCGCAGGCATCACATCAAGCCATTTGCTTCAGTGGAATACATGCAAAGTGGTATCCGCTGCCAAACCACAAGCACAGAAAGGAAAATTGTAGACAAACACTACAACAATGTCATTTTTGTGCTTGTTTAGTGAATTTCATAGAGAGTCATTAATTTATAGTTAGAATAAAATAGGTCAGTACTATCCCTGTGCTGAATTCCTCTTGCACGTCAAATGATGCAGCAATGCAAACTGATTGTAAACATACTGTTGTCATGGGGTCCCTGAACATACCCCCACCCTCTAGCATTAATCTAATAAATAATTTTAACTGTTCAATCATTCTTTCTGTAAATTTTATTTCCCAACATGAAGGGTAGCCTTCTTTGAACTGCCACAAGTAATATTCTGTGGGACAAAGACTTTGCTTATTTATATTTCTGCCTAAAATTACTCACATTTCACATGTAATGATTCACAACATGCAAAGTCTGAAAAGCTGGATTCAGTGACTAAAATACCCAATATATGTATGTTTTTAATAGGTTGTTTGTATTCACATGATGTTAAATTCAGATGGAGGCAGGAAGTAAAAACCACAACGGACGAGATGGAGGAAAGTTCTTACTGTGCTGGTTTAGATGAAATTACGAGAGAGAGGTATAAAGAGAACATCTGTGCATATGTTGGATGTGACCTTTATGTTATGAAGAGCGGCGATTTTTCAACTGAGCTGAAAGAATTGCCTGCTGTTGAGACCGCAGATAGAACCAACAACCTGCTCAGTAAGACGCTGTTCTACTCTAGAAACCAGATGAAAGTGCACTAAGTATTGAAACATACAACTTTTCTGTTAGCGGTTGGGTCCACGACTTCGGTGTCAAGATGCTCCGGGATGACTGGCGTTTGGTTTTTGTGAGCGTGAGCAGCTTTTATTGTCCTGTGGATTAACAGAGCAACAAACGTGCTGCAGAGCTCTATCACCATAGATTTGCAACAATGGCCAGTATTACACCATTTCCACCATTATCCCAATGGCTCCTCCCGACAGCAGACAGTTAACAAGACATTTTTTGGGTCAATTTCTTGCATTTTTCACCCTTCTGAGAACTTTTGGTTCTCGATAAAAGCTCCTTGTGGTTTCTCACTTTGATCGATTTAAGCACCCGTAAATGATGCAAAGCACGGGCACTGTGAGTGTGTGTTACAGTGCTTCCTATGCAGAAAATCACTTCCTGCCCTGCATCTGCACTTCGCACCACAACAAAAGAGTGACGTGAAGTCGTATGCAAACAACCTTTTGTAGAATGTAAAAGCCCAAAGCCCAATTCAGTCAACAAAAACATGACCATGCAGTGACAGATTTTTTTTGGGAGGCTAAATATATCATTTTATATATGTAGAATTTCAGCACAAATATGTCTCTGCTACAATTTTAGGATTTTACTGAGGCAAAGCATTGCCCTTTGTGTAGTCGGTCAGTTGCCTACAAGATTCAATGCCTTTAACCAATTCAGTATATCAGTAATTCTTCACATGATTTTGGAAGGACTGACAACAAAATATCAGATGTTTGGTAACATGAAGGTGGTTAGAAAGGGTTTTGCCTTTTACGACTTGTATGCTAAAGCTAGGCTATATTACTAGCAGCTAGGATTTACTAGTACTGACAAACACATATGATTTATCATGCCTTGGCATTGAGTTAACATATTGGCTCATTGTTTTGGTTTTCTGGGTTACAACTTGGTTCAGCCTGTCATCGGAAGTGACAGTGGTAGAGTTTCTGTCTTAGTACCACAGGATCTAAGCATTTGACACTATAAATCATGATATTTTTAAAGGGTAGACCTGAGAAGTGGGTTGGCCTATCTGGTTCAGCACTGGACTGGATTAATCATACCTCAGAGGATGCAGTCTTAGTGTTGGTCTCTGGAATTTAACTCCGAAAACAAATGTATCTCATGTGGTGTTCCCCAGGGGTCAATTTTAGACCCATCATTGTTTCATTTGTATTCTGCCTCTGGGCCAGCTTATCAAGAAACACAATGTGTATTACCATTGTGCTGATGACACACCGCAAATCTAGTTCATGCATTTATTTCCAGTTGTATTGGCAGTTTGGTTTGTTAATTTCAAATCTGTCCAGTAGTGTTTATGAGAAAGTGTTAGCATGGAGCACCAGAGCTAATGATCTACATGGGATACATGATTTGGGCTTTCATGTGCACAGTGTGAGTTATATGGTTGTATTACTACTGATTGACAATAAAAATGTCATTTTCTATGTTTTATGGGTCTGAAAAGGGAGACGCTGATCATTAGCAGCAGTAAAAGAAACACTTTGTTAGCTTAATAAAAGTTTGTCAAGAACAGTTAATATAAGCCTCCATAGCCCACCTCCACTCGTGGCTCCTTCTCAGTGAATTGCTGAGAGGAATTTGGGTTGTTTCAGCAACTTGTGTTGCTCTACGCTGTGCTTGTCTGTTCTGAAGCCAACTCAAACACACAGAGAACATATTTGGTTGTATTTATTGAATCTAAATGCTGGTGTGTTGTACATAGTGTGTAGAAAATGCACATTGTGTGAAGTTTTGTGTGTAGGATCTGTATTGACTAAAGATTTAGGTCTCTAAAACCCACTCTGAAATCCCCTCCATCAAACACACACACACACACACACACACACACACACACACACACACACAGTGGGATTAGACTCAATCACACAAGTGGCTAATGTAACAGAGGCAGTTGGATCCGGCTTGAGCTTGTTTCCTGCATTGTTATACGTTGTAGTGTGATAAGTCAGAGTTGGACTGCTCAGAGTGTGACGGTCCTCATACCCTCAGTTGTGGATTAACTCTCTCCTGTCGCCTGAGCGCTGAATCCAATACCACTAGTCTGACTTTAGGGGGAAGGCACAAGAAATGGGTTTTAAAAGTTTGGCAAATTAATATTTGAAGCTATCAGAACTAGGGCTACACTGACTTCAATGTGGGTTCATTCAAACTCACAAACTTCCCTCATCTATAATAGTGGATTTAGCCAGTTGAGGACAAAGCCATTCAAACAACCTGCCTTGTCGTGACTGCCTCGAAAGCCCACAGGATATAAAGGGAGAGACACCAAAAATGCACTTCAGTTACCTCATTAGTTTCCAAAAACATAAATTCAATTGCAGCAATGTGGATGGCAGTAAAGCCAGTTGGGTAAGTGAATGGATACCTGGGAAATATGGCGTGTGGGCGTCGGTGGCGGTTTTTGAATTGAGTGGGAACATGTACCTGCATGACAAGAGCAAACAAGACACAACCAAACACGCCAGAGGGCCGTCACAACCGACAAGTGCCAGTCCCTGTCTCGTTCTTGGAGACCTGTAGGGTCAGGATGTAACCTGAACCACCTGCAGGGAACAACCCAAAGAGACAGGGTTTCTAGATGGGAGCTACATGATCACCAGCAGTTCCTCATGCTTGGAGAGCCGAGCATAACATGAATGGAATGAATGGAGGGCAAACCAGAGTCTGGACTGATGCTCATCTCCTGTTCAACTATTTGTTTATGCGTCCTCAACTGGCATGCCTCTGAGACATGTTGACCCTTGTTGTCTGCAGAAACTGTGAAACAAATGCATGAAGGAATCATCTTCAATTTACAAGAAAGAGAAGCTTGTTTCCAGACATAAATGCCCAAAGTTAGTTTTGCTTGTCATGTCTGTTAGATATGACTGCTGCTGGTGTGCGCGTTGCTCAATAACCGTACTGAGTGTGTGTACAGCCTGCTGTTGGCTCAGTGTAGTGTGTACTAAACCAGTAGCATGAGGAGAGATTATATAAACACCAGGTGAGTGGAGGGAATGGTCTGCACAAATCACAGCCTTATACAAACTACCACAGTACACACACACAAAACACACATTCATGATCAATTACAGTGTGTGCTAACACGTAGGTGAACCTTCACACACACACAGTATTGTAAATTGAGATGTGAATGAGCAAGCGAGACAAGCTGCCAAATCAACTTGACAGCATATTATAGGATGTACAGCATGAGGCCGCAACATCACGTGCAAACTTTGAATAAAAGCCTTCTTGTATTTTTATTTTGTTGACATCAGTATGAATTAGTTGTTGGTACTTTCAGGTATTCATTTTTAGCATTTAAAGAAAATCTATAATTAAGTGTTTGCTTCCTCAGATGTGAGGAAAACCAGCTCCTTGAGTTCACGGCTACTTTATTTTCTACCAGACGTCTGCACTGTAAAACAATGTAATCAATGATATTAAATCTACTCTTCCTGCATTATTAAATCAGCTGAATCAGAAACACGTACAAACACAGAACTATGCTACTGCAACGATTATTATATACACATTCAAACACAGTAACTGTACTGTTACCTTGTGTTCAGCATATTTTGTTAGATTATTATTAATTGGTAGTTTTCAAAGCAGAGTGACAACAGTGGAAATGATGGAGAAACAGCAGAGAAACAGAGATATGACTTTTTTATTTCATCTTCTTCCTTATCAAAAGCAGATACCTACATTACCCACAGTGCAACTCGACTGCCAGCAGGTCAGCCAGAGGTTTGGGTGTGTTATGCCAGTAGTGGCGGACTGTTCACCTCAAGCGGAGATGAGGGGGGTCTGGTCAGATAACGTCTCTGGAACTTTTTACAAATTTTCTAACTTGTAGACTTCAGCTTCAACTGATGCTGACTCATGTGACATCACTTGAGGAAGCTTAAATCAGCCTTTTTTTGTCGTACTGTATACAGCATTACTTTTGTAAAAAACCTGTAAGCAGGCTTTGATGTGAAAAATATTGTGGCTCTAAAGAATCCTGAAGTCCTAAAGGATTGCTAATGTGTGTGTTTTAGCAACATCCATAGACAGAAAACTTTAGTTGTTGTGGCAAAGGCTATATTCTGGGTAAGTCCTGGTGAAAAAGTAGTGGTTCTCAGTCGAAATATGTCATCAGGTCTCAGATCTCAGAGACAGAACACCTTGTGCTGAATATCTCTGGTGCTCACCTGATCTGTTTTATCCACAACCAGCAGTATCATGAAGATCATCAGGTCCCCAGGTACTAAGGCATTGGGAACCGACTCCAGAACCTCTAGGGTAGAGCCCGCAGCTTCTCTGTACAGGCTATTAGCTGACTGACATCCACCACAGGTGACATACAGTACCACCCTGCAGCACGACTGGGGAGTCCATGTAATGGACAGGACTGTTCTTGTCCCACCTTGCTGACTCCTCTGCACAGTGTTTAGGAACTACTCATCTGTGTGCACTTTTTCAGTGTTCACTAAAAAAGATGATCAAGTGACTGTGGAAGGAGATAAAGACAAAGAGGGTGCATGAACAAATGAGAATATGGATTTTCGAGCCATAATATTTTTATATGGCCAACAGTTCAATAGGCAGTAATAACTGACCATTGAATGGGAAAGAAAGGCAGGAAAGTCAACAGAAAGGAAAATGGCTGTGAGCTATTGAAGAGAAGTACACACACTTCATTTTCAAAAGAGTGTCGGGTGTCAAACGTGTCTATTTGACAAAGCAAAAACAGCCAACAACACAACTTCTGCTGTGTTCCTCTGTGTGACATGATGACTTTAATGACATTTCACTTATATTTAAAAACAGAGGCTCATTTGATATTTAGGTGCAGACTTGTCAGTACATTTGACTTTAAGCACAACTATCTTAGCGTCAGTAAAACCAGTAAAACTATTTCTCAAATGGAAATATTCAGATATTTTGATTCAGCCTTTTGTGAGATGGTTTGACCTGCTGCTCAGTTCCACATTCAGTAAAAACCAGACAGACATGCAACCACACAGAGTCATTGCTTTTGTGCGAGCCTGGCTTATCTGGGGATGCGAGCAAGGGAAACAACAACAGCGGCTTCTTGCTACCTCTCAGACTCTGTTTGATTGTGTTGCTGTTTAGGATCTTGTAGGTTTCCTGTGGTTTCCAGCTGTGTGTCTGAGGCAGTGTTCTACTGGTGTATTTTACATCATAATGAAAAAAAAAACAGCTTGATAAGGTTGAGTTATTTTAATGTGGGTATGATCTCAAGAGCTGGCCTCATATTTTAGCGTAGCCTCATGAATGAAGTGTTTTACTGTAGTGGAGAAAGCTCTCTCAGCTGCAAGAACATTGCAATAAGTTAATAGTTTGGAACATTTGGTTTAGCAGATACGAGCTGTTGCAGGTATCTGATCATTTAGAATGACCAAAATGTTAAACTGGTAAACAAAATAGGGAAATGGGGAAGCATGTATAGCTTCTTTCTAAATCGTTTCTTACCACTGCATGTCAATTACAACACCCGGTTGAGTTGAAACAAGAACCACGACCTCTCTACAAAATGTGCAGCAGATTTTAACTGAAGGATTAACATCCAGTGATGCAGGGGCATTGGAGGACCATTACACAGCACAGACGGATCAAGTTTCCAATTGATTTTAGTGTTGGCTGAAATAAAAACTAAATTGTCCTCATCTTAATATGCTTTGAAGGAAACCATCTGCTGCAGTGGCATTTTCGTTTCGCAAGAGGTAACATGAGTCAGTGAGGAGGTTCAGGTCATATCCCACCATGGAGGTTCCTTTCCCTTTCTTCTGAACCACGACTCATCCCTCTCTGATCTCCGTATGCCTTGGCAATATCCTCAAAGCTTCCCCTGGCACATAGCTGCTATCTCCTCTATTCTTGGGATGAAAAGGAAAAACGTCTCACCCGGCGAGCATCCCGGAAAGCTCCGGAAATGCTCCTCCTCTCGTTTCTTGTCTTTGAAGTGTTCACTTCCTGTCTACAGCATACAGCAGGTTGAAGAGGCACAGAAATGATATAAGACAATGTAAAAGTGCTGGTCAGCGGGCTCTTTCATGCAGTGCATTTGAACATAAGCAGACGGCTTTTTACATCTTTCTAGCATGGCATCCCAGTGGTCTAAAAGATCATGAAAGGCTCTTACCTGGTTGGAGTTTGATGTAAAAAATAGCTGTAATGGTTGAAGAAGAAGACACCATAGAAGCATATCAACATGGAGGGGATTAAACCAAGGGGGTTGAAAAATGAAGCCAATGAGAAGTGCTGAAAATTCCTTGAAACTTCCTTGAACTTGATTGTTGGACTTTGGTGGAGTCAGGCTTTGTCAAGATGGTGATGGCTGGAGCCACCGTCACTGAGCTTCACAATGACTCTTCAGAAACCTGTGGGTGATGTCACGGAGACTCCATCCATGTTTTATGCTGTCTGTGGTTGAAAACTGCATGTTGTCTGGACCAAGGTGTTTTGTCAAGGGTAAGTTCCAGCAAGCATGAGCCATCACATCTGAGTGTTAAACGAACCAACTGTTAATTAGTTTTAGTCTGAGTTGCGTAAAATTTGAACGTTGAATTTGAGTCTTTTTTTAAATTTGTTTCGGTGAGTGGAACTCATTTTTCAGTCTTTCTAATTTTAGTCAACCGTTTTAGTCATTACTTTCTCAGCAGTGTCATGATAATGTAATGGATTTAGCTTAAGGATATTCCTCCTAGCTGTAAAAATGAGAAGCGTACCTTGAACTTTGTGTTTAATCATCAAGGCTGAGAATGTGGATGAGAACTGACCTACCGTACGTCTTTCAATGGCTTCTGCAAACAAACTCATCCGCCATTACTGATGTTATATTATTAGCCTGTGAAGGGCCCCTCTCACTGCGCAATGTGATGGATAACAGGAAACACTGGGTATCAGACAACAACAATGACAGAATGTGATCATTTGGGAATCCCTTTTGACATATACTCAGAGAGAATTTGTATGTGCACTTGCAGATAAATGATTGGCAAGAAAGGAAAGCAGCCAGTGCTCTGAGGTGGCTACTGTGGTCCCAATTTAGTCATGAAATAAAAGGATGTCAACGAATACTTATGATCAAAATTCTCATTGAATAAATAAAGACTGCTCATCAATCGAGCCAGAGGAATATAAGCTAAGATCTACCACTCAGTGGAAAAACACCAACATGCCTGTCACTTTTAACTCCTCATAACCAGTCACTTGTGTTGGTTTCTTTTTCCCATCGGTCACGGCAACATTTAAAACAGATCCTCTGAAGGAAATGCTCAGCAGCAGCTAGTGTCACCCAGTGCAGTGTATTTCATGTAGCGGGTTACAATGACAGAGCACATGTGATGTGCTTACGCAGTGCTTCTAGAGTGACATGAAGCCAGCTAAGAGCTGCTCGCTTTCAATAGTTGTAAGTCAGCACATCAGATACAGTCCTGATGTGGCTTTGTGAGGCAGTTCTTGTTCAAAATGAAATAATCCTTTAACTGTAACGTGTGTTCACCTCAAACAGTTCTCAGTTATTTAATCAGCTATATTCCAGAATTACAAACAGGAGTCAGATACAGTCTTGTTCGGGACATGGCGTCTGCGTATATATAGACATAAAACTTTAGCTAAATGAAAATAAGGGTGGGTTTTTGTTGTGTAATAGACCGGCCGCGGCCAATGCAGTCCAAAAATAGAAACATAATGTGATCCACCGGTGTTACACAACTGGTTATGGGTAAGGGACTCTTGACATGTGTTATTGAGTTTTGTAAGGCCGCCACATCCAGCTGCATGTTTTGCTGCCGTTGAGTTTGACGTCAGAGGTGGAGAGTGAGGAGGGGGGGGGGGACCTCACATTTCACTGAGATTCAGTTCCAGTAGAGGAAACTAATAACAGCACAGAATAGATACCGCTCTCAGTTTCTCCCTTTCCTTCCTCCTTTCTGTCACTCTCTGTCTTTGTTGGGTTCTTTTCATGACGTTCATACTGTACATTTGGGCGTGTGTGTCTGCATTTATATGAATCTGTGATGTCTGAGGAGTGTGTGTGTGTGTATATAGTGTATTCTCCCCCTGTATGGTTCCCATTAACTCAACTAATGCAAGATAAAAGCAGCTGCATTTCCAGGCTATCTATTAAACCCATTTAGCTACAATATGAATTCCAGCTTTTATCACCCCAAAGTCCAATGCCAGCTTTTTCAAACCCTCCCAAAAAGAAGACACAAGGACACACACACACACATTCAGTTCAAGGTATCAGACTCCCCTCCTACAGACAGTTGTCAAGGACAGCAGCTACGGCTAAACAGCCATTCATCTGATCATGCACAGCAGTGTTTAAGCTGATACAGTAGCCTGTATTGTTACGAGGCATCAGCCAGGTGCAAGCACTGCCTGTCCGCATTTCATAATAATGAACTTCGCCAGCTGTGCGAAGTGCAATATTCATAAAGTGCTTTAAACTAAAAACGACGAAGCAAAACAGAAAGAGGGTCAAATCTGCTAAAATAATGAAATCATGAGACTGAGTAAAATGAGACTGTGTTGCATGTGGCTGGTGTAACAATAAATCCTTTAACCTCCCATTACGACACGCTTATAACTAACTGTGTGTTTTCTTTTTTCTTCCGACACACGCTTGACCTCAACTGGCCACTGCTTATGCATGCCTACATCCACCAAATGCAAATCGTAGCCCATAAACACCCTGCTTATCCTCTCATTGTTTGCACAGGCTCCGTGAAGACTGCATGAGCCGCAGAATCAGTGAGTTCCTAGCCCGTGAAGTCATATGGACATTGAGATTACAGCTCCCCATTGGCTCACCAATAGCTAATATCACACACAGTTTGAGCTGGGGATTTGACTTCCCCACTCTTTCTATACTCTTTTGATAATGCCGGGCAGGAAAATAATAAAGAGAGCGCTGCTTATATAGAGGGAGGCACCATCAGCGCCTTCGCCATGTTGGCCAAAGTAGCCTGATGCATCCAGTGCAGTGGTCACGGATGGGATAGTCGTTTTTACTTCAGCTCAAAGGCCTGGAACTGAGATGGAGGTTTGAATCCACTCACACTGCCTGCCCTTCGCCTCCTCTCCCCTCTCCTCTCGGTCAGCCCGAAACCATTATGGTTAGACGAAAATGTGCTTATTACACAACCCACCCCAACCCCTGTCACCCCCACCCTGCAACAAGACATATTTGTCCAGTATAAAATGCCGCATTAATAACCCATCACATGTAGCTTCCCCAACGCCGTATATTTATCTTAGCCTTTGCCTAGCGTGCAAGCAAAACAAACACGCCACTGCGGTCGATCAGGCGGCGCGAGAGAATGGAGAATGCGGCCTCGGGTATGTTGAAAATGCTATGAGCGGTTTGTCTTGAGTTGCAAGATTGGGACTCCAGCGTGGTGAAGTGAGGCGGTGGAATCAAAGTCTGCCAGAGTGACCTGACGGACCCCTCACCGGCAGGGCTTAGTGGGCTTTTTTTTTAAGTCAAACTGAATTAGATTTGTTGCCCAAATATTATTCACAAAGTGAATGTTAGCTCATTTTCAGCTTTAAAAACCACTGATTTGAGTCAGTGTTATTCAGAGTTGTTATATGCAGAAATTATGCAATAGCCTACTTATATATATAAGATATAGAATTAGATAGATGAATTAGGTCATTTTACGATGCTAGTGTTAGCATTACCGAGCTGTATGTGAGGCTAATGGGACGAGCATCAGGTTTGGAACTGCAGAAACAGAGGTTTGGCTGGGTGAGGCTGACGCCTGAGGATTTCAGTTCTTCAGGCACGGTTCCCACCATCCTGCGGTAATTTTCAGTTACTTTCATCATACAAATAAGAGGGATTAAAAAACTCAGAATTTGCGCATTTGGAGCACGCAATGACATCACCCTTGTTTTGTAATGTTGTCAAGTGTGGAAATAACTGTGGTATGTTGGTCATCCACAGTAACCAGCATGCCGCAGTTATTTCCCCACCATTAATCGCCAAAACCTTTTGAAATTAGATTTTCTGTGTTGATCTGCATTATCACATTTACTCAAATAAAACAGCAACAAAATCATCTCAAATAGTACAATACTGGTCAAGTTACCAGCTCTCTGCAAATGCTCAAAACTCCAGAGGAGGATTCCCACCAAATTTCTGATATGTGTTTTTGTTTTTCATTTGAATTTGATTGTGTATTGTAAGTCACACTCCATTAGCTTGTAAAATTGGTTGCTACTCCTCAGTCTGAGCTCTTAATGGCCACAGAGGCTTGGCTCTGTGATGTCAGCACAGTCTCACCTGTACTCAGGCTGCCCCTCTGCACTGTGTTTGAAAATACAGCTGTTACCACGTTGGCAGGTTCCTTTCATCGGTGGCTTTATCATCTGTGTTCTCTGAATGGGTTTACACTGTGAATATACTGTTATCTTTTTATGTGAATTTATGCCCTTTAACATTTGGACTGAATCACAGCAGTGTAAAAGCAGGTGAAAAAGGTGAATGTCATTTTCAATAACAGCATAAATAATTGGCCTGAAATCCCTGGATATATAAACAGTGTTTATCCTAATATAGAGTGGGAGACTACTGAGCTGCAGACACTGACCTAGTGAAGTTTTAAAATAATCCCGAAGTCTTTAGTATAAGTGAAATTGCAGGAAACTGCATCCATTTTGCAGCACCAGGGAGTTACATGATGTCTTTCTGAATCCATATCCTATATGTACAGTGTATTTAAAATACTACCAAATGTTAAAATACTACTATTTATGTCTACTCTGTACACATAATGTGTATTGCATGTACATCTTGGAAGAGGGATCCCTCCACTGTTGCTCTTTCTGAGATTCCCTACTCCCCCCCCCCCCCCCCCCCCCCCCCCTTACAGGATTTGTGATTTTGGGCTCTTCAAATATGAATTGACTTTTTATAAATTGGCATTCATAAAAAGTGCAGAACCAATTCTTCTCTAACATTACCTGCAGACAACAGCATCTTTGCTCTGTGCGAGCTGTGCATTGCAACAGAATATGAAGCACTAGGTTCTAATGAAGCTAAAAAAGTATTTGAAATATTGATCTGAATCTTCTACATCTCAAATGATCTGTGTTACATAGTTTGTCTTTTTTGTTTTACTGAAAGGACAGACCCACACTGAGATGATGATTGATAGGGAACCCGTTCACTCATCGCCAGTGGTCAATAAATGCCCATTGGTCAGAACTCACCATGCATTTTACTCTGCCCCAGTGGGAGACTTTGTGGGAATGGCCAGTATTTTGCACGCTTCCTCCACAGTCAGGGATTCAAACTGGCAACCTCCTGCTCGCAAACCTCTCTCTCTCTCGCCGCGTCTCCAACGCACCATTGCCTCATATTTTCATTTGGTGGATGATAGTCCACCAACGCTGTGGTACGGGGAGGCTGGAATACTAACATATCATTACTGGTCCATTGGGAGCGACTTGAAAAGATTAATGTTCGTTTCAGTCAATATAGGGAGTTATGGCTGCTGGCGTTGTCGTGGTAACAAGCTACAGTTGAGCGTAGGTGGGTAAACAGTGTGGTCAGTGTTTTGGATATGTGCAACGAGGATCCCACGGTGTGTGCAATATGCACGGGTTGTTGTGTGTGTTTTTAGACAATTTGTATATGTTGAGCATCCATTAGCAGTGTAATTATGCATGTGCACCAGTGTGTATGTGCAAGTGGGGAACATCTATGTGTCTATATTCGTGTCATGTCTATGTACAGTATGTGTTCGCATACAGTATGAAGTCTGATTACAGTGTGTGTGTGTGTGTGTGTGTGTGCACGCGCGCTCCCTGGTTTTCCTCTCCCCTCAGACCCTCCGGTTCCTGTCAGATAACGGCCTTCCCACAACTCCCCAACTTTCCCGGAATTTCATTTACCGTAATGCAACTGCAGCGTTTCATCTGTTCACGTGTCCTGATCTGACACATCATACTCAGAAAGTCTCCCAGAAAGGATACAGGAGAAGAAAAAACCTGGCAAAACAAGCGCACGCCGATGACGACATGGATCTTGAAGCTGCAAAACTTTAAACGCAACAACACAAACGGAAATGTTAAAAGATGAAGAGTCTAGAATGGTCTAGAATACAGATCGCATTAATTTTGCACAAATGTATAAACGATTCATAACGAATGTTTCCTTTGGGAAATCATTAAGGAACAGCTGTAGCTGTGGCATTGCTCTCCTAACCAGACTTGCGCCGCAAGCTGTGTGCTGTATGAGAAAAATGTGTATGGTTAACACTTTTTCAGCTTGGCTGTAAATGTTAATGATTCACCAAAGCAAACAATGATCACTCGGTTGCTGTTTATTTGGCTGGTTATTGATGTTTCATAATATCACACGCTTTCATTTGCACACATTTTGCTCATAAACGTCAAAGGCTCCGCACACCCACATGTGTTTCTGATGAACCTGATTCTGCTGAGGCTGGAACTATGTGGGGTCTCCAAGCTTATACAAACACCACACCAACAAGAATGATAAAGTGTAAGTTATCTGCCCACTGGAGAGGGAAAGAGGTGGCGATCAAAACACATTTTGTACACTCCTCCGATGTCCTAAAAAGAGGTCTAATCAGGCAATTACTGTCAGTGAAAACACCTACAAGCTTGGACCATCTGTGAGCTGATCCTCTACAAACTGCTCTCCCAATTTATGCATTTATTCTATAATTTTTGCAAAGTCTCTAATGCTCATAGAAAGACAAGATTCATCAGATATAAATGTTATGTTACAATGACAATGGTGCCTCACGAAGGACAAGTGTATGTTGTGTATTTATTTCTTAGTCGATAATGTATTTATATAATATTCAAGCAAAAGTACTGTTAGTTAAAAGTTCTAAGTAAAAATGCTTGTGTAAAAATGTGCTGAGATAAAAGTTAAAAGTTGGTTTACTGGAAAAAAAAAAAAAACACCCAGAAAGAACAACATCACATCATCAAGCCCTGAATTCAAAAACAATAATGAATTGCATTCGTATAGACAGATGTGGCACCCTGTGCATTCCAGTGACCAGTTATAAATATACAACCGCCTTCCTACAACCTCACTGCAATTAACCAGAAAAAAGGACAAAACTGAGACAAACACAAATGACCAACAATACATGAAAAGAGCTGTGGAAACTGCAGAGGGTGCAACACTCAATACAGATGACATAAATGAAATACAGCCACTTTAACAGCAGAATAAAACAATTGCAAAACAGACAACACAGAGCTGTAGAGACAATATTAATTCAACAGCGGCCACAAACACTCATATTAAAGCAAAGAGCTGCACAGTTTTGACACACTGCACGGCGTCCACACACACCACGCTACATTGCTAGGCAACGCAGTGGACGCACTCACCTGTCTGAAGATCATTCTGGTAGCATGGGCACCGCTAAGTCCTCAATCTGCTACTGGTCCTCAATCTGCTACTGGTTCAACTGTCCGCTTCACCAGTCTGTCTGTCCCATTGTAACCAGTCCTCTCAGCCTCTGTCCCACTATAACCAGTCCTCTCAGTCTGTCTGTCCCACTATAACCAGTCCTCTCAGCCTCTGTCCCACTATAACCAGTCCTCTGAGCCTCTCTGTCCCACTATAACCAGTCCTCTCAGCCTCTGTCCCACTATAACCAGTCCTCTCAGCCTCTGTCCCACTATAACCAGTCCTCTGAGCCTCTCTGTCCCACTATAACCAGTCCTCTGAGCCTCTCTGTTCCACTATAACCAGCCTGTCTGTCCCACTATAACCTATCCTCTCAGCCTGTCTGTCTGCAGACTGATCACAGATCACTGAAGGAGATCACTGAAGGAAGAAGTTCATGAGCAAAGTAGAAACTGCTGGAGGATCCACTGTGAGCACCTGTTGGTTATGCAGCATCCTGGGTGTGTTTGATTTAAGTCGATTAATGTGCTCGTCAGGTGGTGCATTAAATCTGGTTAAAGGCGACAGAACCTTGTTTAATGCTGAGGCACAATAATGTTCACCCATAATGATGTTATCCTTCATTTCAGTGCATTATTGTGCGTTGTTGTACTGTTCACAAACTGCTAGGCCCCGCCCGGGTGGGGCTGCACCCCCAACACCCCCCCGACACTCGGCCAGTGAACGCACACATTCAGCATGCGTGTCTTCCACAGCGTCGGCTCAGTGCAGAGCGTCTCCTCTCTGGACGTGGAGCTCTGCAGCTTCAGACAGACAGACAGACAGCTGCGCAGACAGACAGGTAAACAAACACCAGCAGCCTCTTCTCTACTGCAGCCGCTGATCTGGCTCATTTTTAAAATTTCATTCTAACTTAGTTTATCAGAAGTTTTTCATGTGAGCGCTGTTTTTACTCTGTAACAGATGTGACTTTAAATGTGCCGCACTTGTGAAAAAAAACACTTAAGAAGGGTAAAATGAATGATTTTTTAAAAATCCTCAAAAGTCAAGTACACAAAAATCAACTTTGTTACAGTAATGAGAGTAAATGTAATTCTTTACTTCCTCCCCTAACACACTAACTGCGTTCCCCTGTTGTGATTCTGACATTTGAGATTTGAGTAAGCTGTCAAATTCAAGCGATCTGTTTCACAACATCTATATTTGCCTATAGTTGGCTTTTTGTTTTGTATTTTTCCAACAGCCCATGAATACGCTGCTTTTTAGCAGCCAGCTTGTCCTTGAATGCACCAGCAAAGAACCCCAGCTTGCCACTGCATTAAATTGTACTTTGACAAACAGCTGAAGGCGGCTCAGTTTTTACTGTGATGGATGACTTAGCAGGCAAGTTTAAATCTCTGCATGCTGACGGTTTTTATACCTGTTGTGAAATAAATGGGAACCAGTGGCCAAACCAAATATACACACTCCTCGGTGGAATCTGATTTATTCCAACTTGACATACTGTACAAATAGGAATAAACAAATGGAAATGTGTCATTTAGCAGAGCAACACAACAAGTGAAGCAACAGATGAGTTATGGAGAGGAGCTCGCTGTCTGCGACGTGACACAGGCAGTAAAGCCGCAGCTATCAGGCCTCATTACGCTCCACGAGAAAAAGAAAAACGCTGCACGCTGTCGTACCAGTGCTGCCGTAACATTACACTGCGTCCTGTCAAAGACACCTGTGGATAGAAATGTAGGAAACACTCACAACAAATGTTGCCGAACAAGCCTGTTTGTTACATTCATGTTTTTCTGTTTGGCTTGTCCTGATACGCTTTGGAAATATTAGTTTGCTCACAAAATTATTAAAAGACAAATAAATTATTTTCTCTTAAAGTTTCCTGAAATGTTCCTTAGTTAATGGTTTAAAACTGCTTCAGAGCTTTCGATTGGTTCACCCTTATTTTCTGCCATTGATGCTCTCTCGACTTATTTCTATATACTAGAAAGGGGCACTTCAGTGACATTAGGGTTCTTGTGAGAGACAGATTAAAACAATTACACTGCAGATGCTGAGGGGTCGAAGAACAGTGGATACTACACGCCTCCACACACCCAGTTCGCACCCCTGGTAGCTCACCTGCTAGAGCACGTACCATATATTAAGTCCTTAACAACAGCCCGAGTTCAGTTTGAGCTGCCACGTCATCCCCCCCGTCTCTCTCCCTGCCTGCTCTGACTCTCCCCAGCTGTCATTATTTAAATACAGCAGAAAAGCTTAAAAAAATGTAGTCTTCAAACTCATGCCGAGCTCACCGTGACGACATCTTCAGGGGTCATTTCTCAGACCTGACAAAGCTCCTCCGGAGCCACGGAAGACATCATACAGTTGTGCAACTCTTAGTATTATATAATTTGATAACTATCCATTTTTTGGATCTGTGTTTTTTCTCTCACCTAAATATTGTTTGATAGCCCTTTAAAATCAGTGGTGATTGATGATGGCACACAACAGAAAATACGCTGGGAAAATATTGACCAAACTAGATTGTGATTTAAGGCCCACCTGCTCCGAAACTGCACCACCCTGGCAATGCTAAATGCTCCATAACAGAGGAAAATAATGGTCTTTTTTTACTCTTGGGGATGAAAACTGTCCTTAAAAACATGACAGTGCCAAAAACCCAGAGCTGAGTCCAAGTTAAAGCTAAGTCCTTCATTGTCGTTGGAAATAACAGGCCTTGAGTAAACAAGAACAGCCCACAAAAGTGGAAACATGGACTGGAGAGCCACATGTTTCAGCTTGTTTATTGATGATGCCATTATGTCTTTTTAATAGTTTTACTATGAAGAAAGTCACTGGTGTTGCTTTATGCCGTCACAGAAACATGTCTGTCTGCACTTACACCACTTCACATCTGTGAGGGAAGAAACGCATGAGAGTGAGAGGAAGAGGAGGGAAAGCAGTCGATGCAAAAACCATGAAGACAGTGAAGGGAAAGACAAATGAAAATGCCAAAAAGAGAATACAAATTAAAAAATAAGTGATTGATGTCTGACACTCTTTTTCTATCTCTCAGTATCTTTCTCTCTCTCTCAGTCTTTTTAGCCTCTGGTTGCCTCCCTCTCTCTGTTCAGAGCCATCATAAACACTGCTAATGCTAACAGAGTAGCCCTTAAGCCTGCCTGCAGGGTCTGTCACCGTGGCAACCAGGCCAAACACACAGCCCCGACAAAACCGCTAATATGTAGCAGAGGTTTTTCAGCTGCAGAGCACACTCACTCACTTACACACACACATGCACGCATACGCACACACACACACACACACACACACACACACACACACACACTGAAGCCTGCCTGTTAAACAGACAATAGAGAGACACAGAAAGAGGGCAAGTGACTGAATTTAACGATGGCATGCTGTGTGTGAGACTTGGAGAGAGGGGAAACATCTGCATTTAAGCATATGTACATGCACACATGTTGCGTGTGTGCACACACTGTCTGAAGCAAAGCGCCCGTGCATTTTCTTTCTTATGTACGATGTGTCCATATGTCCGCCTGCCTGTCTCTGTTTGGGTGTGTGTGTGTGTGTGTGTGGGACCATGTGGTTCCATTTAACCCTTTCCTTTGAGTGCGACACCATTTAACCTGTGGGCCGCTGCAGTGAGACTCCAGTTAACACCACATTTCCTGTTCGCTCAGCTGCATCTGGATGCAAATGCAAACACGGACACACACGCACATGCACGCACATGCACGTACACACACACATTAATCCGTGTTATTACCCTCGACTCAGCTGCATCTGGGGATGCAAATGCAAACACAAGCAGCAGCCCACTAAGACACTCACACATGCGTGTGCCCACACACACTAATCTCAGAAAAATGCTGGTGTCTATCATTAGTTCACCCTGAAAGTTTGTTATATTGGATTACTTGCGCATATCAATCATCAGGCCGACATGATGAATGACTTTGCTCTATTTTGAAAATGGTTTTTAAATGAGACCACAACATGTTAAAGCTGCACTTGGCAAGAATGTGAATGGAAAAATAAACCCCTGTCTGTGGAAATGCAACAAAAAGAGCTTCCCAGCTCGACCAATTACTGTAAGAAACAGTTCATTTGACCTAGACAATATATGTTGTTGTAAGTCACCAGAAGCCTGCCTCTCTATCTGTGTGATCCTATAGCAGTTTGGACCCAGCAGCATAGGAGATGCACAACATTACAGACGCGGCATGAAGGGTCATTCACATCAAAAACAAGAGAAAATGCTGCTCTGCTGCTTGAAATGCATCTTGTTTTTTTTCTGCTCTCGTGCATCTAAGCGTGCTTGTTTGTTTTCTTCATCACCTCACACCTCTGACAGTTCGGAGGAGGCCTGGTGTTTGAGCTGTCAGCGCGAGGCCGATCTGTCACCAAAGCTTCAATGAAAGCTTGTCACGAAAGCTTGTCAGGTTTTCACCTAAGACCTCCCTCCCTCCGCCGCTCCTCCGGCCCCTCCTCCTCTTCCTCCCCTTTTCCACTTTATCACCGCTCTGCCCCTCCTTGACAGGTGCCAGCAGCAAAGCATTTCAGTAGGCGGATCTGTGCGGCAGTCTGTCACCAAGTTCGCTGTTGCATCACTGCCTGATGCCGTGGTTGTTGTTGTCAGTTGTCATGGCCAAGTTGAAGTTTCAGCTGGCATTTAACCAAGATTTACGAGTGTCATGAGTTCAGAGAAACATGTTTTTGACCCACAGGTTGCTGATGCAAGCTGGAAACAAGTCTGAAGATGCGTCTTAATCTTCAGGGGGTGTGGACGTCTGAAGGAGCATGATATAAATCATCCCTAAGTAAAGGTTTTAATGTATGCTGCCTTTGGCTGCAGAGTCGTTTTTACTGTTAAAAAAAAAAAAAAAAAAAAAAAAGCCTGATTCTGATGTGTCTGGAGCCACTTTAAGACGTCAAACTTTACAATCCAGCTTCTTTCCGCCCCCGTGGACGCTCATCAAAGAGCAGGCGATAAAAAATTGTTTAGGCTTTTTCCAATCAACAACCATGTGATAGTCAACAGCTCTGTCCACCACCTCCCCCCATATTCCGCCCGCTGCTCTCCAACATAAAGAGTTTGTTTAGTGGCCTTTGCAGCACCACTCGCGGCTACTCATTGATCACAGTTTAAACAGGCTTGGAGACGGAGTCGGACAGAGTCACAGCTCGTAAAGTTGTGCTTTTTGGGTCTGTTTGGCTCAGCGGTTATTACCGCTGAGATGGCCTAATGCTTGACTGGGAATACTAATTGGGACAATGCAGATGGAGGGGAAGGGCTGGAAGACGGGATGGATGAACAAAGGGATGTATGGGGCAGATCGCAGGGAGGAGGAGGATGGCTGGAAAAGTGGAGGCATAAGAGGGAGAGAAGTTAACCATAGCCATGCCGGCAGCTCTGTGAGGCTGTACCTAGGCAGAGTGGTGCTTGAAGCTAAATGCTAGTCTGACATCCTCACAATGACGATGCTAATGTTCCTGTTGTTTAGCAGTTACCATCTTTGTCATATTAGTTCAACATGTCAACATGCTAACATTAGCAAACTAGAAGCAAGTGCAGCTGAGGCCAAAGGTGAATATCATGAGCTTAGTCATAAACTCACAGTATTGGATAGGATTTTGATCTGCACCAAACGTCATGGTAATCTGGTATTGGACTGATTGACATCCATAGATCATCCCGAAAGAATGAGTGATTGACTGAACTAGTCAAACATTTCCTTTCTTTCTTACTCTTTCTCCCTGATATCTTTAGCAAGACATCTGGTGTGTGAAGGCTATATCAAGTACAGGTTGTGATCTGCTGCCGGTTCAGAGAAGCAGCAGTGTTCAAAGTGTGGGACAGCTTAAGTGAGAAAAAGTAAATGAAATATTGGTGAAGTTCCAGAAAACTTGTTGGTACTTTGGTTTTACATGGTCCCATTTTGCTTCCCTCTGGTGCACTTTTTCCTCTGTTGCATCCATCATCTCTTCCGTTCTCTGGGCAAGAGAACTGCGTCCTTACAATGTAAATATAAAAACAGTAAATCAGCTCGAGCAGTACGTTCACATCATCTCATAGATCAATCTTTCTGTTTGCATTGAAAGACCAAAGCTGTGGGCCAAAACATTTGGCCTGGTCAGCCAGGCCCAGTGCACCGAAGATGATCAGAAATCACAGCGCACGATGATTTGCTGAAGTTTAAGTCTTAAAATGAAATGAGACATCGAGGCAATAAAACTCACAGAGTTTGAAAAAATTAATGGATTTGCTCGGAAATAACTGCCGCCCCCTTTGCATTTCCAACTGGTTTTATGTCCTTCATTAACGTCAGGCATGAAAAAAGAAGAGAGAGAAAAAAAAAAATCCCAAACGGAAACTGCATTTGAAGAATCAAATCTTTCGACACCCCGAATAACTCACACCAGCTACACTTCAAGTGCAATTCTTGTTGACGTCAGCCGTAATTCTGTTATTGCTGCGATGAAGTATTTTGGCGGATCACTTCTTTAAGAAAACAACTGGGAGTTGGTGAGGAGCTCTCAGAGGAAAAAGAATGAGAGCTTTTCTGAAGGTCCTCCAAGAAAAGTCTCTTCAATCAAGCTGCAGAGAAAATGCCCCCTAATGTCTCTCTTTCCTTCTCCCCACCACCCATCTGACATTCCTCTCTATTGTCAATACATCCCTTTTTTCGTCTTTTTGCACATTTTCTTGCAAACCGAAGTCACAGCGGCTTGTTAATTATACGTGCGCTTGTGGTCACGGTCCATGTAAGGCATAGAGCAGACTAAATAAGCATCTCAACACTCATCGGCATGCTTTCATGACAGACTGACAGCATGTCAGGCGATCAGCAGAGGTCGAAGTCGAAGCCTTGAGCTCCTCTCCGCAACCCCACGAGACGAGGCCGCGGCTTCGGCACGCAGGGGGGAAAGTTTAATTCCTGAAATTCCTACAGTGTAGGAATATAGGATGTTTGGGTTTGCAACATCTTGTTGAGTGAGCCTGACATGTGCTTCCTATAGAGGAGAAAAAAATCAAACACTGTATATACAACAGGTCTGGCTGTTTGCGTTCGACTGCAGTAATGGGAGCGGAGATTACGGCAACCGGGAAAGGAAACTTTATGAGTCCGTGGACGTCAGAAAAACCCTGAATGAGGGTATGCACGTACTGACATGTCCACATACATTTCATACGCCGTGCCATTTATTAGCTTTTTTGCTCCCTTGCGAGCTTACAAGACTATTATTATAAATATAACTATTCCTATTTTCATATCAGTGGGGACTGGTGGGTAATGGTATAAATGTAGTTTCAGAGGCTTTTCCATCCTGCCAAGAAATTGTGAGCAGTCAGAAACACAGATACTTTGGCATAAGAATGTTCACATTTTAAGATATTGAATATCGTCAGAAAGCACTCTTCACTGGCAACTTAATTCAATAATGAGGGTGTCGGTCTCTGCCTTCAGAAACTCATATTCTTTGACTGTCCACAGATGCAGGATAAATGTGTAAAGGAGGACTACAATGGCTGCTGCGACATGATGTCGCATTTATGGCCTGTCTGTGACTTGCGCCGTCCGTGCCGTGGGCGTAGACCATAATTAGTAATGTATTAACTCGTATGTGAATGAGTGTCTGGATTGTTTCGGGGACCACGCTTGGGTTTCAAGTGAAATTTCAATGACAGAATAATGACCGAGGGGGAAACCAGCGTGACTCATATTCACCGCTCTATCACCCTCGCCGCTCCGCATCACACGGCAATTATTCTCTTCACTTCTGAAGGATCTCACGGGCCACTAGTGCGCCTCGCACAAACCACCAATGAAGTTTTTATGGGCTTATTAGGTGAATGCAAAGCTGCTACATTTTGTCGGGATTATAGCCCCATTAAAATGTGTTGACAATGAAATAAGTAGCTTACTTTAAAGTGGCCTGAATCGATATTTTTACAGCGATGTATCAAATGACGACGTGGAATGGAGTCGCTTCAGCGAACCTACACAGGACGATCAACCCGATCTGCATCCGTTTGGGTTCACTCTCATCGCTCTCGTAGCGTCGTTGTTGTAGGTGAAAAAGCTGTGATCAAACCAAACCCTCAAAATATCAACGAAGTGCACACTTACTGGGACAGAATTACAATTTCTAATCCTTAACACTACCTGATAGATCCCTTTACTGCGATGAGTCAGTCGACTCTGCCCATTAGTTACACCTGGCTTTGACAAATCAGTATGTCTGCTGAGGAAAGGGTGTTTTCCTGCAATATCACAGCTCTTTACTGCTTCTGACTTTGACCGCCACCGCTGTCTGGTTAACTGTAAACCTGGCAATGTGTGGGAAGTCCCTGCCGCCCCTTCATCGCTGCCTGGGTTATGAGCTCTGTAATGTTTGCATACTTTTGGGCCACGTGCTGCAGTTATCTGGCATCGATCTTATTGACAGTGAGTTAAAAGGCCAAGATAAGAACGCACAACTGAGGTTAAACACGATGTGGCTATGACACATCATCTGAAGCATTCATGTCCAGGTAACAGTTGGTTGATTTTGGGGAAACCGCATCCAGCCTGCTGTGGCTGAGTCGGTGAGTTTGTTTTGAGCCAGCTCAGCCATGGATGCGGGTGTTGAGGGGGCTGCAGCACCCCCTAAAACAAGGCATTATTAAAAACCATCAACTGGTTAAAAACAGTTAAACTTATCTCATGCTTTCTTCCATCGACTGGGCTGTGGGCTACGTGTGGGGAAAGAGACTCGCAGCAGGTCGGAGCTTCTCTATAGCGCACAAACACATTGAGGTGCTGAAAAGGCCGTTTTTCAAGCATCCCACTGAATCACATCAACCAATGACTTCAGGGCACCGATCATCATGTCAGACTCCTGGAAAGAGTTCAATCCAGTCAGCTACAGCTAGAGATTACTGCTGCTGTACAGTGACACTTTGGCAGTTTGTATAATAGATGTGATGTGCGTAAAGCTCTTGAATATAAAGCAGATTTGGCAACTAGAGGTTGGAGACTAGCAGCAAAATTTTGGAGGTTTGGCAGATTATCAATTTAATAAAGAGAGAGAGGTCGTACGGACGAGTGAGAGAGAGGGAACATGAGAATATGGACAGAAGTGTCAACATGATATAAAAATTTTACTTGACCATGAAGCCAGACTGACAGCTGTCTCATTTGAACAGGTCCAACGCAGGTCGAATGCACAGTGATAGATCCGCACAATATATTCACTCCTGCATGAGCCGTCTGTTTCCTCACTGTGCTGCACTATTGGTGACTGTGATGAACTGGTTGTGGGTCAGATCTCTAGCCCGTGCCCAGGCGCTGTCTCCCCCTCTTGCAGTTGCATTAGTTCCATGTTGTTGACTGTGTAAGTGCTTTGGCTGCTTTGACATGCACTATGTTGCTGTCTGCTGGAGTGTAAAACATTCTCAAATTGTTGTAAATTGTTGTTAACAACCATTAGATATAGATTATCCTGGTCATTCAAAAAACAAAAGCAAAAACAAAAAACGCAAAAAGCAGGAGAGTTATGCAGCATTTAGTGCTTCTACTCCCACTTCCAGGGTCCCTGAACTCAGCGCAAAGGTCATATGAATTGTCTTTTAGAAATTTTCATTTCCAAATTAAACTACACCATATTTTTTGCAGAATCTTTCAATCATTCTGCTTAAATGTTGACTCTTTTGAAAGATAAACTGTGATAAGTGAAGCTTTGAGCATGACATGAGACCAGAGCCTCCTCCGTAGATTTTCCAGATCACACTATGTCACCTCTTTCATATCCAGTTGATTTATTCTTCAAACTCATGAAAGCAGCGTTTGTGAAGATTAGGAGAATTACACAGGGCAAAGACTCTTTTTTTCATTCTTTACCAGGCATCATGATGCAAACGTCTTCCCACCTACACAAAGACATTATGGATGGACCTCTGTGTTACAGCTGTTTTTTTTTATAACCATCAGCAGTGATTTTAATCATCTTGCCTGTGCGATGCAGCTCACGCTCTCACGGTTCTCTCAGTCTCTTTTCCTGATGCACCGATTCCCTCTCTAATGTATGGAAACGCATGGCAGGCTGTAGTGTCTCTCATGGTAAACTGCAGCTGCCATATATTACCTCATTGCATGCATTCTTATTGTCTCAGAGTCAGAACAGTAGGATATTAACTGGGAATGCTGTGGTACACTAACACAGAGCATGCCTACACACATAGTGCAGGGAGTGGCCGGGCTGAATCATGTCTCCTTGCTCTCATGATCTGCTGGTGCAGTCTCGGTGCTGATTGCTTTATGTGCTGGGTGGATGGTGCACAGCCACTGTGACCATCTGCTGCTGGCGTTCACCAGTACCAGCCAGTACCCCGCTGCTGCCGCCGCCGTGTGAGGGTTTTTATGTGCGCACAACGTCCTCCGCTACGCACATCAGGACCAAATGTTCTTGTAAAGTGCATGGCTTAAATACATTGGATTTATATAGACACATTTCTCCGGAGGCAGAAATTAAGTCACTGCTTGAGTCAGTCCTCAGTGGGCCGAGCCACAGGAGCCACAGTGTTTTGCTGTGGGACTTAATAGGCAAAGCGGGTAAGATAATGGGAGGGGAAGAACTCAAAATATACAACCATGCAGGGACGTGCGTTTTTAAGGCCGGTGTCTTAATTATGAAATGCTTGTTAGAATATCCCACAGACCGATGACATCTTCATATGTCTTGTTTTGTCTGCAAACATGTTCAGTTTCCTCTCACGTATGACAAAGAAAGGCATCAAATCTTCACACTTGAGACGACAGACGCCGCAAAAGAAACCCCACTGAAAATGTCATCTAAAAGTTCTACAGCAATTCTCAATTATTCGATATGAATTTGTTATTCACTTGAATCACTATAACAGCTGTGCGAACGGATACAAGCATGGCATCGGCTTTATTGGCCGAAACTTGATTGTGGCTATGATTTAGGCCAAGACTGTCATTGTGAATTTGAGTGTTCAGGCTGTCTGGTTTACTTCAAATTAGTTTCACTTTGGGAAATCATTGTACTTTATTCCTGCCAGATCCCTTGAAATAATGCTGTCAATAGTAAACTAGCGATAGAGATTTTTGAATCAAGTGAAAACCGGCTCTCAGCTATGGTTGTCGAATTATTCAAAGCTGCTCTAATAATATATTTACATTGAAAATGGGTAAAATAATGATATGTAATATTAAATGGGTAACGGTAAACGGCCCACTGACAAAGTTCGTGGTGAGCTGGTGAACGTACAGCAGGTCAGATACGCTAGCAAGGTAATATGTCTGTATAAAATGCATTTTATTATAAGACAGTAATGTTAGCTTTGCTTTCTCCCGAAGTTTTAGCATGAGTTTGTGTGTTTTCTGGGCACATGTGCCTGTAAGTGTACATGCGCACAGGTCTGTGTTTGTGTGACTAGTTCTCTCACAGCTGCCAAGCCGACGGACCTCGCTGCCCACTGGAGAGCAATAAGAACACGATGGCCCGTTACTGCTTACCGGAACCTGACCGAATATGAAATGGAAGCGGAGAGAAAGACAACATGATTCAGAGAGTCTCCCTGAACAAATGAATAAATCAAGCTCACGGCGTGGAACGCTTCGCACAAAAACACAAGCCAAAACCTCAAGCACATGGCAAGGAAAAACTTTTTTTTCACTCCTTAATGGTGGACTTCAGTGGGTTATTGATGAACTTAAAGGTATGAGAGCGACCTCAGCATGTGTGTGTGTGCGCACTTTAGGGGGTCGTGCCTGTTGATGTGTACATGTGTGTCTGCAAAGCTTAGGTTCATGTTTTTGAGTGTTTTTTCGAACAGCATGTGTACGAGGATCACGTGTGTTTGTGTGTTTTTAGTGTGTGTGTGTGTGTGTGTAGACAGAAGTCAGGCCAGAGCTAGTCACCTGTCACTTCTGTGTATTCGCTGTATGTGGGAATGTGCCAGTGGAAAAAGCCCTCACTATTTTAATGCTGCTTATTTCCCAGCACCTCACACCGGTCTTTTCCTCTCTCTGCTTTGGCATGAGACTGAGGAAAACCCTTTGTGTGTGTGTGTGTGTGTGCGTGTGCGCACGCCCTCGCACCTCGTCACCTCTGATGCTGCAGCGGGAAGCCTTCGTTGCCAGGAGAACCCCAGACTGGCAGGCATGCCGAACGCCTACGCACGCACACACACACGTGCACGCAGATGCCTGTGCGCACTCACACATGCTTTAACACACACGTGAGCAGCGCATATGCACATTTACTAGCGCACACGTACACAAGCGCACACTTATTTAAATACATAACACACACACACACATGTCTCTCCGTTTCCACACACTTGTGCTAAACCTTTTCCATAATTTTACGGCTTCTTCTATAACAGTGGCAGTGGAGCCCACATGGCCGAGTCCACGCTCCAATGTAAACAGTGGGACTCGAATGTGACACCCAGCTTTAGGCCTGGGAGTCTTTTAGCGATCAGAGGACCAGGTGGTGAATCACACATTGCAAAAAAATCAAGATTAGAGTTTTCCAACAGTAGCAGATGCCTTTCCCGCTCAACTTGTTAAATATTCCCAAATTCCTCATGTTGGAACTGCTCCATCGGCATTTCCCAAGGTGGACAACATCGGAAAATGCCGAGACGCCAGGCAAAAATCACGCACCCAGAGTTTCAGCAATGAAAATTGCCATGCCTGTTTGGCTTTTCCTATAACTTTTATTTATCTGGGGAAAATTGACTGTGCAAGCTTTTTCAGCCATGCCCTGCTTCTTCTATCGCTTCTATCGCTACGTTATTGTATGTTTTCAGTCCTGTTTGTATGCGGGATTACAGAAAATCTGCTGGCCTGATTTAATAAAACTTGGTGGAAGGATGGAACGTGGGCCAAAGATGCACCCGTTAAGAGGTGGAGCGCCCTTCTAGTTTTTAAATGAAATGCTTTCAAAGAATCAGTAAGTGATCGAAATCAGAGCTGTTGATGTTCCGAACTCTGCATGTACATCAGGAATAAACAGAAATTGTTATTTTTACAAGTTTACTGCTTGTTATCTCTTAAGTTGCAATTGATAGTTTCATAATAATGATGTGTCAAAAGACAATGTGAAAACAATGTGACACTGTGAAAGGGCTCGTTTCTGGTGATGACCTCAGATTTATTGAGCTTTATTGAGTTGAGGCCAAAAACAGAGCTTAAACATAGTGAATGCTGATTATAAGCATCGGTACTCGAGAATGCAACTGGATGTCACAGATAATGACTTTAAAGTAGAACTAAGATGAAATAGAAGGGTTTTGCACAGTAATGTGTTGGCAGCATTTATTTTTATCTATGTTCCAGCTCTTACTAACACACTCTGCAATACTTAAGTGAGTGCCTTCCCAGCATTTGTAAAGTGGCATGCTCATGTTTTGCCTGTGTATCAATCAAACCCGCAATAAGACCTACAGAACATATATCACATATATGAGGGGGAAATATTGGTGGTCAGAGGGTGTGACTTGGACGGGAATCAGCCGCCGCTGTGTTTTTCCAGTTGTGTGTGCGTGTGTGAGGCGCGCATGTGCGCCGATGCCAGCCCTGCAATAAGGTATCGCTGGCGGGGGAAGGTGGGATTAAGTTTCTCCAGTGAAATGTCAGCTGAATATTGTTACCGCCAGGGGATCAGAGAGCAGTCGGGCACCAGTGAACCGTTTCTGGATGGAAATCACTTCTGCTGGATTTCTCCCCAGCAGCCCGCCCTCTCTCTTTCCACGCCACTCCTATAGATCCCTCGCTGCCTGATGGGGTTCCCACTGTGTGTGTGTGAGCGGCTGAACAGTTGCTGACAAAACATGCATCCTGAAAATGAGATAATGCAGGGGAGGATTTTGCATGTCTGCGTGTCTGCTTTTGTGCATGTATTAGTAGGTGTTGACAGGGGTTTGGGTTGTTAGTCGTGATGAGCTGGACCGTTACGAATGAATGCTGGGGAACACACACACACACACACACACACACACACACACACACACACCTGTGAGATGGCTTGGTAATGGTAACAGTGGTTTGCTATGCAAATTCCTGCATCATGAATCAAGTGTTGCTGTGCATGGGAGAGAGGAAGCTTTCCAGGTGGTGCCCAGTTTTGTGTCCCACTCAGGGTGGTCCTCTGAGAAGGGCTCAAATTAATCCTCATTACATTAATCAGGCTCACACACACACACACACACACACACACACACACACACGCACAATGAGCCAACTTAATCGCACAGCACGTGTGTTGCAGTGCACATTCCCTGGTGTAACTGGAGACATATCACCCATACTCCATGGACTGCAGAAAGGTCGACATTTCAGCTGAACTCCTTCTGAATTAGAATGATGCCTTGACGCCTTTGATGGATACTGTACATCCTCAAATATCTGAGAGGACAGAGGAGCAGCAATGTCAGGAAATATCAAACACTGCCAAACAAAGAGGCAACGTCACTGAAATCTTCACTCTTGTAACTGTTAACATAATTTTCATCAGGTCTGAGAGTTTATCCAGGTGTTTTCACTTCGACCTCCTCTGAGGACTGTGTGGGCGGGTTCAGATTGTGCTTAATTGACAGCGCTCGCTCACCTGTTCCCATGTTCCAGGATGGAAAAACACCTTTTGTGTCTTATTTGGACAGTGTGTTCAACGCCTGTTTGGGTGTGGAGGGCCTTGAAAGGAAACAAATGGTGAGTAAACGCAGACAATTTTGGGAATAAAACTCATCAAATCACATCACTATGGTGAGTCTGACCTGAAGTTCTGTCCTGCTGCTATTGCTAACTGCTACCCGTTAGTACTCATAGTTAGCTGGATGTAAGTCCTTACCAAGTAAGTAAAGCAAAGCTTACCAGAACACATCAAAAGTTTATAAAGGGACAACATTTTATACTGACTGCACTCAAAAGTTGCTTACATGTTAAAAAGAAATTCTTGGATTTATTATCAATAAAACAAAAAGAAAGAAAAGTAATTCACAACGTAGACCACATAAACCCAATATTACCTTCATATAAAAGCCACAGCTGCTGTTGTCAGCTTTCCACAGCGATAATTACACAATCACAGCTCAAAACAACCTGATCGCAGCACTTTGCAGCCGGGAGATGTTAAACAATAGTGTACAACATGAGGCAAAATGCTGACCGCATGCGATTTCTGTTAGAGCCATGATGGCTTCATATCAAAACCAAGTGAAATAAAATCGCATCGATGATTAGAACATGCTCTCAAGTGTGGATCAGCATGACGACAGTGTGTGCAATATATCAACGAGCATCCATGATTGATCAAGACATTAACTCTGACTCTAACACAGTGCTTTGTTTCTGGGGATATTTGCACTGTCGGTCATCAGTGCTGATTGTTCACTGTAGATAAATGACTTCAAGCTTGTGAAGCCTTGTTGCTCCTGGGCACACATACAGGCAGGGCAGGCCTTCTGCTAAGTGACAGCTGCTCAACTTCCAGCTCTGTCTCCTAGAAGTTCTGTTTATATACAACTAATTTGCACCAGCAAATATGTTTTGAGGGAAACGTGATGCCGGCCGAATTCTGTTTTCTATTAATTAACACATCGAGAAAGTCGCGGAAAATGTCGACAACCGGCTGTTTTCCGCCAAAATATCCGATCATGCAATGTCCGTTTGAAGTGTCTGCAGCGTTATTAAATGTTTTTTTATGGTTATGTTTATTCACTGGCAGGGACAGAGGGTTTGATCAACATTTAACCAAAACCATGATCTTTCCTAACCTTAAGCAAAGTGCTTTTATTGCCCAAACATTCACCAGTCACCGCAGCGTAATGGGGAAAAGATCTGAGCGCTGCATAAACAGAATTTCTAGGATACAGGGTTGCAACCTCTCATGCTGTTGGTCTCGCTTCAGAAATTAGCCACTGGGTATTTCCTTCATTTTTAACCAAACTTGGTTCATTTTAGCTTTAGTTTTAGAGCTGCAGCTGATGTTAAATCCAACCTGCCCAGTAACAGTATAGTACCAATCAGTGGCGGAGACCTAAAGTAGCCCACAAGTTATTTTATGAGGGTGGGACACCGCATGATTATAACAGGCAGCTCCAGGCCTCAAGCCTTTGTAGGTATGAAACTAATAAACTAGTTTAGTTTAATTCGATTGAGTTTAGGTCAGGTCTAGTTGGTTTTATAGACCCAAGAGGGTATCATAAAAACCCCTCGCAGTGAAAGAAGTAAAACACATGACAACGATGTAGTGCACTGTAGATTGACACTAATGCCATCAAAACCCAGTAAATAATATAATGCATCAGTAACAAATGAGGCAAATCAAATCCACCATGACTTTAGTCCTCGATGCTGGAGCCTTGCTGTCCTCCAGGCATTTAATATCAACCTGAACGAGCATGAAATCGAACACGCCCAGTGTATAATGGCATGGTCAAATTTATATTAGGAGACATTTAAGTGCCTGATGCCAGAAAGATTTATGTCCTGATTTCACACAACGAGAAGACCCAGAACCCATTTCTGTCTAAGAGTCCAATTAAACGAAAGCTACGTCATGTGACTGGATTCTGAGGGATGAGTGCACTGTTTTCTGTAAGTGAGGCATACAGTAAGAATATACAGTCGGTTGTCGGTTATTCTTATATGAGCTTCTAGGTTTACTTTTCAGTTACTTTTCACAAGCAGGACTTTTGTATGACAGTAACTGATTAAGCTGAAGAGTTGCGAAGCTGAATGACTCAGTGAGACACGTGTGTGTGTATTTGTGTGCGTTCCTAGGTATGTTTTGATTTTGATTGATTCATTTTGATTGACAGACAAGTTTGTAGATTCCTTGTTCTTGTGTCCAACAGGACTGTGATGCTGTTGCATGTGATGTACCTTTTCACCCTGCATTTCTTCTGTGTGTTTATGGCTGTAAATGCGTTTGCCAGTGTCGATGCACTAATTGTGTCTGTGTGTGTGTATGGACTTTTGGTGCGTCTGTGTGTTTGTGTGTGTGTACATATTTCCAGCGGCTCCCCCTCCAGGAATGCAGCATGGCTCTTCAGAAGGGGATATTAGTGCTGACCGCAGGGCCTCTTTCCCCTCTCCGCTTCCATCTGGTGTCGCATTAAATATTAAACTTTTTAATTTGATTCAATTCCCGACGACAAACACCCTTGATTGGATCCAGATGCCAGCAACCAGTGGGCCCACCCCAGGCCTGGTCTGTGCCTAGGGTTTGGATACTCTGGAGCTCAGCACAGCAGCTGGAACTGAGACCCGGATTAAGGCTGGAACTGGGAGTGGAGATGCGGATGGCGCTCCAGTTTGGACTCGGGGGTGGAAGTGGTGCTTTTGGTAGAAGAGGAGGTGGAGCTGGAGCTGCCCTTTGGGACTGGGGATGGAAATTGAGCTGGCAATTGAGTTTAAAACTGGAACTTTAATTGGAAGCAAAACTCAAACTGGAATGTCAACCCCTTTCAGAGAAGGGTGAGGACTTGGGAAAAAACCTGTTTGTTGCGGATGCGGATTGGTCACTGTGAAGTGTATCAAACATCTCTTCTGAAAATGATGCATTTCAGGGACAGACTCTGCTTTAAGGCTGGGTTTAACCACACCCTGACAATGCTTGTCTCTGCTGTGAAAGGGTGCACATGGCTTATTTGTCCTTTCAGCTAAAATGCTGCTCTTCACAGCAAAGACAGTTGAACATAAATGTAGAACCTGATGCATTTTCACATTTTTCATTTTCACTGTGGATGAATGGGCTTCTTTCCCACAAGTCCTTCAGGTTAAATGGCAGAATACATCATAAAAATGCATTTGTTTTTTGACCTGATCTGGCGTTGGGTCAGGCAGAAAATGACATGGTTATGGTTGGGGAAACATCCTGGTCACAGAAAGAAGGAGTCAACATTGACTGTCCAACGGGAAGTCTGACGTTTAATGTCATCGTATTTCCTCCTACGCTCCAGACTGACACTAGTCAAAATTCCTATGGCCAAGATGACTTTATTGCTTGAGTGTACACATATGCAGTTTCTCAGAGTTTGCTGAAATGACTGATGTAAAAGGGAGAGGTTCTTCTGGGTGCCACACAGTCCTACGCCAAACAGGTTGGGTTGAAAACTCAAAGTGAATAGAGGTGTGAATGGCTGTCTACCTATACATACATCAACCCTGTAATAGAAAACTAGAGCAAGGCCCTGTAAGGAAATGAATCCTACAGAATCAAATGGAGACACAGTGGTATGCTTCCTGTGACCATCTGGTCCGGATGGTCAACGACAGATTGAGTGCATGTTCATTATCACCTGTCTGACACAGGGTTTTACTGGTGAGAATGATAAAACAATGGGACCAGGACTCATACATCTGGGACTTTTAAAGATCTGAAATGTGCATTTCAAGGCCTTGGCTTGAGACCTGCATTCAGATGTTGCACGGCATCAGCATGTATCAAGTGTCCAGTGTAATTTGCTCTGAATTTTCCCTTATTTTCCTTTTATTCTGTCTCTCAAGTGGTTGATAACATTTGTGCTTTCTCATTCTGTCCTCTACACTGCGCCTCCTCCCCTTCCTCCCTTAGGATGGTATGTTAAGAGAAGATGAAGGCCAAGTGTCAGCGAGGTCTGGGGATTGAGGTTTGGATGTCTCCGCGAGTTGTTCGACAGTGGGCGCTTGTACAGCACAAAACAGCCATCAAGGTCACAGTCTTCCCATCTTAGTTTTCTTAAAGCAACAAAAACAAGTCATTTTCCTTTTAACAAGTGAAACGAAACTGCATGTGGGGTGAGATAATATCATTTGCTGCCAGTGCGAGTCAGTTTGCTTCAAGAATTCCCTTGACTCAGTGCCAGTGATTGTGTTGGATGTCTTGCTTTGACACGTTTTGCTTGAAAATTCTTGAAATAAGTGAAAGTGCTTTGGAAACATGTGCTATTATCTCATTTCATTGGCAGCAACTTGTCTTGTATTATATCACGGACATTTTTGAGGCTAAATGACTTGTTAATGCTCAGTGTCATATCAAATTAACTCTGTATTAGAGCATCTGTCTCTCCCTTGTACTTCTCTGTCTTTCAGTGTTACTACTGTGACACCCCCCCTCATTCCCTTCTCCATGTGTTTTCTCCAGCTGTATGATGTATCCCTAAATTAGTGTATTACCTAATATACTGGAGATAATAGAGCTCAGGGAGGACCAGAGCTCTGGACCTGAGGCTAAATGTGACTCCCCTCAGCTGCGTGAGGACCTGACAGCAGGCTCTGGTCCAGGGGTCTGTGTCCCCACCCGCCAGCCCATCTTCTGCCTTGATCCAGATGTCTCGGCAAGGATGAATCATAGCTTCAGCTTGTTACCATTAAATTCTATGTTTATGTTTTTCCCAACATGATATCCTTTCACAGTTTAGACAGCAAAGAAACAGAGTGAAACAGAGTAAAACGAGCGTTAAAAACTGGGTTCAGTGGATTTTTAAGAAAGACTTTTAGATTTTATTTTTGATTTCGTCTTTGTTGCTAACTGTCAAGTTTCTCAAACCCTCCCCCAAATATTGTCCAATCATAGCTTAGCATGGAAGGCCTGTCAAGCTGTGGATTGGAACGAGTTTTTTAGCCTCTCTAAAACAAAAAACAGCGGGGAAAAAGTGTTCATTCATTTGTTAGCATGTACAGCTAACTGGCTTAATGCCTACAGTGCTAAAAACTTAACCCAGCTTTACTTCCAAGGCCAAGCAGCTAACAATTAACTAACCACATTTGTTTGTAGGGTCACGTTACGTGAAAAAAGCCACATTGCAGCTAGCATGTTTAGCTTACACTCAACCTAGCCAATGTTATCTGCGATAGCATTGCTTTTGACGTTTTGGAAAACATGAGCAATCGATGCAGTTAAACAGTTATGTAAAGCATAACATAGCATAACATAGCGTCCTGATCTTTTATTTTCCTTAAACTACAACAAGCTAACTAGCACTACGCTACAAAACAAGAATTATGCTTTTTCTTCATCTCAGCTGATTGGTGGATCATGAACTGGTGAGGATGCTAACTTTTTTGCATGGGGCTAGCAGCTTTAGCATCGGTTCTTTCAGCTTAATGTGATGCATGTGCATATTAAAGTCCACATTAAACGCTGCAGTGTACAGCATTATCTTAAGATGGTGTAATCCAACAGCTCACAGAGCTAGCGCCGTCGTGATTGGATATAGCAACAGTAACTAAGGGGGCGTGGCTTGGCGAATGGTCAGTCGCTTGATGCCGAGGTGTTTCCGTTCTCCACCTCCCCGAGATTGATGGCCAGTCGTCTCTGTCCTTGGCTTTTCCGTCGATTAAGTCTGACTTTGTGTAGGTGTTAAAACCACAGGCTACTGCGTGATGAAAAAATGAGACTGACGACAGAATGAGACAGTGAAGAGAGAGGAAAGAGGAGGGGGAGTGATTGAGTGAGACACAGGGAGTGTTATTAGTGTTATTAGAATTATTCAGCGCTTCCTCTCCCACTGGTTCATCTTGGACGTTCGCCTCTGACCAGATTTGGCCCGCCGTGGCCTCTTTCAATCCTCAGCAGTTAGAGGGAAACGGGGTGTGAGAGAATTTTTTGCAGGATCTCAAATTAGCCTCTCTGTGGAGCTTATGTAACACAATCTAACATTATCGAGGAATTCACAGCTTCAAGTGTGCACCTTTCCACAGCCCAGCTGCACCGATCCGCTGGATATCTGTGCTATAGTTAAATCTAAAACACCCAATGTGTATTACTAAATAAGCCTCCATTCAGGCATTTACTTAGCATCTCTCTTTCATAACTACTGCAGGAGGTTCTTTTCTGAATGTTATACAGCTGAGCAGATTAGTATATTGTTACATAAAACTTTGCTATATCTCAACCAACCAGACCCTTTCTTGCTACTTCTGGCAGCTTAAAATGAGCAAAACTTCAACTTTTTCCATGCAATTCTGCTTGGACAGGGAGCCGAGGTGCTGCACTTGGTAAAAATGAGGCTTTTAGATTGAATGAGATTAGATCCGATGGAACTTAAATGATCTCCTTTGAGAAATATGGTTATTGCAGCAGCAAAAGTAATGGGATACATCAAAGAAAAATAGGATATAAATATGAACAGAGTATATGGGGGTTATTTAAACACACGCAACCGACAGTAATTTACAATGACTACATCTGTGCAATTTCATTTACGGCAAATCTTCAACACCAAATGTACAGTATTGAATTATGGGCCATGTGTGTTTCATGCATGTTGGCGAGTGTCACCTTTCTCTCTAAAGGAAGGAAAGAAGACTGTACAGTTTCTATTTCTGCGTTCTTTTCTCTAGTAAATGTAAAAATGACAGCGAAAACATGCCACTGGGTGTGTTTATACACAGCATGAACAAGCCTATGCATGAGTCCATATGTTTGTGTGCTGCTGTATTGTGTGTGTGTGTGTGTGTGTGTGTGTGTGTGTGTGTGGTTGGCAGCGCTGATAAACAGGCAGTGGGTTGGGAGGTGGAAGGAGTCCACCGCCTCAGATTATTGACACAATCCTGGCAGAACGCAGCGCCGGGCGCTCCAAGAAATCTGGCTGGCGGAGCTCAGCGCTGCAATCTGATCCCCTCCATCCAACGTACAACGCCGAAAAACACACAGAGACAGGCTGCGAGGGACACAGCTCTATCTATTCTCATACCTCTCCTTGTGCCTTTTTCTTCCTTCTGTGTAACAATCAGCTTTAGGGGATTTCTTTAGTCCAATTTGCCTTCCTGTCAGTCTCTCTGTCTCTTACTGTCTGCCACTCCATCACTCACTGCGCCTCTGTCTCAGGACGGCATGTTAAGAGATGTCGAGGCCACGTGCGGGCCTTCAGGTCTGAGGTCTGGGGCTTGAGGTTTGGACTGCAGGCTCAGCACTTTGTTTACTGAATTGTTTGTGTGTGAGAAAGTGTGTGCTCGCGTCTTCGAACATGGACTGTAAAACTTTATGCGGGAGCTGCCACTACTGTCACAGTTTAGAGCTGTGCTCCTCGTTGCTGCCTTCCGGAAGAGGATTGCCTCCACCGTTGGATGAAGATGGGAACATTTTGTTCCACGAGAACCTGCCACTTTCCCCCTTGGATCGCGTTTGATTTGTCGAACGTGCTGCACTCAGATGGAAGTCCATTCCTTTCCGATGACAGATCGATTGCGCTGCAGATGCATTGCATTCATGCGTTGGGTTTATTCTGCTATTGATTGTGTTTCCATAAACTAAGCTGATTGACTGTTTTACCCCCTCCTCTGTGATGCTGTCATTGTGAGAGCATGTCGTCAATGAGTCAAAGATTCCATGAATAATTCATGTTAGAACGATACAATCAGTAGTCGTAAGTGTCTCGGCGCATGTGAGGAACTAACAGATAGTAGGACGTTTAGCTGGTTTATAGTCGCATAAAGGTTGTGTAGAATTATAGATTGACAAGTTAGCATGCTCCAATAAAAGAAAACATTAATGAGTACTCAGTAATGTATGACTGAAGTCAGCCTCTTTAGGTAAACAGCAGGAATGGCTGCTACATCGACATAAATCATCTTATCTGAACCTCCATGGCTGAGTAACAAAGCCAATGTGTTAATGTTCTGAGCTGGAAGCTGCTGGCTTCAGAAACTCAAATCCGATTCAAATAACTTTCAGTCAATAGGTCAGAAAGTTTCTCTGGGAATGCACCGAGATTTTTTCCCACACAAGAAGTGATAATCACAGTAGTCTGATTTCACCTCTAATTTGTCTTGGTTGCAAAGAGAAAGACTCTTTAAACAGGTACTCCAGTGATTTGACGTTGCACCCTGAAGTTGGGGCATGCACAAGAGACATGCTATGTTAAAAGCCATTCTGTTTAAAAGAAAAACAGCATGGTTGGGGCGCCCTGGTGGCCCGATGGTTAATGCACATACCACATAACCGCCATGTCTTTTCTCTATACTGTGAACTTTCAAACAAAGGCAAAGTGCCAGAAGAAAGTGGTCAAACTAGAAGTAGCAGAGGCTGAGATATCCAGACTTTTAGTCTTTTGTATTGGTCAGTCTCCAAACACAGTGGATTCGTAATTTCCCATAATGCAACTGGAATGCATCTTCATGAGGACAGTGTTGTCTTTTCAAATCTGTAAATCTCTCTCCAGAGCCACAGAAGACATCATGCAACTGTTTTTTCAGGGCGGAGTAGCTCTTCTTCTGATGATTAGCCTGAAACTCATGTGAAATCGGTGTGGTGGTGATCGGTATATTCAAGCTTTAAAACTTCCCTCCAGAAACGAATGGGTGACATCACATCACAGACGCTATGTTAATCTTTGTTTACAGTGTATCTGCAGTACAGCAGATATGTTTGTAATCCAAGGGGAAGATTTGAAATTAGAAGGGAAAAAAACAACATTCATGCTGTCATTTGATCCCTGCAGACCATGCACATATCCTGCAGATGAATCTTCACTGAATGTTAGGAGCACATTCATTGAAAATTTGCATGTTGCATGGAGAGCCTTTACTTACTGTAATTTACCATGCTTGCAAATTCCAGCAGCTAAAACAGCAGTACAGCCTGACTTCTCTACTTAATTTCCCAGTTCAGTTCAGCAAATGTCAACCATAAGTGGTGCTTTTATAGTCTTCATCACTCTCCGCTCCTGCTAAATGAGGGATTATTTTTGTTCAATCACCGATTCTATTAATGCAAACACTTTAATTCACATCTTTAAACAGATCCGAACTTTCACAGTGCAGCTAAGCAGCTGCAATGAAGCATTTTGTGCTTTCTGGCAGCATATTTCTGATTTACTTTTCAGATTTTCTCCGATTTTAACCACCCGTTTGATTAATGGTCCACGTCCTCTGCCTGTTGGCTCCCGGCGACGGACGTTTGGAAGACGCCATCAGAAATGGACTGTCCTGACATGAGGGACGATAGTCTGAGCCATCCACTTTTCTTTGCTGCTATATGTTTAAGCTATGTTATAGCATAGGATCTGAGGAAGGGTTAAGAACATAAGCACTGCCATGTGTTTTGCTAGGCAGAGTGGGTCTGTTTTGCCAGGCCAATCATCTACTGTTGGCTGTTTAAACTATGGAGCTGGGACTTTCGACTGCCAGCCTCTGTTGCCAGTGGACCAGTGGACTTGGCTGAGTACGACTCTCTCCCTCCATGGCACTTAGTGCAGCGGGATTCAGCCAATAGACTGTGATCTTTTGCAGAAATGGGCTGGAAACAGGACTGCCGAGGGCTGCAGGCCGGGTTATAATCTTCACCAGTGTGCCCAATACTCTTGGCTTAGCCTGAGCTGCTCTCAAATACCCTCTAATTCTAGTAATGCAAGGCCTTGGCTCTGTGTTCTGCACAGACAAATTTTATGCCAGTTTACTACTTTTTATTAGCATTATTCAGGTTTTATTTATTCTTTATCAGTGACAATAAAGCAGCTGTGATCCTGATAAGCTACCGTATGTTCTGACACATGGAAACTCTGAAACATGTCTAACTTTGTTAAGTCAAGGGTTCCATTCCCACAGCAACGATCTTTGCTCAAAATCATATACAATCAGATCATTGTAAATGATGTGTTACATCATGTTATGGATTTTATAGAATTAATGTATTTAGCTGGAATGTGTTGTATTTGCAGAACTAATCCTTTGAAATAATTCCGACCAGGTCAACAGGATTGCCTGAGCACGCTACACTCTTAAAACATTTTTGAAACGCAGGAAGTGGACGACAAGGTATAAACTTAGTGGGACCCGTTCTTTCTCTCAGGAAGTGTTACCAGTTTACATAAACCACAAGTCATACATAGCAATTATTTTTGTCATGCACATGTACGAATGTTAGGAGCATACATTCTTGATCATAAGACAGCCGTCACCATCGGCACAACTGTATACTCTTAAAGAATCTCAGTGGATTTGGAAATAGCGAAGGTATCATGTATCGTAACTGTCGGCAGAACATCAGACCGAATCAAAACAACTGCAAATGCAGAGTTTACAGTATCACAACACTATTTTGATTGTGCGTGCGCGCCAGTTGGCAAGCAAATCAAACATTCATTTGATTTCTGACAGTGATGGCAGCGGACAACAAAGGACGGGAACAAAGTGTTTCTTGAACATACTAGGAAGTGGTGTGGTTTAGGAGCAGCAGCTTACTGGCTCCTTGTTTCCTGGTTTACAGTAGAATCTAAGTGTATAATGAGAGCCCTGTAAACCTTTGGTGCTGCGGTCAGAGAAAGCAGCATTGCAGTTAACATAATTAGGACCAATACCGCTGTGGTACCACATGTAGGACTTTTTCACACTGCTGGACCGAGCTGAGGCGGCCCCCGTTGAGCCCAGTTAACTGAGGGGACGATTTCATGTTTCTGAGCTCTGAGTCTGGTATCAGTGTCACTCACAGACTCTTCAGATGGGCTGGGAAAAAACACGCTTTCTAAATTCTAATTTAAAACAAAAATATTGGTGAAAAAGTATTTGATTGCCTAGTGTGGGAAAGAACAGTATAACTAAAGGCAACTTTAGGGCAGAGACGGGTCTAATAAAATCTTGGTCACAGGTCTCAGGCTGTAGGATAGAAATGTGAAGCATGTCACATTGAGCAATGAATTTGTGATGAATTATAGTGCCACAGTGTCACCAAATCATCCGTTGGTGGACGTGTCTCACATAGCGATCCACCGTTTCGGATAGCAAGCAGAGATTTCACCATGTTTTTCTCTAGATGGTCAGCTTTTGCGTCAGATCGCCCAAAACTGTACAGTGTGGAGATGCCTTCAGTTTCCGTTCAGTAACTGATGCTCCAGCATGAACAGAGGGTCAATAGACTTCTTGCAATTTTTAAGGGACTTTTCACTCGCTCGGTGATGTGCAGGTTTCATTCAGCATCGATTATGTCCGCAGCCCTCAGGAGGACAAAATAAAGGAGTGGTGAGTTCCAGCAGGTTTGCGAAGACGCATGCTAGCGGTCACAATAACTCTCAGAGCGCCTTTCTTTCATCTCTGTGCTGATCTCTTGCATTTTGTTCTCAGAATTGTACATCATTTCATTTAATAGGGGGAAAAATGTGACCTAGGCTCCTCGCTGCTGGTGAGACAGTACATGCCTTTTCTAACAGTTCCTCTTTGTGAAGGAGTTTTTGATGGTGCAGCACTGCTAATAAGATACGATATAGCTCCTCTATTTTGGACTCTCTGGCTCTCTGCTCCCTCCGACATCAGCACTGTTTGGGATTAGCCAGTGGTGCAAATTCACTAGCCAAAGCTCATCAAAGCTGAACTCGACCTGAAAAAGTTGTATTTACTTTTTTTCACCAAGCGGTTTGAATGAAATGAATCGATTTTGCTGCAGAATTTCACCCTCTTAAATGGTGGTGTGACCGGGCCACACCGGAACAGAGGTACAATCAGAGCCGATAATTGGACAACCTGACTTACCCGGAGCCAAAGGATTTGATTGAGTATTTAACCGCAGATTGTCTCACGTAACTGAATGTAGGAAGAAACGAGGGGCAGGGGGAAAATTGTGTTTTGAGGGTGTAGTTGCAGGCCAAATCTAGATTAAAGGCCTTCTATTGTGAAGGTGGTGACAAGCTCTTGGTCTCGCAGAGGTAGCCAGATGGCCAGTTTAGAGGAACATCTGAGAAGATGAGATAGGTCGAGCCAAATGACTGTTAAATGATAGCAGGGGAGGTTTAGACAGACCGATGTTATGGGAGGGTTTGTGTGTTTGTATGGGATAGAAAACATCGCTCTAAGTGTGTGTATGTTTGTCATGTGTTTGTTGCTTCGGGTTTTTCCCCGAAGCTACTGTACAGGCCACAAGTCTCCCCAGTTACTGACTGATCAAGTCCATTAATTACGACAGTGACTGATAACACACAAACCCCACCGCGTTCCCTCTCTCGCCGTCTCTCTCGCCCACACACACACACACACTCAGCAACTGCATTTTGGCATGTCATCCTCTGGCTGAGATTCGGATAGCCAGGGGTTCACTGTTACACTGTTACTAGGAATCTTATCTAAATTGCAAAGCAGCACATGGTCTCTGTAACTCTGGTTTTACCCCTGGGAGAAAAAAAAAAAAAAGCCAAAGATCTTCAGGAGTGAGATCCAAACATGAGCAGCGTGTTGCAATTCCATTTAGAGTTTGTTTCTGGTTTGTTGTGATTGGGGCTCGGCTCCCAGTAGGGAGGTGCTGGAGCACACACACACACACACACACACAAACAGCCTTCCTCTGCTGAGGCTGCTGGGGGTTTGGCTGTGGTTAGGAGGTGGTAGTTGTGGTCTTTCCTCAGACACTGCTGGGGGTGCTCGAGACGCCTCCCCACTTAACCACCAGCCATGTGAGCCATTAGCCTAAAAGCGCATAATGTGTCCAGCTGGATCATGTGTCCATGCATGTGTGCGTGCACTCATTTGCTTGTGTAAACATGATCATTTCTTTAATTCTCTTGTAAGTGCTACATATTACGTCTTCAACCGGGAACTCTCAAATAAACTGTGTTGTAACTACTGTTGTAATTATGGTAAACAAATTAAACTCAACAAGCCTGGTCTGATCTGATCTCTTTTCAGTGGTGCTGGTTCAAAGAAGGTGATGCTGCTATCTTTATGGCAACACTTTAAAAGACAAACATCTGCCTACATAGACACACAGGAGGTTGCCAGGTAATGGGATGATCCTCAAGGTGTTTTCCTTTTCTAGTTGGACTGTTTCAGTTTGGCATGGCCGAAGTCTCCATACACTGCAATACTGAGAGGCTTGAATCAGCAGCTGTTGCAAATGCAAAACATTTTGGCATGGAGCCATACTTTTCAAATTCACCAAAAAATGACAAAAAGAGAGCAGATGGTTTCCAGAGTAGTGCACAGAACAGAATTTAGTTTTATACCCAAATGCACCATGGGAGTCGTAGTTAATTTTTCACTATTTACTTACAAAGAGCTTGTGCTTTGGTATGTTGTCAAACATCCAGCTGTTCTAACACTAGGAAATCTTTTGTCCTGATGATTCATCATCGGGGAGAGTTTTAGTCGATGCAAGCTGTAGAAGTGTTCCAGGTTTGAGTCATCGAACGCCGTCTCCAGCCAGGTTTCCATCCAAATGTAGCGCACATTTTTGACGGAATTTTCAAAGGATCAGCAAAAGAACACGCAGATTTATTTTTCTGTCCAGTGCTGTGATGCAAATTTTAGCTAGAGTTCATTGAGATGAGCAGTAGGTGGCGCTAATGCTCATGTCAGGTGCTACTATGCCCTGTAGAAAAATAGGGCGCAACAAGGTGAAGCATAAAAGCACCAATGCAACCTCAAACGGTGGAAAAAAGTATAGTATAGATGGAAATATGGCACTTTATTCAATTGAGGAGTCTCCTCAATCCTCAGTCACGTGCTTCATGAATGTCATGATTTATTCGCATTCATCTGTTTTCATTGCATTTTGTAGGCGATTCTTGTTACCCTCAAGAGTCAAGAGTCAAGCTTTTTTGTGCACACATTGACAGTGCTCATAAAACCAGTATCCTGTTCCAGTTTCATCTCATAAAGAAATGTTTTTTTGCCATAAAGCAATTATGCAGATTCCCCAAAACAAATCGGTTCTGATGTGATAAAGGTAACATGCTCTGTAGAGGTCCACAGTCCATTAGCATCATTCAGTAGGCGCACACGGCCCCGTTACACCACTTTACTCAGGCACACAGGAATAAGCTTCAAACAGGATCTGATCTTAGCACAGTCAAAAGTTACAACAACAGTGCTGACAGAAATTCTAAGAAGCTCTTCACCTTTTTTTTCATCCCAAAGTTCAAACATGAATCTTAATGGAAGTCTGCAGGAGTTGTATGCAAGGAGCTGAAACGATGAGGAGGAAGCATTTTGTTGGTCACCAGTGTAAGCACCTGGGACAGGAAATCCCATCTTTAGTCACCAAACAGCAGAAGAATCTGTGGAATTGTTTGCTCATTCAACAAGCTGCCTGGTTTCTTGTGTTTCTAATCATCAGTTACTTCAAATCTTCCTCTACTTTCATACTTTTTACAATTCAGTATTTACTTCTTATGCGAAGTCCTTTTTTTCTAAGCAAGTCTGGTTTATAATCCAAACCATCATGTCATGTTGATCACTTTATTACATCCAGCTGATCTCCAGCAGAAGCATTGCAACCCTTGTACAGTAATAGATGTAGACATTGAAGTAAACCCCTGGTCTGACCCTGTTTTACCTCATGTTGTTTGGTCTCCCCGGTCTTCCTAAAAGGCTGCAGGCTTGAAAAACCTTGCTGGGAATTCTCTCTCCGCTTCTCCCAGTCATAGAACAGCTGGTTTGCTTTGGTTTTAAACATCTGATGAATATTACAAGCTGCAGTGCATGATACTGGACCACAGAAATAGTGGGTCAGTGGTGGTGGTGGTGGCGTGTATCAACAATTTGATCAAATTGAGATCCAATTTTCATTCATCTTGATTAAATTTGATATGATTCCAAATGTGATTGTCAGGATTTGGCATCTTGGCCTTTTAGCTTCCCCTGTGTTTCCTATGTTTCCCCTCTCCCCCCTTGCTTGTCTTTGTCTGTGCTGTGCTGAGCTGGGCGTGGTCACGTGCTCCCTCCTGCTGCCTATCCACCTGCACACCTGAGGCTCATCAACCGCTGCAGTATATAAACCCCAGCTCCTCACTCATGTCTTTGCCAGATGGTCTGTTAGCCCTCGTGGTATCTAGTCTTGGCTTCTGCTCTAGTGCTTGTTTCTGTTCATACACTACGTTCCTGTGTTTCTGATTTGATAATAAATGCCAGCAACAAATGGTCAGTGATTGCGGGCAGCTACTAAGCTGCCCCAAAAATATCTTATTTCTTCAGTTAAAAGAAAACTACAGCAAATAACATGTTTTATTTTTGTTGCACTGGCAATTGGTTCTATTGGTTCAGATAACATTATGTGGCAGCAGAGGGGGTCGGGGTGAATGATGGATCTAATTTAGTAACTATTACAAGAATTTTGATTAGGCCAATCACACCCAAACAGTTAGAGAGATCGATAGTCAAATTGACAATAGTAACCAACAACGCCACCCAAGGAATTTCACCTGGAGAATTATGCTAACCCTTTCCACAATAGATATAGCACACAAGTTTGTGTTACTGATGAAGACTTGAGACTGGGTCCAGTCTAAATAGTACGTTCTTTTATTTAACAATATATTATAAGTTTAACACAATTAATCAATAAAATTGTTACATGATAAATCTTGAATTCATCAAAAATAATAAACTCCAGCAAAGCAACCAAAGAAAGATGATAATAAAGAAGTAAAGCAAACAAACATGCAAAGCAATCCAAACACAAGGCAAAGGACTAAGATAATAACTAGCAAAAGTAACTCAACCCCAACATTCATGCGACACAATTAAAAGAGAAACTATTATTAATAAAAATCAGTCAAGGTGTGCACAGCCCAGGGTAAGAACAGCAACCACCCTAATGAGTGCCAGCAAGGTGCAGGGTTGGATGAATGGAAACAAATAATTGTTCAGCAGGTACACAAAACAGCAAGCGACGCGACCACAAATGCGGCAGAGGACCGCGGACCACCCACCTCCACGCCACAGCACATGAGACGAGGCGCAGAGGGGAAGACACTCAATAAGCCGCGATTGTCTCCGACCATGGAGAGGGGACACCTAAGTGCAGGAACTGCATGAGGGACAAGAAAATAACTTTGATGATGTCCGCAAAAACGATCCGGCATGAGGCGTCCAGGCGAAGAACTGGTGGAGGCGGGGCAACCAGAAGCTTCAGGCAAGAGAGCTCCCAGGGCACAACCACCCACCTTTATAGACTGCGCCCCAAGCAGAGACGTGCTGAGACCGCAGCACACAGCTACAGCCCTACTGCTACAATTATATGACCAAAAGAGAGACAGCAATCCTCCCTGAATGCCAAACTCCATATGCTGATGAAGAAAAGTTAGCAAGTGGGCCTTGAGTTGGGATTATAATGTCAAACTCCTGTTTCTAAGATGAAGGATGATCTTTAATACTTGGAAATATACATCCATGTTTGAAAGATACTAGACTTCTCCCTCGCCTTTGCTGGCCTAACCCATGTTACATCTGCTGTCACCCAGCAGAATGGCCTCATAAGGAATAAGGAATATGTACTGCGTCATCACATGCATGCGTATCCATCCTCCTGTGTGTACACAACACACAAACAAAACAGGCTCATAGAACGGTGCTACATAGCACAACTAGTGGTGAAAAATCTTCAGGTTGCCTTTAAAGTGACTGTAATCAGTATTTTTGTCACAACAATGTCTGAAATGATGACATGAAAGCAATGCGATAACATGAAAGTCGGAGCAATGAACCTACAGAGAATTATTACCTGAATTTGCAGCTCCTCTCAGCTTTACTGAGCTTCAAAGCAAGTTCACCTCATTGTTTAGCTGTCTGGCCTCGACGTTACTGCTCTGGGTCACTCTCATAGTGTTGTTTCTTGCCACAGTAAGCAGTTCACAGAGAAGAAGCTGTAAAAACACACTGTAAACTAGCTGCTCAGCACTAAACAGCAGACAAACGCAGTTAGCAGATAGCTTGTGAACATAAAGCAGCATTTTGCAGCCATTTATATAATAGCCAGATGTTTCTCAGGAGGTGGTAGAGACCAAAAACAGAGGTAAAAGAGAGCTACATTCATCAGGTGGCCAAAAAGATGACATGATTAGAGACGATTGTCTCTCATCTTTGTTTTTCATGTTATTATAACCAGCTTGTCTGCTTTGACCGATGGCAATTTGCAAATCTGACACCAACACCAAATCATGTTGCAAAGGCCAAGTTATATCAGCTAATCACATTCACTGTCTGGGTTATATATGTAATCTGGGTTATATATATATATTCTAACAATTTTGACCACTATAGATGTTTAAGTAAGTGTTTGATGGTCAGGGCTCACAAAGTGTGCTAAGCTTATAATAGCGCAGTGCATACAGGGCAGGCTACCCTGCCTTCAAAATAATGAAAACCAGAAGCTAGCTCTCTGAAGAGAGATTTCCCCTGTACACCACATCCTACTGCTGTTTTGAAATCTGACCTGCAGTATCCAAACTTAACAGCAACATTTGCAAATGAGTCATCTGTTCTTATTGTATTTGTTGAGTCATAGCGTAAAATCTCATGTTCGCCATATCCACATGCGTCACATTTTGAAGGAAACGCTCAACGGTAATGCCTTAACTAATGTTATCTCCTGTCAGAGAGTTCATTGACCATGAAAAACAGCGTCACATTTTGGAAACAAATAAGCAAGTCGTTAGCCAAACGTGTGCAACGAAGGTAAATAAAGCCAAGGTACACAGATCAGAAATTTGAAGTTATTATCTTTCTCAGGATCGGTCAGAAGCGTTTTACTTCATGATATATTCACTAATTAACTGCATGTGAAATAAGAACAGTTTCCACTACTTATGAAAGGTAGATGGAGGATAGCAGAATGAAGGTGGGCCTACACAATAGCTGCCACTGTATGGCCTCGTGCTGTCCTGGCACTGCCTGAGCAGCAGAATGTGTCGCTCTATAGTTTGATAAAGATCTCAGTTCCATTCCAGTCTGAGTTTGCAGCGTCGTACAGGACAGCTTATAGAGATTTCAGTCTTGGATTCTGCTTCCTAACATTTACAGACATGGCATTTTGGATCATCCACACTCACACAGGGGCATGGAAACATAACCCCTGCTGTCCAACTCCTCCACCCCACCAACCTCCCTCTATCCTCCCTCTCTCTCCCACTATAACCAGTCCCAGCTCCTATAAAAGGTCTCTGGCCAGGCTGCGGCCCTGGCAGGCAGCTGGTATATCTGCTGGGCTCTGCTGGTCTCTGCTCTGCTTGCTCTGGTCTTGCCGGGTTCTGGAAGTGAATCTGGGCCCAGGGTGACCCACATCTGGTGCCCCTGCGCACATGTGGTAGCAGCCATTGTAGATGTGTCCCTGGATGAATTTTGTCAGCTTCTGTCCAGCAGAGTGTCTCTGAAACACTTATTTATCAAGTCTCAGATGTCTGCCTCAGAGGTTGAATCAAAGTTTCTTAATCCTCTAGCACCTGTCGTCTGCTTAAATTAAAGCAAAGTGGCTTTTTCTCATTTTTATAATATTCCTGTTATTGTGACCAAATTGACCAAAAAGTAGAAATGGATGGATGCGACTTTTTCCGATACCAACTGATGAAGTGATGTCACTTGAATAATTTACACAAACTTGACAAAAATCCCCCCCAGAGCTACAGAACTGTTCACACAGGTTAACGAGTACAAACACTGACCAGTAATTCGAGCTTTACGTGTAAAATCTGTGGCGTGCTCCATAATAAAATGCATAAATTATATGCAGTAAGCTAGGTCCATTAGCTAAATGCTAATTGTCACATTGTCCAGTTTCGTGTTGCATATATTGTAATGCACAAACAGAAAGTGAAGGTTTAGTTAAAGTTACAATGTGGATTGTAAGATTTCAGTCCTGTTTGACTTGGCAACACCTGCAGTTGCAGGTAGTCACAAATTTGGGAGCAGCATAGCAAACTATTGTCATATTAATAGGGCAGTCAGGCGATAATTGGCCTTTTGCCATCATTCACTGAGCTACTGTGATCTGATTTTATGCTGCACTCTGCAACAGTCTGCAGACAGCGGGGCACAGTGAATGTAGGTTGTTAATTTGCTGAGAAGTTGAAGCTACTCTGCAGCATGTCACCTGCAGCTCTTCATCTAACAGCTCACTGTGACTGCCCTTTCTTGTTCCGTCATTCCCTTCAATTTGCACATTGCAGAAATGCATAATACATTCCCTGTGATTTCTTTATAGTAAAAGCCAACTTGTGTTTGCCAGTTAAATGCTTTCCTTATGGTGCATCAGCAGTAAGAAATGTTCAGTTTGCACAAGCAGTAACCTTAAACAGCATTTTTTTGCAACATTGTCGCCACAGACGCCCAGTTTGTAATACAGGAAATATATACTGCAAATATAGAATATATACTGAAAATATAGCAATACTTCCATCAGTGGGCCATATGCTCCGTCACCATTGTGTTTACTCATTCAGTGATGTGTCTTTGGCAGAACAAGGGGTAGTGCAGTTAAAACCAAGCAGTCATGTTTGCTGCTGAGATACATACAAGTCTGTTGTTTTGTGCCTAAATCAAGTATTGGTTGAACTGGAACCACTGGTCAGTTTTGGATTGCTGGATTGTTCTGTAATGCCATCCATTTAGCACACAGGTATCATTAAAGCACAAGAAGCATGAATGCCAATGTGTGTGGACGCCGCTTCTGCATCGACTTTCGCAAATCACTCCACACTCCCCAACTGTCTGTTATTGTTGTTCATGCTGAAATTGTCTTTTTGTCCTCTCTGCAACTCAGTTGCCTCAAATTGTCCGTGTCAGCCGCCATGATTGTCGGGAGTGATGAGCGGTCCCACCGGCCAGTCAGATTCAGTTTGAGTCACTGTCTCAATCAAACCGCAGCATGAATACAAATGAAAAGCGCCACGATTTCCACTTATTCACTTTGCCATTTTTCAATAAAATAAAATCCAGAAGCAGAAATCTGACAGAGCAGCCATGAATGCTTGATAAAGACACAAAAAGATCAAAATACAGAAAGTTCAAAGCAGCCCAAAACAAGATGAGAGAATGAAAGGTAAGTAGTATGGAAAGAAGGGAGAAATCATGAGAGGTCAAGTGGTTGGAAATATTGTGGTGGTGAGGTGGTGACAGGTCTGTGTTTGTGTGCGTGTGTGTGTGTGCATCCCCTCTCCTCATCCCTCTTCCTTACCCTCTCTCTCTTTCATCTTTCTTTCCTCAGGTCAGCACCACCTCAGCCTGACAGACCGAGCGCACTGCCAAGGGAAAAACAGGATGGGCCACTGCTGATGACGTCATGCCGGCGACTGCTAGGTGGCGATGGAGTGATGGCCTGCGTATGCATGTGTTTGTGTTCATGTGTGATTTTTGTGAGTGTAGTGGAAGCTGCGCTAGTCAAAGAGCTACTGTGACCCCACTTGTGCTTCATTACTCCCAATTTACCACTAAACATCCACACAAGAGTGTGTGAAGTTACTTATGGGGTGATAGTAAGATGTCAATGGGCTTTCACCCACACTACACTGACTTGAAAACATTCAATGGAACATTCAAAACCACTAATGGCTTCTAATGGTGAATGACATCAGAGCTGTCATGTTTCTTGTTGTTTTTCACTTTTTCTCTTTCATTGCAGTCGCCGTCCCTCTGCCGCTCTTTTCCTCTCTCCAAGGTGATGTGTACGATCCTATACGTGCACACAAGTGAAGTCTTCAGCCGCTCTTGGCTAGTGCGCTGATAGATTTAGTAAGATGGAGGGGTTGTGACGGGTGACTTTGTGTAGTACCTGCCGTCAGTCGCCTTTCCTCTCTGGGTGGAAAAAGATTGGAAAGTGACTGAAACTGTGTGTCCGAAGCAGAGGGAAGACAGAAAGGCTGGAGCGTATGCAGCTCTTTATTGGGAACATCAGCTGATAGTAAGTATGTACGTTACAGTAACAAAAGATGTCACATCTGTTTTTGTTTCAGTCGTGGTACCGTATATCATTTATGTTTTGACTGAAATGAGGCGTCTCCCCGAGCACCGGCTGTGTCAGTGATTTGGCTTGATTTCCATTGTTGTGTCTTGTTGTCATCTATGCAAAAGCTGCCAAAACTTTGACATTTGTCTCAGAAGAATGACGAAGATTAACTTGTTGTCACGGAAATGTTGACGTGCGCTGACGAGAGTGTTGGAGCGGGACATGAGGCGTGTCACGCCAGTGGCTCAGGGTGTTGTTTTCTAAAACATGTCCATATATTTAAGACAAAGACAGACACATTTAAGTACAACAGCGTTGCAACAAGTCCTATTAACGATGATTTAAATGGATTGGTCTCATACAGGAGATCAGAACTGGGAACAAGTGTATGGTGGCCCTTTCAGGACATCTCAGATTCACTTTGTCAAGCTTAACTCCATGTTGTCAACTGTCATCAGTCTGGGAAAATGATTCGCAACCCCAGCAACCCCGTTGAGTGCTTTTGACGTGCCGAGTGGTACATGTAGAACACCTTAAGTAATTCGAAAAAACGGAAATTCGGATTTGCACATCCACATATCCAAAAGAAACAGACAAATGAGATTTCAAATTGGTGTGATGCTGAACAATGGCTGTTTGACAAGACGACCATAGTTCAACTGACCCGAGTCGTAACCAAGTGCTGCAATTGAGAGCACATAAAAACTAGTTTAAAAAGCTGAAAGGAATGGTTAAATACCAGTTTCTGCCACTCTAAGGAGTAGTAGTACCATGCAAACCAACTACAGAAGAAAATACGAAGAATTCCATGAAGCCATCTCACCTACTGAAGGACAACAAAGAAGGAGAACCTGAGCCCATCTCGTAAGGGCTTTGGGAGTACATTCGATGTTTGCCATGATTAGCTTAACATCCATGGCCTTAAGCTGTACTTGTTTCAGTGGTCCTTTGTCAGCCTCAGCTGCTTTGTGGCTTGACAAGCCGAGTCTGAGGGTCCTAGCTCTGTAATAAAACACCTGACAAAGCCGGCGTTTTAGCTATGTAAAGACATGGGAAGACACAAGCAACGAAGGATTGTGTGCAAATAGAATAGACTTCTACACATCAGGCCCTCAGTATGCTTCAAATAAAGCGCTTGTCAGACTGTCAAACTGCATCTGAACCCCTCCCACTCCCAGCACCATTTCAGTACTGGAATTGAAAGGGCTGCATCCAATACATTTTCTAACTTTCCAAAACCCACAATTTGACACAACGGACACCAGAGGTGAGAAAGTTAGAAGGGCTTGAACTTCTCTTTCAGGCTTCTCACTAATTTGTATGTACCCCTTTGTTTTTACGCATACCCTGGTCTGTTAGGAATAACGCCTTCAGTAACAGGTGTGATGCTGAGCGTTTTCTACAAAGTAGCTCAACAAGGAAAAAGAGATTAAGTAGTTTAACTTATTCAATTTCTGATCCTGCACAGCTCTCCACAAGCCTGAAGCGCTTCTCTGATCAAGTTGAGTTGAAAGTACCTATTGTATCACACCACACGTATGCATCAAACGCAGCCGACACCGGCACCTCCGCTGAAGGAAACAGAACTGGAGTAAGACCAGGATAGAGGATGACTCAGGCTCTCCTCCCTACTCACCCATCCATCTATCCCTCCATCTGGATTGCGTTTGTGTGGATGTCTCTCATCCTGCAGCTCCTGCCCCAACAAACCCCAGTTCCTCCGTCACCCCTCCTCGCTCGCTGCCGGTGCCAGCTCAGGACTGAGACCACGGAGGTTCCCTGGACATGAAACATGTTGATCTCTGCTGTCTCGGGAGCACAGCCCCGCTGAGATACACTGGACTGGAAGGACTGTTGGCATAAAACTGGAAGGAACGGAACATGTTGTTCTGTGTGGGAGCAATGGTCTGATTACTGGGGTGATAAAGTGGGTTAAATTAGACAGGCCTGGCTTTGGAGTGAAACACACAAGGCTTAGGTTTCTATGCGGCCTGCGCTGGGAATAGCGGCTGACAGTTCATGGCTGGAGATGGGATTAGAGCAAAGGGAAAATGTACCACCCTCTCACATGGGCTTGGATCCTCTAGTCCGGGGGAAAAATCTGGCTCGATGACTGATGCATCACATTGTCTTTGGATGTCGGTGAGCTTGGCACGAGGCGCACGCTGACTGTTTTGACGGAGCACGCTCTGGGGAATGACGCAGTACCTCATCGATCATCGCCGCTTCTAAACGGTGTCGATAGGCCTCTGTGTGGAGGACAGGAGCCCAGACTATGCTGAGACTTGCTGAAGCCACCTCGCTGAACACCAGAAAACGCGTCACTGTGTGTGATGGAGTGTGTCCGAAATGAGGCGGCAGTCTGACAAATCTCGTCTTGTGTCTTTTAGTTGAGCAAAGCAACCGTCTGGGACTGTCTTGCTTTCGCAGCTTAGCCCTTTGCTGCTTGACACGTGATTGATGCCTTGTGTGTCAAAGATTGAATCTATTCCTCTTTAAATAATAAGCACATTGCAACAGCATGTTTATGTTCAATAAAAATACAATACTTATTTTTGATTCTCAGGAAAGAATACAGATTAATTTGCCTCTCCAGCATTAACTTGCATGATGTTCAAGCGTAAATTCATATTCATTTGTTATCATTCATTCATCCGTTGCCTTCTTCTGTTTGACAGCCTCTCGATGGCGATTCACGTTGGTGCGACCGCTGTGCTCGATGGAAAGGGGAATTTCCAGGACATGTGACTGTTGCTTAAGTATTTCTTTCTCTTTATAGTCTCTATTTCTTTCTCCGTCTCTCACTCACTGGACGACGAGTGAGCAACTCTCTGCTGCGTCACGTGCGGGCCGGGAAATGACATTCGTACCTGCATTGTTGTCTGGGTGGAGCGCCACTTGGACCTTTACGCCTTAGAACATTTGTAAATCAGACAAGATACAGGATAAGTGTGACCCTGGGTGGAAACTGGGAGGGTTGTCAGGCAAAGACGTCCGAAATGTACCGCTGGAATCGGCTCTCTTTTTCCAGTAATAGCCGCATCTCTGTTGTCCATTAAGGATAAACCTCCACAAATTGTTTAAAGATTGTACAAAAATGTTTTTCTAGTGATTTCAAATTTGGCTTTATGCTGATGAAATTTAGACTTTAGACACTGAGCAAGAACAGCCAGCCTTCAAAGGGTTAATAAAGACAGCACATTTTAACCCCCACCAGTGCAGCTCATGGTAATACTTCAACATTTAAAGAAGAACGCATCGACCGCTATGTACGAGTTGGGGCTGCACAGGCATGCACCAACAACATTTATCCCTCTCACTCAACCCAGTATGGCAAAACATGATTACCCTTTCGAAGCAGGCTGGAGTTAAAGTCCAAACTTTACCAGAAGTTATGTAACATGTCTGCATTTTTTGTTCCCATGCAGTGTCATTTACTGTAATATGCTGGCAATGTTTTGGCATTTTTTTCCCCGCAGAAACTCTTCGTCCAAAACCCCTTTGAACTGTATTTATCCCAGTATCACCTCACAAACACAAGGGTTTGCCTCTGTTCTATCAGTCTAATTGACCACTAACTTGGTCTCTGCCTCAGTGAATTAAACAAGTTTACACTTCAGTTTGGTGGCAGACAGTTGTCTGCTTGTGTGAAGATGCCATATGGGAAAGCTTCATGAGCACATTTAAGCAAAGTATTTCTGGACTTCTTTATTCCACCGCTGGAGCATTTACTCACTTAGCGTGTTACATTTGGCCAGGTGAGAATGATGCCATTTGAACTGGCGTCCACGCGAAATAACTGCATCGAGTGATGACAGCAAATGCGGGTTTTGCCTTCACTGCCAAGCGAGCTGCAGTGAGGTCTATTACAATTGTAACCTGAATCAACAACAGGAAACAAACCCCCAAATCACAGAATTTTATGGGTATGAGGAGACGGATGTTGACATCTGATAGCCAGCAGTTACTCAAGCTTGGAAAGGCGATCATAACAAAATGAACTGAGGGAAAACCGCAGTCTGGACGGATATTCAAGTTCAGCTCTTTCTCCATATTCTTTGAACTGCTACTCGGATGGAACTCTAATAAACGAGCTACTGCTGAGTCCGAGTGACTTTGAAACAAACTGAAGGTGTCGTTGTAGCCCGAGTAAGACCAGAGTGAGAGGTGGCAGCCTCGTGCTGTTTGTTTTCACATTGCATGCATCAATATCTCAGCAGACAGGTTTCAGCCCCCTGACAGCGGGTCAGGACACTTCCTATGTGGTGCACCACAGTTTAGGCTTTCATTCAAATCCCTCTTTTATTGCAGGGAACAGCTATTGTGTTGATGATCTGGGCTTGGCGCGGTGCGGGGACAGAGTGTGTGAACGCATGTGTGTTTGGGCTGGGTGGGGCTGGCAAGTTGCCGTGCGGACATGTGTCTGTGGGGAGGGGAGCTAAGCTTGGTTTGATGACATCTTCATTGTGAATGTGACTAGCGCCCCCCTCCCCACACACACACAGATTCTGCTCATATGCCACCCATGTGGGAGAAAAACATGAAAATGTCCTCTGTCTCCCACCAGAGAATTAAAAGGTCCAACATACAAAAGTGTGATATTTTTTGACACAGACGCATCGTCCAATCAGGTCGCTCCTCCCTGACATCACATCCCTTCGTTGTCACTCTTTCTGGGAGCCTGGGTTACCTCAGCAACACGCTCATAAGCAGGATTAAGTCATTGGTTTGTTGGGCCCCCTGAAGTTTGACAAGCCTCTGTGTTCTTTGCTAAACAAACATCTCGATTAGCATGCGGAGGGGAAGGAACAGGGGGGAGTGATCTGGCATGAGGTAAGATATCAGTGAGCGGCTTTGACTTCACATTTTTCACTTTTGAAGTTTTAATCAGCTGGGTATGACAGCACTCTGAGTATAAGCATGCACGGAGAGCAATCACAGTGCACACACACAAACACACACACACACACACACACTTCACGGCCCTCTCCTCAGATGAGCCAAAGTTTGCTCTTCCCATGGTGCTTTGTGCTCGGGCGATATCCCAGCCGCGCCGCTTCCCTCTGAACTCCCACAACTTCATCAAAGAGGAATGAGCGGAGCAAGGAGGGGCAGGAAAAACACAAAAAAAAGAAAGAAAGAAAGAAAGAAGAGGGAGAGAAAGAGCTCTGTTTTCCTAATCACATCCCCATGGGGTTTCAGCTGCGGAGGTGAGGGCGAAGTAAACAATTTTGTTTATCGTGTTTTTGTTGTGTTGCTCTTTCATTTCGTGGCCTCTTTTGTTTCAAGCTTTTCTTTTTTTTTTGCTGAGGAATAGAGGAGTGATTAATGCAGATCCCCTCCCTATTTACTCCCCACTCTCGCCCCTCTCTCTTCTGTTTTGGGAAGATTCCCCCTGGTAATTAATTCACAACAGAATTAATTAGGGTGAGGGGAGGGTGGGGGTGGGCCGGCATCTCGAGAGGAAGGAGAGCAAAGATATTTAGGGAAAGCATGGGGGGGGGGCAATAAACTGAAGTGACGAAGAGAGTGGGTGAAAAATAGGAGAGGAGCGTAAAATGAGTAGAAGGAAAGGAAAAAAGAACATTTTGCACTGCTCCTTCTTCATGCACGACGCTGCACATGACCACCACCCCCCCTCCCCGTAACTGTGTCCAACAAGGCTGACAGAAATTAAGAGTCCAAATTAGGTTTGCCCTGAGCCCGGTGGCACTCTGCTGAGCCCCACTGCAGAGCAACACAGGCTGATGAAGACAAAGATAAGAGATCCAGATATTTCGAGAGATGGATAGAGTGGCCGACGAATGGAAAATGATGTATAGATGATGACTGAAAGATGAGAGGAGGAGAAAAGAGTGAGTGATGTGAAGAAAAGAGGCAGGGGAATTGTTAGAGAAAGGATTAGGGGAGCGAGGGAAGCAGTCCTCCCTTTTAGTCAAATTCGATTGGTCCCCTCGATTGCTGAGTAATTCTGATTGGTCTCCAAGAGCGAAATCAAAAGGGGTCCAACATCCAAGTGTTGTACTGGTACCAACATTAAGACAGAAGTATTCCTATTCCTAATTCTTCAAGAAATACTCCTTTCTAAACTCAATCAAGCCCTTTTCCATTTTGATCCCGCGTTGAATGCCAGCTTATATGAATGCGGATGACTTGATTGAGGCCGTAACGAATCTTTGGAGCTGGCGCCTCTTAGCTAATTGGCTAACTGTATTAAGGAATTGCAATGTGCTTATTCATTCTCAGGTACAGTCTCCATCCCATTTTCACCAATTGGCCGGTGTCTCTTTTCCTGCCTCCCTCCCTGCCTTCAAATCCCTCTCGCCCCCTCTCCACAATCTCACCTCTGTTTCCCACCCCTCAGCTCCACAGTGGCCGCTCTTGCTTTCACGCACATCATTCTTCCTCCGTTTTCTCATGCTCTCTGTTTCACCCCGGTTCATCCGTTGCGTTCATTATTCAAGCTCTCCTGCTGATACAGCCAAGGTAGACGGCACGTTTGCGCTCTGAACTCCTGCAGCACTGCAGACTCCATCCTCATGAGGAATATTTCGGAAGCAGCGTCTTTCATGGTTTAGCTCTTTCTTCGGCTGTTCTGGAAACTAGTTTGAGTTTAACTTATGAAACACCAACTTCATCACTCTTTAAAACTTTCAGGGCAGAGTCTGCATCAGCAGGAGAGGAAGTATTCAGATCCTGAACTTAAGTAAAAGTAGCAACAATACTCAATTACATGTAAAAGTCCTACTCTGAAAAACCCAGTCAAACTTTGTTAATCTCCTTCATCAGGACACTTGAGTGTGGTTTCATCACATTTGATTGACAGTTGTCTTACAAAAGAATTTAAATTTTGCCAAATCCTGATTGGTGAATGGAAGTGTGTGACATCGCATTTTTCCTACTGAGCTACAGCCACTTCAAACCAACAGTGCACAGATGACTGGAACAACCCGTTCTCATCCCCAACTCGCTACGTCCCGAGACTTAGTCAGGACCACTAGGTGTCACTTTTCAAGGCACAGGGCACCCCTTTAGCATTATTCTTCAATGTGCAGTTAGTCCGATAGACTTCTACAGACAGGCCGTTCACACTCCCCACACGTCAAATGACGTATATAAAGAGTGAGAATAGTCCACCTATGGGGGAGGCTGAGGGGTTGGATGGGTGAAGCACAGGACTTTCACTGATGAGACTGATGTTTGTGTTCCATGTTCAAGTTTGATTTCTTTTGTTACATAATGTGCCTAAAAGTAATCGAGGAGCTTCGGTGCCTAAACCTCAGTTATGCACGATGTGAACCATGTGTTTATTATTGTCCTCACCAAGCTTTATTTTGAAAGTATAACCATAGGTGCTAACTTGACCACAAAGCCCTGCACCATTTAAAAATGACACTAAAGGGGTATCCTGTGCCTTAAATGTGACACCAAGGGGTCATGATCAAGCATCCATAAATGATAAGTTGTGTCAGGGCATGCCAAACACACTTTTTCATGGCACCTGAGGCACACTTGGATGGCCGTAGGATCACAACGAATACATTCCCATTACCTTACGTATACATGTGAACATCTTAGCTGGTTCGTCCAACATCAAGTGATCGAACTCATCAGCTAATTACTCAACAGTCCAGCAGAGGATGAATGTCAGTTGGTCAGATCGCCAAAGACACGAGGACTGAATGCGTGGGAACCATGAATTCCTGCTCAAAACCAGCAGATGTTGAGCTATTTCACAGGATACGTGAAATGTTTGAGTAGCTGGTTGGACTGGAGAGAAAGGCAGGAGATTGTCAAAGTCACCAGACTTCATCCCCAGAGCACCAAGAATCAAGTTTCCATCTGATAGTTGTCGAGATGTTCCCGTCTGGACAAAAGTGGCGGACCGACCAATCATGTGCATGCTGCTATCATGGCTAATAAATAGAAAAATTCTTTTAAGTGAAATAATCAGTCCAACTTTTCCAGAAGGCTGTGTTTTCATGTATCACCCACGGCCCAGTGGAGCTAATATTAAGACTTTTATACACTGTTTGGGTACTTCAGTCTATAAAAATTCATCATTATGTGCTTCATGCTTAAAATCTCATATTGTTGAGTTACAATAAATGTTGTGGAGAAATAAGTATAATACTCCGACATGCAGTGGATTAAAAATGTGAAGTCACCTGAAGTAGAATACTCAAGAAAAGTACAATGACCTAAATTTGTATGGAGCTTAAGTTAATGCACTTCTTGACATTCCACCACTGTACAAATGCAGAGACAGAGGCATCTCTGCACTGGGTACCACGTCTGGGAAACTTACACTACCTGTTCCTTTTGATAGCCTCCAGATGTGTCCAATCTCTCACTTTAAGGCGCACAACTGGCCTGGTCTTTGTCAGAAGTTTTCAACTGCTGATCCAGATTCATTTTCCCACTCGGGGCATGATGGAAGGGAGAAGTGCATCCTGGTCAGCGACTGTAAATCAGATGCTTCTCAGCGAGCGCTCGTCTAATCTGTGTTACCCTGGACGTTCTTCCACATCATTAGTTTTCATTTCTCATTTTACAGGAAGAGTAGCTGGAGTTTTGGTAACAACCAACAAGGGACTAAGTAAAGAATCAAGACACACACGTCTGTGGTATGTACAGGCTTAACTTATTAAAACTGGATACACATTCGACATCCAGCCAGCCCCTCTCCCCTCACCTCTCCCCATTTCTTCTCCACAGCCCTGAGGAGCTTTGGCTTAATGGAACTACAGCATGTTCTCTGCTCACCATCGACTGTCTGGTAAGGTCTGATGGAGCGATCTGCCTCGTTAGTTTATATTAGATTTGAGCAAGGCTTGCTATAACAATTACACCATGACCGATGGTGGGAATACGTCCTGTTTCTGCACACTGACGTCTCCTTAGTCCTCAGGGAGGAAACATTTGGAAAGCATTTACAGGATCTTTCTTTCTGTCCACTTTCTCTGTTTGATCTTCTTCATTACAAGTAGGCTTAAGTTTCCAAAGCTCGTCCGCAATCCCCTCCATGTTTCTCACCTCTCAACTTTACCTTGCAGCCGCATAAACACGCCTCTAATCAGTATCAGTGTGTTTGCACGGCCTGTGTGTGTGCACCCAGATAGCGTGGGTGTAAAGCGATAAGGCTAAGTGAATGATTCCATCCAGTAAACAGAGGGGAGCGGGAGACAGAGCAGAGGGCAGGCAACCTGCCATGGGAATCTGGATAATCCATTCTGCTCACTTTATTAACATCATTATGGAGGAAACAGAGAGGGCTGAGAGAGAGCGAGGGCTGCAACGGAGGAATGGAAGGAGGAATAGCAAGGCAGATGGAGGGGCTGTGAGTGAACAAATAAGGGTTCAGGGGTCTTGGTCAGGTTTGACTGGTGTGATGAAGCTATAAGAGGAATAAACCCAGGCTTAAAACCTTGGGAGTTAGGTCACGTTTGGACGGACATTAGCACTGCGTAAAAAAAAAGGATCCTCTTCATACATTTCAGTAAGAGCACTGCATGCCGACACAGGGCTCAGGCAAACAAATGCGCCGTTGTCCTGAAACAATCTGCAACATCGAGCGCAGCATCGGCCAATCAAATGCACCTTCACACGCATGTTCCTGGTAGCATACTTTGCAAGTTGCAGCAGCCCAGGTTTGACTTGACTGATCGAGGGAACATATTGTTTGTATGTGAAATCTTAACTTCCCTGCACACTCGCAGTCCATCCAAATCCTGAGGTCTAATCAGACAGCAGCAGTGAAAACACCTGTCGTAGCTCCGCCTGACTGACACTGACCTCAGATCTAATAGGAGACTAATGAAAAACACAGCTGTGCAGTGAACAGCTATAGCTATGGCTAATAACTGCAGCAGTTAAATAAATGTAGATGAGTGAAAATGACAATATTTCCCTATGAAATGCGGTGAATTTTATCAGAAGCTATTCAGAAGGGGGGGGGCCCGTCGTGTTAGACTGCGGTTGAACTTGCAGCTCCTGAGTGAGCGTTCCTGAAAATGGGTCTGCATGCTTGGTCCTTCCTATAATATAATAATAATTGTAGGGATGCAAACAGTGAGGACGAATGGCTTGAGAAAAAGAACTGATGTTTGCTACATCAGCCATTTTTGTTTAATTTTTTTGTGAGTAAATCAATAACAAGAATTTGTTTGCAGCCCAAAGCGGCTGTAAACCAAGACCACGCAGATTATTGTTTTGGAATACAGTTTTTCATGATGTTATCAATTCTGTCCTTGAGCTGCTCGAGGGCTTTTTTTTTTCCTTTGTCGCTGGCACGCAGGCGTGTTTTTAATGTCCTTGCTCTCTTTGCTCACATCCAAGAGAAAGCTCATTTTACAATGTTTGTCTTGAGCTGATTTAATTAATCTGCTTATCCTCTGTTTATTGTCAATTATGTCAAACTTATTGCCTTTTGTGGAAAATGCAGCTCAGGAAAAGTGAGCAGACCCAGCGCGTTGAGAGGAGCAGAGAGGACGGGCCAGGGAAATTTCCAAATAAAAGCGGGCCATGCACGAGTATTAGAATGAGGAGTGTCACACAAACAACTTTCTCATTGTGGAAAAAGTAATGAGCTCAATTCTGATTCCTCTCACATCAAGAGCCGCTTTTTTTTGGGTCGTTTTTTGGGGTTTTGAGGTTAGCGTCCGTTGTGATGGCTTTTATGAGTGTGGTGACGCTGGAGACACACACAGAAACACACGGACATTATGCTCTAATGTATGTGTCATTGCTTCTGCACACATGCACAAACATTTCTTGCACTTGAACTAAAAAACACAGTTAAACTCTAAGGCACACCTACGCACACCCTCACACACACCTCCAGCCAGACTGTTGGATAAGCCTCATTTAGCCTGGTGTGTAACTGTCTCTGTGTAACGAATGGCTTGTGTCCTGCAGTCAAGAGTCCAGCCAGACCAACGGCATTACAAGTCCCCTCCACACACACACACACACACACGCACCTCAACACTACCCAGATATCCTGCTTCCACCTCCATCTATCACCTCCACGTCCACGCTACGCTTCATGTCAGGGGCCACCTCAGTTCAGTCCAGTCCCAGACCCGGCTCTGTTTTTTGGGCGGCGCCGGTGCCACACCTCTCCTCGGCTCCTGGGTGGAACTCCCCTGTTTAAGATGCGCCATCACGTCCCCAGCTACCGCCACCACTTTCTCATTCTGTCCACAGCTACCGGCAGCGGGAAATTATGACAAACGGCCTGCTTTTTATGGCTGTTTTTTCTTCCTATTTCTCAGTTTGTTCTTCGTGCTGAGAAAGAAAAAATCCTAAAAAACACTGAAAAGATTAAAACTTTCCATTTTTGGTGATGACTCAACATAGCGCAGCGTTTTGTGGTTTGACCTTTTATGAGGTGTGCATGTGTGTATGCGTATGACTGTGTACAGTATGGGTGTATAAATGGTAATATGTGTCTGCGTGTATGCGTATAGCCTCCACACACACACACACACACACTGGACTATGGGTGCGTGCAGAGGATGAACAGAAGGAGGATGAGAGATTCCAGCGGGTTTGTAAATGTTTCTGTCTCCTGGTTACTGCGACTGGAGTCGCTCTTCATTCAGTTCTGTATTGTATGGAAGGCAAACTGCGACACACCAAATGCCAGTTGGAGGAAACTGTTCGAATGTTGTACCCACTAATCCTGGAAGGTGACATCAGGAAAGGTTGGCGCGCAGACTCGGTGGTTAGCGCTGTCGCCTCACAGCAATACGGCCCTGGGTGTTTCTCTGGATGTAGCACTTGGTGTGGCGCTTGTTCTCCCCGTGTCCGTGTGTTTCTTCAGTTTCTCCTGTTTCCTCCGACAGTGCGAGAGCGTGCAAATGTGTGTTGTGATGGGGTGGTAGAGCGTGGGATGAGCAGATACAGGAAGTCCATGGGTAAAATCAATGCTGGATTAACTTTGTGGGTTCAGGTGTGAAAATTTGCTGTAGGTGGGCATTATTTACACACACTACCCACACCAACCTGTGGAAGCAACAGGTGGTTATTTGCACTTTGCATAGGAACACACACCTGGAAACACAATTTAAACTGAAATAATGATTGTGACACTGGTCCTGTGGTTAACAAGCTTTTTATCTTTGTTTGGTTTCATGTTAAATTCGCTGATCCCGCACTGTGAGAAATGTTTCTGTTGCTGGCTTTTTTTTCTGACTAACGTGCAGCCAAAAAACTCTTCAGCCACCAGGAAGCATGTTGCATTACCATGACAACCAGCACCCATGAGCTGTCAGGTCATTAGTTGCAGGATAGCCGCGATATAGAACACTTTTTGCTAATCATTGCCAATCACTAATGTTTAGATATGTTTGAAATCATAACGTAAAATCTCTTTTTAAGTAAATGTGCAATAAAAGTTTTTATTCTAAAATTAACCAGTACCCTTGGCCCATCTTGAAGCAGAGTGGCCACAACAAGGGGTTATAATGTACAACATGTTTCTGTTGGTAAGTGCTTTAGTGGTGCACATTTCAACATGAAACCAAGTGAACCAAGTGACCCTGAGGCTTTTTGGGGTACTGTGGGTATATAGTTAACATCCCAGCCAGCTCTCAGATTGAACTGCACTTCTTATCATCTGTGTGAAAACAGCTGTGTGTATTGATCACGACCTACTGGACTGACAAATATCGACCCATTGTTACTTCCCACCAGATCTGCAGATACGAGGCAGGCCACAGTGCCCTTCCAGGGGGAAAGCCTGTTTATTTGCAGATCACAAACGGCTGCACTCCCACTGAAAACAGCAACTGAAGGTCCACAGCAGAGAGACCTTGAGTTATTAGCTTTCACACCTCTGCATATTTTGGCATGGACTCTTCCCTGGTGATGTCATATGTCGCCGGGCTGCAGAGCTGTTCAAAATATCCACAACGGCTCTTTAAAGTATACGACTTCTACATGTCTTTTTCTTTACTGTTGCTCTTGTTTTCAGTCTTTTCCTGTCTGTTTGGAATCTTAATCAAGTTCTTCTTCTTATAAACCATTCAACTACTGCCACCACAGAAGAAGAAAAGCAGAAAAGGTCACAGTTACTAGTTACTGCTTAGCTGTTTCATTCTGTACCATGCCTACAACCAAAATACCAAAAAGAGTTGGGACGATGTTTAAAATTGCAAACAAATTGTGTTTACTGACAACCTTTTTCCAAAGTGTTCCTGAGCCCATGTAGTAACATCCTTTATACACTCATGTGTTCCACAAAGTGGTGAACCTCGCTCCATCCTCACTTGTGAACGACTGAGCCTTTCCAGGATGCTCCGTTCGTACCCAATCATGATACTATCACCTGATACCAATCAACCAATCAACTTTCCCAGTCCTTTGGCAGCACTGCTGAAACTATGACACTAACTCACAGTTTCTTGCTGACTGGTCGGTGGTCACTGGTCAAACATGCACACAGTCAGCAGAATATTCACCCAATACTCATCAGGAACGCCCAACACGATGCTGATGTATGGTGTCAACGGGAGATTTTTTCACTGTCTGAACGAAAACAATGGCTGCTGGTGTGTCACCTAAAGCGAGAATCCTGAAAGCGTGTTTGAAACTTCAGCTGCACAACGTGGGCCTAAGAACTGACGCTCAGCATGTCCTGAAAAATGAGGAAGCGGAGTAAGAACATTTAATGGAAATTTGCAAGTTGAAGGAAATGCTTTTCTCAGGGCTAAACAGTATGTGTCCACAAAGTGATGACCCACCACGTCGTGGGAATCCAGACGTTGCTGTTTATTCCCCTGAGGCATTATGGCTCCAATTCAATATCTGTGATGGGAGGTGCCATCACCCGCAGCCCCGTCCTCCAGCACCCAGGCCTGCTCTCTAGGCGCTCAGCCCAAACAGCGGAGGGAAGACAGGGATGGTTACATCAGGTTTTGTGTGTAACTGAAAGTCTCAGTGACTCAGTCCAATTTTTTAAAAAGCCTCTAATTAAAACGTTTAATAGACGATTAAACCACATCATCCAGTCTGTATGTTTCTTGTTTCAGATTTCCTGCATAGCAATCAGACCAGCAGGTCTGAGCCTGCGGTTTTATACACGCAACCACACACACACACGCACACACCAACCACACATACACAAAATCAGTTTCATCTCCCTTTATTTCTTTAGTTTGCTCTTTTATACTCCGTCCTTCCTTCGTGTCTTTTCTTTCTCCCTCACCCCACAGCTCCCATCCCTTCAACCCCTCCACTGGGTCTGACGATGTCTCTGGAAGGCAGCGCACATGTAGGATTATCAGACGCTTGTCAGGGAGGAGATAGTGTTTCTCTTGCTAATTTTCCAGTGTTTTACCGTCTCGCATCGTGCAATGATCTGTCTCTGGTGCGGGTCACGCTCAGGCGTCAGGTTACTCCTTTCTAAGGGATTCTGGCCGGAAGGATTCCTGGGTTAAAGCCAATAATCTCCGTCTTGTGCTGCAACACTCGCACTGAGGTGTTCTGCCTTCTCTTGAATGAAAGTGGAGGCTCTACAGACATTTCTAGCAGTTCTTTCACTGTCATAAAGGACATAGAGAAGAGAAGACAATGTTTTACTTATTGATGATGAACAACAAAGTTTAGCAATTGTTATGAAAGGTTTAGATTAAGATGCAGCAGCATCTGATTATGCACTTACATACTAGATTTGAAAAAACATTGAAAATGGGCAGATGAAGCATTTGAATTTAATGAAAATGATTTCTTAGTTGCTTTGGCTGGTAAAGTTTACCATCTGTGGGCAGATAGACAAAAATGAGTTCTGGCAGTCATGTATGTAAAAGGCCAAATATTTGAATTTGGCCAATAATTTTGCCAATCAGGCGAAAATGAGGCTGAAAAGATGTTTTAAGTAATGTAAAGTTTAAATCTTAGTTTAAATGGCTTGCATTCAATGTGATCAGCTGACACTCCTGACCTGGGGAGGGAGTAGACATGTCAGCGAGCCATTTTACTGGTACCTCGACCAACCAACATTTTTGTCAAACGTATTGTTTTACTGGGCGCCTGACCTCCGCTCGTACAATTAGCTACACTCATCATAACCTGTTTGCACACCATTATGTCCGACAGCTTCACCCGTCTGCAGATGTGTCGGGAACAGTTGCACACGAACACAGTTTCACCTGTTCTGCACAAAATATATAAAACACTAAGAAAGAAATTGAAAAGGAAATAAACTTAACAAAATAAAATGTTTCAAATATAAATCAGTATAATAATAAGCATGAGGTGCACTCCCTCTCTATTTGTACTTACTGCTCTATGCATTGGAAATGGTCTAGGCATGATTTTAGTGCACATGCATCATTACTACAATGGCCGTGAACAACTTTTCCACCTGTGGGCCCCCTGTACATGTTCTCTTCACTGATACGACACCTGAGAAAGTCTTGAATTCATGACCCTCCCCTGCAAGTTCCTGTGCATCTGTGCATGTGCAACCGAAAACAGACAAAAAAAAAAAAGCGCAAAATGAGAAAAGATGTGAGCATTTTGGAATGGTTGCTAAAAGCCGACAGGAAAGATCAGACTGTTGTGTACGTAGGTGGATTTTGAACACACATTAGAAACACACACACACACACACACACACACACACACACTCACACACTTTGTCCAAGGCTAGCACACACACACAAACACATACCTCATCCCAGGGCAGTGACCCTGTTTGTAATAAAGAAGAAAACAGGGATTACTCTGTAATTACCTTCAAAGTAAAGGGGCCAGCTGAACCCAGCTGAAAGGAAGCCAACATGCCCCGTCGCCAGCCCTGTCCTGAATGTGCGCGGACTGCACCATCTCTCCGGTGCTGTAATCCGACCCGGGAGGAGCTCATTAGAAACAGGAGATAAAGATCAACTGGATTATTAGAAGAAGAAGGCGAACATGTTGCATCCTCCTGCGCCTGGGTCTCAGCTGTTTCCACTACGGCTCCCTCCGTCTTTCAAGCCTGATCACATTATTATTACTACGTCTCGCGCCAGATGAAATCAATGATGCGTTTTTGTCAGGAAAATAGACAGCTAACAGGAACAGTATTGCAACACTGGGCCTGTGGTCTCACTTTATTGGTACTTCTACCTCCCTGACTTTTTCTCATTTGTCTCCATCTAATTGTATTTATCTCTGTGTTCATTCTAAAGTCTTGCCCCTTCTTGACTCATTCCCAAACCTCAATGTTTTAACTTTGCCAGCCAACCGCAGACGTTTGGCCTGCGGCTTTTTCTTGTTGAACAATCAAACATACAGTAAGCTGGCATCAAGGTTTGCTGCACTGCAGCCGTGCCATGAGGATGGCCATACAGAGAGAGAAGCTGATCTCCATAAGCAAATTATAAATAAGCGAGCATGATTCTGCATCTTGATTTCCCAGTCTCTGTCCACACACAAGTTAGGATTTTACTTTGTTGTCTCTTATTTAACCTTAAACAACAGGCAAAATGGCAATGGCAAGACAAAAATGGCCAATAAAAATATATATATATCACCACTGTCTGAAGGGCAGTGCTTATATTCCCTTTTGGGGTTAAAACACATTGTTTTTCGAGAAACTGAAAGTGAGGAGGTCACAAAAGGGCATAAATGGAGAAAAAAAGACATAAACAAGCATGTGAGAAGCTTGTAGAAGCGTCTCATGTTTCAAATGTTGGGACAAAAGCAACAAGAGGCAAAAAAAAGAAAAACAGCAAAGATGTTTCGGGTAAATATCTCAAGGGAGTGAACAAGGTTCAGCAGGGATCACAGTTCACATGGACCCTCCACAGTGTGTGTGTGTGTGTGTCAGTGCGTGCATATGAGGGAGTATTCTGGTGCATGGAAGTGTGTGTCGAGAAGAGCATTAATGTAAGACTCGACCCCGCGGGCTTGACCTCTCGCCTTGAGGTCGTCCAGCTGTGGAAAAGAGTGATGCGAGCTGTCTGGCAGGGTTGAAATGTCGGACTCGTGCTTGTTATCCACCTTTTTTACTGCAGGCCTGGTGAAATCCTGCTGCCTGTTTGCCCGGCTCCCATGAGGAAGTGTTCGGAAGACACAAGTTTTGGTGGCTCTGCCGACTTGCTGGACAGTTGAAACTCATCTAGAGGTGACATGTTTCTCACGGCAGGGAGAGCACAGATGTAACTGACAATGACTCAGTCCCACGGAAGTCTCCCGGTGAGCCACACGAACACGCCTGACAGCGCGACCCTGAAGCTGTAACACCTAAATGGAACGCTGCCATCACTCGCTGTGCTTTTCCTGCTATGACAAGTCATAATGTCGTCTTTGGAAGAGGTCACCTGCTGCCACTGCGCTCTGTAAGCCAACAGTATTTACGCCCTGGTGAAGGTTAAGGAGGCTAATCATTTCCTGTCTCCCCTCATGATAAAACAGTAAATGACATCACTGGTTAATGTTTGCAGTGTCTGTATCACAGCTCTCCATGCACAGGTTTCTGCTGCAGGGTTAATGGTCTGACCGCTCTGCTTGAGTGACTCACTGTCACAGGAGAGCTGTCATGGGCTGTTAGCTTGCTCGCTAACAGAGAGCAGGGGCTTTTTAGTGTTTGTCATTCCTTCTGTCGCAAGGAGACATATTTGTGAAATGAGCACAAGCTCTGAAATATAGATTTCATGTTGCCAGCATGAATTAGGAATATTTATTTTCTGCTTGTTTGCTATTGCAAGCTATTTTTTCTTCATGGATTTGCAGGTCAAACTGGGCTGGAATTTGGTGAAAACCTAACGATTTGTAGATGTCATGGTTATGCATATAATATGAATGGTTCATCAGCAGCTTTTAAATGACTATTTTTCAAGCTACACAAATGCTGACATGCTATCAGTGCTAAAAGTTGCTATCGAGGGTAACCACATTTGACCACGTGACCACATTTCCACACCGGCAGACCCACTGGCTGCGCAGTGCATCAGACCACTGTTTCATTATTAACTTTTCCAAGATGTTTGTTTTCCTTCTGGTACGCTATCACAGCTTTATCCATTCATAGCGGCTCCAGTGGCGGTGCCAAAGCGACAGCAGCGCCTAACTTCTAATGGATGTTAGGATGGAACCTGATCCTCGGGTGATCCTCGCTCTAAGCTCTTCTTGGATCCATCACTTTCTTACTCTGTTCTGAGGCGAAGAGCTAAAAGTCGTCCTTAAGGATGCAATCCATTTCTAGGTCACATGAGGATAACTGATGGAGCAAACGTGAAATAACGAGACACCGATCATGTCTAAGCTGGTCTTGGATTCGTCTCTTTCTCGTTCTGTTCTGAGACACATTAAAAGAGCTGCAGTCTACAAGGACTAAAAGATGTCCTCAAGGATTCAAGTCATTTTATGGGTCACTTGAGGATAAATGATGTAGCAAATATGAATTAAGAAACACAAGCTATCTGATTCATTGTCCCCTGTTGCCCATCCGTCCCGAGCTCACCACAGGTAAGTAACAAGCCATCTAAATGTACTAGACTACCTTGATCAGCTGATCTGGTGCTGTGGAGCTTCCCTGTGCCATGCTATGAATGTTTAAATGCCACCAAATGTCACACAGCTATGCAGGGCAAGGAGATAAAACCACTGTGAGCACATTTCCAATCAGCTCGTGCCAGTTTTTATCTGTAAACAGCTGTCATTGAGTGAGGGAGAAAGCTAATTAGCTGGATATGCTAAAACACTTGAAGACAAACTTTTTAATGGACTCCTTGCACATTGGCTCCCATATTGTTGGTTTTGGAGAAGATGAAAAACACTATACCTTCCGAGTGTTTCGCAGATCTCTCTTACCTGAGCCCCCGAAACACCACGTGAGCAAAATGTTATTTTTGATGCTAATAAATATGAAGGTCACTGTTCTGGCTTCATAGAGGAGCACTAACTGCAAAGGCTTCTTCAAAGCAGTATGCATACATTCAAGGAGTTAAACACAGGAAAGCGAGGAAGAACGCCAAGTCGCTGCTAACCACAGGAGATGGCACAGAGGCCAAATCTGGCTGAATCACTCCTCACTAAGAATCGCCATGTTTTTGAACGAAAGGTTGTCTCGAGCATTTAGTTTTATTTCCGCGGCCCAGATTCTTCGTGAAACCTCCTCTTGACTGCCACTGGACAGTGCACTCATCCTTCATCCTTGTAGATGAATTTATCATGTGTGGGGCCCATTAACCTTCTCTTCTAAGCTATGCTCCCTTCCATATGTTCCTGAGCACTTTCCCTTTGTTCAGAACACATTTCCAGCCCAGTTATTCTGACCGCCTAACATCACACAACAAATCCCAGTGTTACCTTTTATTCTCATGCCAGCACCACCCTTCCCCCCACCCGCACATGAGCACACATTTGCCTCCTTACCTCAAAATGCTTATCAGCCTCTGAACTCTCAGACTATGATATCATCAGCGAGCATCCACACAGGAAATGGCTATGTATGAGGGTTCATCGGAACGCAAACTATAAAAAGCCCGCGCTGTAACAAAGCCGGGTAAATAGTCACAGGCATCTTATTCTAAGATGTACGGTAGATGACATCATTTAACCCGGTCAGTCAACCCTGACGCTGTGCTTGTAGCTGCTGAGGATGAGGATGAGCTACAGGAGGCTACAGGGGACAGATGAGTCACCGTGCTTTTATGAGCAGATGGAGGAAGCAGATAAATGTGTCAACGGTGGATTCGGTTTGTTTTTTAGATGATATCAGAATGATAAAAGAGGAAAACACATCATACGCCACCAAGTGAAAATTTAAGGACACTTGAAAATTATGCAGAGGCACATGAGAATATTCAAAACTGGGAGCAATCGAATTCTCCCTCTGCACAAGTTCAGCCACGGTGGACTTTTCTCACCATCTACTTTAAGTTGTAGGTGGCTCAACTCTATTTAACAAGTAATGGACTAAAAACGCAAGGTCAGGGATCAGATTTCCACCTGTTAAAATACATGCAAACATCATACAATGTGGTCAGTGTTGCTTTCTTGTCCCCCATAAAACAAAATTGCCCAGCCAAAAAAGAAAGACATGTAACAAAAAAGATGCACATAATGAAAAAGAAGACTAGTGTAAAAGCCTGCAGCCATGCTAGCGGCTCTTTGCTGCTACACTTAGGTGCAGCAATGCTTTGAGCTAAATGCCAGCATCAGCGTGCTAACAGGCTCACAATGACGATGCTAACATACTGAGGTGTTACAGGTATAATGTTTAACATGTTCACCCTCTTAGTTTAGCGTGTTACATGCTAGCATCTGCTAATTAGGGATAAACCTATAGTACAGCTGAGACTGTTGGGAATGTCAGTTTCATAGGCATTTTTAGAAATAACCAAAGTTTTGGACAAATTAAAGTTTTGATGGAGGCACTAGAGAAAGGTGAGATCATCAGTGTATTTACGATTCATCCTGAGGGGACCAGAATGACTGCACCAAATTTCGTTCTAATCCATCCAATAGTCTGGACCCAAGTGTGACCAGAAGGATAACTAGTGAGTTTTTTTGTCCTGAATGTGTGCACAACATCCACCTGTCTGCCATTCATGTATCTCCTTCACAGGAAGCATCTCATGCATCATACAGTCGTCATGCCAGACTGCAATGGCACAATGGCTCTGACACATCCCCAGAATGGGCTGTTTTTTTAAAGCTTGTGATTTGGCTACCTTTTGTTCAGCAGACAGGGAGAAGAATGTTTGTTTTAGCAGCTAAAACGGCGGTTAAGTCACTCTAATTAATTCTTTAGCTAACATGAGCTGCAGTTAATGTTTAAGCCTGCTGTTTTTCTGTCTTGCTACAACAAAATGCTGTAAATGTTATTGGTTTTAGCCAGTAAAAGTTTAACTAAGGATGCCGGGAACTTGGCGAAAATCGGACCGCTTGCTTTTTTCTGTGTCGCATTCCAAAGCGAAATGTACTCGCATTACAAGCGTTTCCTCGTACGCTTTGCTCAGTGTGTGCCACCATTTCCCAGCTGTAGCTGAACTGTGTGGTGTGTGTTAGGTGCGGTGCCAAGGCTGCCTTTCCCCATGCATCATAAACCGCCCTCAGTGCATGACAGTGCCCGTAGGGTGCCCTGTAAAGAGACCAGGGGAGTTGAGCTGCGTGCCAAAGCATTATGGTATGTGGCATGCCGTATGTTGGGCTATCAAACACACACAGGCCTGTATACTTTATGTGCACAAAGCTGTTTGGTGCAAGATTCCTGAAGGCCCACTGTGTGTGTTGTGTGGCAGCAAACATGCAGAGTTCGCTCCAAGCTTGTACTTGGCGTTGCGCAGCTCACTGTGCTGTGCTTGGCATTGCATCGGTTGTCTCCTTAGCGCAGTATCTCTCATAATGAGAGATTAAGGGCTCGGCACTACTGGATGTTTTCTCTCTTTTCAGCAGGCAGTAACTCGGCACTTTATAGCTCTACTTCTTTGGGCACGTGTGTGTGTACGTGTTAATGGAGAGATGAAAGCAACTAATCTTGGAGGGATGCAATCAGACACAAACATGCACATAGACCCCCAGAGAAAGGATGATAAATAAAATACCAGGCTGCCTCCAGTGAAGAGAGAAAACAAGGCAAAACAAACTGAGCACACTTACACAAATGCACAAGCATGCACTAACACACACACACCCAGGCACAGGTGGACCAGTGAGGTCATCTGGGATCAGTTAATGCTGTCCAGGATCATCGCTCTGCTGCTGCTGTTTAACTCTCTCCCAGCCGGCCCGAGAAGATCATCCTCCTTAGCCAGACAGATCAGATCAGTGACACCTGAATCATGAAGGAGAGCATCTGATCAAACACTGAGAGTAAAGATAAATGGAAGGATTTAATCAGAGAATGAGAACATCTATGCGTTACATTCAGGCAGCCACCCTCCACTGCTGTAAGTTGAGATAAAGATGGCAAACAGTGTGAAATCATACAGAACCATGTTTACGTTGGCACACTGCCGCGGCGTTTACATTGAGGAACATATGTAATGATAAACTGAGCTCACACAAAGCAGGTAAAATAACAGCTTGTTTGCAATCAGCGGACATCTCGAACAGCATCATGCAGTGGAAAAGTACATTTTAATATATGGGACTTAATGGATGCTTCAGTCCGAAGCAACTCATAGTGGATGATTGTCTGAGTATTTTGTAATTTATGCTCGAGCTTGCACGAGCACTTTTTTTTTTTTTGGATACACCCAGGCAGGCCCTGAATTGCAAAATCCATCCTTCTGGCTCTTCTCTCACCTGGCCATCGATCCATCTTTCTTCAGCAGTCTGGGCATACCTGAGGCGGTATGTTCCCGTCCCGGCTGCCCACTCTGACTGAACTGTTTCTGACCAGCCAGTTCCTACACTTCCCAGAATGCTGTCAGGGATTAAAAACCTGAACCTTTACCACATTTAGATCATTTCTGCCGTCCATCGCCATTGTAGCTGCTGAATAAAAGAGCTGACATTGCATCTCCATTTGTCCAGGTGTCCACAGGAAGAAAAAAAGCACTAGAACAGATACAGAAAGGCAAGAAAAATCACCAAAGATGGTCTTTTAGAAGTGGTTCCTCTTGGAAACAGCACAGCATTCGTTCCAGCATTGAGCACATGCCAGCACGTTGTACCTTACAATGAGCACAGCTGCACATCCAGATATCTCTGCTTGCTCGCATCAGAAAATGAAAGAATACTTTCAGGTTACATTGCTTTGTAATTTCCAGGCTAAAAACACTGGCTACTGTATCCTATAGTTGATTTATTGGCTGGTGTGAAGGACATTTTCCAATCTCAATCACAGAGAACTTTCATGGTGTGTAATCATCCAAATCTCCTCTGTATAAATCTGTCCCCACGCTCCGTCTCAGCCAGACTTTTCATTGTATTTTTGGCTGGATACTGTCTGTCCAGATAACAGACATCTGAAGACGCATGCAGACATACAGGACACAGACATATTCCGAATCAAAATCTACATTTATACAATTTAACACTAATAATATGCCAAGTTGATAATTGTGGGACACTTTGAGATTTCCAGCAGCTGCAATTAAGGGATTTCAAACATTAACAGTACAGTAAATATCAGGTGTTGGTGAAACATTGGGGGTAAAAAAAAGTAATGTTAGATGGCCTCATGTGAAGAGGAGACTCTGCATGCTTGGGCTGTTTTGGTTAGCTATAATAGTCTGCAGGAGCAGGGAAGGCTTCCAGTGTCTCCATTGGTAACATTTTGCCGCTGCAAGCAAAATAAAATCACAAAAGAAAACAAAGAATTCCACGATCAATCATCACACGCATCATACGCAAATGCATTTGTTACTCTACCCACGAGGCCCGATTCTGTGATTAATGTTGGATTTCCAGATTTTCTTTTAACTAGGCTGTGACGGAAGCTGGTGACTTCACTTCCATGAAAATCTTTTAAGCATTTTGTTCCCATGCGACACGCCATCCAACGGGCGTTTTTCACAGCCGACATTTTGACTTGTCGTCACAGGAAGGCACAGATGTTGCTAACAGGGTTAATGATGGCTCTGTTCTACTCCAGTAAAACACTGTGGTGTGACAGTGAGCCTGCACGAACCACACCAGCACCCTGAAACTGAAGCTGCTGAATGGAATTCAGCCATTATTACTCAGACTGTGACTGGCAAAATGTCTTCCGAGAGAGAGGTGTGTGTGTGTGTGTGTGTGTCTCTCTCTGTGTGTGTGTGTGTGCATGACTGAGTTTCACCTGCAGTGAAATAATCTGCTGAATCATGCTGGATTGGCACAAAAAAAGGGTTGGCGATTGATTCATAGACTGTGGCCTTTCACTGTTTCCAGTGCTCCTCATTCTCCTCTGATGGTTTAGTCCTTCTCTCGGTGGATTTGTCAGCTGATCTGTCTGTCGGCCTGTCTGTCCAAAACTTTGATTCAGAGAAAGATATGCTGACAAGCATTGAATCTATAGTGTTGCCATGAAACGTGGAATGATTGTTCATGGTTTTGAGCTGCTCAAAAACTTGGTTTTTGCCTAATGGGTTCATTTTCAGTAAAGTGTCCTCCAGAGGATGAATCCTTTCTGTAACTCAGTTTAGACAATACGTCCGCACTTAAGAGTCAAATTCAGTAGGCAGGTTTATATGAAAGTTGCTGTTTGCATTCATGCTCTAAGTATAATAATCCCCTAAGAATTTAGTCTCCAAATGGCCTTTCTTCTACTGCCACCCTCAGTAGCAACATTAAGCATGTCCTGACTGTTGCAGCCTCTAGGAGCCACATAAAGCCTATTTGATGGCTCTGGGGCCACTCGAAGTTCAGTCATGATCGATGGTGGCACCTGCAACATTCGGTTACTTGAGTAGCTTTTTGGGAGGGAACAAAAACAAGTCCATGTTTCCTGTTGAGAAACATTTAAGCAGACACTGACAGGTATCAAAGGTGATACCAGGAAGGAAATAGGAACAGCCCAAAATGTTGACACCATTTGGCACCGATCTGGCATTACAAAATATGATTAACAACCGTGTTTGTCACCATTTGATGGATTTTAAACCTACGGTCTTGTCAACATTGAATGTGAAATGTGGCGTATGGTTTGATATTGTAGGGAAAATCAGGAACGTAAATTTGTTTGCTTCAGTCTCTTGATTCAGGTCTTCCAAATGTATACAACAAACAGTGATACTAACCCTATCATTGACTAATACTTCATTTTTAGTGACAGTGCAAATATTCTTTACAGTGTGGAGAAGGAAGAATAATTCACACAGTTTCTGCTGCACGTTTTAGCTGTCAGCTGTGGACTGAAATGAAACATGTGAAGCAAAAGACAGAAAAATGATGTCAAACTTTTCTCAGTAGAGTTTGGAAGCAAGCTTTGCGAACATTTCAGCACTTTGTGAACTCATCACTGACTGTTTTTTCGTTGCCCTTTTTCCAGTCCACATTACAATTCCTGTCCTACATTTCACACAGACACGGGTTTCCACTGATTTAAGTCTGCTTTGTATTCTAACTTGCAGAGACCAGAGGCTTGCTCACTGGCATCATTCTCATGCAGCAGTGTAACTGTAAACGGGGAACATTTTCAAATCCTTTTGATGGTGTGTTCATATTCATTCAAACGCTGGGTAATGGATTGTTACACGCCAAAAAGAAATGCAGCCCAAGGCCGCTTCAGTGGACAGTCAAATCCAGAAGACAGACAAGCTCTTACATAAAGAAAAGGTTGTCTATATTGTAGTACCAATAAAGGTTGCTAAAAAAAATAAAATAAAGGAAGCCATTTGCAAAGCATTTGTAAATTAAAGAAGATAGAAATTGCCACCAGGAGGGAAGAGATCAATCCAACAGTGCACTGTATAACTAATAATTACAGGTAATGAGAAAATACATAAATATATGTATTGTATATATATATATGTGTGTGTGTGTGTGTGTGTGTGTGTGTGTAGAACATGTTGTGTTGGGAGCATCAGTATGCTGAAAGCAGCATGTTCAGGTCTTTTTATGAGAACCACAGTCACAGAAAGGACTGAAGCTGTCCGTCTGTGAAGCAGCAGACGAATATTTTGTTGAGAATTGATTGTTGTGGTGGAACAGATGAGAGAATAGAGCCGGGGCTGGCATTCTGCACCGAACGTAACTTCATTAGCTGTTTGTGTATGCGATGGCCGACTGCTTTCTTTTTTCGTCAGTGGTTAACAAGCATGGTGGATGATAGAAGGGAGAGAGTGAGCTATGCGTGTCCAATGACCGCAGAGCTTATAGCCAACCGGCTGGCACCAGCCCGTATGCTGTAATATCTGCAGCCAGTAACCCACTGGCACTACTGATCCACTGTCGTCATTCTCTTTATGAAGTATGGAAGCCGTTGCATCGCGGCAGACAAACAGGCCGACATTGTTGAGCTGTCAGTCACGTTAACAAGCCAGTTAAATCCCACCCTCGCTGTTGCGGGGGCGGGACCCTGGGCAGGGGGTTGTTGCCCTGTTAAAGTTAATGAGAGCTCATATCTTTTACTGGCAAATTTTCACCTGCATGGCATGGGGTTTGAACACCGGAGTGTGTCTCCTTTCCAAACGCTGCTGCTACTGCATTTCATTAATGAATGGATGACGCAAGTGTGTTGTGTATGGTGCACGGAGGTGTGAACGGTCAGTTGTTTTCATAATCTCTCGGTCCCCATGGTGTCACTACTTCTGTGCAATGATGCAAGCTACCTCTTTTATATCTGAGGTGGGAAAAAACACATTTTGCTCAGTGTTGAGATGAATTACAGGGCAAAGCCCAAATGCTTAACACATGGTGGAATGCTATGTGTCAGCTTGACAGTGCTAACGCTGACTGATTTGTGTCCGGAGCTGATGATGCTGAGAACAGTTTGGAAAGGCACAGAGCTCAAGACTCAAAAGTTAATAAACATCAAACAACCTTTCACATATACATGTCATATATTTTACATATATTTTCATGTATTTTAAATACTAGTGCCAGTCTGACATCTCCATATCAATATAATAATTAATGTAGTATTATTTATGTACGTTTCTCTACAAAGCCTTTCTTTATTTTAACAAAGAAGCCAGAATTTTCAAATGTTTGCCGTCTAAATCTTGATCATGAGACTGCAAACCATACGGGTGACATGAATATGTGCCACCAGTCAAAAACAAGTCAAGGTACCTACTGTACCCAAGGATCATGGGATTAAAGTCAAACTTTACAAATATGGCCCAGTGGCAGAGTTGATCTGAGGGCAGGGAGAATCTCATTGGTTGAGTTGAACTTCAGCGAGTGGAATTTTGTTTGCCCTTGAAGAGTAAGTCCAGCCTGAACTCCCAGCATATTAAAAAAAAATGTGACAGTGTGCAAACAAATGTAAAGCATGGACTAAGACATGGCATGGCACAAGCCATATTGGACTCTCTGTGTCTCAGTACGAAGGACAGGGAGTCTGGTGGAGCTAGAAACACTTTCACGTTCCTTGGAGAGGTTTGCTGAGAGTGGACCTGTGTTGTGGTTGGGCAAGCGGCTCTATTGCAAGAGTGTATGTGTGCGTGTCTTTGTTGGAGTGCCAGTACACAGCCGCAGCCAGGTGGCTAGCGATGCTGTTCGTCAGCTCTAAATATCTTGATAAGCTTAGGTTTCATATTTGTGATTTTCCATCAAGATGCTAAAATGCTAATGATCCATCACTTTGATGGATCTACATAAAGGTACAGTCACATTGGCCTTCCTTTCAAACAAAACCGCCCCACTCCAGAATAAGGATCTGACGTTGCAGAAATAAATACAGAGCATTGTTGCAGATGGCACGCAACCTTTATAATGACGCCCCTATTTTGAATTTGCAGGACAAAGCTGAACCAAGATGACCTCTGACATGCAAGTTCCCCCGAGTCGCCCAAGAGATCGCACTGAAAGAGAAAACACCGCCCCGATTTGGCTTTTGCGCGACGGCTGCAGGACAGAAGCATCATTTGTCCGTTCCCTGATTCATCTTTCAGTGAGCTGAATTCACGCTGTTTGATAACACTCTGCATTGCCTCGCAGTCACCGTTACCTGTGCTTCAGGCTAACTCCAAGCCCAGTCATTATGGATGGAGAAGTATTTAAAGGGTTGTGAGAAGTAGTCTTTCCATCCGTGTGTTTCACAGCAGCTCGGCTGAGGCTTCTGAGCCTTTTATGTGCTCCCGTGGACCATATTTGATACCATATCATTTTGCTGTTGAATGTGCGACAAGACAAATAGCTGTCGTCTTTACGGGATACGTGGCGGGCTGTGTGGTTTGGCTGGCTGTGGCAGTTACCACGACAACCAGGAAATGTTTTCCTTAAAGACAACATTGCGGTTTTTTGATCTCTTTTCTTTATTTGTTGCCACGGAGCTTGTGTACTGGCGCGTGCGCCGTTGTGCGGCCGCCTGCCTGTTTTGGGTGCGATGTGTGCGCGCGCTATCCATTCCCAGGTATTCGTACGCGGGGCGCCACACTGACCAAACAAACCTGTCGAGGGAGACGTGCGATGGAACGGCCACATGTAAACCCGATCCTCTGTTTGCAGGAGAAACCAAACAGGCTGTGTTAACCGCCCAGTCCGATGTTATCTGAGAGAATCTGATCTGAGTCTGTGGTGGAGGGGGGAATGCTGCTCAGCTTGACTGAGGTATCCCAGCCACACACAGCGAGGCCTCCACGTCTGGCACAGAGGAGGGACACTGCCAGCCACGGCATATTATTTTCTTTATTCTGTCATCTTTGTGAAATGAAGGGTAACGTAAAGGATTGAGGACAGCGGTGTGGAAATGAGATTCACTGCTTGAGATGTGGTGGAAATTAGGGGGGAAACTACACTTGGACTGACAAAAGATTTCAGGCTCGCCAAGATCAGTCAAAACTTTTCACTGAGTCCAGTCATTTGCAATGAAGGGAAGTGAACTATATTCATTCTGAATGTCTGTTTTCTTTGCTGACAGCTTTTCTCATGACAACAGTATATTATTCTAAAGCGATCTCCACATTGATTTAAGGGAAGAAAGGGGATGCTGATATTTTTTCACAGTATGAGTTTATGTTAAGGGGAAACCGTTATCAGGATTTAAACCTTTGATGATATATCGACAATTTCTGCAACTGTTTGTAGTCTCCTCAGCGGGTTGGAAGCTTTGGTGAATGTTTAAGTCACCTGCTTCATGTACACCATAAGCCTGTTTCCATCTGTTGCATTTCGTTTTTATCGATACTTCAAGTATCATCCAAGAGGAAACAATTCAGAGCATTGTATTTGACAACATAGGAGGTTACAGTATATATGATAAAGAAAAGCTATCCATTTGGCCAAAAAAGACACTGATCACCGGTCAGTAGGTGTTGCATGGTGCATTAAAGTAACAAAGAAGGAGGATGCCAGCAGCTCAGACCACATCACACCAGGCTGGGAGGACCAGGGCAGCACACTGCAGACTAAGGTAGCAAAGGTTTGTTTGTTTAAGGCTGTTGCTTATGGAGCGTGACCAAACAGCAGACTCTTAACCACATTCCTGTCCCTCTCCCTCTCCCTCCCCTGCTCACACCCTTGGCTGGTCTGTGTCGCTCTGGCTGCTGGCTTCATCCACCCAGCAGGACTTCCTGATGCACTTTCCTTCGTTTTGTGTATGTGAGTATTCGCATCAGCTGATTTTCATTTCGTGGCCAACCCCAGCAGGGACTACAGGACGCCACTATTTAAAAAAAACCATACATCTCCCGGTAACAGGTATCCAAGCAAAAAATAATCAATGACTGCGTTGTAACATATATATTCTATCAAATAACATGTTTGAAATAAGTTTCAAATGAAGTGCAAACTGAGAAGAACTGCTACAAACCTACAGTTAATCTTGATAAAGAGCTTTTCTCTCATCTCCCAGGCTTTCTCCAGGTAAGTAGCTTATCTAGATGTGTCAGACAATATGAAATCAATTTTTGTGCATCATCCAGATTTACAAAATCTGTTTTTGTGTTACGAAGCAAATTATTGTGCAGATCCCAGAAAAAGGGCAATAGTGGAACTTGTTTTCTAGACCAGTCTAACAGCACATTGAACATTTTTTTTTCTTCCAGACTGACATGCTGTCCAGTTTTAGACGTAAGAGGTAATAATTAGATACTATATAATATAATCACATAGTTAGATATATTATGTAAAACCTAATTCTCTGTACCATATTCATATTTTAGTGTTTCTCATATATTCATTTGAATTCTGAGTATAACTGTGTCACATGCTCATTAATATCCTCTATCTGGGATTAGCCCCTCCACACACACACACACACGCACACACACACACACACACACACCAAGCGAAGGTGGAACAGAGGAGAAACAGGTGAAACGACGATCACATTGTTGGTACCACTTACAAACAGTGAATGGTCGTGCTAGTCTAGAGATTATTCAGTTAAAACAGGTTGGGGGGGGGGGAGTTTGGGGGGGATACTGTCTTAAGGTGGTCTTTGAGGTTTAAGTGAGTTATTTTCCATAGGTTAAAATGTTTTGGTTGCTGCAGAAACCGTTGCTCTACAGAATAAAAAAACAAGATCAAGGTTGCAATGCACTGCAATGTTTTGGGATTTATGCTAACGTCAGCATGCTAACATTTTCACAACATTTTTCACAGTGGCGATGCTAACACGCTGATTTTTAGCAGGTATAATATTTACCCTGTTCAGCACATTAGTTTTAGAGTGTTAGCATGGTGGCATTTGCTAACACAATGCTCACATGCTCATGTTGAACAGGTATAATGTTAACCCTGTTCAGCACTTTAGTTTTGCAGTGTCAGCATTATAACATTTGCTAACATGATGCTAAAATGCTAATGTCAAACAGGTATAATGTTTACTATGTTCAGCACCTCAGTTTTAGAGTGTTAGCATGATAGCATTTGCTAACATGATGGAAACACACTGATGTTTAATAGGTTTAATATTTACCCTGTGCAGTACCTTAGTTTTCGAGTGTTAACGTCATTAGTTTTGGAGGTTATTACATTTCGTCCTGGGGGGAGCATGAATGCGTGTACCAAATTTCAAAAATCCGTCCAGTAGCTGTTAAGGCATTTCATTCAAAAGCCCAAATGTAAATCTCATAGTGGGAAGAAAAGTAAGGGTTTAACAATGTCAGAAAGATTCATCCTCTGGCAACCAAGCATTTCTGTATGAAATTTCAAGGCAATCCATCCAATAGTTGTTGAGATGTTTCAGTTTGGCATAAATTAGGCGAATTTTTGTCCCCTCTCCTTGACTGCGTGCTTCCACAGGTTGGTACATGACTGTCTCCAGTGGTCAAAAAGCCACCGTCATGCTGTGTTTCACTACTGTTTTGTGAAGCAGTGCTGCTGTTGCTACAGCTGATCCCTTGTTAGTGAACCCACGTAATACCGTGTAATGTTATGTCTTCATACGCTTGCTGCAGCTCGGCGGTTGCATTTGATTCACTTGTTTTCCACATCGCACCGTGCCAGAGCTATGGTTAGCAGCGGAGCGCTCTCGAGGGGCATGACTCTCTTTGGTTTTGGACCCGAGCAGCCTTACTTCCATTTAATGAGGCCCCGTCTTTAAAAATGAGAGACGGGGAAAGAGAGTGAGAGAAACCTATCCTCCGCTCTGTTCTGTCTGAACAGCTGCATGTGTGGTTTTCTCTTCTGATGCCGCTGTGGGTTTGGGAGTCATGCCCTTTAGACAATCTACCTCTGCTCCGATGTTTAATGGCAGCTCATCTGAGACACGGAGAGAGAGTCAGTGAGAGAGAGAGAGAGAGTGAGATACACACCACTGGCAAAAAGCAACATGGACCCTTACAGAATGATTGATAGCACATAATTAAAGCACAAAATAGCACGTATTATGTAACTTACTGAAAGTCCTTGGTTGACAAAATGGCAAATCAAATCATTACTAATTAGTAATATGGCAGAATGAACTTTATGTAATGATTGTATCCCCAGAATGCACATAGAGCATTTTGAAATACAGCTGCTCAAGCACTGAATGGCACCAGACTCCTCCACACCAACCAAAGCACCGTGCAACATTTAGCCTCCACCTCCGCCTTTGCCAGAAAGTCCCAGCACAGGACTGATACCCAAGACCAGACACATGCAGGAGAGCGGCATGGAGAAACGATCATCGGTTCGAAAGAAGAGGGAACTGGATGGGATGAGAGAAGTAATAAAACTGGAGCGTGGTGTCGCAGCCAGGACTTCGGTTAGGCTGAGGTATAGGCATTGAAAACAAATTTAGTGAGCACATTTCGTTAGCACGAGGCTCAAGCTAACATCGCTGTGCTGGATCCCGATTATAAGATGAAGTATAATGAGCGTTCAAAGTTTCTGATCTACTATTTGTCATTCCTGCAACAGATCAACATAAACTTCTGCAAAAAAGCAGAAGGAAACATAAACTGGAACAACTGCCGGTGCGATTACTCAATCTCATTTTGTGGTTTTTGTGGTGTAATACCGTGTGGTATTTGATTCAAAACGGTAGTTTGTGGCACTCTGTGGTCCTCTGTGGTACACTTTGTGGGTTACTTGTGGTATGCTGTGATGTACTTTGTGCTTCTATGTGGTGCTTTTTTCCTTTTTTCCCGTCATTTTCATTCATTTTTCACTGCTCAGGTGTATTTTAAAGGTTTGGGTTTGCTTGTCTGCGTGCCTGCTGACGCTTATCGCTCTGCGATAAAGGTGAGACATTTAAGATCCTGCTCACAGCTGGCAGGCAAAGGGAGGCAGTGCAGGCAAAAACATAATCAGAGGAAAACAACAGATAAACGAGAGAAAGAGGCTGAATCAGAAAAGATGAGTGCAGGAAGGGAGGGAGGTACAAATGAAGTCAAGGACAGACAGAGAGACAGAGGGAGGAGAGGAAGCACTTCTCGCTGTTCCTCCAGAGCAAGGAGTTGTGTAACCTTGGCATGCGATTTTATCCAGGGCAGAAGTCAGCCCTCCTTACCTTTCACTTCTTCATTACCGCTCTTTTTTCCTCATTCCGTTACTTCCATGCTATGGTCTGATCACATCGCCATTTCAAATCGGGAGAATTTGCACTGACGTCAGTCATTTCGGTGGAACTGAATTCTGAGTTTGATGCAGCGACACGTTTTAAACAGCTTGGGACAGGAGCAACAAAAGGCTGGGAAAGTAGTGGAATGCTCCAAAGACACCTGTTTGGAACAATCCACAGGTAAACAGGTTGATTGGTAACAGGTGATAGCATCATGATTGGGTATGAAAGGAGCATCCTGGAAAAGCTCAGTCGTTCACAAGTGTGGATGGACACACAGCCTCATAACTTTGTGGAAATCAGGATTGTATTGTCTGTAGTTGAACAGAGGTTTTGTCCTCCTGGGCTTCAAAATCAAAAGTGGTTCCCTATTAGGTTGTGGGAATGTTAAAGGATCAGCTTGGAAACCAGTTAGTTAATTTAGTTGCACTCTGTCCTGTCATTAAGACACCACTTCCTACAGTATTAATAGAGCATCGATGTAGGGTTGATCGATGTAAGGGGACTTTTTATGTGCAGGAAAATCTTTTATCTTCTGGTAATATGAAAACGTGGAAAATCTGGTCCTTTCTCACCGTAATATATATGCCTTCCTATATTTGTGAGTGATCACTCACACGTCATTGACACCGGAAACTTTATGCAATTCGCTGCGAGGCTGGCAGGATGACGAGTGAGCGGCGAGCCCCGTGGGGAGCCCTGGGTTAACCACTAACAACCAGAGGCTTTCCAGTGCCAACCAGGCCGCGCTTTAACAGCCGCTTTGCCAGCACAGTGATGGACGTCTGGTGCCAGTGGTGAGCGCCACGCTAGCCGGGCAGCCACCAGTATTCATTGTTCACACATATGAAAGGCAAAAGGGAACGGACAGCTCCAAGAAAATCTATTATGGAGCGATATTAAAGAAAACACAGTTGGAAAATACTCAAGGAGAAGCAAAAAACATTCCCTTTTTCCATCTACTCGCTGTCAGCCTCCTTTTCCTTTATCACTCCATCCAACAAAGCTGGGAACACAGCGGAGTGGCAGAAAGAGAGGCAGAGAAAGTGAAGCCATGTCTCAGTGAGAGCAGCGTTCAAGTTCATAATCAGCCAAATCAACTTTATGCTTACTGACGGGCCGTTCCACTGAAAGCTGCGCTCCCTGCCAGGGGTGTGTGGGAGAGTTTGAGCCAGCGCGACAATAAAAACCATTGTTGCGTTTGTTTAGACAGCCCATCCAAGTTCAACCCTCCCCTTTGGAGCAGGTTTACCGGCCCAATAATGGCACCTAATTTGTACGGAAGTCGACAGAAATCAGTGTAAAGCACAATCTGAAAAAAAAAAAACAACCCAGCACTCTCCCTCGAGCCACCTTATTTCCCCACGCTTGCATCCTGTTGTCATGTGTCGAAGCTTTTTTGTTCTTGGACCGGGGGACTTGCGGTGATTTAAGTGTTGCTGAAACAGGGTGACATTTGGAGCCGCTGTTCGCCAGGGAAGTGTCTGAGCTGCTTTAACGGGGTTGCTGTTTCTGTCGTAAACATTGAGGGGAAAGGGGATGCAATTAGGAGAGGTGAGAAAGGACCAGAGGTGGTGGAAGATTATGTCCAATCACAGAGACAACCCTGGACTAAACCTTATCCACCCCTTCACCCACATCCTTCCCACTCTCTTTGTCTTACCAGCTGACTGCATCCCATTTTCCCTCACTCTGTCATATGCCAGTGCCAGCTGTAAGGAACTGACAAGGCAGCAAGTGGAGTGGGATTTTCCCAGAAACATAAGCCTCTCTGAGGGCAAGGTGAGATTGGCGGGCATGACTATCTGTCTAGCTGTCCGTCTGGGTCAGTCTCGCTGTCAGTCCTGCGCCACATGGCGTCAGACCTCTGTGCAGCTCCAGTGCAAATTCATATTCATAATCAAGATATATGAGATGCCTCTCCACAGCAGTCTGAAAGAAGATGAATAGGATGAGGGTAAAAATTACTGTGTCTCTGAAAAAAGAAACTTTCCGTTTGTTTTCCACTCCATCTCACTTATTCCTCTTTCCCACCCTATGAACAATGGCACTGAGTCACCGCCGGCCGTGACCCACCTCTGCCAGTCCAACTGTTTTAAGTCAGTGGGATCAACAAGGTGTGGGAAAAAAAATCTATTTCAGGCAAATCACAGATCACAGAATTTTCCTCCAATTATCCACCTTCATGGGACAGGTTTAAAGGCAATTTCTGTGCTAAAGTAGCTGGTTTGGATCTGTTTCTCTGAGAGGTGCCAAGCAGAAACTCAACAGCGAAGGAACAGAGAGTAAATAAATGACTAATGTCAGATGTTTCCAGATCAAAACTGGGCAAATGTTGTGCCATTCCCCAAACTGACTGATGTGCAGTTAGGTTTGTACTCAAGAGGATTTTAATATGGCACCAATGCTGTCAGGTACTGGCTCTCCCTCCCTCTCTGTCTCTCTCCGCATGCAGGCCAGAGGTGAGCGATCTCTACTGCCCCGCTATAATGGACACAGAGGTCCACTGTCCCGTTAGGGCACAGACATATCCTGAAAAGGTCACTGCTAATACTATAAAAAGCTACAAGAATACGAATCCTTAATATAGAACAGACTCTATAATAATCAAGGTACATTGCGTGGCAGAGTATGGAGTTACCTTGTGAAATGTCTGAGTCGGTGGAGCACCTTCAGCCTAAAGATGTGGAAAAAGACATGTGTTTTCATTACGTCACACCTCGACTGCGAAGGCTTGAGTTAGGCTCAGACTGAACTGCTTCACACAGCGTGTTGTCCAGTCACATCGGAAATCAAAGGTGTTTTTACCTGTTCTGAACTGCTACCCTGGAAGGTGGAGTGAGAATGGAGTTGCATTTAAAGTGACAGAGTTGTTTGAGTAACACCTTGGGCACCACTCGCTGCGTGAAGTAGTGGGTGTGACCGTCGGAAAGCTGCAGAAATGATCGGACACGGCCTCCGCCCTTACCGGCATCGGGAAGGTGTGAGGGGAGCAGATTTCTGAAGCCAATCAAGCATCTAATGAGCAACAGAAGCACACTCATACCCTGATGAGCCTTTTCTGTCTCAAGTACAGCTGGTCCAGAACTCAAGGTCGGGCTTTCACCTAAAGAAGCAAGGCTAATAACAAAAACATACATTCCGCTAGTTTTAGCTTCTCTCCGCTGGCCGCCTCTCGGCTTTAGGCTTGATTTCTAAATGTTGCTGTTGGGGAGGAGGTGGATGGAGCTGCGATAGGCTGTTGTCAGACACACTGGAGCACAAGCCCCATAATGTCATTATGCGACTTATCACCCTTCCATCGATCAGAGCAGGCCGCACGTTAAAACAGATGGACATGAGGAAGTTTGCATTTGCTGAAGTTTGCACTTCGAAACTCCCAAACTCCCTCTCGGGTTTCCTGACTACTGCGTCACTATAACTGTCCAATAAAGGGGAAAGGGCTCCAACAATAATGCTGTCAAATTACTAGCTGATGACATATTTCTGTTTAGGGAGGTCTTTGGTAAAATACAAGGTGTCAGACTTTGGAGAGCTCGTCTTTGATGGGGTTGTGGATTCAACAACATGCTGCATGATCCTTGCTCTCTTCTATCTGCTTCTCCTATTTTGCGATATCCAGCACAAAGAGCAGTGCAACTCTCTCTGTGCTTCCTCTTTTCCTTCCTCTCCTTCGGATGTGTTTTATGGATCACTTCTATTCTTTTTTTTTCTTTTATCCTGGCCAGGGAGCCGTTTGGTTAGCCTTCATTTTGATGCACAATATGGGCTACGGCCTTTTCCTCTCACTACCCACTCATACTCTGCAGCATTTTACAAACATCAGCGTGGCCTTGACAGACTGGCTGCCTGGGATTTGAACCATGAAACAGAGTAAAGTTAGAGGTTCGTAACAACAGTGTTCATTCTCATATTCAGGAGCAGGATTGTGTTATGTTTGCACAGTTGTATTTTAATTTTTTTTTAATAGCTATTATTTTCACTGTAATCAATCTGCGAACTAGAAGACTGAAGGATAAAGCAGTTCATATTCACGGTATACTTATATGGGTTCATAGTACAACTGTCAGCAAAAGACCATGACATGAGTGTGACCTCCACTGCACAGCACTTGCCTTTGCAATGTAAATTGATAAGTTTGCTGTGTAATGTCCTGTAATGCCTGCAATTTGTTTCCTCCCACGCTGGTCGTAGCCCATCACAGCGGAGACAATATATGAGCATATCAATGACCTCATTTAAACACAATTGTTCCACAGATTTATCACAATCTCAGCCCACAAACAGCACTCTTGAGTCACTTTTGCCTGTCACGTCGTCTCTGCTGATCCCGGTGTTAAAGTCCCTGAGCTCAGCAACCTGATAGAGCGGACTGCTACAACAAATGCTTCTCAAATTCGGCCAAATCGTGGATGAAGGGAAAATTTCCTTCAGCTTTCTGGTTGAACAAAAGCACAGTCAACATCAGTTGAATCTCAGAAAACTTCAAAGTGGGCTAAACCTTTGCGGCCTTTTAGAGGCTCTCGAGTTATAGTAAATCTCCCAGCAAGCTCTTGAGTGTTTGAAAATGACTGCAACACAGGGATTGGCTCGTCATTACAACAACCCTGCTGCCAGACGTGAGGGTCGGCATTCTGCAAAACTCTGTCACGTTAAATGAGCTTACTTTACTTGTGCAATACCTGTGCACGGCAAATGCTAATTTAATACTGAGTATGCATTTCAGATTATTTTAAAACTTCACTAAACTAGTTTTAGTAGCTCAGTAATCTCTTCCTTTACGGGAGGAGGCCAACCAGACTGAGGCCTGGCTGCTCACTTTAGCTGGTACTAGTCAACTCTCTTGCAAAGAAAGTATAGCTTTATTTCTCAGATGCAATTCAGTGTGTAGAACTAATTGCATTGAATTTTCCCGTGTTTGCAAAAAGGAGTGATGCTCTACTGACGGCTTCAGCAACACTCCATTAAGCTGTAGTCTACATGTAGACAGAGAACAGATGTAGATGTGGGCACAGTAGACTACATCTCATCCAGCGCTGATGTGCAACAGAGTGCTTTGTGTGTGTGTGTGTGTGTGTGTGTGTGTGTGTGTAACTGCTGTTGTGAATCGATTTCATCCTGCAGCTTTTGGAAAAAACCAATACCACAAGGAACAGGGGTGAGAGGGCCCGGGCCACTGCAGTAAAGTCTCAGCCTTGATACATAGTCCACCCTCCACCAGGTGAGCTGCCAGGACATCCTGACTGCATAAATAAAAAAGATTTTTGAAAGCGTTAAGCATCTTTGATGAAGAAACTGTAATAGGTATTAGTCACATTGGCGCTGAAAATCAAACCACGTTAGTATTTGCAGCGATACCAATTGGCCCGATCCCAGTAGAGATCTGGTATTGACCCTGGACGTAAATCTTGACGTGTAGAATCATTCGATATGGTTGTCATTCCAGGTGATACTGGGCTGCCTGAAAACAAATTAGCTGAGGTGTATTTAAACGAGGTAACGTGTGCTGCTCCCCAGGCTCTACAGCTCACATAAAGTTGCTGTGAAGGCTCCCTGTGTAAATGACTGCATTTATATAGAGCATTTATCCACTTTTACCAAATCACACTTACAAACCGAGGGCAGCGAGCTACCGTGCAAGGTACTGGCCTGACCATCTGGAGCAAATCGAGGTTCAGTGTTTTACCCAAGGACACATCGACACGAGGACAGGAGGGGCTAGGGATCCGCCCGCTGACCGTCCAGAGCCAGTAGCGGCTGTAGTTCACACTACAATACTTTACCTGGCGATTTGACATTACGCAAAACATGCTTCGTCCCTTGATGTTAATAAACTCCGAATGAAGTGGCCTAATGATTTTTTTTTAACTAACCAAGCAAATGGTGCATGCAAAGTTTCTCAGTATGTGATTACAGCTTTCTGAGCAAACAGTGCACATTTGTTTGCTGCTCGACTTGATTTTACTGACCCGGGAGCTGCAGTGGAAAATGTTCGATAGGCCTTGGCGTCGTCTTGTTCTGGTGCCGTTTGGTCCGGTGCGGGAGCTCACACACTGAGAGCTCATTTTAAACAGCAGCGCTGACCACAAAGTTGCGGCCATGGGATGTGGGCTAATACCCACTATGCTAACTACACCCCTGATGGAAAAGTGGCAGCGAGAGAGGGAGACGGGGCGACTGTGACATTTGATTTGTTCTGCCATGCTGATACCCCGACAATCTCATGGTTTGCTAAATTACAGCCTTGTGCTTTTTCTCTGCTTCATTATCCCTGTCCCACAAACACACACACACACATTTCATTTTTCATTCTCACACACTGATGAGTGACGTAGGAGTTTAAAGACAGAGCAGGAAAGGGTGCTGTGGATCGAGGCAACATCTATGGTAATCGCGCCCTTTTCAGCGCCTGGAGAGGATATCTTTTATGACAGATCTTGTTTAATTTGAGGTTGCTCTATGTCTGATGAAACAACTAAATCAGGAAAAAATATCTGAAGGCTGCTGTGTAGTCAAATGCATCTTTGGTCACATCTGTGTAACTGTGTGTAACCGAGCTTTGGTAATAACATGGCTCACCAGCCAAGCTGCCCAGTGACAGCCCAAATGCCACTGAGACACCAGCCAGCCAGCCAGCCACCAAACTGGCTCCGGCACACACACGCACACACACATGCGAGGACTCAGCACACGTAACACACTCCTGTCGCAAAGGTACACTCTGCTCCTGTGGCGACTTCACAAATAGACTTGTTTTCTTCATGCTGGAAAATATGACACCGGGCCAAGCAACACTCACCACCCTCGGCCCTTGCAACCACACCCACCCACCCATCCACACATGAAATTAGATGTTTACGGCGGAAGATAGAGGCAGCACTGGCTGAGGCACTTTAAGGGAGAATTTGTTTCAGGAGGAAGCCAATAAACACCTTTCGCTCCTGCGCCACAGCAAGGATTCAGTGAACGCCGCACATTTTAAAGCATCCCGTGATTACTCATGGCCGTTTGTAAAGCAGGCCTTTGCGGCACCTCTTTGTGAGGCACCTTTAAAGGTTCTTCCAAGCGCTTTCCCTTCTCAGAGTGGACAGGACACTGCGTCCTGTTCCAGGACTATAAGGAGAACAGAGAGTTTCCGTCAGCAGTCGCACGTCAAGATGCTTTTAATGAGGCCACTTGCTGTGGATTGGTCATCGTTGTTTTTGCAAGGATATTAGGCGCTGCTGTGAGGCACTGGAAAGCCTGATTAGTGCGTGTTAATGTGTATGTGTACGGCCACCGTGGCTAACTAAAGCATCCTACAAGTCAGGCGCCTCTTGAATAATCATGTTTTCAAAGTGGCTATCTGCTATTGCGTGCATTTAGGTAGGGTTTTTGTGCCACATATTGAAGACATGGCCTCATATAGCATTTTGGGTGCACTGGTCATGCTAATGATCAAATCTCCTGCACCCACTCATGTACAGGTGGCATTTATCAAGCTAAAACAAACAACTTGTGATAGAGAGAGAGTACAGAATAAGAATACACAATAATTAATGCTGTTGCTTGCTTGCTGATTATGTCATCAGCTAAGTTGCTGCTTTATACCGATAACATATAAAGGCCTGTGCACATGGTCGTACATTCACACACTTATATATCATCCCAATTACTCTTTGTGGCAATGGCACTCAGTTCTGGATCAGGCCTGACTAAAGAGGCCAATTCCTCTCAAGTGAATCCATGCTAAACTGGGCCGAGCCTAAAGTCTGATCCAAAACCACCGGGGTCATGGAGGTAAAATGAGATCAACTTGCAAGAGCGGGGACTCGGCTAGCACGCCGTTTCTGCTCTGAGTGGTATCAAGCTCACGTCTTTTAATGTGCAGATATGAACATATGTAGCCATTTAAGCACCCTCCGTTTCACTACATGCTAGCTGAGCTCGCTGCACTTTAGCTCCACCTCAGGAGAAATGTTTGTCAGGCACGATCCTGTTCCCCCATCAGGGGTCGAAAGTGTAGCGATGAGTGAGCGGTGCATGAAACCAGCCCTCTACAACGACACTCACTGTACAAAGTATGACAACGTGGACACACGTGTCCACACACACTTTCACACGATTCTTTTGACCTCAGCACACACTTGTCAACAATGTAGTTTGCACTTCAGTTCCTCTCTTTCGGCTCCCTTGCGCAAACAATGAGGTACAGACCAATGCAACCCAACATGACAGGAGCTGGTAGAATGGTTGCGGAGAAGGAGGAGGAGGAGGAGGAGAAAACAAACAAATAGCAGGAGAGGGAGAGGGGCCATGACTCTTGACAAAATGTCCACCAGATGTTGTGGGTCTTCTTCCAGCTCCATGTCTGATGGCTTCATGTGTTAGCACACTTCCAATGGGGGGAAAAGGTCAACGGTGCTTTCACAGTGTGCTCTGTTAAAATAAGTTTGATTTGTTTGGGCAGGTCATGCCATTTGAATTCAAGGACATGAGGTAAACAATAATAAACAGTGCAGAAACGCTCATTATATTCAACTAAACTTATAAGAATTGAAAGAGCTTATTTTGATTGCCCTTGTTGCCAAATTATCTAATATGGCAGGATGACAAAATGCTGTCTAATAAATGAGCTCCTTGTGAGTCCATGGGAGTTTTGTTTACAGGTCCTGGTTTACTTGTTTTAGGGCATTGGGAACTTTACCAAAATCAATAACTTAAGGACCAAGAGTCACAGCTGTCGAGCAGCTCTGTGAGGCAGTGCTTTGAGCTAAATGCTAATGCCAACACGGCAGCATGCTTAAAATGATAATGCGAACACACTGATAATAAGTATTGCATATTGTTTACCTTGTTGTCCTTCTTATTTTAGCACGCTAACACGCTAATTAGCTCAACACAAAGTACAGCTTAGGCCATCACTTTTGCAGGTTTGTCCTCATAAACCAAAGCCCTGAATAAAGTGAAAATTTGACTTGATTGATTAATACTAATCAGCTCAATAGCTGTTGAGAAACTCCAGCCTGGACCAAAGAAGGCTTAGTGGACAGACCAGCCAACAGGTCGACATTGCCATCCCCAGAGCCACGGCTAAAAAATAGCAGAAATTAATTCTGCTATTCTTCGGACCAAAAACAACAAACTGGAGACGTGATCACATCTTAAGTAAAATTTGTTGCACGGCCACATGTATGCACACTGCACGGACTCGTTCACTTGAGTTCATATCATTGGAGACGGTGTAAACTCAATCCAGGCAGCATGAGTGTGAGTAACCGAGAAAGGCTATAATATGTAGTTATAAGGCCTCAGAGCGCGTCAATAAAGGGACTCATTCTGCTCCATGGTCAGGAGGCTTAGCACCCCATCACACACTCCAAGGTGGACAGACCTCCTGATCCCTATCAGCCCAGAGGGTGGTTGAAAATGTTTGTGTGTCTTATTGCAAGTGTGTGTTTGCGTGTCAGGGACCATAAGCTGACGGGGGGGGGGGGGGGGGGGGATCAGAACTCAATCATGTGAGCTGGCTTTCAGAGCTCGGCTCATGGCATCGAACACCTCGGGGAAATATGAAGGATTTCATTTAAAGGTAAGTAACCCAGAGAGAGGAAGTTATATGGGTGTTCCGCATATACGCTAACTCAGTTTCTTTCAATTTAAACGGCTTCCATTCAAAACTGCAGCGCATTGCGTCAGGGTGCGGCTATGGCAAAGGGTGGAAATCATAAAAAGTCATAAAACGCTCCGCGAGAATTCATAAGGTGACAAAGCTCATAGGGTGACCTAAAGTGACGGGAGGGTTTAAGGAGAGCTATCCGGTTTGAATCTGACTTTGATCCTGTCGTCTTATCCAGCCCTCCCTCCCCTTCTTTCCTTCTCCGCTTCTACCTCATAGGCACCTCATCATCCCGCCGCTTGTTATAGCGAGGCTTCAGCAGGCTTTTGGTTGCCGGACATGTGTAAGACGCTGCAGCTGCAGGTCGGAGAACGCACTCTTTGCTCTCTTGACTTCTCATCCCGCGTGCCCTCAGATTCAGGAGAAGATGATATTTCAGGGAGAGCTTTCTGCAAAGCATATCAACATTTCTTTTCTTGACCTTCCAGAGGACACCGTATCCTCTGCTTCTCTCTCCTGTTTTTCACTGCTGTTTTTCCACCTTTCACCCTCTGGTATTTTCCTATATTTCCTCCGTCAGACTCGCTCTCCATAATCTATTTTCCTGTCCTCTCATCCCCAGGCTCCTCTTCTTTCCCCTCTCCCATGGGGTCTCATCTTCTCTACTGTATCAGCCATTCATTATATTCCACGCTCCTCCGATGATGCTGCCTTCACTGTATCTGCTTAATGATCACAAGATTCACCCGTGTGCTCAGCATCTCAGGCGCAGCCGCTGCAGCAAGCTCTGCTTTTCGCTTATTCTTTGACAGCCCTCCTTGCGGCGCTTCTCCATCCTCCGGAAAAATCAATGCAAAAATCTAGTTCTCTCTTAGTCATCATTGGAAGTGACAAGGGATATTTTGGGAGTGTTCATGGAGGACACATAAAGGATAAAACTCTCGAACATCTATCACTGCACCATCCAAGAAAAGGCTCAGTGTTGCTCAACACAGGGACAACATAGTTTCAAAACAGGGGCAATTAGAAGTGATAAAGCTGCTGGCGAACCAAGAGGTTTCCCGTAATTAAAATTAGGCATTGGCACTCTCCGGGGCAAGTATCGAGACTCATGTGAACGCTGTTATTGGCAACGCGCTGTTCACCACAGATTGCAGCTCGGAAACCCGATCGTCCGTTGGACTGTGAAACAACATTTTAGCAGAGACAGAGGTACTCAGTGAAGCGGATAATATCCATCTCTTGGACACACACACAGTCTCATGAGTGCATATTGTGCGCTTTTCTATTCTACTCTCTTCTGTCGTTAAGGTGACGTCCACCCAGTTTTCCTCTTGTTTCATCAGGAAGACAATCTTAATTGTCTGAGGTTGCATCGACATCTCTGGTTCTGCTTGCTTGTGCCTGGAGGGATAACCACAGAGTCTTGTTTTCCTTCTCAGTTTGACCCTCAGCTCTCTGCCAGTGTCTTGCACAAAGCTCAAAAAGTTAAGGGTTCATTTGGGGATCATAAAAGGTATGAGGGGGGATTGATTACGCGTGGCGGTCATTATCAAGCATGTGCCAAATGTTCCGAGAGTGACTCGGTTTTTATTCCAACCAGGCGGCTGACTTCTCAGATTATTACACATTTTTATGGGAACGGGAGACAAGTTACTGGAATCAGCTGCTGTGCTGGTTGGTTGTGAAGATGCATGAAGATACAGACGACAGACGAAGTTAGCGAACCAAGTGGATCACTTAAGGAGTTGGTGGAGACCAAAATGAAAAAAAGAATATTTTTAATTCAAATTGTGTATAACATAGAACAGATTGACAGTTCATGCACATATTAGATGCGATGCAAAAGGAAAGCAGGTGCATGTGCAACGCGGTGTGTAAACACTGGACTGGACTGTACATCACTGCTGACTGTCCCTTTTAGGTGTCTTTGAAACCAGTTGTTTGCTTGGATGTCAGTAAATCAGCTAAACTGCTGCCATGGCCACATCTTGTTTCTATTCATTTGCAGCAATGTTGACATGTTCCCAGAAATGATTGCCAAAACTCCAAAAATAGGAGACAAGTTGTAATGAATTGAAATGATCTCTTAAATGATCCTTACGTTTCTCTCTGTCCGTCTCGGCTGATTGGCCAGTAACAGCCCTCTGTACCTATGGACAGGCGTTGTTAAGGAAAGGTAAGCCAGGGGTGGAAAAAAAGTCATTAGTGGCTTTAAAACTCAATGTTCAATATCACCACAGAGTTGTTCACCCAGAGCAATTAGCTTCGCCTCTCTGTCGCTCGCTCTGCTAACAGGGTGTTTCTGGCCTACAGCAGTTTGGCTCACAGCACACTGGGTGAAAAGACACACAGGAGAGTCAGGGTGGGGTGGAAACACAGGGAGGGCGGGGGGCTGGGGGGCAGCGAGAGGTGTTAAATACAGTTGTGTAGCCACGAAGTATGTGCGCGTGTGCGTGTGTTGTGATTGCAAAAAGCAACCCAGGACCTGGGTAGGGATAGAGCCAAAGAGGATTGTGGGGGATTTGTATTCATTTCCACTCATTTTTCACTTGAGAGAGGATTTAGGGGAAAGGTTGAACAAGTTTTGCGGGATGCAGGGTCAGTTTCAAGTATCTTTTTTGGCTTTGTGGTTAGCACAGTTCCATGATGGTGCAACCGGGGCTCATGACTGTGGTTTGAAAATCATGTTTGTTCCGTTGTAATAAATGGAAAGAAATGACAGCCAAACTAATATTTTCTTGAAAACCAAGACCAGAAGGGGTTATTTTAAACCTCCCAACACAACAAACACTATAATTAAGGGCAACTGTGGAGCGTACTGTGTGTCTGCATGGTCAGATATTATTACCCAAGGTCTAACCACAACATTTGAGGTGGCATGATTTCGAGGATTTGCTCTTCAACTGGGGGTCACTACAACTCAGGCTTCAAGAGATGTTTCTTGAGGGTGATGAGACATGTACACCCGTGGTTTATTTGACCTAAAAGCATCTGTGACTCTCACCTGAGGAGAAAGGGGAAAAGGAAAGGAAACATCGGAGAAAGAAAAGGAACAGGAAGGAGCTGTGGAGTTGTCAGGGTTCACGGTTAGGGTCAGCATGTTGAACAGTAATCAAGTTTTAATGTGAACACATCTCTGCAGCGGACTGACTCGCCGCGACACACGCACGCACGCACACACAACTGTACACAATCGCTGGAGCGCTCGCCACAATCAGCATCCCACCACAATCACCAATCACTATCAGTGGCCTTGCAATCACTGCAGCAGCGCTCCAGCCAGTCAAATGATGGATGAGTGGTGATGTCATCAGGATGTTATCGTGTGGTTGGCTAATGACAGGAAGTTTGCAGAGCAGAGGTCACGGCCTTCAGGAGTTTGCCCGTGCCTTCAAACTGATTTGCTCGGTGGTGTTTTGCAGTCAAAGTGACATTATGGAAAATGATTTGAGCCCACGTGTCCATAAAGGACACTTTCGCAGTGGTTTCGTAAAGGCGAGTCACTGAAAGTTTAAAGATACACATGTATTTGTGTCTCAGAATTGACAGAATGGTCCGAAGATTTGATTCAGGGGAAAACAAAGAGAAAAAACAGGTGCAGGATTGTTGCATTAGGCCAAAAGCATATTTATGACCCGTGTCCTACACAGAAACCATCATTTGGTAACCATTCGAGCTTTATTTATGTATTTGTTTTTCTTTTTTAGAATAAATCTCACAAGGACAGAATGAAATAAGATAGAAATCCAGAATGTGAACAAAGTTAGAAGACTTCTGCTCTCATAAAAATGTTTTATACAGCCCCTTAAATGTGTTTTTCATTTATTATATAAGTTATTTTCAGTGCACTTACGTATATGTTTTTTTAAATTTATCTATGTAGCCGATATTCATATTAAGAATGCAATGAGCAGCAATACAAGGTTGAATAGTGGCCCCAACATGTCATACTTTTGTCGGCAACCATAACAACAACACTGGGACACTTCCTCGCATCACACACACACACACACACACACACACACACACACATGCACACACACACTGAGAGGGTCATTAATCAACGTCAGACCTCCCTCTTCTCCTCCCTTCAGCTGTCCATCCTTCACTGTCCTCATCCATCTTTCCCCGCCACTCGTCTGTCCATTACTTTCACACTCTGTCCTTCAGCCTCTGCATTATAATCCGTCTGACAAACTTTGTTTACGCTCTCGAGTGAAGGGCGAGCTTCCAGCTTCAGTTTTCTATCCAGTTGTCGCACAAGGAGATGCATGCAGTGCAGGACATACACATGAAAATGCAAAGTTGTCACAATGGGCACAATCAGATCAGGTTTTAGTCTCAGATGCTTCCCTGTCTAACTTTAATGTGATGTTTTTTTTTTGCCCAACAGCTGCTGTGCTGTCACTCCGGCTCCAGGAAGAATAGTTTGGCAGGTGCAGGACAAACGCATGAAAGAGTGACAGCTACAATCACTGCGAGTGTATAACGGCACATAATAAGAGGCCTCAGCCTCAGTGAGAAAGAGACAGTAGGCAGCCAGTTTTGATTAATGACTGTTGTTTGATGTGACGTGTTATTAAGCCGCTCGCTGTTAGCCGTTGTAATGGCTGCATTCAGGAGAAAATCAGGAGACAAGACGTCGTTCTGTCTGACAGACTCCCCAGCTGAGGTCACGCTGCACCCACCATCTGTCCGCCCCGCCTGAATGATTTACAGGGTGCAGTTCAGTCTCGTTAGCTGTGCTTTACATTATATTCAAATAGTTCGACTAACTGACAGTGATTCACAATTTCGATGCACGTTTTATTGTAACACACATTCAGTGACATTACAGTAGACATGACTGATCCTTCCCTGTTAATTAAAGGATATTTTTGGTGATATTGCAACAAATACATCATTAGCATGTATTTATTACAGTATGTATTCATCACTGGCATTAGAGATGCATGTCTTCAGTAGAAACAGGTTGGAAATGTCAGAACATTTTCATGTGTATAGATGCATCAGTCTACCCACCTCAGACAAACACACACAACATGCATCAATGATCATCAGTCAATTGTTGTTGTTTTTTTTTTTTTTTTTTTGTTGGCTCAGAATCAACCTTTTCTGTTGAATGCAGAGCGATATCCTAAATGGCATCCATTGAAAAAGCTTAAATCTTCTACCTCGACTATGAGCTTTCTGGTTTCACAGGGAAAACAAATGAAGTATAAAGTAATGAAAAATAAAAAAGCCATTTTCTTCCTGTACTCCTCACAGAGCCATTCATTTCTAATAATAGTCAGCCTGGCGGAGAAAAAGAAATCCCATATCCACATCCTGGAGCCTTAGGAACTGTGCTGCTGATAGGACAGCTGCTTCCATAGCCCTCTGTGTTTGTGCCATCTCTGGCCTCTCTGCAGGCCGTCCACAGCCTGATACACAAGCACACACACACACACTGCCAGTGTATGTGTCTGTTTCTCTCTCTTACAAAACCCACACTCCCCTCCATCACTCCGTCTTGAAATTAAATCAAGAAGTTGCCCAGCAGTGACGGGTTGACCCACCAACGTGCCACCCCCCCACACACACACAATGCCAGCTGTCAATCACGATGACTAATGAGCAGATGATTACATCATTGGCCCTCTAATGGTCCACTGGGGACCTCGAGGTGGAGGTGGAGGGTGGGGATTGAGAGGCAGAAACATTGACGGAGAGGGACGAAGAAACAGAGAGCGAGTGAGAGTTCGAGAGAAGAGAGGAAGGGAGAGACAGACGAAGACATGGGGGAGATAGTATTTATGTTTGGGAATAAAATGGGAGTATAATGAGCAGGATAATGAGGCCGGGACATCCCAGCGCAACATGCAGGCTAGAGATGAGAGATCTGGTTTCCACTCAAAACCGCTGGGGGTTTCCTGACTGAGGAAGGGAGGGAGAGGGGAGGAGGGGGAGGGCTGAGAGGAGGCCAGAGGAGGGAGGAGGGTCTGTGCATCCCAAAATTCCTTTGCCTTCCTCCTCACATCTCCGCTCCCTTTCCTCCATTCCCCCTCTACATGTCCTAAACGCTCCCCGGCTCCCTGAGTGGGTTGTTGTTTTGACAGCTGACCTGTTTCTGTTTACTGCTAGCAGCTACTAGCAGCTAACCCGTCCAGACTTCTTCCAGATCTACCCCGAAACCTGCCTGCAGAGCACCACAGGTAACAATGATCGGGGTGGTGACCGAAGAGACCGCTATCAAGATGACTGTGATCCTGTATCTCACAGCAGATGTGTTTCTGTGAAAGACATCCTGATGCTGGGACGCTGATTTGTCTGTTTGTCTTCAGAATGAGGATGATTATGTTTGAGCAGACATTTTTCCCTCCTTTCATCACTTTCAAAGACCTCAGTTTGAATCAGTGTTCCTGCCTTCTATGTGGTGATCGTCAGAGATCCAGTGTTCATTATTATCTGATGTTTTTATGCGTAGTGAAAGGACTGACTAGGAAAAGGACCAAGTTTAAAGTACTGATGCTCTTGCAGTTTAGGAACACATGATTCAGCCTCTTTGGAGTTAATAGTCACCAGAATCAAACTAATGCCGGGATCAGACGACACAATATTTCTGTCTTTGACGCTGGTCACTGTGTCAGATTTAACGACCGCAGCGGCATAAACTCTTAAAGACGTCTTATTTCACGATTGAGTTCTGATGTCATCGGCGAGGCGGGTGCAGCAACTGTCAATCATGGCGGCAGAAGCATTGTGTGTGGTGCTGGCGGTCAAAAGAGGGAAGAAACAGTTGTGGATGCGCTCTGGGGGGGGGGCACAGAGAGGACAGTGCAGGCGAATTTTTCTTCTGTTTTGTTATCCCTCCTGAGAGCAGCAACCTCAGCATTCCTCCTCCTCCTCTTCACCGTGTTTACCTGACTAGAGAGAGCACCCGATTGGTCAATGCTGAGGAACCTGTGTCAATACCCATCCTGGGGGATGGGTATTGACACCAAAATGTTGTTAAAGATTGGCTACGACGCTGGCAATTCCTTGTCTCAAAATCTGATCCCGGCGTCAAGTGACAAAGGTATCCATGTTTGTTTTTCCCGTGCATCTCGAGAGCTGCAAAGATTAGCTTAATTAGACCAACAAAGACCTGAAAAGCTTGCTATGAGGGATGATTTTTGCTCGTGACAAGACAACACAGCCGCAATGCTGGTCTTTGAGGCATTAACACTGTAGCCTCAGCAAGAACCTCCCTGGAGTCAAACCTGCTGGAGAGCGACTGTTTCCCACAAACATGGACAGATTAGGTTAGTTTAGGTTCACTGGCAACTGTATATTATTAATAGGTGTGAGTGGATGCCTGTTAGTACAGTATGTGTCAGCCCTGTGATAGACTGGTGACCCATCAAGATCCTCTGGTTGATGATCAAACTTCATTTGGACAAAGTTGAACAAAACTGGACGGCGCCCACTTTAAGCACATGAGCATCCAATTCACGCCTGGATTACTGCTATCTTTTTTTAATGCTGGTATTGATAATGGCTGGTTTTGCAGAGGTGAAAAGGTGAACTAAAAATGAATGAGCTTTATGTTTGGTTGCACTTTTTGTTTCCAAAAATAAATGAATAATAAATAAACCTGCCTTACATGAACAGTAACGCCCTTCTGTATGAAGTGGATTTTGCCTACCCTTGGTGTGTGAATATTAATTAGTGTGTGTGGACGCTGAAAGAACATCTGCGCTGGAATGCAAGAGAAAAAGAAGGAGAGCAGTAGATCTCCACATGTGCTGCAGCAGAGGACGTGGACAGCAGGATGCTATTAATGACGCACAGATAAGATTTCTCCTGTTTGAGCAATGGGCCTCAGCCCTGCCTCCTCCACCCAACTCCCACACGGGGGCTGGTGCTCCTCAGGGGCGGCATCATCTCCCCGGCCCCGCTGTCATTATTCCTCAAGCTCTCTCACTTTCAGTTGCTCGCTGTCAGGGCTGTGACTTCTGATGTTTATTTTAATAGCTTTTATTTTTTTCTGCTAATGGAAGGAAAATCTGAACGTTCTTGTCTGTTTTTCAGGACATGTGTTGGAGCTGCTGCTGTTAACGGGGGAAAAAAATACCATGTTTACAATATATCGAGCTGCTCTTCATGCAAGTATCCCACAGCTGTTCAGGAAAGCTTAATGCTTCTGAGCAAATCAAAACATTTCAGAACATTCCCCGTAAAGGGGGGGTTAATTAGTAAGGAGAGGTGAATCCAGAGAAATGGGCAGAAACAGTTAACTTGAGGTTAGTGTTGGACTTTCTTATGCAATACCGAGCTCCTGCCAAGTGATCTGTTTAGTCACACTAGTCTTCCTACCGAGCTTTATTTGACTTTATTAAAAGTTATTTATCCAGCAAGGATTCACTCAGCAGGTGTGTTCTCGTTTACCAAATGTCCTGCTTCACACTCACACAATTTCACACATTTACACCTGGGAGCATCCCAGCATAACCACAGGCCTCTGCTGTTGGTTGAACTGGACTGCTCCACCTGGACAGCGGGAGGGTTTGGTCAGCGCTGCTTTTAATTTAGACTTGACATTAGTGCGTGCACGCCTCTGATCACAGGATCACGGTGCAGATGTGCAAACAGCACGCCTTTCCTAAAGCGTGAACGTATGCAACTTATAAATAAGTGTCACACCCGAAATTATTTTAAAGGTGTAAAAGAGATGTCTAACTTGAGGTGTGAGGAAGTTTAATAAAAATCGTGGCCAGTAGCTGCTGGGGGTCTGCACAGAGACCAGACCAGCTTTTGGCTCAAGTTTAGTCATATTGACCTGTGTTTGTATTCGCATCAGAAAATGTCTTTGCTTCCCCAGAAAAGATTTAGTACACACAATACGTATTGTTAGTTACAAATGCATTTGTTTTGCCACAGCATGCACAAAGTAGCTTATATTTCCTCATTCTACCTTACTCAGCTCACATGCTGCCTTTTTGTGTTTTCGTTTGTTTCCACAATCGCAGTAAAGAGCACTGTCTTTAAAGACTATAGACTTTAATACTTCATCGTCTGTTTAGGGAATTTGCAGCTGGCGGAAAAACCAAAATGCAATACATAATAACTGCAGACAAAACACAGGAAGTTGTAAGACAAACTGTAATCAACAATGGAAAGAGCAGTGCAGGCTGATTGAGCAGGGAAGTGGATGGATTGTTTTGGAGGGTTTGTGTAGAAGGTATCCCTGCAGCGCTGTCTGACATGGAATACTGGAAACGCGAATCTCCTGAAGGAAGTTTCACATGAGTGCCGCACAAAATGATGATCAAGGCACAAAGGGAGGGAAAGTTTGCCCAGGTTTCCAAGTGAGAATTCAGCGATAACCTCTGACCCGTTGAACGTGTGGAGAATGAATGTTTTTAGTCCGTGCTGTTAAGACAATAACAGTATGTACACATGCATGTTGTCAGGGATGGGTCCATAGAATGTTGTGATCATGTAGAGATTCAGTGTCAGCACTCACATGTGTTAAATCACATGCCATCATCAGGATCTGCTGGACGAAATCACACTCATGATGGTCTCATAACATTTGGGTATTCTGAGAAATGTACGGAAAAAATGAAATGTGTCAATATATATATTAAAAAAAAGATGTTGGAACAGAATTTGGGGAATGCAACGAAAGGAAGACATAACATTCAAACCAAAACAGAGTCGGCATTGTAAGAAGTAGGCTACAAATGGGGAAAAGAGGTACAAATAAGAATCAGACCGAGGGGTTGATACAGTATCATTAAAGGAATAGATTGACATTTTGGAAATTCACTTATTTGCTCTCTTGACTGATACCACTCCTATGTCTGCATGGTAAATACTGAAGCTAAAGCCAACAGCAAAGCTCAGCTCTATTTAGCTTGCAGGTATGTACTGTATCTGCTCATCTAACCATCAGCAAGAGAACAAAGTGTGTGTTCCCAAAATGCAAAACCACTCCTCTAACAGTACACTTTTCATTACAGGAAAAAAAGGCTCATTGTGATCAGTGCCATAAGAAAAGAAACAGCCGAGCCCACGCTATCCTTATGTAATGCAACTTTAAAGCACCATGACAGACAAACGATTACAGAATTATAAAAATAAAGAGACGCTCATGCAAGAAGTCGATTGGAGTGTGGAGGCAGTGGAAAGGGCAGAAGATGGACGTTTGAGAGCAAGTGGGCTGATCAGGCCGGACGTTCATGGGCTTTCCATCCAGGAGGAGGCAGTAACATCAAGCTGCTGCTGCTGCAAAGCTTCAAAGAAGGAGAAGAGCCAAAGGAAGAAGAAAGTGGAGGACTGAAGGAATCCAGGAAGCGCAGCAAGACACAGGAAGGCCTTGTTTCTTCAGCACAGTAAACCCACATTCTGTGTTTCTTTGAATTGGTTCAATTCAAGCATCTGGATGAGCAAAGTCAACCAATCAGGTAGGATCGATGTGTTTGTCTTTCCATTGTCTTTTAACCAAGAAACGTAGTTTGAGTGAGTTCTGTCTTGCTTGCGTCGGCTGCCTTAAATACCTCTGAGTGGCTGGAGCAGCACTGCACCATGTTTGAGAGAGTAATATCATGATTAACTCCAAGTCATATTTTACCTCTACTGCAAACACAGCTCCCTCAGGCTGGCCTGCTATTACTATTATTTTCATAGTAGAGCCTCACATTACCGAGCTTTGTAATATTATGAGATGATGCAATATGATGAAAGACCGCTGCAGAATGGTCTTTCAATCAGGTATGTCTGAAGCGTCTGCTCGCATAAACACTTCGGAGCGTGCACGCGCGCGTGTCCGATCCGCCTCTCCCACTCCACGACTTGAATTTCACGGCTCCAGGACCTCGTCCTTCAGCGTAAACCAAAAAAACAGAGACTACCGCTTTGGCAAATCTTCCATCTCTCGCTCTTATTATTCTCCATCCCTCTCCTCCAGCCCACTCCCCTCCTTGCTTTCTCTTTGGGTTGTTGTGTCTGCCTCGCCGCATTCCCTGGCCGCTCTCCGGCGCGAGTTCCCTGTTTTCTCCGGGCCAGAATCTCGCCGGCGCAACGTCCTATTAGTGAAAATGAGACACGGGAGTCAGGCTACAGGAATGCTCCTTTTCCCCCAGACAGCCTATCAATTACCATGATGGAAAGTTAAGATGATAGATTTTTACTGCATCTGTAGAATCTTTGAACCAACTTCAGAAATCACACACTGTACTTGTCCTGGTCCTCTGTCCAGATAAAAATGCGATCCGTCCTCTGGATTAGGTATAAAATATTCGCTAGCATCGCAGCACAAGATGGTGGAGAAAAATTCAATAACATAGCCTCAAGCTGTCGCAGAAAGGTTTGCTAAGGGTGTCTCTGTCAGCTGTTTGGCTAGCTCCTGGCATACCGTTCATATTGGTGAGGTTAAAGGTGCCCGTCAAAGTCTTGTTGTGCGCCAACCGTCTGAAAAAATAACCCCGGTGATGTCATCAGGGTTGTCTCAGCTTGAGCTCGGAGATCATTTCAGTCGAAAGCCTGATTTCCAAACCGTGGCTTTGTGGTTTTAGACACGAGCATTGACCAGGCAGGAAGGGGCTAACAACAGATGCTATCCAACTGCATTGTGGGAAGTGTAGGATCAAGGGGTTGTGGAGTTTGGTCTGTAAAAGTCAGGATATGTGAGCCTCTGCAGCATAAATTTGACTTTTTAAGCAGTTCAAATCTCAGGAGTGTGCCTGTACATAAGAGAGAAGGGAGAAGAGAAGGATGGTCTTGATCTTTGAAAGCAATTATTTGTAACTGATGATTGTAAATATCTTTTTTTTTTTAATTCCCTACCATCTGATGAGTTTGTATTTTCGGCATTCTTCCTGTAACTAATGTTAAGAATGGATCAGTGACTACAATGCCCAAGTGGGAGATAAGCGTGCATGACTTTAGTGCTTAGCATATGGTCCTGGACTGGGCTAACTGTGTTTTTAACAGGCCTGATTAGGCCAGACATCTGCACAGACACAGAGTGGTAACCATTTTACTGGGGCATGTCCGCGGCCCAAAACCAAATGCTCTTCAAAACAATTGCGGCCAGAGCAAAGGCCTGAGGTGAGCAGTGAATAACATCCAGACGGTCTGCCTTTTAACCGATACAGCAGCTGAAGATGATCCAGTGATTTATGAAAGGGTAGAGTCCTTTGAACGTTAACAACGCTGAATTGATTGCTTTCCTCACTGTTTCTGTCTCTCTGCACACGTAACCAGCCGAGGCGAACTCTCTCCAAAATCAATTCCCTCCAGCCGTCAGCCCGTGTGTGTCAGCTCTGCAACAAGTTTCATTTATATTATCTCCATCCAGGAATATTTTCCGCAGATGACCTGGCCGTGTTCCCAGTATTACAAGTCTTTCTAACATGTGTTTAGTTACTCAGAAAACTCGTGCGTGAGCGCTGCAGGGTGATCCGCCGCTGTAAATCATGACTTTGCCATTAGTGATAAGCCCCTTTTTGAAGGGCTGGGGAGCGATAAAGCTGTGAGGTTTGGTGTGTGTGAGACAGAAACCTCTGAGTGCTGCCAGATACTGCTGATGACATCGTAAAGGTTATCTCCCCATCCAACCGACGTGCACGTGTCCTAAATACATGAAGACATATACGCATGTAACGAACATGACGCACACATTCTCCCCCTGCGCCCCCTCTTCTTCCCTGCTCGTTCTCATTCCCACCTCTGATTCAATCTGTTCTAATCAGCACTTGCACGTTAACAATGGATCTTATCCCTGCATGTAACCGACCAAGATTTAGCTTTTCAGCGTCATTCAGCTTATTTTTTTGGATTTATGGCCCAGCAGATTCTCAACTCTTCTCAAGTAAAAAATGTTGAAGTATCTAAAGTGAAAGTACTCAGTGTGCAGTAAAATGCTTCCTGTCCGTGTTTTACTGTTTACTGGATATGATGTGTTTGGATTAATATTACTGCTGCATTAGTGTGTATGTTGCATTTTGCTGATGTTGAAGGTTGCACTGATTTTAACTGCTTTGCTATTGTTGGGTAGTTTAATCTACAGCAATGCATCATATTCCATAAGGTCATCATGTGTTTGTAGCGTCACTGTCCTGTGAGAACCACGCATCTCTAGAAAGTCAAATTTTCACAAGCTGAGAAAAACAGCTTTGCAGCTATGCGACGATGCATGTTCCAGCTCATCAGGGAGGGTTTTTAAACAGCTGATTCAGCTTAAGAAGCAGGAGAATTTTCTACTTTCTACACATTTTGAGATGGGTTTCACTGAACAGGTGGGGTATGAAAAATTGAAGCCTGAATAGTAACTACTAACTAAAGCTGTCTGATAAATGTAGTAAAAAGTACAATATTTCCTTCTGAGATGTAGCAGAGCAGAAGTATAAAGTAATGTAATGGAAATACTCAAGAAAAAAATACTATACAAGTAGATTGAATTTGTACTTAAGTGCAATGCTTGAGTAAAAGTACTTATTTACATCCCCCATTGGGTTACCTTAGTTAATTTTGAACAGAGCCATCTACCTCCAGTCTGTGCTAAGCTAGGCTAAACACACTCCGACTCCAGCTCATCCCATCTCACCGTTGGAAAAAGCAAATAAGTGCATTTGCCAAAATGTTGGAACTACTTTTCAGTGTTGCCAGATGCTTATAAAGAAGATGAAACCTGTTCATTCGCAGCATCCCCTCAAAAACATGTTTATGTATCGGCACAGAACAGCTGGCACTCTCCCTCTGGCTCTTTATTCTCTGTCTCCCACTCCTTCTCCACGTCCCCCTCCCCACGAGGTGCAGTGCACTAGGTGGTTTGCGGAGCCGCAGAGGCGGGATGATCTCCCTCCCTGCCACCTCTACATCTGGCTGCGTTGTGTCGAACCTCCCGGCTCGGCCGACAGATAAGCCGCAGTGATGGATACGGGGTGTCACCATCCAAAGCCTTGCCTATCTATTACAGCGCAGCAGCCTTTTCATGTGGCGGCTCTGTATATGTGTGTGAGCTGGTTTTTGTGTGTGCGCTCCTTTGGCAGGGAGGATGGTTCGCACATTGGGTTGGTGGGTGTGTGAGGTGAGTGGGTGTTTTGAGGAGCTGTGACTGGAAAGGGAAATTATTAGTGGGAGTTGAAACCCGAACAGCAGAGATAGGGGGAGATACAGGGGGACAGAGCTGAGAGAGACAGATGGAGGGAGATGGAGCCTAGAGATTACAGAGAGAGACAGCAGGAGACTTTATACGAAGAAATTTGTTTAGACAGCAACAACTGTTGGAGTGGAAGTTATGATCCCCTGTTCTGTCACATTGCAAACAGGCTCTAGCACCTGTGGACAGAGAACGATCAATAAATCCAGTATTTCGGGATGTAACTGAATACTTGAACTACATCTTCTATGGGTTTTCAAGCTCCTTTTAGCTCTGCTATGGTCTCCACCAGCTCCTGAGAGAAATATATAACACACACACACACACACACACACTTCCCCCCACTATCCTATTTTCACTTCAAAGCTGTCTACCAAGCACAAACTGTTGGAAATGATCTGAGAGAATGTCTGTGAGCATGCATGCCTGCAGGAGTTAGTAGTTGTGTGTATTTGCACGTACGAAGCCCTATCAAGCTTTCTCTGCCCATGAGCTTCAGTCCTGGGGGAGTTTTCTGCGCTGTCCACTTTCATTTCTGCATCACTGAAATTGTTCTAGTAACTTGCAGGGATTTATCAGCGCTGGCCAGCTGTCAAGGCCCCTAGAAGCTCATAAACCTCAACATAATAGTCAGCCCTTCCTCCCCAATCCACAAGCCACTAGAAAGATTCAAGACCCCCCGATGGAACACCCAAGACCCCCATAAAGCCGCTGACCGGTTGGGATGTGAAAGTTACATGTATGTGATCAAGGGAAGGTTGCTGGTTGGGATCCAAGAGAGGTTTTGTGAATCTAAAATAAGCGCATGAAAAAATCCCCTACCAGTTCGCTCAGGCAGTCGGTGAGCGACAAATTTAGTCCCTCAGCTCTTTGTTTTTCACCTGGCGGCCCCCACCTGTGAATGATCTGTAGGAGTATTCAGTGAAGCTTGCACGCCTGAGGAAATTTTAAAGGGCCACAAATTACAGAACACCATGGGACGTAATAAGCATTGCTTGCACCATTTACATGATAGGATTGATATTTTTTTTATCTACATCGTTGGGATTTGATGTTTCTGATACTTGTTGCCTGTGATGTTGGTGATCCGGGACGTGTAAAGGGAGGCTCATTATAATCTGTATGAAAAAGTGTGAAATGGAAAAAAATGTCTTGCTTGTGGAAAACAATGTTCATGTGCAAGTGAAGATCAAACGAATGAAGGCAAGATTTTGAACGCTATGCAAGAGAGCGGTTGGAATATGCCGTGTATCCAGAACAGGAGCAACACTGCACTGCAAACCTGAATGAGTGTGCCAAACTGAATGAGTGTACCTGAGGTTCAGTTTAAAGTGGCATGGAAGTGGCAGTCGGAGAATCTTTAGCTCCCACACGGTGACACTGACTGGCTCGCTCAGTGGGTGAGGCTCGGCATTTACCACCCTGTGGTGGACTGTTGGCCCCCGCCCACACTTCCCTCACCCACAGAGGACGGGTGAGAAATGAACAAAGAGCACAACAATGCTCTTTAGAAAGCATTGCAGCAGACCCATGGATTAACCGGTCAAGTGCAGTTTAATATGATGGCTGGCGTTTTACGGTGCCTTTAAAACTGCTGCTAGGCCCAGATTAGTACAGATGAAAATCTCACTAATCTCACTATCTTGGTTGGTGCTCCACCTGATTTCTCCAACAGACTGTCACTTCTACCTCCATTTAGAAGTCTGAACACTGGATATCTAGTAACTGCTTCCCAACATGCGACACAAGTCACCGGGCCCTGTTCTGTTGCTGCGGGTTCAAAGTGGATCAGAGTAGTCCTGCTTGTAAATTTGTGGCACATCATGCCGCTGCCTGGGTTGGCGTTATCCGTTTATTATCCATTTTAGATCAGGTGTAGCCGTCCATCCGCCTGTCTGAGTTGGGTTTCACTTAGTGAGCGAGCGATGATGTTACACCATTGGTCTCCAGTGGCCGTTGCTCTTTCGAGAAGAATAGCTGAGAACAGTCCTTCCCTTGTCCTCTGCTCCTTTGGAGACCATGTTGGGGAAAAGCCAGTAAGCAGACCTTAAGCTAAGATGATTTTGTCCAACAAGTCATATTTTTGCATTATAAAGCCAAGTGGTGGGAGATTGTTTGTTTATACCAGAACAGAAGTGGACCTAAATGAGCCCTGTGGGACGCCGCAGCTGTTATCTCTTTCAAAATGAATAGGTGTGAATGTGTGGTCAGTGCGCTCGGGACCAGACACGGTCCAGCCACGTACTAGGTTTCAACCAGGTTTTGTTTGAGTGGGTTTTCCTTAAATCCTCAGAGATCAGGTCCAAAGATTTTGCACATCAAGCTTCATTTGCCATCAGTGCCATCCTCTATGTGTGCGGTGAGGCAGTTCAGACATTCCCTGCTGGCATCCAGCCACAGCGGAAACACTTTCGGGGTACTCTTACTTTACTTTTTGAGTATCCCCATTCCAATTACAGCCTTCAGTAATAATACCCAACAACATAATTTTTAATAATATGACCCTGAACATAGTGTTTCTGCATAACAAATGCTTTTACTTTTGATTCTGTAAGGACTTACTTTACTCCTTTACTGTTTTACTGAAGTAAGGGATCTGAATACTTCCTCCACTACTGCATTTGACCAGGTGGAGAGTTGAGTGGAGACCCTTACGGACGAGTTTGTCAGCAATGGACGGTAAATCTATGAAATCCTGACCACGTTAACTGATCTGACTGCGGCAAGCCGTCGCAGCTTTTCTACTTGTAGTGGTTCAGTTCACAGATGCTGGTTTCCACCGGAGACCTGGGACCCTGTGCTCCGACCTCCAGCTGTGTAAGAGCGTAGTAAAATCTTCCACACTGGCTTTTCCACGTTGATGTACAGTTTCCGCTCTGATGAGAAGTGGCTTTTTTTGGGGGGGGTCAGGGGGTTTGTAAAGAGAGGTCAGCTGCCCTACACACACACACACACACACACACACACACACACACACACGCATGCATGCAAAGACCTGGACCAGGTCTAGAACGAAAGGAAATGGGGAGGGCACACACAGGACACACATGAGGTTAAATGTCCAACAGTCATGGGGGTGTATATGTGTATGTGTGTGGTATCTGTGTTCATAACTACCCATGACTGCAGTGTGTCAGAATCATGCAGTAAATGCAGCCCCGGAGCACCATAAAGCCGACTCTTACAGTACATATTGTTGCCCATCAGCTAAATAAGTCAAAAACAATGCAGCTCTCCACTGTTTTTAATAAGGACTTGATTTTCAGACTGAGGCTCACGTTGTGTTTTTCATTTTCCCATGTTGCTGGATGGCAGCAGAAATGCAATTAAAGTCATTGTTTCATTAGGGCACGTTGCCTGTGAGCAAGAATTAAAAACACCACAACAGCGCTTCGTCGAGTGCACACAGCTTTCTGCAGTCAACTGGTGCACGCACGCACACACACGATTAGGACTTAAAGCCCCAGCAATTAGAACCCAATCAAAGTTTCCTTCGTGCTTGTCAACAATCTTTCCCACATACATTTTTTCACTCATTTATCTCTTTATGCCTGCATGCTTTGACCATCCTCCTTTTTCCGGAGTTGTTAGTCGGCTCTCTTTCTCTTTGTTTTTCTCCATCTGTCTCTCTCTCTCTATCTGTGTGTGTCTCTATCACAGGCTCTCGGTCTCAAACCCTGGTCCTGGCTTTGTGTGGTGTTTTGCATTTGAAAAGACCACCCATGGGTTCAGGAGGGGGCAGATTCTCAGAGAGGAATTGGTTCAGAATATTAATTGTTTTTTTAGTTTTTTTTTTTTTCGGGGGGGAAAAGCCCACATTAACACTGCCTGCCACTTTCACTGAAGTCCCTGTTCAGCGTCGACAAACCGCAGCTCAGTTGACGCGAGCAGGTCTGGGGAGGTGTTCGGTCTGGCTCGAGCTAGCTAGCATAGCTACTGTGCAGCTAGCTAATGTAACTCATTCTTTTGTTGTGCATTTCTTTCATGGTTTTAGACATGCAACCAAGCTTCAGGGGTTTACTGTATTCTAAGATGAACAAGTATACTGTATCTAGTTCATCACTTGGGACCATTTGTGATTTTAACAAAGACAAAGCAAGAATTAGCTTGTTGGCAGCTAGCTTGTTAGCAGTTCCCGTGAAATTTTCCCATGCGTATTATGTGTCTTTCCAAACTGACTGTCATCTGGGTATGAACTCAGCTAAATTACCGTCCCTGTTATTTTCGGAGCTATATTCGTAGCCGTCTTGCCTTGCGCCGCGCCATGTTGGTGCGTCTATAGTGACCTCACAGATCGCTGAGATAAACGTTTCTCCCCGGCCCTCCCTGCTCATGCCGAACCCAGTGTCTCACCAGCACCCTGTCAAGCCCCGTCCTTCAAACCTCACACTACTCCAACAATGGTGCGCTCCTTAATTGTCACCCGTATCAAGCCTTTAACCGGACAGCCCGCGTGGAAGGGTATCGGATGGTAATCAGCACGGCAGTCTACGGTTAGTGCTGTCACTCAGAGCCTCTGACGTCACGCCGGCATGCCTGTGTGATTAGTTCTGGTTCAGATCCAGCTGACCTGCATTGTCACCCATGATCAGCGTCCTGCAAATGCCTGTAATGGGACGAACACTGTTCATTTAGAGTTTGCAGTGTTGTAAATTAGAAGTATGTGTTGCGACGTAGGGGGAGGCGCTTTGAGGCTGGGGCTGCCATCCTGTCTGGAGCCTTAGATTTAGGAATTTTTTTGCATGATCATGAACACAGAAATATTTGTTTCTATAATTTTAAGTAACCTTCTATTATGTATTGTCCATTTATTTCTCTTTGTGTTCACCCAAATGACTCACAAAACATTTTTTCACTTACCTGACCAAAGGCATGCCAACACTCTGTCCTCAACGTTGCATTTTTTATAGTACTAAATGTTCTTGCAAAACATGTTTTTGGAGGAAATGTAATTACTGCCTGGATTTGGGCATATTTTCATTCCCAAGAAAGGGTACATTCTTGTTCTGCATGCTTAGTCATGGAGCAATCATGATTTGCCAATAATTGAAATGTAACAAAAGTTAAATGGTTCCTAAAAAAAAGTTGGGATGCTGTGTGAAACAGAAAAAACAGAATGTCATAATTTGCTAATCCTTGCTCCAAAAACACCTGTTTGGAACATTCCACAGGTAAACAGGTTGCTGGTAACAGGTGATAGTGTCGTGATTAGGTGTGAAAGGAGCATCCTCAACACAAAAGTGTTTTCACTTTGTCTGTACTGTGTGGTCGTGTACAAAAAGATGCTACATCTTTCTGGTTCATGTAGCCCGGTAACCTCGCGTTATCCCAGCATAGTGCCACCCAGCCTCGAGCCTTTCAGATCTTATTTCACTCGTCAGGACTCCTTCGTCCACCAAGCAGAGCCTGATTCAGTAAAACGTGGGGCCTTTTGTTTCTTGCTCTTTTGGTTTCGATCGTGTAGAACTCGCTGTGATCGCAGCTTATTTGGCCGAGACGCTGCTCATGCCTCTGATGTGACGTGACTTGTCTGCTTGGCTGTCCGCGGTGGAAAACATCCATATGAAACATGTCATCTGCCCTGAGCTTGTTACTACCATTTCCCCTGTCATGCGAGCGCTGCAGAGACTGATGGCTTTTTCAGATGGGATGATGTGCTACTTGCTCCTGACCACAGTCGGCCTACACTCCACCTTTGATATCCTGCCATCTGTCTTTTCCCGCTCTTGTTTACTTTGTTATCCCACCTCTCTCTTTGTCTTTCGTTCCTCCAGTAAGAGGAATGTGTGAAGATATTTTTAAAGCTGTACAGGGTGAGATTTTCACCGAGAAGTGGGGCTGAAAACCGTCCCAAACATCCCACATTCGCCTCATATGCTCAAACGTGTCTAGAATGGTCATACAGTTCAGCCCCTACTGCAACAATTCATCAAAACTAGACAAAAACAAGTAGGAAACAGTCTGTCTATAGCAATTTTTTGGATCAAACACCTGCATCTTGGTCGTACTGTGAGATACATCTCATCTGGCAATGATATGTCTGTGTCTCCTGTGCAAATCCTGGTTTACTGTCACCATCTGGGACCCAAAATGGCTTCTTGACATCCACTTTCCTTTAATTTGCGGCCTCTGTAGTTTAAAGGTTGAATTCATGATATTATTCTACACTGTCCGACAGGATCATTTAAACTGTATTCTCTATCCACTCGCTCCATCTCGCTGTTCAAGCTACTCACTTGCACTGAATGAAATATCTTGCCATCATCAGGAAATATTTTAGATGTTATGTGCAATGTTCAGCTGCACAGCATGAGTTTGTAATAACTGTCAGTTTGAAGACGATGTACTGCAATCCTCTCGTGCTACCTGCACGGTGGGAAATAAAAGAAATGTTTTTCAGAATGGGCTCAGTAACTTTTTTTTTTTTCATGTTCAGTCCCTTTGGTCTCTCTGGCTATGAAGCGTCACGGACCAGCCGAGTTGGTAGAGTGTGCTGTTTACTCGCGTTATATAACGTGGTGGCGCTGAGGTCCAAAAATTCCAGCACTGCCATTCAGAGCCATCAGTGTGTTGAATGCTGACTGTAGCTTTAATCAAGTAGCTACTGCTGCTGCATGGTGACCTGAAGCCACGTTACAGCGTGCTTATCCATGTCCAGGGACCTGAGCTGTGTTGCAGTGCAGTTAAACCAGATGGCACACATTTGCAGTGCATTGCAGTGATACAGTATCTTAACCACTGCAGAGAGAGGGCGTGTAGTGGGAGAGGAGCTGAAAAGAAAACAACTTGTCATGGGACTTTTTTTCATCGTTGACAAGTCCGTCTGTTGCACTTAAAGATCACCAACTGCGTGCAGTCATGTCATATGTCCTCTGTCACCTTTCTGACTGGCACATGCTGTTCCCATGCAGAGACAGATTGCAGATACTTGTTTCCGTGTTCTTGCAGTCAGTGTGCTGTATCTAGTTTCCGCTGCATTGGTGGCATTTTTGTTTACGTGACAAGAACCTGTAGACAGATCCATCATCCAACTGCGACGATCTGTCAGCACGCTGGAGCTCAAAGTATAAAATCCCATTCGCAGCAGAAACGTCTGTAGCTCTCAGCTGACTTGTTACCAAGCCTCAGTGACGGCTGCGATAACCAAAAACCTGTTTTATTCCAAACAACTCCTCACGGGGAAGCAGCTGTAAGGCCGCAGTCCATCAGCAGCCGTGCAGTACAAAGTGAGTCTTGGCTGCATGTCCGTCCCCGTCTCGTGTTCAAAAGCTGCCTCCAATGAGTACGAAAACATTGTGTCGCCTAACACATAATCCACATCATAGGAAAATGGTGTTTGGTCCCCTGGCAGCGTGACATCACTCAGCGTTTCCCCTCCTCGACCTTTGTCAGATGCCAGCGCTGAGGGCCCGAGGGGAGGGGTCTGCTGCTGAGCAGCTTGTGCCCACTCCGATATTCAAAATATAATATTTCATCAAACTAATAAGAAACAACTGAAAGAAGTACACGGAGCCTTATGTGTTTTGTTTTTGCCTTTTGGTTGTTAATTAGTTGTGATAGTTGCAGCTCTGTAACAGATGCTCTGCTTGAAGGGAGCCCAAGAACAAATGCAAAGTTCCATAACGGGTACATGGTACAATAGTCAGAAGTTTCCCCTCAGTCAGATCATCAAATGTTAAGCAGCACTGCTGTCTGTGTCATGTTAGATTCAAGGTCTGTAGAACAACGTAGATGCTGCAACTTTTGTACGACTTCAAGATCAAACCTAAGGATATTATCCCTGTTTTTACGGACGAAACTCACCAATTTGCCTCAGTGGTCTTTACATTCGTAACAACATGTGAACAACAAGGCTAGTTTAATAGGGACAGATATGTAGCATCAACCGATGAAACATAGGCCTGCCACATAATTTAAAGGCTTATCTAGTTTTATACATCTGTCCTGAGATGGGGCTTTATGCAAGTACATGCAGCTCAGCGAGAAGACACACGCTGACACAAGACACAAACTGTAACACAATAAAAGTACCACATGTGCCGAATGAACAACCTGACAACATACCTGACTAGATTCCAGCAGGGGACATCACAATTCCCGTCTGTCTCTTTGCTGTCAACCTTCAAACAAAGGCCAACATGCCAAATGTCTAATCCCCTTTCAAAAACTGTTTCGAATGATCCCATTCTGAGCTCTGTGGGTGAGACTGATCCCCGCAAACCTCTGTCCCCAGGAGGTTTGACGAATAGGGAACCTGACACTTCCCCAAAGATGTTCCTGAGCCAGGAGCTCTGAGGTGTCACCGCGTCACTGAGCACCTTTCATCCATCACTTTCTTGATTAATTTTACTATATTAAACAGGAAAATAATCATATCCTACACTCCAGGGTGATTGTTTTTCTGACCAACAGTCAAAATTGCAAAGAAATTCAGTTTGAGTTGTAAAATAGAAAAAAAAAAGCAGCATATTCTCACATGGTTTTGACTTTTTTAAGTACTATTTAAGTACTATTCTATTAGTACTCTACAGTACTAATTGCACTGGGTTGCATCGGATTGTGTGTTCGTGTAGTTGCATCTGTATCCATCGATGCTTTGTATATGTTCCAAATGTAACTTTCAGAAATGAAGTAAAAAAATGCTTAACCTGCGTTTTTAGCTTGATCGCTGTGCAGTCTGAGTGACCATCTGAAGCTAATGCATGAAAAGTAACCTGAGTTGGACTTACTAGGTTTGCGTTCACATGCATGCAGGGCAAAGCTAAAGCTAAAAGGCTGTTACAGTCCAGAATGTAGCTGCTTTGCATGAATCTCTTCCTCCCCTACCAGGATTTTATCGAAGAAGGACCTGCTCACCCCGCTTTCTTTCCCTCCCAAGTATCTTCTATTGAAATCATTTCTGATTCTTTTCAGTAGTTTTACAGCACTTGCTATATCGAGTGCCCCCCCTCCAGGTCCCCCAGAGCCTCACCCCCTGCTGCTACCAGCTGACAGGGAGTGAGGGAAGAAGAAAATAAAAGCAGGGGGAAAAAAAACAAGGCTTCTGGGAAAACAAACACTCGTCCTGTTTCTTGGCGCTCATCTCTTAACCCTTTCACTGACTCAGCCGTGTGGAAAACACAAGAAGTGCGATGTGTTGGAAGGTGCTTCGCTGTCGTCCGTAATATAGCGCGCTGATGTTGCACAACTGGATCTTTCCCTGAGTTTTAGCCCGAGGGATGCACGACAAAAGCCTTTTTTTCAATAGCTTTTTCTTTTTTATTGCAAATACATATACAAAAGATTCTTTAAAGACAGTACAAATACATGGCAAGATCACAGAGGGAAAAAAAGAGTATTGGAAACATCAGTTCTTTGATATTGAGAGAAAGGGAAATGGAGCTTGCGGAGCAGAGAGGATGCACAGTCCCCCTGCTGATGGCACAAACAAAAACAGAAGAAAAAAAACTGTAAAAACCTTGCAACTGAGATAACATTTTCCAGTTCTTTCAGCCATAAGTCCAACTCAAAGATAATTCACAAATAACAAATAATCCGTACACATTTCGTTAGATAGTCCCCCCCCCCGACCCACAGAAAAAGGCAAATACATACTTAAAATAGACATTTACATAAGATAAATAAACCAAAAAAAGACGATTACAACGTGTACCATTTTTTCTAAGTACCCCTGGCTTGAAAATCAAAATGAAAAAACGGGGGGAATTATATGCAATTACACTGCAAAGGGGACAATTCATTAGTTATAAGAATAGTATGCAAAATAATTACTTTGAAATAAAATTAAAGCTAATAAATAAATAAAGTTTTAAACTGGATTTGACCAGAAGGGAGGGGTGAGGGGAGTGTTTTGGACACCAGCATGGTGAGAGACTGCAGGGGGGGGGAGGGGGCACCCAAGGGGTCAAAGGTGACTTCCTGTAGCTGTCAAACACACGCTGTTGGACGGTAAGTGTAATCTCAGCTGTGGCCACATGCATACACGCACGCGCACACACAAACACACACACACACGTACGCAAAGTTTGAAAGAAGTAAAAATCCAAGGCACGGATGGTGGAAAGGGCTGCAGTCTCCCCCCGTCAAGACAGCACAGCATTGTGAAACCGAGTCTCTCCTCTCATTCTCTGTATTGCCTAATAGCTCCTCCAATGATCGTGACACATAACTTGAGAAAAAAAAAAATCAACAGCTTAAATACAAACCATACTTGCTGAATGGCACAGAAAAGCGCAAGCGATAAAAAAAAAAATAAACACAGATCCATGTGTGAAAGTGATCAGAGAACCAGATACTGCACTACCATGAGTGGTTAGTTGCCGAACTGTTTGACATATAAAGCTTTTTGTTTTATATCTACAGGTACAAATAATTACCCAAACCCTCCCCCACCCCCACGGGTTACAAACTGCCAGCGTATGAAGGGAAAGAACAAAAAGAAACATACACAGTACCTACTGAAATATCAACAATCAATAAGTCCTCACAGAGGATTTTCCTAAGTCTTCTCATCTCTCTAAAAATATATATAGTTTCTATCAAGATACAATAGCAAGGCACGACGTGAGCCAATCACAAGTCCAGCTCTCCTCTTCTTCTAATTCAAGTGTCTGACCCAGGGAGCGGCTCTGGACGAAGAGCTCTCCCTGGGGTAAAGTGTATTGGAGTGAGTGTGTGTTTGATGTGTGTGGCTGTACATGTCATGTGTGTGTGTGTGTTGTCTCTCAGTCTGCCGGGGCGGCTCAGGGTCTGGTGAGCTGGGTGTAAACCGGAGCCTGCTCCCAGTGCTGCGGGCTGCTCTGAGGGATGGAGGGCACCCCCGTGTTGTCGGCTATGGGCGTGTACATGGGCCTCTGGCTGGGGCTGCTCATGTAGCTGAAAGTCGAGTACAACCCCGAGCCCTGCCCCGCCCCCGCGTGGCTGTAGTAGGAGGCGGCAGCGGTGTTGCCCCCCTGGTGGTCGGAGTAGTCGTACTGCTGCGCCCTGGAGATGGCCGGGTAGGAGGAGGAGGGGCTGTAGTGCTGCAGGTTGAAGGGGCTGTAGGCGACGTGCTGAGGGGAGCCCTGCTGCTCGCTGTAGTGGCTTGGGCTCAGCTGCTCCGTCTTGATCTGGGTCCTGTGCTGGGCCTGAGCCGCCTCTGAGCTGCCGCCGCCGCTCCCCAGGGTGGTCAGGGTGTGCTGCTGCTGCTGTCCCTGCTGGCTTTGGCTTTTAGCCATCCAGGCCGTGACGCCTCCTGCCTGCGGGCTGACAGGGGCGCCGCTGCTGATGCTGTAGGTGCCGGTGTAGCTGACTGGGGTGGTGTTGCCAGGGCCGCTAGCAGAGCCGGGGTGCCCATTAGGCGGGAGGTACTGGTCGAACTCGTTGACGTCAAATGTCTCGATGTGGGAGATGACGTCGCTGCTCAGCTCCCCTATGTCCACATCGCGGAAGTCGATGTTGAGCTGGCGCCCTCCAGGGCCATCGGGCAGGGAGCGGAGGCCACCTTCACGCTTTAGGTCCATCTTGCCTGAGCTGACATCAGTCTTTGGGGTGGTGGGAGGGGTAGGGGGGCCCTGGGAGCCTGGAAGGTAAAAAAGAAATAGACAGATCAGATTTTGCATTCTATATTCAATAAGTATTCACTTTAATACTTTTTTAAGCAAACCAACAGGGCTGCAAAATGGTGTTTAAAAGATCTCCAGAGAGAACATGAGGCATTCAAACAAGCACTGAGTTAAATCACTTCTGAGAGAACTGGGGGAAAAAAAGCGTATTTTACTTCTGCTCACCTGAGTGCTCACCCGGAGAGTGGACCTCTCCCATGCTGGAGGCCGGGGAGTCCGCCTGCTGGAGAGCTTTGAAGATGGCGTTAGGGGATATGTGCGTCTGCTCGCTGCCGTCCTCCGACTCGCTCTGTCCGTTCTTCACCGACTTTCTCCGCCGGGGCTGGTATTTGTAGTCCGGGTGATCCTTCTTGTGCTGCACACGGAGCCGCTCAGCCTCCTCCACGAACGGCCGCTTCTCCCCTTCGTTGAGAAGTCTGTGCGTAAAAAGGAACATTAATGTACTATTACACTACTTTAAATCTATTCCAAGACAAAAAAAAAGCTGTCTAAATACTTCAAGTCGTTGAGCTGATTTGGCTTGCACAGAAGTGTAAATGGTTCATGTGCAAAACAGAAACGAAGTAAAACAAAAAGTGAACAAAAAAAAATGCATTCTAAATCTGTGTAAAAGCGCAGCATTCACACTCACCTCCAGAGTTTCCCCAGAGTTTTGCTGAGCTCCGCGTTGTGCAGGTGTGGGTACTGATCCGCCAGCTTCCTCCGCGCAGCCTGAGCCCACACCATGAAGGCATTCATCGGTCTCTTAACGTGAGGCTTGTTCTTAGAAGATCCGTTAACGCGCACTGGCATAGGCACGAGGGTCCAGTCGTAGCCCTTGAGCACCTGGGACACGGCGTCACGGATGCAAGCGGGAAACTTATCGTCCTCGTCCTTCTTGAAGTCTGCGTCCGCTCTGAGCAGCCCGTTCTCCGACGGCCGGGTGTTCTCGGTGTCGGAGCCAGAGCCGGACGGGCACGGAGAGCCCGCGGAGTCCTCGGACATGCTCGGGCTCGGGGCATCAGAGAGACACTTGTCTTGTTCCTCCGTCATCTTCAGGTAAGGGTCGAGGAGATTCATACGAAAAACTGTTTGGTACCAAATTACGCGTGAAACGGGGCGGTTATTTCTGCTTTCTCGCGAGAGGAAGAGTCTCTAAATGGACTTTACCGTGCCAGGATGAGCTTGATCAAAGTCTTTCAACTGAGAGAAGTGCACAGAAAATTCAGCTGACTCTCCTCTGCTCCGGTGCGTAAAACCGATCTGGAGAGCGAGTGTCTTTACGCATGAGCGTCTGGCGGGCTCCGATAGGATGAGCGTGTTTTCTGCAAGCGGGTCCGCGCTTGAAACGGCAAAAAACAAGCCAGCGGGTAAGAGTTTGCTTTAAACTCGGAAGGATGAAATGGTAAAGTGCTCCTTTCTGGTCTCCAAGTACAATCCCCAGAACGCGTGCTTTGAACTGCAAACGGACAGCAGACGGCCTTTATAACAGCGTTACCATGCCGCACAGGAAAGCCCGAACCTGATTGGGCGATAGCACGTGACGCCAAAGTAGAGGAATTTGATCCCAGTTTCCCCCCTCCAATAACCACCACAGAAAACACACACACACACACACACACACACACACACACACTTTCTCTCAAACATACACACTCTGCCTACCAGCCAGTATATGTGCTGTTTAATTCAGATGGATTTTCCTCAAAGAATGATTTCCACCATTTAAATCAGATATGTAGGACATTTGTTTCTATCCTCTATATAAAAGTGAACATTTTTATTATGAAGGAAACATTGAAAGATAAATAAATTTATGGCAAAATAATGTGGCAAGTTAAAGATCATTCCTCAAGTAACAAAGAAAGCAGTGAAACGATGTAATTTTATGACTTCAGCATCTTAAACGGCTATCGGCACTTTCTGTTTCTACTTTTACAAACATTTTCTTGTGTTTCTCAGTGCCTTTCTCCACACTGGCTCCATACCCACAGTTAAATCATCTCGTCAATAGGGGGAGACAGCAGTCTAGGAACCGGTATACTCCGTCCCTTCCCCTGCTGGGAGCAGCAGCAGCAGGAGGAGGAGGAGGAGGAGGGAGCTCCAGCAGAATGCTGCAGTGCAACAGTTGCTGTCAAACATCAGCTTCTGATTTGTGTCGTTCATCTCATTTCCAACAACAGAGCAATAATCCCGTGAATGGTGAATTCTGTTCAATTTGCTGACTGTTCAACTTCTGCACCGGCCTTCCTTTTTTTTTTTTTTTTTCACCAAATGTTCCTCATAAATTTGAGGACTTTTATGAGTTGTGTTGCACAGAGTTACAACTTTATATCCATTTTGGAATTCTGCAGATATGTGAAACTTCTTTTCCAACTCATCAGGATAGGTGTTAGTTTACCTGCTGTCTGAAACATTATTTTTCCGCGTTTAATCTCATCAGGCATCATTTTGTCAAAGAACACTTGTATAAATGTAGTGCCATCACTGCAAGTATCAGTAGTGGATGAAGCATCAAGATCCTTTACTTAAGTAAAAGTAGCAATACATTGTAAAAAATACTCCCTTCCAAGTGAAAGTCATGCATTTGAAATCTTAAGCAAAAGTACAGAAGTATTATCTGTAAAAATAGTATGACCACATACTAAAATAATGGATTCATATTTCTGAGACATAAATGTGTAAGAATCATTTTTAATATTGTTGCTGCTCAACATATTTGTGACCATTTTAGATTTTAAATAGAAAATCCTTATCAGCAGTGACCTCACCACACACACACACACACTCTGCCTTTGTCCTCTCTCCTCTGCCAAAGCACAGTGCGACCCTCCAGTGAGAGTAACGTGAAGTGTTCTGTGGTCGCTGATGGTAACCCGCCTGCACACGCCCCCTTTGATTGTTTATTATGCTTTGTGGAGATGTGGAAATGTAAATCTCAGTTCAGGCTAATGTGGACAACATGTGCTACCTGAAGTCGCTTTTAATCGCTCGCAGATGTCCGGGAGAGCTAATTTCAGCGGGCTGCTCGCTTGGTCACTCTGTAGCCACACATACGGACTCCCACATTTTTTTCAGCAGATACAAATCTTTTTTTTTTTTTGCTTTCCCTTTCTCTAACCCTGCCTCTGAATGCTGTAGCGTTGCTTGTTTGCATTTAGCCAGAAAGCTCAAACTCTGAATCACCCAGTAATTCTTTCTCTCCCTGACCAATTAGGCCTGTGGTTCCAAAACACTAAAGCCTAACATCGGCGAGTCCTTCGCTCCCCGGCGAGTTTATTTACACGAGACATGCTTATTTAAGATGCTCACTTTGAACACAAATAGAGGGGAGCAGTTTGGCTCTGCGTTAATAGCTCGTGGGACGTCGCTGCGGCGGCGTGTGCGCCGCGCGCCGTTACGCGAGGCCACCAAAAGGCGACCGTGTTTGCTTGTAAAGCTACGGAGGCGTGAGCGCATTGACTCACAGAGCTGCGGCAGAGGGGTGGAAAACACGGTGTCGCTGTTGACAGAGTAAACACGGCTAATGGAGGTTTGGAAAGAGGAGAAGCTGGAGGAACATGGAGGGAGAAGGTGGTGAGGTGGAAGGACACAGAGGAAAATCAGACGCGCGAACGGAAGACGAAGAAGCAGGGCCACGAGAATAGGAGGATGTTGGCGATAAGAGAAACAAGACGGCAAGTTAGAGGACGTAAAGGCATAAAACAAAACACTGAGTGAACCTTGAGCACTGGCAGTGAAGAGCAGTCACCTGGCACATCTGCGCACCCAGAACGCACATGTAAACACGCACACACACCGAGTGACGGCGCGCGTGACCTCCACGCCCACGAGGCATCTTGTCAAAACTGGAAGAAAAACAAAACTGAGATCGACATATGGTCGAACACACCTGAATACACTCCTCCTCCTCCTCCACATGTCACGCAGGCAAGTGTGACTCAAAGAAGGATTCACATGACAACTGTTCGATAATAAGCACTCTCCCGGGTAGATATTTCATTTACTCCGGAACTCGCCGCTTCAGTCGCTTCCGTTTTGCGCCTGCGGCTCCGGAGCTGCCGCGGGATCAGAGCGGCGTCCGTCCTCTGGTCTTTCAGGCGGCCCGGGGACGACCAGAGGCCGGTGGGGGCAGGCGGGCAGGGCGAGGTCTTGGGAAACTTCTCATCTTGACTTGGAGCTACAGCGTAAAAAATCTGAGCAAACACTGGGAGTCAACTGCCAAACTCTGTCTGCTTTTCTTTGGGAGTCCCAGCTGGACTTTTCTGAGCTCCTCACCGATGGGAGTCACAAATCCTGCTTTCTGGGATTTTGTTTTTATTTTAAAGGTGCAAAATTTCCCAATTTTAACATCAGCATTTTAATATTAATTTACCTGTATTACCCTTGGTATAATGACCATGACCCAGTGAATTATTTTTGTTAGCATCTGTCTCAAGACACTACATTTCCCACAAATCCTGTTGTTTTCAGTCAGAAAGAAGATATATGGTGCGTTCGTGGAATGTCGGCAGAATGGGAAGAACAGGAAAACCTCCCGGTCATTCTGGACCGGGAGTGTGCATGCAAGGTGACCCCAGTACTACCATGTAGTCACACCATTTAAATTGTGTAAGTTTGTGACTTTTGCCGTGTATTTTGAGGACCTTCATTTAAATGAAATTAGCTGAAGACAGTTTGTTGATTTCTGTTGTCTCCAACTCAGAATTACAACTAGGAGGCGGATGGGACCAACTTTTTTCCAGATCAGTTGCTTGCAATTAGGGTTTAAACGACATGAGGTGAACGTGGCCGCAGGTCTTTCTCGTGGCATTTCGACGAGTCATAGCAGGGAACGCACAGGTCTAACAAACAGCATTAAGATGGATTTTGAATTTCTGTGTGCCAGTAGTACAATCCATAGAGCCAGGTACCTGGCACTGCCACGCCTAAATGGAATGCAGCCATTATTAATGTACTAGTTGCACTTGTCATTTAAAGAAAAGATGCTCTCTATGATTTTAATTCAAAAATACAGACTACAAACGTTTCACACAGTGCATCCTTTACTGGTTTTGTTGCACCCTGGTTCCAGACCTGTGAGACTAAGCCCACATTTCTCTTTTTGGCAGTTGACATATGTCTGGAGCTCGTTTGCCCCGTTTCCATCAACGTGTTTTGTTGCATATTTTGAAATATCGCATTGGAAAAGGTTGGTGGAAACAGCAGAATTCAAAAACCTTTCCTCAGTGTTTTTAAGCATGCTTGTGGTGGCTTTAATGTGAGATGGAAACACCTTTTTCTAATAATTTCTGACATAGCAAACATTCAACTCACATGACTGTTGAGAAGAACCTTCCTCACATTAATACATGAATTTAAGAGAAATGTCATATTTCCCTCTTTCTGCATTTTGTTCATCTTTTGAGGTTCGACTACTGTGCTTTTAATGCTGTCATCTTGTTCGCCCTCTTCTTCTGCAGTGGTATGATGGTTTTCTGCCTGACAACACCTATTTATCTTAATGAACCAGCTCATAATAATTGCATAACGGTTGTGGATGGACACAAGCACTGAATAGCATTTTCTCTGGCCAGTTTGCATAAGATGAAAATTTGTGATGCAGCTGGAAGGAAACCCAGTTATTGAAACAAGCAATGGGGATGTGTCTAATAAAGAAATGGCCACATCCATGAAAAACAGTGACAGAAAAACTACCTTAAAAATGGCGACAAACATGGACAAGATTGACGCATATCTCTAGGTTGATGTAAGTTGACTTCCAAAAATGCTAACTCTTCCAACAGTGTGTTTCTACTAATGTCTAGCTAACATCGCCTAGCACCCACCAGCACGGTTCTCCTGTTGACTGAAACTGACTTTAACCCTGACCCAACCTGGTTAGGTAGAGCATCAGTTCTTTAAATGGTCTCATGATGCCACACTTTGATAAACTGATGAAGGACGGGGAGGATCACAGGTATTCAAATACCGAAGCGGGAATCTGAAGGAAGCATCTCATCTCCCGGTGCCCGCAGCCGTCAGATAGGTGTGACGTGCCATTCTTAGAAGGTTCGGGGTGATTAATAACAGCCGCGAGCCAGTGTGTGTCTGTTCCGCTCTGATCTGAGCGTCTGGGCACCGGGTGTCTGTTGACTGAACGTCATTCTGCTCCTCACGCTGTTTAAACAACACTTAGAAAAGACCCAGGCAACTCCCGGGGAGGATTCATCTGTCTGCCATCCATCACTGACCCAACTCCTGCTGCCAGACTCTCCTCCCGTCTCTCTGTTTCTTCAATATTTCTGTTTTCTTCTCTCCCCCCCCTTTTCAAATGACATTACCTAAGCAAAAATCTGAGCTGAAAATCATCCTAGATAATCCCGTCCAAAAGTTAGCGAGTCAACACTCCCCTCCAGACTAAATCCTGCAGAAAACAGACCCGATCGCTTCATGCCCCCGGACACATTTCCCAGCAACCTGAGTTGTTGCTGATTAAAATATGCGCGTTAGCCGATCATACCACACTGTACGAGAGGTTGGAAAAGCGAGAGGAAACCCAATCCGCCCGGGCCGAGTCGAAAAAGCCGCAGAGGAGTACCGTTTCCCTCCGAAGATATGGCTTGTGCAAACAGCCCTCGCTTTAACAATAACAATGGTCTCACCCAGCCAGGCCCAGCTAACTAATGACAGATCCACACCTTAATGCTGAGCAGTTGTTTGGGTTTAGGCAAAGGAGGCCGCGTGTGTGTGTGGTGTGTGTGTGTGAGGGGTGGTTTTCGGCGGGGTGGGGGGGGGGTGGCAGTTGTCAGCGGGTGGCTCGTGCCACTGGAAAACTCCCTCCTCCTTTCCTTCCTTCCCTGGACGGAGAGCAGCACCCACGATTCGGGCGGAGATTGCGGGAGAAAAGCTCTGACGCAGCGAAACGCTACTCTGAGCGACGGAGGACATCCAACTATAACGCAGCACATTTTTGCAGCTTATTGAATTGTGCTGGGGGCAGGATGGAGCGGTGAAGGGAGGGCGATGACTCCTCGGTGTGTTTTCGGTCCTCTCCCTTCTGTAACAGTTCCAGCTTGTCTCTCGGCCAGCGGCGCTGCGTCGCCTCTCTGGGCCCCTCTCTGTCTTTACACCTGTGGTATGGTAATTGGTGCCTTGCAGGGTGTAATGATCTGGCATGCTTGTTAGGGTTATTTGGTGTCAGGTGGAGGCAAATCTAATCTTAGCTGTGCATGTGCATTGTAAGCTCCTAAATAAACTCTGAGCATCTCTTTCTAGCCAGCGAAGACGCCTCATTAAATCAAATAACACATGATAAGTTTATAATATAATGATGAAAATATACTGAAAAACAGCATTTTCTGATGCGTCAGATGAAGGAGATTTTCTATGTATGCAAGTCAGCAGCAGCACAGCATAAAAAACAGTTTTCATCTTAACTCCACATCCACTTCCTAACTTTTTGGCTCTTTCAGCCATAGCTCACAGTCCTCGGGTCCACACAATGACCACATTTACATACACGCTGGCATTCCAGTATCATTCACAATATTTGGGATTTGGTGCCAGGCGGAGGCAGAAATGCAAGGTAGAAAAGAATCATCTATCAGCAGGTTTCTGGGCAAATATTGCGAAGCTGACCTTTTCAAGGAGGTGGCTGAACGAGGGGAAACGGGAGACTATGTTTGTCATGCACAGCTGCATGCGCACGGAATATTTGTGGAATATTCATTAGATGTGTAAACAGCTTCATGGGAATTGACTTTTTGACTTTTTTTGGAATATTTTGTGCACGTAATCTGAGTCACTGTCAGATCCAGGGAGGATGGATCCGACACAAGCTTCAAACTACAAGTCAGGAGGGGTGGATAGCGCAGTGAGAGCTAGTCGGTGCAGACCTTGAATTGAGACGTTTTTGGCAAATCTGAATCTTTGAACCAGCTAAATGTTACATGTTCCGTAACGGCCAACCACAAAGACTCATCTCATCCCCGTTCAGAGGCAGGAGACATGAAATGCATCTGGACTAAGAAGACAAGAGAAGAAAAAACTCACACCAAGTATTGCAGCACTGTGTTCAGAGATTGGTTAATGTTTTGTTTAGTTATCTGTAATGTGCAAATCTGCAGCAGCTTCTTGCAGACCAGGAAACGAGTATTTATTAATATTGCCTATTCAAATGTAATAGGACTTGAGATGGATCAAACCTGAAAGCATGTCACTGCTGTCATTCTTCCAGTTTTCCTGGTCCTACAGAAAACCTGCGTCAGTCACCTCGCTCTCTCTCCCTCACACACACACACACACATAACACACACACACATACACACGCACAGAGAGATCCACTTAATGAAACAGTGATGATGTCTGGCTGCTTTGGCCGGCTCGCTTCAGCTGCGTCCCTCCGCTGAAACCTCCATCCTGCTTTCACCGCAGCCATCCGGATTAAAAGACCACTTTTAAAGGAAGGAAGACTTAGAAACATTTATGGCATAAATACTTGCCGCCAATTTTGCAAAACAGAAAAGCCATTTGTTAAACAGTGGTGAGAATTAAACTGTGCAGTCGCCCTTCTGGCATGAATCCTGCATTTTTCCTGCAAAGGATTTTTGGTTATTATACAACAAAATTACATCCATAAGCATTATGTCACAAATATTTGTCTACCAGCTGGTTACCAGTTATTGTACTTATTTATTTGCTCGAGTAAAATGCTTGTAGACATCATTTGCTTGGATGCATTAGTGATATCAACTTCAAAGGGCACTTTCATCGCAGTCACTCCCCAAAATGCCCATCAAACGTGCATCAAATGACACAACACTGTGCAACGCAGCTAGCGTTTAGCACACTGAGGCTACAGCTACGCTCTAGCAGTACTTACTGTAGGCACTGTTCTTTGACCTAAATGCTCATATCAGTGTGGTAGCAAGCTCACAGGTACAATGCTGACATGTCGATGTTTTGTTATCGATCTTAGTTTAGCATTTAACATCTGCTGATTAGTGCTGAGGTACAGCTGAGGCTCATTAGTTTTGCAGGGGTTTGGTCTTTAACTAAAGTGTTGGACAAATGGAAACACTGGACCACGACTGCCTGACCTGCACCTAGTCTGCCAGGTCCTTATCTTTTAGCACTTAAAGTCTCCTTGAGAGACTAAAATACATGTTCATGCGAGTCCAATATAAATCAGTAAGTGTCAGAAATCAAATGACATTCATTTCTGGACACCTTTGCAGTAATCTTCCTTGTTTTGACTTATTTTGTAATATTAATAATGTGCTTAAACAAGTATGGCTACTTTAAGAAAGAGTATTTCTGTCACCTCGGTCCATCCCCCCAGTAGATACAGTTCATATAATACATCTCAGGGTTTTTTCAAGGTCTTTTTCAGTCTTTCCTTTAGTTGTTTGTTAAGTTATCTGATATTCACTTAAATAAACCTCCTCTTTTGGACATATGTCAGCATGTGGGGAGACACGGGGAAGCGAGCTGGGCCACAGAGGGCAGGATACAGTGCAGCACTGTGACTTTCCATCCGTCCGTGTAAAGGCGGCGTGAAGTGAGAGGAGCTGGGACGCTGAGGGGAGCTGACTGTACCCACTGAAGTTCTGTGAAACTCTGACATGTCCGGCTCCGGGCTTCCATAACTCGGGCTGCATGCGGTGATCGCGTGCCGAGCCGGCAGCATCCGCTCGCTGTCTTGTAACCCAGACCCAGCAACCTTGTGCAGATTTGAGGACTCACGTCGGGGTGTGGTGTCTCCCGCCTCTAGTGTAGGTGTAATCCTACGTCATAAGTGGCACCACACAAACAAGACTGTTTTATTTTCATTCTTGCCAGCTACATAAGAGCTGCATTAACATAGATCTGCTTCAGCCCTATTGCACACAACACACTTGGTGCAGTTTGCAGATGTCCAGTGCTCTTGCTCTGGATTGTTCTGGGTTTTGCATGAGAAAATTCAGTAAAAAACACCCATTTTTATCTCCACCGTGAGCAGCTAGTTGCAGTTTGCGCTGTTGAAACTACAGCAGTGTAATATCGACTGAGGTGTCAGTGGTGATAATGATGATGATGGATGAAGGACAAGCTTTCGACTTTCATCAATTCCAGGTGTCGTCAAAGAAAATGTGTTAAAAGCTGTGAATGTAATGAGCATGTCTCTTCTCACTTAATTTAAAGCTCAGAGCAGAGACTGGTGAACTGTGACTCTCTGGTTGTTCTATAAAAGACATCGTCAGTGGACCGTTCTGCATGGACACAAGTGATTGAAGTGATACATCAGTGCTGGAATAGCGATTCTGTTTTGCCTGTTGGCTTGAGAACAAGCTTTTCATTTGTCTTGACACATTGATTGGTTGATTGTAGCGCCATCATTTATTTTTATAGTTTGAAATTGTTCCTTTTTCCAAAATGGAGAGCAGGATGAATCCAGGTTGAAACATTTTGAAAGTTAGATCATCGTGAAGTTGCTCGACACAACTTTTAACCCTGCGCAAACAGTGGTCATTATCAAAGCCACACTCGATGCTGGAACAAGGTGGCTTTGTTAAAGATGCTAAACATCATAATGCACATTTGAATAACTTCTTTCTTTCAACACTTTTTTTCTGCAGTCCATAAATGCTCAGATTCTTGGCAGTCAAGACGAGAACATGAACTCATGAATCATTCATTCAGCTGATGTTGTTCATGTTTGATTTGCCTTCATGACAAAAGACGGTGAAAGTTAACCTCGCCACAAATCTTCATCAGCGCTCATCACACACTGTATTTTCCCATTTAAACCAATAAACATGTGGCGTGCTGGCAACCGCGCACTAAACACTGTCGATGCGGCGTTGCGTCATCCGTGAGTGCGCGTTTGAATAAGCGCCCTGCAGAATTACACCCACGTTTGCGCATTGTGTTCGAGCCGTTGTGGTAGCCGTGCTGATGTAAAGCGAGCCGGCTGTGGTATCGCGTCCAGTCCTGATTCGCCACATCTGGTCCCATCACCTCAGGAGCTTTCACGTTGTCAAAGTCTTCCTGCAGCGTCCTGATTGTTTGATTCCACGCTAAGCCTCTCTGAGCAGAGTTTATCTCTCAAAGCTCTGTGTGATTGTCTGCATGAGTCACAGCCCCGCTCTAAATAAGATTCAGATGGGAGCCAACAAATCCATTGTCAGGAGTCACTTGTTACCTCGACTTTACCTTTTAAACCGACAATTGACTCGTGGGGTTTGATTTGAATTTCTCTAATTGTTTGTGAGGTCATGGCAGGTGTGGCTTTGAAGGGGTATTACTTTGTAAATGATATCATTTACTGACCATCACCATAAGAAATTACAACTCCCTACATCTGTTTTTTTTCGTCATTGAGCCAGCAGAGAAGTTACTGTTCCCTTACAAGGCTTAATCAACAAGTCTAACGCTAACTTTTGGTTAAAATGTCTGCATCTGAATTAGCTCTGAATAATACAATCCAGCAAATGGTTTGTTACACAACACTTGAACATGTAATAAGTCACTTTGCGCTGTGCTGATGGAGAAATGAGATCGGTAGTTACTGCAGTGCTGACTCAAAGTGTCCACCTCATAACGCTCCGCCAACACGGCAGCACCTTCCAGCCGCAATAATAACTCTTCCCTGGATTTCCTCCTACCGCTTGGACAGCGCCAGTTTTCTGTGCCCATGCAGGTCATGCCTCTTTCTTCACGGTGCCGCTCTCGCCTCGCGTCTGCGCCGACTCGCTGTGCTAGTGTTACATGTGGTGCTAGGAAGTTGCTCAGTCGGACTTTCCTGCCATCAAGATGCCTCAGCGTGCAAACAGGAGCAGGGCTTAGGGTGGGTGGGGGTCGGGGAGGTGCGGTGAGAAGTCGTCCTTTTGTCAGCTGAATGGTTTTCAGCTGAGGGGACTTTGAGTGGTAAGAGCGCGTCAGTGCGAGTGACTGCTTCTTGCTGAGATTGACTCGAGCCCCCTGTGATCTGATGCCACATACGTTTGGCATATTATGGTCTTAGGAGTCTTGGCTGAACGTCACTGATCATTGCGTAACCTTCGCAGTCATTTGGAGTGTTTCTGGTGACTTCATGAGTAAAGCACACCCTTCTTTCATCTCCAGTTTGGTCTCCACACCCGGGTCACACCTGGGTCCGGGTCTAGCTGCGAGACCCCTGATTGCAGATAGCTTTTGCGTCCCTTTCTAGGTTGGTCTCGTACACTTCTTCTTCCATCTTTTGCTAACCATAGCTTTGACGTCTTAATATTTAGTATTTGCCATTCTGAGTAGTTTGAGGAGAGTAATGTATTCTGCTGTGATCTGAAAGAAACTGGTGGTGTGTGCTTCAGTGTTTTGCATGTCAACAGAGGATCACAGCATAATCGTAATGAACAGCATAAGGAGAATTTGGAGTGCTGCTCTGGATTTAGGAGCTGTTTTTTTTTTTTTTTTTGCGTGTTGTTTAATTCCTCGCCTCAACAGCAAATCTCTCCAGGAAATGTCTTTTTGAGTATCATGTTTGTAATGACAGGAAGGTCTGGATATTGTTACATCTCAAAAATGACTTGCTCCTCATTATGACAAGTCACTGTGACAGTTTTGAAACCACAGAAGAAGTAGTTTTATCAGCTAATAAGAAAATAAGTAGCACATGTTGTGCCAAGCGAAGAAGCGAATCTGAGAAACGCAGCTTTTTTGGCCTCCTTTGACGGAGTCGTGCAACTCCTCAGACCTAAACAGAAAAGGAGATAATGAAACGCGTCCAGCTTTCTCTGGACTGAGCTTGCTGGTGCTTAAGGGACAGTTTTACATTTCACTGCTGAGTTTCGAGTCGACATTTCCTGTGTGCCAAACAGATTTGGAGCCAGTGACCATACCCATAATTTAGGCGAATAGGGTGAATCCACAGGGTCTCAATTATACGGGATGGCACACTCTTTTCTTAAGCTGCCTCAATTTGTGATTTAGGCGGAAAAGATGGATGTATTTTTACATCAAGCCCTTGCCAAGCGAAGCTTTAAAGCCTAGTCTGTAAAACTCAGGAACCATACTAAGCTCTGGTTTGTTCAGTCCTCTTGAACTCCGAGCCATGAGCTGAGCTGCTCATCGCACCACTGAGGCTCGTAATTAAAAATCTCCAGTTACTTCCTCCTTACCTCTGCTGACCCCAGCCTCGTGGCTCAGCTGTACCCGGGGCCAGCGAGCCGCCTCTGGGGAGCCACGGGAGGAACTTGGCCTGGGCGCTGGACGGAGACCGGACGGCGTTGGGAAGTGATGGGGATGTTGACTCAGGGGTGACTAGGGTGGGCGGACGTAACCGCCGAAGAAGAGCGTGCCAGGTAAACACTGTGCAGTCCTGATGCCAGATTAGCCTTGCTTGTGATGCCAGTGTGTAGGCAGCTATGCCGTGTTATATGGCTTTCTGTCTCTGGGGGGAAAATTGTGAGGGTGAATATGATGGAATAGGCAGAGAGAAACAAAGACGGAGGGGAGCAGACAGAATGAGAGGACAGCCGAGCGAAAGAGACAGGAACACACTGGAAGCGATCATGTTTCCGCCTCTGGGGTCGTTATTAAAGCGGCATCTAACACCCAGGAATGCAGGAATGTCCGCTGACGTCTTTCTCATCAGGTAGAGAGAAGGAGACGGGGTGGAGAGAGCGTCGGCTTGTTTCAGGAAGGAACTGATACTGCGGGGCCGTCTGAGGATTCAAATATTGCCACTCAAGGGAACGACAGGAAGACAGAGGTATCACTTCTGCGAAGAGCGAAGCAGAGCAACACTCCGAGGGCGACAAAGATGAAGAAAAAACGCCTTCGAATTAAATCCTTCACGGCGAGTGAGCCAAGGCTAAAGGTAACACTGGCCCCCTGTCACCGGGACCCCCCTCCTGGAGCAGCAGCCCTCTGTGGTGAGTGAGCGGTGGAGTAGCAGAGGGCCATATGTACAGTAAGCACTCTGTCTATCTCATAGGCTCATTCAGCCGTGCGGTTTGGCAGGTAGCGCTGCGATGTAGGTGGCTGCGAGTGAAGATATGGAGACCTATGTGTGCCGAGCTTAAGTATTCAATTTACCTCCGCCATTCGGACACATTACACATCGAGTCTGTGCGTGGAGAGGGCGAAAGTGATGGCTTATTGCGGCTAATCCCTCACCTTTAGCCTGCACTTGGCATTGTGCAGCGCCTTGTGTTTGCCATGCAACTCAAGTTTAAGACTCCAAGCAGGAAGTCCAGGCCTAAGCTTCTGCAAACAGTGCAGAAACGCGCCCGCTATCAGCTGACTGGGGGCGTAGCGAGGAGGAACGTCTATTTCTGCGATGGCGCTGCTCACTCACATGCATACCTACGCAGAGGTATTCCCAAGCGTCGGCCAGACATATATCAGCACTGTTTCATATCAAAGACCTTTATTTTGGCAATCACCAATGTTTGCTTGGAATTAGCACTTTTTAATAAACTCATTTGGTTCTGTACATAGTGTTAATGCACAGGAAAAACACGGGCTAAAACCTTTTGACGTCTGTCTGGGTAATATGGGCTTATAGGAAGCTTAGACAACTTCCCATAAGACAACACAGAGCCATGCAGGGTTTCGGAGCACAAATGCCCTTTGTGGGAAACACAGAGCGGCCTCTCTTGAAGTCCCGAAGTGGAGAAAATGATCCCTCCCGAGAAAGGTCAAGCTGTAGCTATTGTGGAGGTACCACTTTCTACTGTACGCTTGCTGAATACACCATGTCTGCGAGAGGACTGTTATTTCTGCTGAGTTTTCTCCATTTACAACTGCCAGAGGGGATTCGTAGTCATGGGGCCTGTGTTTGACGAACTACTGCAAGTGTCACTCAAGTCCAAAAATTTGGACTTGAGTGACACAGATAAAAATAAAAATCCTCCACTTTAACTGTAACTGCCAGCAATGTTAAGATTAAAAGCTGTTCAACAAATTTCTCAATTTCTTCAAAGCCTCTTAGGTTCAAGATATATATATAGAGAGAGATATAGACAAATAAGGTAGTTTTAGCCCACAATATGCATTTGATTTGAACATTTGATATGATGATAACACAACTTTTTAAAAATGTATCAGCGGAGCTAGCAACAAGAGAAGAGGTTTTTGTTGCTCATCACTGCCCATGCATCGTTGTGGCGTGTGGTGCTGTATTGTCATTACACGAATTCTCTAATATATTATGTTTTAAGGGCAGCAGAATACATTTCCTGCTCCAGTTTCAATTCCTCTTTGTTCCCATTTCAGCCAGTTCTCTATTACGTCATCCATACTTACAACGTTTTGGATTGTTGTTAATGACATGTTCTTGCAGAATAACACATCGCTGAGTAAAATGTAATCGTTTTTTAAAAAGTCTACGCATGGCGGCATGTGTGAGATAAATCCTTGTCTCTGATAGGCTATTCCTGCTCTGAGCAAACATGATTAATCACATGTTCACTTGAAAGACACTTCAAGCAGGAGCAAGTCACTTGATAAATGCGTCTTATCCACTTTCATCTGTTTTTTGGCTCATTAGATCATTCTGAATGTGCAGGTTTGATAAATAACAGGTCCTGGCAGAGATACAGCTGTGCTCCAGTGTGCTCAATGAAAAACTATCTGCAATATTAATGTAGCATTGTTAAAGGATGAAAGTATGAAGGGAGGCCTGCACAGTGGCTACTGTAACCATCTGAATTTGCAAGCTTTTTTTTTTTACATAAAGGTATTTTTTCTATTTATTTCCAGTGTTTACCTTTTTTTCCTTCTGAAAATAAAGTATGAAACCTATTAACCCGGCGGTTAAGTAGCAGAGCCCCGATATTGCTTCAGACCCGTGTGGCTTGTCCTCCTTTCCCGCCTGTGTACACTGAAGCTGTGCCAGGGCGGCGCTGCGCTGCGATGTGCTGCGATGTGCTGTGCTGTTCTGTTCTGTGCTGTCCTGTGCTGCGATGCCGGCTCCTCGCTAGGTGCCAAGTGATTTTTATCACTGGGAAAACAGTCTCCTTCCAATCTCAGCCCTCTTAGGAGCATATGAATACACTTTACACTCACACGAAGGAAAACAGGTAACTTGAGACCAGGCTCGGGGCAAGAGCTGAGCCCGCAGGTAAAAGGGCTGCAGTGTGTCAGCGTGTGTGCAGTGTGGCATCTCAGTGAGTGTGTGTTGGGCTTGTTCACACTCATGGATACCTTTATGAGCAGAGGTGTGTCTGCACAGTATACAGTATACGCTTCAGCTTTAACGCTGCGCAGACAGTTAGCACTCGGTTTTTGGCACAAATGATGCACGTGGCTCCAAAAGCAGAGCTGAACTGCTCCTATGTACAGTACGTCGTTTTAATTTTTGCCTGTATTTATTCAGGGAGAGTCAAATCTGACCTTTTCCAGCGATGCCCCGTCTCACGGTCACACACTGACACGTGGAAGCTGCTCAGTGCAACCAGAGCTCTCTGCTGTCAGCCGCACGTCAGCAGTCACATGCGAAACACCTTGCTCAAAGACAACACGAGCTGCCGAAGGAGGAGGTAGCCTTGCTGAATTTTCCAGCTGGGCCGGCTGGGATTTGAACAGGCAACTTTAGTACATTTTCCTGCTTGATCGGGACGTAGATGAGTTTGGAGTAACATTAATACGCCGACGCAGCACGACTTTCCATGATGCTGTCTTGCCAAATTGTAAACAAATACGCTGCAGGCTGAGAAGAGCAGACATTGAGTGAGGTTCATCCTCAATAAGGTTTTGTAAGTTTTCAGCAGATGTATCAGCCGGCGCAGCATTAAGCCTGACTGCTGTTGTTTTTACCTCATCATCCGATAATGCATCCTGATTTGACAGTTGATGAGTTGAAGTTAGGGATCGTCTCAAAAGTGGATGAAAATGATCAAATTCATTGATTTATTCTTTTATTCTAAAAAGCACATTTATTCTCCCACAATTGCATGCACAACCTGCATCATTTTTTATTTCTATTATAAGTATGCAATGTGATCTATTACTGTCATTTATTTTTTGACATCAGACCGACTTTACATCCATCTGGGCCTCCAAAGAAACATGCGATAATGACCATAAACAGCTGCTTTTAAGGTGGAGTTCAGATACAAATCATGCTTTGTTATTTCATTGATTTAGGTTTGGTGAACATATAATCTTATAAATGTTAAATTTTAGATTTTGTAGGCAGCTTAAACATAATTTCTATGCAACTGAGGAGTAGAAACGACAGATGAACGATGAGAAAAAGACGATTTATACCAACTTCTGGTACATCTATATTTCCAGAATCATTTGAACACAGACTAGAACAGAAGTGTTCCTGGAAATAAACTGTTACAGATAGTGGCTTTGCATTCCAGGTGAAGTATATTATCTAGCTTACTTGCCATAAGAAATATGCCTGAAATCTGTACAGACGACTTTTACCTTCAGCAGTGACATAATCAATCCATGCAGTCACTTTCAGGGGTGATTTCCATGTTTGTTTTAATCACATATGGAAAAGGAGACCTCTGGAAAGCAGCCACTACTGTAACATGGAAACTTTGTGTCCTAAGACGTCGATCTGGGGTAACAGCCGCCATCGTTGCAAACCTGAACAAGGCAAGGCAAGGCCTGTCAAAGGTCCTCTCCTCATCAACTTGTGTTTATTTAATTTCAGATTTTCTTTTATACGCGCACATGTACATTAATCCCCAGTCATATGTCTCCATCCCTCCTCCCCTCCATCCTTCCCCCCTTCTTTCACCAGGGCTGTTTATTTTAGATTTTTTGAGGAAAAACCTGCAGTGAAATGAAAATAAAGGTAGCTTCACACTCATAATATTTGGAGTGGAGAGCAATTTATTTTCCTTTTATTAAATGCTGATTAATATGCAGTGTTGGGGAGACTAATGCTGCGGGTTTCATTTCCCCAGTATCCTGTGCTGAGCGGGCTCTGCTTCAGAGGTGAAACTGGCCGCAAACGGGCTGCAGATATGGAGGTCTGGTTTGAATTAAAAGAAAGAAACTCCTTTTCACCATTGCTCTTTTCCTGTCTCTTCTTCTATACCTTTTTTTCCCTGTTTCTGAGCTTGTAATTGTCAAGATGAGGTGTGTTTCGGGGCCGGTGTTAATGGTGATGCCGGGAATGTCCAGACCCTAATTGCTCGGGTTAAATTTTCTGCTGTATCGGATGTGTGTGTGTGTGTGTGTGTGTGTGTGTGTGTGTGTGTGTGTGTGGATACCTTTTAATTAACAATGAGCATGTATCATTTTGGCAGACTGAGGAAGTTAAGCCAGACGGTAACAATGCTGCCTCAGCAGCCATAGCGGGATCTCAAACCACATTCTTAGTGTATGGAACGGCAGCTCCCCCCCTTTTTTTTCTTTCTTTTACTACATACATCAAGATCTGCGTGAGAGGAAAGTGCGTTCACTGTGAATTAGCACTCCTGAAAAATGTAATGGGCAGAAAAGGAAAACCTCAACACAAATTACAAGTTCACTTGATTAATAACCGGCTGCAAATTTGGTTTGTTTCTCATCGAAAACTCATTTATCATTAAGAGTAAAACCAGATAGTCAGGTAAGACGGATGTGTTAGTTGACCAATATACTGGCCAATCCTGGATTTTGAATGAAAATCTAATATCTCCCACTCAGTGTCCTCCACTGGAATGACAGAGATCAGGGTGTCATCTCACAACCTCTGCTACATCTGAAAATTCAGATTTAGTTTAAAGGTGCAATATGTAAGAATTGGCCACCTGTTGCTCAGTGTGGCTGGAGCTACTAGCTGTCATTAGCTAGTTAGCTAAGTTAGCTGCGCAACGAGCGGCCCTTTTAGCTGACTGGAGTCTGCCCCAACCTCGAGCACCAAGACAGGGAAGGCAGTGTTGAGGTGATTTACTGGACATGAACTCCAGGGCCATCGTGAAACACAGCAAACTCGCATATATCTACAAGATCACCGGTTCGAGCCAGCTGATGTGCCCCTGAGCACCTTAAATTCTTTTTTTAACATCTTTGAACTCAATGTTTTGGTGTTATAGCACGCAACTTGACTGAGTCCCACAGTTCTCATCAGGTTCTGCAGGCACTCTGTAACACCTGCCTCCCTTCAGGAGCTGCTGAAGGGCTAAGTCCAGCTACGAGGAGAGTGGACATTGGACTGGCATTCATCAGGTGACCAGAAAAACACTCGGCATACATCTCGCAGCATCGGACAAGTAGCACACAGCTGAAAACTGTTAAACGTGCAGAGACGACAACAAAAGCACAGCAGCGCAAGCAAGTATACACAAATTACACTTATGTTTCTGTGCACATGCACACACTTAAGCAAGGAACACCTCAGAGATGAGGACCTGGTAGGGAATTATGACTCATGTCGTTTGGATACGCAACGCAGGTCGGCCCGTCATGTGAAAGGCTGTCCTGGAACAACTCGGTAACCGTATAACTCGCTGTTTAAACAGGCCTCTGAGAGATGCCCTCTCATTTCCTGTTGGAAAAGCTGATCAATCACGGCTCTCATCACCTTGGAGTCGGGGAGAAATAGAGATGTGGCTGAACTGGTTCAGGACAGAATGAAAGGTGAGATGAGTGGAGTAACGACAGGATCGTGAGCTCTTTTTTTGACGACCTTTGTGCTTTATTCGAGGTGTAAATGCCCAAAACATCAAGACAGAGAAGCACCAAGAGTAGCAAAACGGAAATACAAAAAAATAAAAATTAAAAATACGTTAAATGGAGCACTTAATACTGGAATGACATTTTCAAAGATTTCCTTTTGAATTTGTTAAATTTGGTTTAAAAGCAAAAAAAAAAAAAAAAAAAAAATACATTTTGCGTCTTAAATCAATAAATTTGAAACAACCGGACCACATATGTTCCCTCTGTAGGCCAAATAACGTAGTACACACAAAGATGGAAGCAAAGGGAAGGAAAAGAGGAAGAGGAGAGGAGGAGACAGGATTGGAACTGATTCGATGCTGGCTCCAAATCGAGAGCCCTCACTCCCTCCCTCCCCAATTTGTCTCTGTGAGTGTTTTACAAGAGCTAGATGAATTGTGAGAGGTAACATCCATCTATCAATGCAGAAAGAGGAATGCTGTGCTCTTAGCGGTCTCGCCTTCGCTCCTTCCCCCCCGCCCGGCAGTTAAAACAACACATTGTGCCAGCAGCTCTTGATTTCCACTGCTTCAACACCATGTCGTTTTTCAGCCGAGGTCCATCACAAGCATTTAGGCTGTAAGCAGAGCAGACCCCGGTAGCCAACTCGCCCCTGCCTTCTCTGACTCAAACCATGCTCAGCTCCAATTTGTCCGGACATGGGCCAGTGTGTGTGTGTGTGTGTGTGTGTGTGTGTGTGTGTAGTCTGATACGCTATATTTGCGTAGATGAAGCACAGCAGAAAAACTTTTTGTACTATTTTTATGGTGGAAAGTTGCACCATACAACAAAGTGGATATTATTTAGCATTGTGACTACCTGGTTTTTGCTGTGTTACAAGTCGCTAAAAAGGCTGATGAACTCGAGCCAGGCTACCAGGCTGCTGGGGCCCACGAAGGGCCTTCTGACTACTGTTAATTCATGAACTAGTACAGAACAATTGAACCACTTAAGATTTCAGTTTGTCACGTCTAACTTCACAGGTAAAGTGCTTAACTACTCGGCATCATTTCAAGAAGGATTCTGATCTGATCATCTGAAAGTGATCGCGGCTTGGAAAGCACAGAGCTGAGCCACAGCGAGCTGAAACTGTAGCAGACTACTCCTCTTCATCCACACCTCCTTTTCGCACATTGTCGGAGCGTAAGCGGGACAAGGAGACTAAATGAGTAGACTGTGACAACGACATCCAGACGCATACACCCCTGACCTGCGATATTGCTAATCCGCACAAGCTAACGAGATCCATGGCGGTCATGTGGGCAATGCAGAGCTCATTTAATTGGATGCATTTATGCCTCAAAGTGTAGATTGTGTCATCTGAAAATATTTTTACTGAACAGGAAGAAAACAGAGAGACAGCTGATGAAAAATAATGCAGCCACACAACATAAGAACTTGGAAAATGTAGCTTTTTATTCTGTATTGATGTATGATCACATGTTGCACTGTTATTGCACGTATTTTAAACAACCTCTGTGGCAGTTTGAACCACCACATGCCTTCAGTTGTAGTGTTATATCGACTGTTGTCACTGCAGATCTCCCACTTCTTACCCATGCTGGCTGGCTCTCGTGAAGGCAATGCCGAGCGCTCAGTCGGTTGGTCGGCCGTTTTGATCCAGATTGAAATATCTCACAAACTCTTGGATGGATTGCCATTAAAGTTTGTGCAGACCTTTGTGGTCCCCGGGCGACAAATCCTAATTCTGACTCTTATCTTTTGGCTCTTTCCCAATAACGAACTGTTTAGGTAATTTCTCTTTTTCCCCACAATATTATTTCTGTGCCGTGAACAAATGCATGATGGGAGATTCCTTGGATGGCTGTGATGTATATCTACCACGGGTCAAACCTATATCTTAGACTATACTGTGCAGTCTGGCTGCAGGGTTGCTTTCGGGACTGCAACACAGAGGCTGCCAATCCCTTGTTAACTTGCCATGTCCCGCTGAAAAGAAAAGAAAAAACAAAAAGCCCTGCAAAAAAAAAAAAAAAAAAAGAATCTGTGAAATGGATCCCCATTATAGCTTCATGTATTATAGCAGACTTTAGTTTTATGAGCTTTTAACAAGTTTCCCAGGGGTTGCAATAATTTCTGTGGTTTATTTTCGGAACATTTACTTTTTCTTTTCCTTAAACGATCGGTATGGGCCTTTAGCTCTCCAGACTGCCCCCCCCATCTCAATCCAGTTTCACACTCCTTCTTTGGGGCACTTTACTGTAGTCGGATAGCATGTTGGTAGAGCCAACGTCAATCCTCAAAGTTCCACAAATCCCAATTCCAACTCGCCTCTTAAGGTTATTGCCACCTGATTGACATGTCAGTATGCACAGAGTCATAATAAGCAGGAGAGGCATGGCAGGATGGTGACAGAGGGCAAGAGCCGAGCTCGAAGCAGGCAACACGGAGGTTTCTGAGCTGTCAATGTGTTTGTCAGTGGAGCACCTAGTCAGCCACAACATCTTGTGCCCGAGTGTCATGTTCTGGCAGCAAAACATAATTCCTCAGTCTCTCTGTCTGGATGTCATTTCACAAAGCCTGAGATTACCAGAAATCACATCCATATGTGGGAAAACAAATGAGAGAGGGAGAGGATGGTGTAAAACATGACTTCCACCCTCAGCTGTGCCCACAAGAGCCGCTACGTATGGTGTTTCCCTTTGACTGTGCCGATAAATCAGCCGAGGGAGGACATCATTGTCCCACATCTTACCATTCCTCCTCCAGCCCCATCTCCACTCGCCGTGCTTTCACCCCACTCCTTTATTCCAGACACCCCGCTTTCAGCCCCCCTCCCTCTCGTTTTCACAGTCTTCCCCCTCCTCTCATCCTGCATGTTTTTACATTCCTCCAGCTCCCCTCCTCCGCCTGTCCCTCCATCCATCCGCACACTGCGTCATGTCCTCATTGTGCGAGTCTGAGCAGCTTGTCCGACAGCCAAAGTGTAACGCTACACCTCTGACCTGGGAGAGTCAGCAGTCTGTAGTTTTAGTTGGAGAAACATGCCTTGAAGCTGCTGCGCTCAGTTTTTCGGAAAGCAAATGAGCTCCTTGGCAGAGATGAAAACCGAAAAGGGAATTATGGTCAGCATAGTTAGCTCAGATAAGATACAGCACATATTATATGCACGTATGTTTGCTTGTTTGCACAGAGCTGGCCGCTCACTTTGCATTACTGCAGCTGCCTGTGCAGAGCAGCGTGGTCATTCAGAAGCTGGATTCAAGTGCCTGTACACCAAAAACTGCGGAAGGAAAGTTAACGGTAATGCTACACCCACAGGCCGAGCGTTGCCATGCCGGCCTGCCTTTTGTTGTGGTTTGTCCCAGCTGTTTTGTTGCTGCTTGTCGACTGGTTTTTAGTGGGACTGTGGATGTATCTAGTCTGGAAATCATTAATTTTTCTGCACACAATGTGTGACTTTCTGAATCCATGTAGCTACAAGAAGACTTACAGGTTTTGTCCCCTCTGTCCTCTCTACTTTTTACCCCTCCTCAATTGGATTTTGTCATTGGTTTGCACAGCTTTAGTTTTACGGATGAGATTGTTTCTACCTTCAGAAGAGCTTTGGCTTCACGAGCGCATCCATGTTACTGTCACGGTGACTGGGTTTGGTAGATTCTGTGAGCTGGGCGTTACCCCCTCACAAAACCTTGGTGTATTCTTTTAAAAAGCAAAACTGCCAAATAAGTTATCAAGAAGACATTAACCATAGCCGTACTTTCTACCTCCGTCCCAGTCCAGAGCTTTTAATTTGGATGGCTGCGTGAGGAAAATGACTCAGCATTCTGCACACGAGTCACGCTATACTCTCTCCCTGAGTGTTTGTCCCCGTCCACCGGCCAACTCCTTCCCTTGAAAAAATAAAAAAGGACAGGACTGGAAGGACAGGATGTGCTGTGCTGATTCTAATGTATGTGTAGGTGTGTTCATCTGTGTGTGTGTGTGCGGGATGTGTGTTCTCAGCACTGCCCCCTGCAGAGCGCTCTGGCTGAGGCCCGTTGCCTCCCTGCCAATCGGATTCCTCTCATCCTGGGCCAGACAGAGACACGAGCCAATCAGAGTCCCACTTCATTTCCTGAGAGGAAATGGTGGTGGTAATGGTGCAGTTGTGGGTATCTATTGGCAGCTAATGTAGGGTGGGGCAAGAGACTACAGAGAAATTATTAATTTCAATAACCATGATTGCACAATGACCAAGGACTCCTGAATCATGTAGCAATAAAAAACACATGACCTTTACAGCAGACCTTTTCAATTTTGGGGTTTATGACCTGACCCACGAAGTGTAGAGGACTGTATAATGTATTTAGCCAAAGTCCCTACAAATGTAGAGTTGTAATGGTCTACAAATCCCATTAGCAAGAGGAGTACAGGGGCTTTGGAGGATCAGTTCTTTGATAAACGACCAAACCTGTAAGCTGTGATATGTGCTTGGTAAACCCATCAGGAATAGCAGTTTAATGCAGGATGATGCACGGTCTTACTGCACTATTGGCCAGTGCCTCAAGCTGCATAGTTCAGCCGTAAAACACACTCCATGATAAATGATGACCACATAGACAGATTAAGAGCACACTTCAGAGTCCACCTCCCCAAACCCCTACGTATGGCCAAGAAACTTTGCACAGTCCTAGAGAGTTTAAACAAACCCCCGGGTTAGCCAAAATGACTTTGAAGAGGAAATAAAGGAAAATGGTAAAGTACCAAACATACAAAAACAAGACCCACGCCATAATAGGAATACTTCTTTAAGCTGCTATCATTAATATCTTCGCGTTAGCAATGGATTCATTTACTATGACAAACCCACAAGGACTAACCCACCAACGGGTCTGATATTTTAGCTTACTTACACTCATCGATTTGGTTTCACAACCTACTGCTCTGCTGTTTTGGCTCGCTCTCTCTCCTCTCGACCGCCTTATCACCACATGGCAGACGGATAAAGTTAGTGAGAAGCTGGTGAACGCAGCACAGCGTTCCGTGGCTAAAAGACCCCAAATTGATGCTGATGCAGCTCTGTATCTGCAAGATAGGCAATCAGCAATATTTTATATGGTGATAATGCCGTATGTCAGCTTATTTGTCAGCAAGCTTCCCCCAAAAGTGCAATTAATGTATTACTAATATACTAATGTATTGTATGTGCACAAGCTCTCGTCGTCTCTCTCAGGGAAACGGACACATGCACTTCCTGCAATAGGAGACCAGGATGGAGACTTTTCCTCTGTGTCTCTCAGACTTTCCATATTGTCTTTGGTGTGCACGCACGCGATTCCTCGTAACACGCTCGTACACATAAACATGCAAGTTAGAGGAGACACCAGCAGGCACACGGGCAGGCAGCTACAATCCTGGACACCTCAGATCTGCAACACCGTGCCAGTGCTGCCTCGCCAAGAGGTAATTGTTTCCATATTATACGATATATTACACATTTCATTTCCGTGTCTCTCTGTCGCTGCCTCTGTCGCTCTTTCTTTGGCTGCCTCTCTTTCTCTCATTATCACCTCCTTCTCTTGGCATCGTCCATTTCACCCTGCGTTGACTCAATACATGATTTTATATTATCTGCACCAATACAGTAGGTGTGATATCTGCGATTCAGGTCACTTGGAGGTCACTAGCAGGTCTTTGCAATTTGCACACACACACACACACACACATATCCACACACTTCGCCATGTGTCAAGGCCTATGTTGCTCTCACTGCTGCAGTCTGTGCAAGCCCAGTCAAAAATAACTTTTACCATACATTAGGGCGCATTTCAGAAAATTCAGACGCTCAGCACGAATATACTGAATGGGCAATTTCGTTATTCAGAGCGCTCCTGCATTAGTTTAGGTTTTTAGGGTTTGGCGTGCGTTTATTTTTCCTCTCCTGTGGCGAGGAGCATATGCTATGGAGCAGCTCCCACCGGCCCATTTGTGCGGTTCTGTTTCTGTCCCATAAATAAAAAGGGGAAACACAGACCGAAATGGGCCCGGCTCCGGTACCAGATGTCTGGGTTTTTTGGTTTTTCATTTTCATGGTTGTAAAGAAAAAAATAGCAAAAAATAACAGGTGATGGAAGAAAGAATTCAAATGAGTTCCAGTCCGACGAATGCTTGGTTATGGCTTTTTTTTTTTTTTTTTTTTGTTCGGTTCTGGACTCGACTGCAGAAGTAAAGCTCTGGTTTGTGGGTCGCCATCTGGAGTGTTCCGCAAAACCATGTGGTGGAACAATGACTGAAATTACCCCCCCTCCCTCTATAGGAATCTGGTGCCAAAGCAGGTGTCTGGGCTCTGGTTTCACGGCTTTTTGGGTCTTTCACACATGTCACATTTTCTGGTTGATTGAGCTCGGTCCTGGATTAAATTCCAGACCGTGTGCTACATTAAATTCTGGGACTCGGTCTGGGGTCGCGGTTGCGGGTTGAGCTCTGGGAGGAGATGCTGCCTGGATGTGTTTTACTCCACCGAACTCTCAGACCTCAGATACTCTGTCGGCAATTCCACATATTATTCGGGTCAGGATGGCCAGATTAGTGAAGGAGAGCAGGAGGAAAAGAAGACGGGAGGCATGTCAGCAGTTCTGCATGAGGAACCTTGAGAGGGCCACAGAGAGAAAAGTGGAAGACAAATTATGTGGACATGATTCAGCAAGAAAGCAGAAGCTGAATGGATGATGGATAGGATGGTGAGGAGGAAATGGGGAGAAGGTGTGAGTCAGCAGCTCGATGGAGAAAAAGAGTAAGAAAGTGGTGGAGAGGCTAGAGGACGATGGTGGAAACCCAAGTCAGTAGTTGCACAGATGTTCTGTCCGTGCATCAGAAGGAGATATGTGGAAATAATTTACATGTACAAGCAGTTTTCACCAGTGTAAAAAAAAGCTTAATGGAGCGTTTTAGCCTCTTTCAGCTCACTGTTTTGGTTTCAGGCCTGCAGCCTTACTGTTTTTCTCACAGGATGAAGGAGTGGGCAGGTGACCTCATATAATGGCTAAGCAACAAGAGTTTTGGGTTACAGTATGCTGATTAAGTTTTTGTGTGTAGTATAAATGTAGACTATGGAAGTATAACATCTGCAGTACAACGTCTTCTGTGGCTACTGGGGTAAAATGTCGAGGTGAAAAGAGAGTGGTTTGGAAGTGGACCCGCTCGGCCTCCGACAGAGCTTAACAGAGCACACGTACGTATGAAGGCGGCTAATGTAGCCGTCAATCACTTGCTAGCGCTCGCCCTAATCTCATGTAGTTCCCGCCAAATGACACCCTGCCGGGACGCACGAGGCAGGGCCCGGGATCCAGAACAAACACATTAATGCTGCCTCGATGACCGTCCGCTCTCAAGCCGTTCCAGAAACCACCATTTTGTCCTTTCTCATCTTCCCTTTCCTCTCGTGATTACATCTACAAAAATCCAAATACTCCTTGAATGTTGGCGAGCACAAAGCATTCACACTTTTTAACAGCTACACCTTTGTCCTCTGTTGCCTTCCCAACGTGATTATCTTTAGTTTTCGTTGTTCGAAGTGTTGGCAAACAGTCTACCTTTCTTTTTTATGACACCACACACCACGTTCAACACTGCATCTCGTTCATATTTAATTATCGGTCTCTTCCTGAACTCCAAATCCATCATGTTTGGAGGTAAACAGCTGAGGTTATTCGTGATGTACACTAATCTGTGCATACTTTTTGCTGTTTGGAGAGAAGCTGTTTGAGTTCCCAAGTCTTCTTTCATCTGTTCCAACAGACTTTGTGCCACCTACAGAAGACCTGAGGTCACCTCTCTGAGGTTGCTGGCATCATATGGTGTGTCGCTTACAGTGGGACACCGTGTGGGCTCCAGAGATGTTCATGTCGCCAGAGATGTCAGGAGTTTATTGTTCAAATACGGAGTAAAGTTTTGTCTTACTTTGTGAAGTACTCCGCTGTTGCACATTCCCTGGTTTAAAATGAGAATTGGCTTTGTGTGTGTAGACTGTGCACAGCATGGGCCTACATGTGATTACACCGTGCACTGTGATCTCATAAAGGCAAATTAAGTGTCACTTCAATGAAGTGTCCAAAGACGATAACCTCTCTGAGCACCTTATGAACTGAAATGCTCCTCTTCAGTCCATCATGGAGTAACTTTAGCTCTCCAAGCTCCAACCACCTGCTGCAGTGAGCGGGCCAGACGATGGCTCCTTAATTAAAATGGCCCCTGTTGCTGCCCTTGAACTTGACAGGGTCAGAGCAGACAGCACGGTACAGCGTGTGTGTGTGTGTGAGTGTGTGTGAGAGAGAAAGAAAGAGAGAAAGAGCACTCATGGTGATGAATTTGTTATTGGATAGAGGAAACGTGCATAAAATCAGGGTGAAAGGCGGATGCACTGCATCCAGAGGTGGTCAGAAGCAGTAAAATATGCAGTGTCTCCTCAGTGTGCATTTAGCAGCTGTGTAGTGGGAAATGCAGAACTAATGAAACTGGCAGCACGCTAACTGGCTATGCTACAGACATATGATGCCATGTTTAGACACCACACCTGTTGAAATTTAGGCATGGTACAAACACATAGTCAAAAGGATTAGTTATAGGGGGTCTGAGTTAAGGTGAAAACATGGCCGCTTTCTTTTCTCTTTAACTTTAGTATTCACAGTTCGCGGACCTCCATATGAATGATGACTCTTCTTCCTCTGCTGACAGCTGCTCTAAGCCACGTTATGCACGACTGTGATAAACACAGCAGAAAAGGGTTAATGTTAAGAACCGGAAACAACATGAGTCACGTTAGCCACCTGAGAGAAAAATGGAGAGAGGTCAGCAGGAACTGGAAGTTGGAGTTGTTTCATGTCAGCTGTTGGCTATGGTTCATGCTGTCCGGAGATGAAGATTATGAAGACAAGGAGCGTGAGGGGAACATCCGGGAAGACGATGACAGTGGAAGCAGCCTCTTCTTCTACGGGTTTTGTAGCTGATCTTCCGGCCGATCAGTCATGTGAGTTTGTAAGTTTATTTGCATGCCCATTTAGTGCATTAACACTTTTTCGAAAAAGGCAAAAACACCTCAAAACTTCTTTTGCGAAATTGAGGAAGTTTTTTTTTCCCTCCAGCTTTTCAAAAGTTTTCAAAAGCAATAATTCAAAACGCGCCTAAAAACACCTTAATGGAAACACAGCTAATGTACTAATTGGAAAAGGAGAGGATTTTTCATTTGGGATCTGATGAAGAACATGTTATTAGCCTGATCTGTCTCGAGAAAATGCTTAAGTCTAAAGCCAAAATATCTGATTTTAAATTAGACCAAGCTTTGGGCTTGGTGAACCAGGAACATTAAAGTTCCTGTTAGTGTTTGCACATGTTTAATTATAATTAGTCTTGAGTATAAAGCCACAGGTGGTGTGTGATCAAACATTGCTACTGTACGTTCAAACACACATGTATTGGCTGTTGGCCACTAAATATGAACTATAAAAACTCGCACATATGAAGTGAGGTGATCAGGACTGTTGCTGAGTATCTGACCACAGCTAACACGCTGTGTGCCGGCTCGTTCCTCCTCTTCCACCGTAACATCACTCTCCAACCAAAACGTTGTCTTACACGCTGCAAACTGACAGTAAACTCACCAAACAGGTCACAGTCCAGCCAAGACCGTGCATACCTGACAGGAGCGCGTGCAACAGCAGGAGGAGAGAAGAGGGGGAAGAGGTATTTACAGGTTGAGGAGGTGTTGCATGTGACTGCTGGGCAGCAGGCGTATACTTAGACTGCGACTGTGGCATCGCGGCCGGTGTTTTATCACTGTGGCTTCCGTGCCGGCGGTCCTCACCTCACATGGAACTGCACATGACCTGCGGAACAGAGACGGTGTGTGTGTGTTTATGCAGTTCACGCAGGTTTGCGCTGCTGTGTATAGGTTTAAAGCGATGCCCGATTTAGTAAAAGGCAACAAAGTTTGACTCGTCTTGTCTGCAGGTTTAAAACCGTGGACGCCGGGCGATGGCTATGTTTAGCAATCTCAGAGCAGGCCGGAAACAAAATAATCTCGATGCTGTTTTTGGATGTATGTTTTTCTTTGTTTCTGACACTGCGCATTCCTGCTGGATAACAGGTTTTAACCGGTTGTTATTATGCAGTATTGTGTTTCAAATTCTTCACCCTGTGTTCAGGACCTGCTGCTCCCTCTGCAGACTGAAGAATTTGATTCCAAAACACGACACAGCCATTGTGGAAATAAAACATTCATATCAATTGCTCAACAAACATACTGGATATAATGTCAACTAAAATGCTGTTGTTTCTTGTATCTCCTGGTTGCTGATAACTTTAGTAACGTTCCATCTTATTTTAGTTTTAACCGCTGCATGTTTGCAGCACTGCACTTAAAATTCCTAACTCAGTAATGACATTCACAATAAAAAAAGATCACTCTCCTCATATTTTCTCTCATATTTTTACAATATACATTCCGAGAAAGACGAGCATGCCGTGTTGATGTATAAATGTAGGGATGCACAATGACTGCAGCACGGCACGGTGCTAATGCGGGGTAGGTAGACTACAAGGTAGTTCATTAGCTGTAGATTTAGAAAGCTCTGATGTTCAGCCCATTGGTGTTTCTGTGGGCTGGAGAAACAGTGGACGACAAGTGGATTTACAGAAATAACATCTATTAAATCAATGTATTTCTTGGGACTATGTAGATATCACTATGGCAACAGATCAGTCATCATGAACACAACATCAGGCTGAATGCTTGATGCGTCAAAATAAATGGCGGCGGGCCTGCAGTCTGATTATTGTGCTAGGTCAGCTCACGTCTAAGCATAGAACCTCGGTTCCTTAATTAACACCGGCACGTTAACCTCATGGAATGAAAGCTTTAACATTGCTGATAATAAAAAGCACAAGTGTTAGCTTCCTGAAGGAAGGCAGTCATGCTGTGTAAGATGCACGTACACAATGTTCTCGCAGGCAGAACGCAACACATCCGCTCACCCAAGAGCTCAGCCTGCTCCGGGGTTCGTTTCTGTCTGTCATCGGTCCACTGATCAGACCACGCTTACATAATCTGTGTGTGCAAAAACATTTTCAAAATCGGAGAAAAATTACACGTGCATTGAAAAAAAAAAGATCTACACGATTGTAGCCTGCAGACTTTCAACAGCTGGATGTCACCTCATCCATTTTATCTGAACTGGCCGAGGGGGGGGGGCACGGTCTACCTGCCCCCTCCCCGCACACACACACACACACACACACACACTTCCCTCCCACCACCGCTGCCTCAGGTTGTGGCAGTGGCAGTGGCTGCAGCGCTGAGGGGACCACACAGGGAGATGGGCTCAGAGGAGAGCGATAGGGGAAACACCGGCAGTCGGATGACTCCATCCTCCCTGGCTGCTGGATGTGATGAGTCAGCAGTGTGTGGTTCAGGGGGAATACAGTCTGTGTGTGTGTCTGTGTGTGTGTGTGTGTGTGTGTGTGTGTTTGTAGGATTATGATGATGGCTCTAAGATCAGCAGACAGTACTCGGTGGGAGTTGTAAACCTATAACTGCACATAGAACATGATTTAACGCCACAGAGCGCAGGCTGCGTGCACGCTCCGGACCAAAGCTGTTTTTAACACTCCTCTTCCCTCAGAAAATCCCACTCGATTTCCACTCAATAAAAAACTGTTGATATAACATCAGTAAGTGGAGCCAACTCTACTTTCACTCCACATTCGGGCCTTTAAGACGGGGCTCCTCGGTGGCCTGTAGTCATTAATCCATAGCGTTGGAGGTCTGCACGGAGGTGGGATTATTCTCGCCCCGTGTGCATGCAACCGGCATAATCTGACTTTCTTCTTTTTTTTTTTTTACTGTGTGTGGATGTGTGTGTCTGTGTTTACCCAGTTGTAATTGGAGTCCAGGTAGGCACAGAGTGTGTCATTTTGTCCTAATCTCCTCCTGAGCAATTCAGCCAGAAACAGCACCCCATAGACCCTGCTTGACCCTGCGCCTTGGCTGCAATTACAAAGCCATACGACACACACGCACATAAACACACACTACCAAACCTGTCCAAATTCATCCTGTGCTAGACAGATACCAGGACCTCTGTGGGGTGTGTTTCCAGAGGAGATGTGACCTTAATTGCTTAAGTCTTAAATTATCTCTAATTGTGCTCGCTGTGTTGCTTTATGGTAATGGGAGGGGGGTGGCCGGGTTCATGTGGAGCTATAGTTACGGCAGGAAACAGGGCAGTGAGCGGCCATGTAGTCACCTCCAGCTGAGTCCACACACACACACACACACACAAACACACACAGGCTAGAAGAGGCACACAGACATGTCATTTACCTCTCCTCGTGGATTCATATGCACTCAGAAAAGTGTGCGGGCATGCAAAGTGCTCAGATATAAACAAGGGATGTACGTATATTGAAGATATATCAAGCAGAAGAATACCCGCAGGTACTGTTATATCATGTAACACCATATTAATACCATGCCACACCATTGACACGACTTGAAAAGACAGCAAAAGAATCAAATCATCAAAACTCATTCATGCTTTATTCACAGAATATCACTTTCGCCACTTAAAACAGCTTAGATGTAACAGGTTTTTCCATATATATGTATAAAGTCAATCAAGTTTAAACTATAAGTGGGGACAAACACATAGAGGTTGAGTTAGCACAGTAGAACTTTGCTCCCAGTCTCGCTCCCCAATGTTTAACCGATTGCGTGTGGACAGTATTTGCTCATGCTGCGATTGCAATTTAAGAGCAATCTTGACTCATCTACTTATTTCAGCTTTACAAAAAAAAAAAAAAAAAAAAAAAAAAAACAGGCCTCATGCATAAACTCGACTCTCTCTCAAGCAGTCAGCCAGGCAGACACAGACACAAAGCCAGGCACACGGGACAGGGAGGATGTTTGAGGTTCTGTGTGTATCCAAGTTCTTTAGTTCTTTAATGGATGATTAGTGGCTGGAATTCAGACCTCTGCTGGGAGGACGAGCCCTGCGCTGGAGGACAGCCAGTCTGAACAGAGTCCTTTTCCAGTCATTATCGACCATTTATCCATCTATCCGTCTATCTATCTAGCAGTGCAAAGTTTATGGATTTCTACTAAAAGTTCATGGTTAGATTAATAGCTGACTTGAGATCAGCACCAACACCGGCCCTGTGAAAGCTGATTATCCACTGTGTTATCTGATCTGCTGCTTGAAAATGATGTTTATAATTAGGGACTTCAGCATGTAATATCACACGACAATATCAACAACTGATTAGCATTTCCAGAGAAAGTCATTTATTTGAGGTTGAAATAGCCTCATTGGTTGGATTAAATCTCAGTGGGTGGAGCCAAAGCTGTTTTTCTGGCCAATCACTTGGAGCTCACTCAAAAACATGAAGGGTAAGCAAAAAGGAAGCTCGTGTTATGTCGCCTCACGCATTTACTAGTAACAGAAAACTTGCATCTTTGCTGTTTGGCTCAGCTGACCTTTTCAGGATGAAGAACGCCAAGATTATGAAAGAGTGTCATTACCATTTATATTGTTCGTTTAAACAATATTTTGACCGCAGTCTCCCCGGTTTGCCAAGCTGCGCTCCAAAAAGCTGTCCATTCACCGCTCTTAGTGAGATTTAACATAAGCAATGAGATTATTTCTTTCTCCAGAGGAGCTCTGATTCAGAGAAACGTCAGGAGAAGTAAACCTGCTTTAAATTAACTCCAAACATTACAGGGACAGAGGCTAAAGAAGGGAGTTCAGCTCTAACTGGTGTAGCTTTTCTCTCTGCACAGAGCAGCGTGCATCGTATCTCACTGACGAGACGGAAAGGATGCATTTTGAAAGAAAATGATTCGAGTCGCCGCACTGTGTGATGTAATGATCAGCACAGAGCAGTTGTTCCTCGCTGCAGCATATCACACAGGTGGGTGTATCACAGCAGCAGCACATCAGCCTAATAGCCACCCAGCTCTGCCCGCCTCCCTCCATCCTTCAGCGTGTCTTTTGATTCCAGGGGTTGGGGAGACGCTGGGTGACGACAGCGGGGGGGTCAGAGCTTGACCGCCATTAAACTGTCAGAGGTCAGAGAGCCTGATGTGTTCTGTGATGTAAACCTGCTTTCATCGCTGCCTCAGGGAACCCAACAGGATGCATGTTAGTGTATTAAGTCTGGTTCCAACACTCATTTTTGCAGGATTTCAAACTTGTTGAGCAACGGAAAGGATTCGTGCTCTCGAAGCCAGGCTTTTCAAGATGTCAGGTCACGTGCAAGTAGCCAAGATCAGCTACTCATTTGAAAAAATGGCCGTGCACTGACAAAAATAGAGGCTGTTCAGATGCAAACAAGTTTACATGTGCAAAAGTGGCAAAAAAAATGAATGTGACAACAAAGTGGATGTTTTAGTCATAGGACCATCATCAGCTCAGCTTTGAAACGAAGAGACGACTCGATTCAAACGTTCTTATCGTGTAAAATCGTGTTAACTGATTGAATTTACCTTTATTCATCATACAATAACAGTTCCAAACAAGAAAAACACATACACCCACAGCAAAGCACAAACTGAATAGAACATGGCAGAACAGAGCAAAAAAATTTAAAAAATCATTTAATTAAATATAATTAAACAATGAACTATAATGAGAGCAGGCTGATGGTGTAATGTGTTGTCACCAGATTATTTTCTATTGCCCTCCTCCCTCTCAAGTCACCTCATGAAGCACAATTTCCACCGCTTGCTGCTACTCCTTCCTCTACCTTTTACACTACACAGTATTATTGCATAGTTCGTACATTAGAGATGTTAGTTTGCCACTTACACCATGTTATTTCACACTTAAATTACTTTCCCTATAAATTAATTAAATCCACCGGAGCGAAGGTATATGTCTTAACCTCTATACACAGGCAAAAGTGCAGCTCTTTGCCATTTGTTTTTATAATCAGTGATATAACCCTAACTTTGCTAAAGAAAGCTCCTTGTTAAAAATTTAAAGCGTGTTTATGTTGCATGATTTATTTTATTTGAAGATAGTGGAAGCTTTCCAGCAGCACCAGTAAGGAACACACAACATACCTGGAGGCCATAAATCTAAGAGCGATCACAGCAAAGCCGACGTCAGGGAGGATTTGCTGAAATAGTTTATATTGACAAACATATGGGTGGGAGAGGCACTTAATGCAAAATATAGCACGCTGCCAGGTACATTTCTGTGGCTTTCCAAACTCTGTATGCAGTCTATGTGCGTGTGTGTGTGTGTTTGCATGCACGTTGACATACTTGCAGCTGGATAGGTTGCAGGCTTGGCATAAAGTCCTTTACTTACGTGTGGTCCTTCTGTAAACATGTCAGTGTTGGAAACGACTCAACATGCACGCACGATACACAACATTCACACATAAACAGCATCTGCACATATAGCTCGTGAATTCAGTTCATTGGTTTAAATGAGAACATGGTTGTGTGTTGCTGTACTAATGCATTAATGCAACAAATGTGCTCCCTCCATCTTTCTCACTGTGACTCCCTGAAGACACACACACACACACACACGCACAGTTGTAAACATTATATATAGGGTTTTCTAGTCCTTCCTGATGTATCTGCGTTTCCCTCAGAAACACACACTTTCAACGTATACTGAGTCTATTCATTCCATTTTGTCACTGAAGGATGAAGATGTCAAGGCGGCGATAGAAGTTTTTTTTGCTTAAACTTATCATCATGGAGTAAATGTTGATTGCACAATTTTATGGCTATAGAATGACAATATTGTGATAATATTGAAGCAATTCAATAGGGAGATGGGCTCAGAGGAGAGCGATGCAAGTTTCAAAACTCAGTATCCAGCCATATCAAGCCGGTGGTGATGGCTGCTGTCTGGCTGTTCGGCCTCTGCCTCTGGCCAGCCTGCTGTTGCTCTGATCGAGACCATTCAAGTTTTGTTCTGTAGGCTTTATCCAGACTTGTGCTGGCAGCCTAGAGGTTTAAAGCACTAACCATGACCTGCAACGTCTCTGGTTCAAGTCTCTGCCATCATTTCCTGCTATCTCTTTGCTAATAATGCCCTCATGAACATATAAAGTGCCCAAAAAAAACTGCTTAAAAACCAATTAACCCCTTGCAGTATTATCTCAGGGAGACACACCAAACATCTCCACCTTTGCGCAGCTGTGGCTGATCAGACCATGACCCCATCAAAGCTGACACTCCAGTGTCTTCCAACCACACGCCCTGACCAACGTTAAAATGCATCTCACATCACACACACATAATACGTTGTGTCATTTTGTGTTATGTTGGCTTGTCAAAGAGATACACATATTATCACGAATGCAGTCATTTCAAGCTGCAGCACAACAATTGCTATAACATCTAACCAGTGCACTGTTTAGACTGTGATAGACCTCATCCAGAGTTCAGAGCTCATCTGTTGCTGGGGATGAAATCCAGTTTAATTAAGAAAGAGCTGCGTTGCATTGAGTAGTTGATCAGCACGATGATTAGATGTGTTGATGGCTGACCAGTCTGACTCCCAGTCCTCCCAGTCAGCTGTAAGTCAGTTACCGTATCGATCTAGCATACTGTGTCTTTATCTTATCCTGTTTCACAAGCGCAGACGCATTTCGTATATTTAACGCCATGTTTTCCTTTGGGGAGTAAACCATTTTTTTCAGTTCATTTAAATTTATAAGAATCAACTGAATGGAAATCTTTTTTCTTTTTTTCCCCTCCTCTTTTTGGCGGGGGGAGTTTTATGGCTAGAAAAACAGAATTTGTGGTTTCGACGGTCGAGGTTTGATGCAAACGGCTTTGGAACCTTTTATGCAACCTGGCGTCCAGGAGACTAAAGAAAATATTTTGCTTTCCACCCTTTTGAGCCTTTTAGCCTCTGCTAGGGGAAAAGGAGAGGGGGCTGAAAAAAAAAAAAAAAAACTTGTGGAGAAAAAAAAAGTCTCTGCAAGGTCAAATGTCCTGAGTGGGATGGCTGCCAGATCTGCTCCATAACCACTTTGCTGTTACACAGTTACACGCAGAACACACACAGTTGCACACACACACACACACACACACAGGTGGAAGGACACAGAACACACTGCAGGGACACACACACACACACACATGTTTAACCTTTACATGTAATCTGGAAAGAACAAAATCACAGCTGGAATAATTCATTTGTGTTTATGTGTGTGTGTGGTTCATGAAATAATATATAATGTATGCACACACACCTTAAAAGTCCTGTATAGGTGTGTGTGTATGCATTGGAAGTGCAGAGAGATGATCAGATGACTGTAGTGCTTTAAGGTCATGGAAAGTGTGTATGTGCGTGTGTGTGCGTGTGTGTGTGACACAAACAGAGGCCAAACAAATGTGAGTTTCCTCATGACAATCCTGTCTTTGTGTGCATGCGAACATGTTCTGCTTGCACGGTGCTTTGTGCTCACTGAGAAGTCTAATCTGTGATTAACCATGATGTCATGCGCACACAGACGCACATACACATGCAAGTACGGAAGTGCACTCTCTCTCTCTCACACACACACACACACACACACACAAACACAGTCTTCGCCCCCCTGAGTGTAATTAGGATGCAGTGTACCCCACACTGCAATGCTTAATGTAAAAGTCCATTACTAGAGATCGGAGCCTGATTACATGCAGAGGTCATCTTCACGTGTGGCTCCCTCGGCTCGCGCTCGGCCACCCAGAGGTGCTGCCACATAGAGGGTGACGAGGTGGCATGAGGGACGGAATTTTGATTTTGGAAAGTGAGGAAGAGTAGGAATAAAACTGCAAAAATATTTTAGGAATTGCTTAATGCATACGTGTAGATGTGTTTTCATCATTGTTTCCACCCCCTGGATAAACTACGGAAGCTGAGGATGGCCATGCTTGCAGTTATTTACTTTAATGCTGTTTGTTAATTGTTTCATTATCTCAAGAGAAACTAGCTTTGTTATCTTGAGATAATGAGATAATCAATCTGCTATCATGAGAAAACAAACGGTTGTTTCCTTTTATTGCTGACGTTTATCAGAGATCAGGAGTCCCTCTGAAAGATCACGCTCTTCTCTCACGGTGGAGCATGGGAGTGTTCAGGTTGGGGCCTGTGGTGCTTTCTCACCCGACCCACCATCCAAACGCAGGATCGTGGTGTGAAGTTTTCTCAGGCTGCCGCTGCTCCTGCTGATGGAGCGCTCTGTAAGATGACCCACCAACCAGCTGGAGCTGCAAATGGATGAAGTGTCCGTGTGTGTGTGTGTGTGTGTGTGTGTGTGTGTGTGTGGGTGTGTGGGTGGGTGCGAGCGCGTGTTGATCCATGACTTCATAATTACCGGCCGCTCTCAGGGGACCATCAGAGCGCTGCTGGTGACCTAAGCAGTGACCTCATCAGTGACATCACGGCCGATGGGGCTCCGCTTCAGCTCAGATGCAAAACAGGAAGCTGTGATTGAGCACATGCGGGGGCACATGTGCACAGCTCCTGTGTGTGGGCTTGTGTCTATATTTATAGGTGCGTGTGTGTGTGTGTGTGTGTGTGTGCATATTTGAACTGTTGGTTGGGTCATGTGCTTATACAAGTTGCTGCAGCCTCACTGTATGCAAAAAGTGAGTTCATGTCTGTCTGCAAATTACTGCGTGTGTGTGTAGCTGCAGCTCAGAGTCTCTCCGCTCTGATTGGTTTTTAATTACCTTTCACATGACAAAGATTTGAGCGGCACAGGCACCGGTTCCACGGGGGCTCAGGAGCTCGGGCAGCCAGCTGTGTGCACCATATCGCAACAGGGTAACTCTAATCCCAGCCTGTGCATTTCCTGTTTTCAGCTTTCTCTGTGTCCCGTAAGTCCCCTTGAGTTTTTGACCGCTCACTGGCTTCATGCAGTCATTGTAAAATCTGGTAATTTTGCACCACGCTGTGAACCGCTGCCACCTGAACTAGCTGGTTCTAATGTGCACGCAACAACTTGACAACATCTCCCAAGAAATAGATGTTTTATTTACAATTAAATTATTATTGGCATATTTCTACTGTTGCAAGTATCTTTTTAATATTGAGGATATTTTGTATATTGTCCCGTTGTGCTTCGTCTGTGCAGATCTGTTCAGGTTTGGACCAGATTTACTCCACTCCTCTCCAGCATTAACTAAAAACTCACGTTTAAATGACATTTTCAACCAAGAGCACTCACGATGATGACAAACTGTTTGCAGACACTGGCGCCGGTGCAGGGCCGTCTGCGATGCACCTGAGGGGACGAGCTCAGCCCAGCAGGGAGCCATGACACCTCTGATGTGTCCCGGTGCTACCGTCGACCCCTCGGGTCCTCACGATGCCCCTGATGACAGTCTGGCAGCCCTTTGAATCCGCTCTGAGCAGGACACTGCTGCAGGGCGGGGTCATGCGGTTCGGGTCAGAGGTCAAAAGTCAGCACTCCAGCAGTGAGATGCTGATTAAACGGTGCCTTCATCTCTCTCTGATCCCGACCTCTCAGCTGGACATCAAGGGAGGAAGTCTGAAAGCCCGTCACTCGCACATGCTCAGTCACTGATCCATTGTATCGCCAAATGACAAAATGAAATTATTACAGTCCTGATTTCAAGAAAGTCACGATGCTGGATTGAATAAATAAAGCAGAATGCTACATCATTTTTTATTTTTTATATATATCTGAGAGTCGTGGCTGTGAAGAACAACCTGTTGTTAAGTTTCTCCTTGGTTTGAACATGTCAGAATGTCATTATTCCCCAGTTTCTCCCAGACAGATTCACAGCTTTTGGCAGTGTCTCTTTCTGGATTATCTGTTTGCTCAGTTCCAGAGATCCTCGTTGAGTTCGCGTGAATCCTTTTCCATGCCGTTTTCATCTCACCTCATGTTTCCATGAGGCCGTTTGCACCCCCGATCACTGGTGAGTGTATTTTTTGACATTTGTTTGTTTCCTTGGCTCGTGATACTGTACAGTAAACGCCTTTTCAAATCATTCAATCTTTATCTACTCTTTCTGTTTTCAACTATTTGTTTTTTTTCTCTGCCTCGCTTTCCTACACCTCATTTCTCTTAGCCTTGGCACCTTGCCCTCTGCCCCGGCCTGTGTCTGTATACTTTCGTAGGTCTTTATGCTGTAGTTTTAGTGGCAGTGCGCTCTTGTTGGTCATTAATACCCGAGTTAAATGGCCTGTGACTCTTCCTGGCCTGGCGAGGAGGCAGAGATGTATAGGTAGAGCTGGTACTGTTCCTACCAGACTTCCCCAGCAACAGCAGGGTTGTAGCCTCGGATGTTGAACAGCTATAGCCCTGTTCACAGTGCGTAATAGGACAGAGGCAGGGGTGGATGTGGGTGGGGAGGAAAACACGCAAGGTGACATGTATGTTGGAATAGGGGACAGGACAGCTACCTGAGTGAATGTGGTCTATTTAGTTAAGGCAGTGTGCCGCCTGCCTGTACCTGGTGCATCCCTGGTTCAAGCCTGGGTTTAACTGCTGCCCTCAGAGACACTGTGGTTTCAGAGATTTACACTTAGCATAATTATGGACTCCAAAGACGACATATTTACACCAGCATTGCATCTGAAGAAACCGTGGTCATATTTGGCAGCGGGACCGTGGCAATTACTGGTGTTTCCCGATGAAAAATTGCAATAATTTTGCTTCCACCTTCAGCAAACTTCAACAAACTTTTAGGACAACAAATCAACTGACCGCTCCGCTTCCATCCGCAGGCCACCTAGGAGCAGCAACCCCCCGCAGCCCCTTCTCCTCCTCCCCTGCCATGACGAATCGTTACCGAACAAAAGGTCCTCTTGTGTTCTCGACGCGCTTCATTTCCCGACGCGAGCCACCGACGCTCGGCCTTCACGTGTCGCCCCGGGTGTCGTGAAAACATCGCAGCGGAGGAGAGCATCCCTCGTTAGCCGTCGTCATTCCTGATCGAAATAGCTTTCTGCATCAAAACCAAATTAAATATAAACTGAAGTAGTGGCGGCACCACCCACGGTCCGCACACACACCGACCTCCTTCGGTAAACAGGCAAGGCTTTTAGCTGGGGCCCCGGTGGTCCGACTGTGGTCCCACCTCGCACCAGGGCCATGCTGGCATCTGTTTGAAATCCAAACCTGTCCGAGCAGAGGGATGCTACGCCCTTTTCAGTCCTGGCTGCGTACCAGGAACCGTAAATGTGGCTCCTAACCAGAGGTGGACAAACGGAGAGGAGGGAGGAATGTCTGAGGGGGGAAGCGATGCAAGATATGTGTGTGTGCCTGCAAATATGTGCAGATACAGTATGACGTGAGATATTAGGAATAAAGGAGTATGCAGACAGGGGGAGAGACGTTTTGAAGCTTGAGCTAGATTTTTTTACAGCGGGGGGTAATATATCTTATGTGGTGTATTTAAAAAAAGCAGGGTGCATCAGAGAGGAGTCAGATTGGACAGAAAGGCCTCCCTGGTCAGCTCACTTGGACTATGAAAGAAGCCATTCAAGGCTGCGGGTGGCGACAGCTTTGGCACGCAGCTCGAGAAAAACAAAAACGACGCTCGATATGAGGACCGTAGAGCAAAAACAGAGAAGGCAAAAAAGTTTTTCTGCAAACACTTTTAGCCTTTTTTTCAACACCCACCTACTCGTCTTTGGGGTTGCTGGTGGAATGACCGAGTCAGCAACATTTTCGCCCTACTTTTTTTTTTTTTTTCCCATTTGATTTTTTTTTTTTATTGAACTCACTTATCTTCCTCCAAGATTTAAAATCTAAGTTGGCACAAATGTGACATGAAGCAACTAAATCTTAACTTGTTCCTCCCTGGCCTGACAGCAAACTCATAACTTTCCCTGTCAATCTGTATTCGAATGGGGAGCTCCAGCAGGATACATGTGGGGGGGCTCTGTGTGAACGCGTGTGCTCATGCATATCAACATGCATGCATGCATGTGTGGGCATGGCCGTCCATGCATTTTTAGCAGGCAGACACCTGTGGCAGACAAAGAGGGCCTTATATCCGTGCTGCGGGATGGCACTGTCATTCAGCAGAGCCCCAGCTGCACAGCGTTCAGTCTGCCCATGACACAAGATGAATGGTTGTCACGACGACACAAAGTGCACCCCCATCTCCAGCACACACACAAACCTTATCAGAAGTCACAGAAGTGGCACAGAAGTCGTGTTGTTGTGTCAGCGTTGAGCATCACAGTCCCCTCTGAGTCCGAATTAGTAGTAGAGCTCTACAAAAACTGCACATGTGATCAACAACAATGACAGTTTCACATAATCTGTCGCAAAATTTCTGAGAGCAGCGTTAATGAGTAGCTCACACCTGCGCACACACCCAGATTGAGCCGAATCTGTTCCTGTTTTCATCCAGTTTTCTTTATCTTGAGATGGGTCGAGCAAAAACAAAGGGGTTGCATCAGGCCAAAGCCCCCAACCGTCTCCATCACTAACCCCCCACACAACAAGCTCTTTATAGCAGGCACGGATGATAGTCAAGCAGCTGCATGTGTGGTGTGTGACACACACACACACACACACACACACTGTGTGTCTGTGCGCAGAGTAGGGAGTTTTAAGTTAAGTTTTTCAGATTGTGTGTGATTTGGTGTTGTTCAGCTGTGAGAATGAAAACTTTCCTCTGTTTGATTTGGAGGGAGAGACAGTTGGGGCACGGGGGACAGATAAGTTCCATTTGATTCCTCTATTATTTCACTCAAATATTACCCTTTTTTTGGTCCAAAACTTGGCAAAACATCTGCATTTGTCACATCTGGCTTGCTTAGAATTTAGCCTTGTTTTGAGAATGTGCACTTTTTTTATTCAGCCGTTTGTAATTTATTTGTCTGGTGCTCACATAACTACAGAAAAAGATTAATCAGTCTGGATGATGATTTTTTAGAAGAACTTTTAGAAACCAAACAAGACTATATCCTCAGAAGCCGACTGTCAAAAGTTCAGATACATTCAGCTGAGAAACACTCAATAGCCTGTGTTAACAACTCTAAGGAAGAAATAGTACAGTGGTATCTTCCGTTAGTGTTATCCAAAGGCACAGCTACTTGACTGCTCTTGAAGATGGTGACTGTAGCAGGGTTTGAACCTGTGACCCTCTGAATCTTAAAACTGCCTTTCTGTCACCAAAAAAGATGGAAGTTTATGTTTTTACCTGTTGCATGTCTCCTTTTTCTTTTCCTTGAGAATATTTCATTCTAGGTGATTCACATCTTTGTCTCAGGTCACATTTAAAGACTTTTAAGTTGCATTCATTGCGTTGGAATCCTGAATCAAACCTGGAAGACAAACTAAACTCAAAGAGTTTGAACAGTGATTTCTGGGAAAATTCTTATTGGGTTGTTAAATCCCAGTCAGTGCCTGTTAGCAGAACGCTACACGCTGAAAAATGGGTTATGTAATGAGATTTACCACACAGCTTCAGGCCAGTGCACCGAGCCACATGCACACAAATATGTTTACTCCATCCTTTCATTACTCCAAAATAAATGATCCCTCTCTGACACGTGCGTTTCAGCGCAGAATCAGTTGATTAACGAGCCAACAAAATCTAGCTGTTTTTTTCAGTCGGCGGCTGCAGGGGCTGTTAAGATCTTTCCCCTCACCGTGATGATGCTCTGCTGAAAAAACTCAACTCATGTTGTGTAATGATGATAGTTTTACATGTGGGGGTTCTGTCCGTTGCAGCCATTAGGGCCGAGGCCTGGTTATTGTCAGCTAATGCTGAAGGAGAGCAGTAGGGGATGTAAAAACTGATGCCAAAGCTGGGAAGAAAACGAACGATCAAACCTCATCTTTGGGCAAGAATTGAAATTTAGTTAATTAATGGTTTGCAATCAATTCACGTGTTTTTGTAGAAGGCAGTCAGTAAAATAAAATAAAATAAAAATCAGATGCAGTATGAACTATTTGTAGAGTTTATAAATGGATGTATAGCAGTAGCCATAGCACTAGTCTGTCTGTGAACATTTATAGTGCACCTGTCATGCTTTTACAGCTCCAGACTCACTTTTCTTGAATGTCACACAGTAATACAGGAGAACAAAATTGCTATAGCATAAAACAAAATGAATGTCTTTACCAAGCCCACCTTGAAATTGCCAACAGTTAAAAGCAAAACTTCATATTTTCCAAGCAATTCCTCTTCGGGCTGGAACTAAAATGCAATCAGAAATACAACAGTGCAACTGAGTGCAACTTCCACCCTCCCTCCAGCTACTCGTTTACTGCTCTCTCGCCCAGATGTATGAAAGCTAAACACAAGCGGACGAGGCAAGCTGATGGAAAGCGGCTACACCGGGAAGGTAAATTACAACACTTCATCACAAAATAATTGCAGGAACACTCCAAGCATCACAGATTAACAAGAACTAACATTATAAGCAGATCCAAGGCGCGATTATTCCTTTAAACTGCAATAGTTGACCCTCCATGTGTCACCTGGACAAACGTCATGGCGCTCGCTCGCTCGCCGCTGCACCCTGGCACTTTGTTAATGGAGACAGAGAGAGTGATGGAAAGTGAGTGTTTTCGTAAAAAAGAGAAAACACTGACAATGAAATTGGGTGTTTGAGAGTGATAAAATAGAAAGAGAGAGCGAGCGATGCATTAAGGCTAACCATTTCTGTTTGGAAAGTTCTCCCTGGCAGCAAATTCGTCCCAATCATCAAGCTCTAATGTAATCACTTTATGAGGCCAAGGCATAATGAATATAGTGTTTAGGTGTGCAGATCCAGTCCTGGCCCCTGGTCCTCTAGAGGGAAGTGTACATTTCTGTGGCATCCTGTATTTATTTGAAATACCCTCTGTCTGGTCTCGTAATACAGACACAGGCAAGTGGGCATAGAACCCCTTTTCTATTCCATCCATTTTCATGATGCGGTCTCACATTAATGGCACTCTCCATATGTTTTAAAGAAATAAAGCAGTAAAAGTTGCTCTGCTCTGCCTTCACTCAATTTGTCTCAAGTTTTAGGGGAAAAAAAAGCATTCAATTTGTTTCCATTTTTAGGTCAAGGTATACAATTTGTCTCCATTTTACTGGAGAGGTCCATTTAAATTGCATAGGTCTTGAGTCTTGGCCAGCTTGTTGGTTTTCTGACAAACTGTACTCTGTGTATGCACGTTCGAGAAGACACAGTTTGGATGTAAGGATGTGAGCGTGAGGGGTTTGGATTTTGTTCTTCTTGGCGCGCTAAAGCTCCTGAAACAGCATTTACAACATCAAATTGCACCAAACGTCTCCACTGACACCACACTGAGGAGATTTTGTAACTGTTAGCTGCTCTTGAATGCACACCTATTCACTGGTTTAAAGAAAACTGTGGAATACCGTCTTGCCATTAATGCAATTGTCTAACAGTGGTGTAAAACCAACATTCTGATGTTGGTGCATTAACGATGAAACTTGAGCCAAGAGGCATTTAGCTTAGCTTAGCATAAAGACATGAAAACAGAGAGAAATTAGGCAGGTGGAAACAGTCAGTCCGGCTCTGTCTGAAGGTAAAAATATTCCTTGCAATACATGTCTCACTGTTTAATGTTTGTGTATCCATTAAACAGTGAGACACATCATCTTAGTTGGCTATGTTGGTGTTTTTTGCCAGGCGAGCTCTTTATGCTAATCTAAACTAATCTCCTCCCACCTCTAGCTCTGCACTTGATGCACAGACAGAAAAGTTGTGTTCATGTCTTCATCTAAATCTCTGCGAGGAAGCTTTTCCTTCAACGGAATAGTTGTGCACTTTGGGAAAATCCATATTTGTTGAATAAATATATGATAACAGCTAGTTAGCTTAGCATAGAGTTTCGTGCCAGACTTTGTCTTGAGAAGGAGCAGCTTCCTGAAGTCTCACAGTGGCGATAAGGTAATATGTTCATTAGAGCGAAAGCTTGATCTGAAGCTGTTTCTCCCTGCTCCTCCTTATTATGCTAAACGATGCTAAGCTCCTCCTGACTGTAGCTCTATGCTTGACGCACATATCGGAGAGTGCTATTGATCTTCTCATCCGACTCTCTGCAAGAAGGTGGATGAGATTTCCCTCAAATTTGAACTATTCCCTTTAAGTTATAACATTTTACTGCTTCTTTACATTAAAAAGGGGCTTTGTCGGAGTATTTATTGTGATGCCTGGTGGGGTTTCAGACTTTCTATATAGGCACAACCGTGCAGGCGCAGTTTACGCACAGGCGTTCAGGTCTTGGTTTATAGGGCAGGTCAGCAGCGATGGAGTGCTGAGAAACATACAGAGCTAATGCAGGAGGGCTCATCTCTGAGGGCTCCAGCTGATGTAAAATTAGATCCTCCTTCCTTTCTTGTCACTTTCCTGTGTGTGTGTGTGTGTGTGTGTTTAAGCGAGTGTGCGAGCACCTGCGTACATCTGTCTGTACATGTGCACCATTCGGCCGTCACGGTGCCAACATCCACAATGTCCCGTTCCAGACTTCACTCATTTGGCTCTTGTTTGTTTTTGACTTAGCGCTTGTCTGAACATGACTACTGTCCAGGCCAAAAGCGGCCTTGGTTCATTTCACAGGGAAAATGTCCCAACATTCCTCGCTGCAGACATCTACCTTGTATTTCATTGTAGCAGGTTTGACCATCGTTTCCGTTGGTTGGGATAATGTTGTGCTTACCAAACTAAACTAAAATAAAAACTAAAATAACATATCGGGGGCAGAGAAGGCCAGAAAAGCATGCAGGTTATAGGCAAGCTAACGGTTAGCAAGATTATCTAAACCAGTGTGTTTGAAGGTGCAATTGAAAGTGAGGACACCTGAAATGATTGTCATAACTCCTCACTGCACAAGAAAAACTGTGTTTGTGCAGCAAGTGCAGAGCTGAACTGGGATCTGTCTCATTACCACTGGCAAAGATGACATTTTTGTCACCATCAGCATTAGCTTATGGAAAAGGGGACACTGCTAAGACAAATCACTACAATTTATTAAACTCATATAATAGAAGTTCTATAATACATACCCAATGAAAATCTCCCACTGCCTCACAGAGTCGGACCTGTCACTGTCTTGTGTTCTTCAGCCCCAGTCGACATCCTTGTTTCTGGCTTCCATGCAGCAGCAGTTTTATGTATCTTCTGAAATATGTCAGGGTTATGGCCTCGCTGCCTCCACCAATAGAAGAAGCATGTTGCTTTTAGCTGTGTGGAGACAGAAAATAGTTCCTCTGGACAGAGACATATCCATCCTTTCATCTCTGTCTGTCTTAATTTTGTGGACTTTGAAACCCCCACACTCACACACGTATGTGCAAATACCTCCCCCCTCTGCAGTGCATGTGTTAGCAATAATGAACTGCGCCTGTTAGGAGTAAATACCGCATGGTGGTATTGAATGGAGAACAGGTGACCTGTAATCTGAGTTTATCACACAGAGACGCGCATACATGAGGTCGACCAAACATCTGAGCGAGCAGTCAGCAGCTTGCGTGAGTTTGCGCCGATGCCGTCCCGCTATACCTGCCGGCGTGTCGAATCACTTTCACGCGCCGGGTTCAGCGGCACGGCGGATCATGCGAAACCCATCGAGCCACGCTCCGTCGGCATCCACCTCGATTGGTGCTGACACCTGGCAAACGCTCCGGCGTTTTCACGTATGGGAGAACATCGACATGCAACTTCCTCCTGCGGTTTGGGTCGCTCCCCAAACGTCTTTCCATTACCTTCCAGTGCCACACAGATGTTTTGGTTGATTCTGTGTGTAACGGCTGATGGTTCGCGTTCAGTGGCCTTGTTGTGCTGCTGGTGGCTGTTTGGCCGGACTCTGAATGGAGTTACAGGAGTGTTTATTTGAGATCAGATTGCCATCTGTCTGGAGCTATGGAGCCTTTGTAAGCCCGACCTCTTGATGCAGACAGTGCGGATCCGTCTGAAAGTCATGCCTACATGTGTACAGTTAATCTCCATGTTTTGCAAATGCCTCTTTATATGTGACATACGGGTCAGTCATGATCCAGAGGAAAATATAACAGGAAAGGTTTCTGGAGATAATTTGAGAACACATGGGCCCAGGAATGTACACTAGCGTACAGTGTATACAGCATATGACTAGAAGGAAAAGGACACCAATCACGTATTTTTCTTTTGTATATGCAAAACAGTTATACACTTAGAAAACAAGTCTAAAAATATATGGGATCCACTTGATGACAACAAGAGTGGTATTGTCTTTATATTTTGTTATAACAAGTTCAACCCTTCGTAATAGAGATTAGCCGGCTGATGTGCCCTTGAGCAAGGCACTTAACCGCCCCAATATGCTCCCCGGGCGCTTGATTGCAGCCCACTGCTCCTGTGTGTGTTTCACTGCATGGTGCATGTTGCATGTGTGTGTGTTTCCCCAGTGATGGGTTAAAAGCAGAGAATAATTTCCCAGTCTTGGGATCAATAAAGTAAATAAACTTAACTTAAAACTTAAACTTAAACTTATTTCTTTGCACTATTTGTATCGTCTTTGCACGATATTATATTGTTTATATAATATTTGACTTGTACTGTATATAGACTTTGATTTGTTGTTGGTCACGCCTCTCTTTTTCACATGCTAGTGTACGTTACAGTCTTAAACATTCTTTATTTTCTGCCGTTCTTTGCCTCAATTTGTTCAGTGTTTGCTATCCCTGCCCTTGTTCTAAGCTGTATGTGCATTCTTGTGCTGGTGAATGGAGAACAAACAGGCCAATTCTGATTCAGATTGTTTTTCCGTCTTGGTGAACTTCTCCCAATGTGTGTTCCAGCTCTTTTTGGGTGGTTACAAACCTATAAGCAACCAATCAACCACATACCTAACAGATCGGGCTCCAGTCCAACATGACTTAAACACAAATAAATGGGGAAAGACACTGGAATTAATCGATGAAAATTGTGTGAAAATATGATTTCTATGTGGTAGAGAGAAACATTTACATAAGCCAGCAGTTACCAGCACCGTGATCATTCATTTGAAACCATCAACATGCCTCAAACTAAAAACCCTCTGTGAAACACACATGTGGAGAGTAATACTAGTGAGGAGCCTTTTTCATTAGAGACGATGAAGGCTCAGCGTTTCCTGCCATCCTGATTAGACCAATACATTACGCCACTGAGGCAGCATAAGGTATTATTTTACAAAGTCAGTCTACGTGTGTAAATGGACGCCATCAGCTCCTTTTCTTATCTTTAATTCCACGAGGGAAGAGGTTTGTGACGATATTGATGGGAGTGAAGCTGTGGATTACAGGTTGACCACTGCTTGCCTGTCAGAATTAATGTTACAACACTTCCTGTGCTGTAGAACCTTCCATGCTCGACTCTTTTCTTCTGACCTGTGGTTTAGAATCTATGGAAATTGATGAAAATTGTGGCCTAACTATTTATATCTCGAAATGATAGAGTGTAGGTGGAGGGAGTTAAGGAGAATTTAGGTATGATTCATTGCTTGCATGGCCTAGTTGATTTTTCTTAAAACCCTTTATTTATACAGGAAAGGTTTGGTGAGCGTGCATGCTCTATTTCAGCATGACTCACACAAGTCCTGCATGCAGGAGCTGCACTTTTTCACTGTTGCTTGAATTTGGGGGCTAAATGTTCAAGGACACCCACTTTGATGACAGTAACAGATTTAGAGCTCAAAATCCTCATGTGGTGATAATGGCTGACATTTCAAAAAAAAAAAAAACATATTTGGATAAGAAAACACAATAAGTGCACATGAAGGCTTTTGTCTCCCAGAAACTATGTCTGGAGGTCCCACAGAGCTCACAGAGGTGGGTAGAGTCGACAAAGACTACTCAAGTAAAAGCACTGCGACTGCAACAACAAGTACTCAAGTAGAAGTAACTTGTGTAGTCATCAAAATGACTACACAAGTTTAAAAAAAAAGCAATGTACAATGTGCACACAGCTGTCTTTTTCGCCTCACTTCAACCATGCATGAACTTCCATTGGTAAAGATAAAGAAGTGTTTATTAGTGATGAAATGACCAATCATCATCACAGGAAATATTCCCTCTCTGTGTCTCTCAAGTGTGATCACATCAATATTAGATTCAGTTAAGTACCCAAAAAAGTAAAGAATAGAGTCTTGTTGTCTCCGATATTGAATTATGTTAAATCAGCAAATCGTGAGTGTGCCAAACAGACCATGTCTGTGTGTCATAAAGAAAATATAAAAAGTGTCAACACAGACCTTAAACTCTAGTGTGAAAGTCCTTGAACTTTGGTGTTAAAATCAGGAGTGGTAGTAGAAGCATGATATACTGTGTGTGAACTTACTAGCATTACCACAACAGGCACCGTTACTGCTCTCTGTCAGCTCACTGCCAGCACAGTTCTCTGATGTACTGACTTCAGACCAGCATTCACAACCGGAGCCCGCTGCACTGTGCGCCGTTAAGTTGTATTAAGCTGCTTTGCCATTTGAAAGGCACACTCCTGCTGTAGCTTCACCCTTTGTTGCTTTGAACAGAGTCGTGTGGTGGAGTGGCTGTAACAGGACAACACAGCACCAGCAGGCCTGGGACCAGCTGAGCACCTGCCTCTTTAAGGACTGCACATGAGTGCATAAAGTATTAAGTAAATAAAAGTTGTGCAATGAATGTATTCAAATGTAACAGAGTATAAGTCATGATTTCTCTCTCAAAACCTACTCAAGAGTACAAAGTATGCAGCATTAAAACTTCTAACTGAGTAAATGTAACTCGTTACCACCCACCTCTGCAAGCCAACCAACCAGGACAGATGATACTGAAGAAAAAAAATATTTAGAAAAAACATTTTTTTCTTCAACGTACATCGCTGTTCAAATGCACTTTGGTATGTACAACAGTAAGTGAGCGCATCACCATTCAGTCAGTCAGTCAGTCAGTCAGACAGAGCTAGCCTACTAGTACTGTTTATAAGGTTAATATCTCAGCAGTCCATTATCTGCTGCAGAGTTATCATGGTATGATTGTTTTGGTGGCTCTGTGGTCTTTTAATGGGCTTTTAATGAGAAATGTGCACCTCCAATCAATCTAACCAGTCCAATAATAACCTGATCTGCCACCAGAATATACTTCTGTACAATATCCCAACATGTTATTCTCTTTTTCCCGCTCAGCACTTTGTTGCCCAGCTCTGCACTTCTCAAGGACGATCAAATCGTGTATTCCAGCCTTCCCCATCTGTGTTGCATTCAACCAGCCCGGACTATTGTGCCCTTCCTAAGGATATCGCAGATCTGGTTACTGCACAAGCAACGCCACTCCCTGCGTCGGAGATCTGCCCGCTGCCCTGCGAGGCCTCTCTCTGCACTCAGCTCGCTGACCTTAAGATAACGCCTCGGAGAGATACTCCGGTACTCCACAGTGCACGGAGGTATGTTTTTGTTCACAACAATGCGAAATTCCTGAGTATGCATCTGAGGTATGATAAAGAAAACTCTCTTTCTGTACCAAAACAAGTTATTTCCAGCAGCTTATCTAATTCAGGCAGTGTTTAAATGTCTTCACATCGTGCAAGACTTTTCCCTCAGTATGCTTTACCCTTTTTTTTTCTTCTTCTTCTATTCTGTGCCCTTTGCCACAGAGGGAAAGGAGGTAATAGCGTTCACTAATTTGGCCCTGGGCTGCACCGTCAAAGCCATATGCCAGAGTGAATCTGTAAAGCTAACATTAGGCAGCAGATATCTGAGGCTAGCGGCTGTGGGCTTTGACATCCTGTATTACACCTAATTGCCACCAGACATTACATCGAAGCCTCTGCAAAAATCCCCCACAACCACCTGCTCCTCGCTCTGTTTACCTTTTAAACCGGGAATAATGCAGGGGAGAGCAGGGCGAGAGTTCCTCGCTGTTATTTTCTGACACCCGAGCTGAGGATTGGGGAACTGGAATGTCAGTAGAAATTTGAATTTGAGACGTGTTAGGATAGTTAAGGGGTATCCCCCAGTGCATTGTGTTGCAGGGGTACGGTGTATACTTTTCTGATTTATGTGTTTTTCTAAGAATAATGAGAGAGGGAGAAAACAGGGCAGGGGTAATGTGGAGGCATAACCATAATTAGGTGAATTATAAGTTTCGCAGTCATTTTCGTAATACGGGGGAAACTTTTAATGAATGTTATAGCGACAGGAGTGTAAATGTATTCTATGCACAAACATATGGCTGTGGCCATGATGTGGTGAGCGTACATTTTTAGCAATTTTGTCCATTTTAACTGAATACCAGTGTCTCATGTGGGCCGTGTATTAATTCATCCTCCACTTTCCCTCACTCCCCTGACATGAAAGACAGGAAAATTCCACACTGCTTGACAGTGTAATGATGAAATGATTTCAGAGCGCCGTATCCTCTAACACCACAGTGTCAACCCCGAAATAAGTCAGCGCCGCTCACTCTCTTTTCAACGACTGGAGCTGCAAATCCCGAACTCTGCTGAGAACTCTACGTTGTGGAAATAATAACCCAGTTATAAAACAACAGCGTTTACGGACGTCATGACTCCAGTTTGGAGGTAAACCATGAAGTTTTTTTTAGGGATTTAATTCAATTTCTCTGTCTAGTACGCTCGGATACAAAATTCCACATCCAAAAGGTGACCTAAGCGATCGGATTTGGCTGTTGGTTCTGATGTATTTTGGTTTCAGTGGTTAGTTACAGTTGCGGCCTAGACAGAAAACACTGGCTTGAATTTGAACTCAGTTAACTCTAATACCTTTTCTTAATGAACCAGTTGCTTTTTTGAGTTTTTCTTTGTTTTCGCCACAGATGGTCTGTTATCATTTATTACAATCAGTGTAATCTAAAATTACTTGGGTGACATTATGGCAATGGGATTTTAATACAAAGAGAAAGAATGAGTTAATAATTGATCCCTTTATGGATGCTCAGCTTTGTCTTGACATGAGGTGATGATGTCTTCATGAGGTACAATAATAAGCAAAGTAGAATTAGTAGAAAAAATGATAAGCCTCATAAAGGTGGAATTCATGGCAGAGCTGTTGTATTGGATTGCATCAGACTATAGTGTGTACCTAATGAAGTGGCCCATGAGTGGACAGACCTCTTGAGTGGGGCCATTGCATCTGATTTTAAGTGTCTCTGTCGGACAAGAGGTGCCAAGAACAAGACAAGTTGAAATCAAAATAGGTGCAAATAACACAGTGAAAAAATCCACTGCGTGGCGTTCAAGCCACACTCAGAATCAACATCAAACTCAAACTACCACAGCACACTTTAAAGCGCACATTTCAACAATCACGGCACAACATTCACATTTCATTTGAGACTGAGATGTAAACTCAATCTTCCTTGTACACATGATACATACATTTGGGTTCATTAGCAATAAAACACACGCTCGCTTAATTTAATGCCCTCCAGCCTTATTTGGTCTGGTATGACCAGTGGCTGATGTTTGCTGCTAGCTAACTTTATCTGTTAAACTTTCCAGTTTAGCACTGCATCACTTCCTTCATTTCCTATCCCACAATGCTTGGCACAGAAAACAAATAAGGATGAACTTGTTTTCTCACGGCATTCAGTGGTCGTCGCCTTGACTTTTCTTGAATTAATTAATCGGATTGCCTAACGATGTCGTCAGAACAAGGGACTCAAGAGGAACACGGGGGGGAAATATTTTGCTATCCTCCTGTAGTTGAAGCTTGTTGACACAGTGGCTGCTGCTCAGCTAGAGTTGTAGCCCCGCTTTTAGTATAATTTAAGCTTGGTAAAATAACAAGCAGCACACTGAGTAGGCAGATAGGGCTATATTAAAGCTTTCCCTTGCTGAACATTTCAGTGTGTGTGTGTGTGTGTGTGTGTGTGTGTGAGTGGTAGACAGAGGGAGGTGAAGATTTACTGCCCTAATCAAAAACGGGCTCACGGTTGGAAATGTAGCGTGAATGATGTCATGAAACTGTCCCCACTCTGACGCTGTGATTTATCACACAATATGAGAGTCATAAAAGAGCACCAGTTAACCAGTCAACAACAGGGACAAACTTTCAGAAGCTGTCCTGTGCAGTGTAGCCTGCGTGCATGGCCATCCACGTCCCCCGGCCAGAAAAGCAAACAAATGTACACTTGAATATTTTCTTTTTCACCTCGGATGTTACACAAACCTGGTGCCGCCGGGATGATGCATCGCGCCGCCGGCCCTTCATCAATATGGATAATTACACTTTCTGCGAACCCGGTGCAGTCGCGTTGTAAATATTTTCGCTGGGAATCAGGTTGTTAGTCCCATGGCGGTTCCACACAGTGCAGGCCTTCCTGAGATGAACCCGAGCATATCCCGTGTGTCGCTGTGTATCTGTGCTGACAGGAAGCATGAGCAGCTGCACTTTGGCACTTCATTAAACAAATCAGTGGAACGCTTAAGCCACGAGCCTGCAGGGACTCCCACAGAGAGACAGAGAGAGGGCGGGTTGTCGGGTTGAGTAATATTCTTTGTCTACTCATGGAATGCATGTAAGTGGACATTTATTAAAAAGCATGATGTCATATATTTAAATTATAAGTGCAGAAACAATTAGTCTATTAATGAACATTTTGAGGAATGTAAATTATTTAGGCTTTTTTTTTAATGTGCATTGTCAGTTTCCAGCTTCTCAGATGTGAAGACATAAATTTTTATTGGAAACTGAATCCTCTTCTGTTTTCACAAGCTGCACATGGCCTCTAAGGAGCTGTAATGGACATTGTTCTATAGTTAATAATTAATCACTTCCTTGAGAAAAACAATCAATACATTAATCACTCGTTGCAGCCCTAAAATTATCCAGTTATATGGAGGGATTTTACAGACATCTGTTTTCTCATGCCAGTAAATTCTCAATATCAAAGGAATCGCTGAACGTTTGGGAAATGCGCTCACTCGCTTTCGTTCCAAGTGTTTAATGAGAGCAGCGATGACACTGTCTGTTCAGCGCGTAGCTACAGCCAGCAGCTGGTTGGCTCAGCTCATGACGAGGGCTACAAACAGGAGGAAACGACTGGCCAAAATCCTCCCAGCACCTCTGGGGCTCACCAATAAACACACACATATACGTGCATCAGACATACAGCATGTCTCATTTGTTTAATCCGTACAAAACTCAGAGCGGGAAAACAACTTGCTGTTTTTACTGCTGGTTATGTGCCCAGCCAGAAACAGTGACTGCAGCCTGTAGCTAATTTCCCCAAAGGTCAAACCATTCCTATACTAAATAAATTATAGATAGAAGTTGCATTTATAGTAGATCTCTTTTATATATAAAAAAAAGTGTATTTTGCAGAAGGGCTGTTCCCTATGAGCTGTTCTGGATCAGCTACAGACCAAAATGTAGACGTGAAGAACTGTCTATAACAGATGCTGCATCAGTGGTAAAGTAGAATGAATGAGGGGGCTCTATGAATAAGGTAGCAAACATGACTCATCTTTTCTCAGGATCAATTTAATTAGGAGATGACAGCTAATCGAACTACACTAAGGCTTATGAGATTAGCAGAGGTGGTCTGCCCCACCAGCAGGCGACCCTGACGATAGGTGCGACTGAAAGATGACTTATGAACGGGGCGACGCTCTCATTCAGCAGGAATCTCGGGCTGGTGGGACACAACAAAAATCAAAAGCAGAGAGCGGCCATGTAGAGCAGGTCAGAGCGCAGCCCAAAATAGAGCAGGGAATCCTGACGCTTGTATTTAAAGGGGGTGGGGAACACCTCCTCCCACGTGTGTGTGTGTCACACTCGCACTCAGACAGAAACAGGACACTTGACTATAATAAATGGACTGCCACAACAGCGCTATTTCAGGTTGGGTCACTGGAATAATACAGGGCTGGAGGCACAGCTGGGGCAGCGATCACACGTTCCCTCGCGTGTGGTGCTGAGCTCGTTTCTGCCTCCTGTCGCACATTGACACACAGACACAGACGGACAGATACAGCAGGATCAGGCTCCACCGTTCAGTCCTTGTCTGACTGGATCTAATATACTCCCCCTCTCTGTGTGACGCTCTACCACTCTGCTCACCTCAGTATTCAGTTTCGTCTCAGGAGAAAAGTGAAATATGAGGATTCACAATGAGGGGGAAAAAGTGGTTAAATGATTTGATGATTTGATTAATTCCACGTCATCTGACTATTTTCATGTTCCATGTGGGGCTTCAGACCTGTAGTCGCACTACAGAGCTTTAACACTGAATGTATTATGCATGTATTATAAGAGCTGGACCTATTCAGTCCAGTAAGAATTGCTGACCTGGTGTATATGCCAAAAAAACATTTCTAGCTTCCAGGTTCCTTAGAGATATACAATACAAAGAGTAATAATTGACCATTTTAATAGCTGAAGGCTATGTCTGTCTCTTTTATAATAGCAGGCTGAGGGGAAAATGCTTCTCGGGCTGGAGGGGATTTTGCATTGCAATACCATGAATGGCCACTGGGAAAAACTGAAAGTAAGGCAGAGTGGCGTCCCCATGTCCAGCTCTAATAACACACGAATATGAAAGTATGCATAGCATTTGTTTACAAGAAAACTCCACAGGACATCTTTAAATTAGAGGGGGCATGATAAAAACAGACACATAATCATTGCATGTTATATACCAGACTGGTAGGTGTGGCTTATACATACTACATCAGTATACAGCAGCATAGCTTTTTTACAGTTACTATACAAGAAATAAAGTTATTTATTCTGACTTCAAACAATACACATTTGGAAAGCTTCTGTCGAATAAACCTCACAAACTTGTTTGTATGTTGAAGATCTTTGAGCTGTTTCATCACCGCAGTTCATTCTTATGTTTTGCTGCATAGTCAGAAAGTACTGGGCAGACAACAGACCACACTTAAATATGCACACTTTTTAGTATGCCTAATTTTGCCACTTTTTTCCCATGAAAACACACTCAACCCTGCTTAGAGTTAGCATGCAGTCAGAAATCTGGACACAGCTCATGTGTGTTACATGTGTTGCATCTTTGGTGGGACATTTCGGTTCAACAGTCGTTTGTACTGAGCTTGACAACCTGGACCGGATTGCCAGTAATTTTTCTCCAAATGGTTTTCCTTAGATCAGCCTTGCCAGCCATAAAACTTGAACAGGAGCGTCGCTGGTGCGTGCCACTGCTAGCTGCACGTTTGGGTCCGGCTTAAGCTGACCGACTCAAAATAAGCCACAAACAGCCCACCGCCAGACGTCCTTCTGAGGCCCTCCATCCTCCCTCACACACATGCAAACTTCATGTTGCCCATCGCCTTAGACACTTAAAGAGGTTGTCATTCTCGTAACACAATCAAAAAGCATGTCTGCTGACAAGAAGCAGTGAACTGGCTCACCTCTTACCCCACACCATCACTCATCAGGGTCTCCATAGGACTTTCCCCCCTCGTCACATGACTGCTCAAGGCTCAGTCCCCAACTCTCCTACCCCCAGCCATTCAGATCTACTCTCAGCCCCCCAGCTTCTGCCCCGGCACTCCATGCCCACCCAGGTCCCTCCACAGAGGGGCTTCCACCCCAGTGGAAACAGGCCTGGTCTGGTTACCCGCCGTGGAGATGATGGATTGACGGCTCGCTTACGGGAAAGGCCGGGGCCTTCAGGTAAACAAGCGCAGAGCTGTATTAAATATGAAGGAGAGAAAGAAAACATGTTCTGCCTTTTGGCTAGGACGAAGGGAAAAGGAGACAGGAATGCGGTGTGTGCTGTGTGCATTAAAACCTGAAGCTGACATGCCGCGTTAGAAAGAGCACATGCTCAGGAGTTTGACTCAGGCCAACTCTCATCTCTAAATAAAGTAAATGTGACTCGGCCATTTGTGTTCTAATTGCTTTTCCAAATTAGCGGATTACATTAAGATTGTATCTGCAACTCGTACAGTTGACACAGCGCTTCAAACATGAATGCAACCTTTTAGAAATGCCCTTGGTTCCTTGATAGTGGTGACATTTTTTTCTCTATCCTGCTCTTTCCTCCGGTAGGCCTACTAAGCAATGATCCATGGGAAGCCAAATCAACAAGGAAATTGGTCTAGATCTTTGCCCTCCCGAATGCGGTATAAAAGCCATTTTTGCTCATTACCCTGCCACGAGGAACATTTACCAACATTACTCTCCGATTGGTCCTGATGGCCATAATTTCATCTTCCAACAATCTGATCCTGACAAATTAATTTCTGCTTCATTTTTTCATGCCAAACCCCCCCCCCCCCCCCCTCAATTCAGCAGTGACAAAAACTGAGACGGACGAAATGAGATAATTCAAGTGACCGTAAATGATGATTGACCAAAGCTCAAACAGTCTGGCTCTTCGAAAGACAGGAAAGTCTACGCTACCTAAAGAAAAACTGCTGTAAAGTTTCAGCCATATAAATAAGAGGAAATTAATTAAATGCAGGGCGGGTGGTTTGGCGCCATGGAAAGAATACACAATTTAGAGTCTTGCGCCAAGGAGCCAAATGGACAAAATGAAGGTGATCAGTCATATTTTGCTGCTTTTTGACATTAAGCATATGCTTTTTTTTCTAAGAGGTCAGCTAAGCAATTTAGACAAATTGGACAAAATTGCAAAGGTAAACATAGGGAGAGGTCTCGTAATGTTTCTTTCACTCTCTTTTTCTTTCCCTCAGTCTCATTTTCAGACACTATTTTGTTTAGTAAATCCCTTACCTGGATTTTCTGTGACGGTGAGACAAAACGACTCCGTCAGGGCTATCGGTGGCAGAACTGTGTTATGTTGTTTGACTGCACTACCATGGATCCATGCCAAGTCAAACGACACTCCTAGAAAATACTTACGCAACTACTGAAACTACATTGCAGAATATTAAATAGACTGTGCATATTTAGGATTTATCTTCATAGGCTTCTTGCAATGAATGGATATTTTGGTAGAGATTTTGTGTCTTGCTTAATTGACAGGATACATGATATGTGATCTTTCAGGTGCAGGCCATTCAGTTTTTTTTTTTTTAGCATGTCTCTCTAATATCAGAGTGAAGTTATAAATGCTAGTGTTGTCCTGCACATGTTCTGCACCAGTGTTGCCTTCATCAGCCTGCAGGAGCTGTGGGGATCTAACCGAGTACCTCTAACCACCCATCAGCAGTATGGTTTTGTGTGAATGTAAACTAACTGGGAGTTTTTGATCCGCTTTGTAGTACTCACCCACTGCACATTTTGACACTGAACAGGTGCTGCTTTGACATCCGCCAGTGTTAGCAGACAAGCATGACTGCAGTGACTAAAAAAGGTTGAGTCGTCCTCTGTTCCTCCTGCCTGGATTGTTTCATGCAACCAGCGAATCAATCTTTCAAGCAGTTTCTTTCGCCAAATTTGCAAATGAGATAACCTCATCTCACCCATTTTGCCATATTTCATCAACCAAATCAAATCCATGCAAGAATTCTGTGGGACTGGCAAATTCATCTAGAATTTGTGAGTGACAATATTTGTGCAACATGACACTATTGTAGTTTGTGTGTAGGTTGTGCTCGCAAATCATTTTTCTAACAAGGGCTTCTCCTGGGGCCCTGTTCACCAAATTTAACATGCCATCATTTCATTTTCCTCTAAGTCTGATACCTTTCACTCATCAAAATTAACACTGTACTTGCAACCCATGCATGAGAATCAAATTTATTTGCAATTTTGGAGAGGACAGTCATGTGTGAAACGTGATGGTGCCACCATTTACTTACGATTTGCAAAACAAAGGGTGAATCCTTTGAGATTGAGATTCAGAGCCCCATGTGTTGTTGTCAATCCTATCAAAATAGAGAATACGTGATGTGATGATGTGATGCAGGGTCAGCCTCAGTGCACCACTCCGGGGTCGACTTGTCAGCCGAGACCCACCCACTGCCTTTCAGCACCATGTTTCCACGTGGTACAATAATGGCAAGATGAATCATTGGCCAGAGGCACACACGCACACACTCACTGAAGCCATTGCTAACACCTTTTGGGTCTAGACATGTGTGCAAGGTGCTGAAAAGTGAGAGCGGGCAGCAAGGTGACTGGTCGTACTGACCAAAGAAATGAGGTTTCCACAGGGAGAGTAACAAATAGAGGTTGCTAAGACACTCAAAGGAAGCCTGCTGCTGCTTTTCTATTCTTTAACAAGTATTTACTTTTTGTTTTTTTCTCCCCTTTTGGAGCCCGCTGGAATCCCTCGCTCAGTCGTCACTCCCTCTCGACAGTTTCAATGAGGCAGCAGTTTACTTTTGACAGGTTTTCATGCCACTTTATTAGCTTAAAGTATCATTGAAACGGTGATTGTGGCCACACGTTTCGTAAGACAGAGTATGTAGAAATAAAGCATTAGCCGTCCCTTTAAGTGCTGAGCTCTTGACTCTGTTCGGTTTGTTGTCATCTATTTATCTAATGACTCCTTCACAGTTTAGACAGTGGGCTAGATTCTGTCCACTCCCGTGTGCCTAAAAAAGCACAGTGCTGCCATAACCCTAATCACCTAATTGCCCTGCCCTGCCTCATTAGAAAACAAGCCTAACTGGAAAATCACCTTAAGTGGCCTAAATTAATGAGACCTTCACATTGGATGCTGAGTCATCAGAGGCCTGAGTCAGGGCGACGTCACCACAAAGGAAATGGCTGCTCCATAAACTGTCAATGGGCAGTGGAGAGGCTGACGCTGACCTCCTGACTGTCATTATACACGTCACACTGTTCGGTATGTGCGATTGTTGTGAGCATGCATTGTACCGTATGACTTTTGGCCACGCCAGAAAGTGGCACAGCAAAATGAGTCTCGCAAAATATTTGGTTCTAGAAACTTAGTGACGGTAGCAGTGAGCTCACAGCTAGCCAGCTGGGACATGTTTAGGCTGGTCGGTCACAGTCGCTCCACAGGCTTCTTACTATTTTCTCTGTACCGTGCATTTATTTCCCCCTGGCATTCTGTTCTCCGGACTGCAGACCATTTAATTCAATGAGCATTACTTGAAAAGCTCACGAGCTAACAAGCTCGCTAACTGCTTGGTAACTGTCAGTTCGGTTAGGAGACGTATCAGCTTGAGTTTCTAATGGAACAATACATTATTCCAAAGGCTGCTTTCGTAAAACACAGTTGCTTTGAAAGCTGCTATGGTGAGCTAACCACTAGCAGCTGGGACATCCTAGCAGTAGCTCCAAGAGCTTCTTTGTATTTTTACTCCCCCCTGGCATTTTGTTGTTTGTACACTTGTGCTCTCTGTACAACATTTCGTTCAAAAAATATTTTTATCACAAGGAAAAATAGCTGTCAAGGCTAGCTTGCTGACCACTCCATAGCTATCATTAGCAAGTGGTTAGCAAAAAGACAAGGGGACAACAAGTTAGATGTATTTGTGTAACCGGTGGAATATCGTCGTGTGTGTTGTGTTATGCAGACGACCAGACCTGGATGCCTTCGGAGGCGCTCCCCCCATTTATTTCTGACATAGATAGTAAAATGACAAAAGGTCCAATTATCAATACACCTGAGCACCTACACAAATCGAGGGGCACAGGAATGTGTTAGCATACCACAAGTTTAAGCTAGCGAGTTAGCAAAAAAGTGACGCCTACCTCACCCACAAAGCACTGCAACAAAAGGGGAGAGGTGAACGCAGGAGACATACTTTATGGGGGGGGGCAAAAAAGTGAACGTAGGGGTACACAGACTCCAAATCTTGTTCCACATTGACTCTGGAGGCTTATAGCTCAAAGTATTTATGTAATTATAACACTATATGGTACTCTGTTCTTTTTGTTGCATCAAATCCTTGTCTGCAAACCTAGCGTACTGCAAACCCTCTTTTGTGGAGCAGTTCATACTCAGGAGAGCTTCCGTCATTTTGGACTCTCCAGCTCTCCGTTCCCCAAAAGGTCAGCACTGTCGGCTTGCTATTGAACATTTGCTGGACACAAAGTTGAAGTGAAACATTTGTGAGGATTTACATCCTGCAATCAGTTTTCATTATCCTGCAATTACCATTCTACTGGAAAAAAATCTGAAGTCTGAGTATTTTCACATCTAAGTCGCTGATGGTGAGTTTTATTTTGAGTTTGAATGAAATGTGTTTTACAATGTTAAAATTACTGTTTCTGTAAATGGAGGCTGGTGGCCTTGATAAGATCGATACTCATTCAATAATGGACTAGTTTCATAAAATGTTGATCCCATTCATCATTTGGACAGTATAACATATTTTTTTAATTGAAATCTTCCAGGACACGTGGATTAGTACAACTTTTTTTTCCTAATTGAAACTCTGCCTGCAAGTAAATGCACCAACTATAGCAATTCAATAGCAATTAATGTATTTTGATGCCTGATGCTGGTGTGACCAGGCCTTAAGGGTATTTGGAGCAGGAGACATTGCAAAGAAGACTATTTTGTCTTTTTTACATAAAGTTATGCATAAATAATAACAAACACAGTAAAAAATTCTGTTAAACATGCTCTGGGACATTATTGAACTTGACAGTGAATGGCATCCAAATAGCCAAGATGACTGCAGTGATGACCCCATTATTTTACAGCCGCTGAGTGTGATGACTTCATTAAGTTCACTCCCATGGTGCTGCATTCCTACCTGTTGCCCTCTGACCCTCAACATGCTGTGTGGACGGCAGGCATGTGTCTCTGGAGCAGAGGAGACACACATATTCTTGGTTAAAACAAGCTGTAGAATATCAACACTGTCAAGATCATTACTGGACAACAGAGTGAGTGGAGGGACGGTGTTTGAGCCATGAGGGCTGGTTGTAACTTTCCTGCTTACAATGTAGACAAACCCCTTTTTTCTCTCTCTCGTCTTCTGATCAGCTCTATCTATCATATTAACATCTGCTTGAATCTTTTCTTACATTTGTCCCTATAACCTCTCATTTTTATTTCCAGTTTCCCATTGCTCCAGATGTCAGTCTGGGTCGCTGCTCTTCTCTCTCTTAAACGTCTGCTTTTATAGGAAAAATACTGAAGGTTGACACATACGGACATTTAATTTGTGCTTTTATTCAATTTAAAAAATGTACGTTTGTTTGCATGCTAGCCTGTTGTCATGCAGCGTGTCCTTGGAGGCCACTGATGGCTGCACGGGAGATACAAGATGACAGGTCCCTCAGAGAAACTTTCCATTATAGCAAATTATACTTGCTCTGTTAAATGGGCTGCTTGATAACTTAGTACAGCAACAAGTTGAGGAAAATACGCCTCTTTGCCTTCCTGCTGAGAGTTAGATGAGAAGATCTATCAACCCAACTTAGGTAACTTTTATCTATTGCAGGAAAGTTGATATGGTACATATTAAAAAATTGTATGTATCCGTGGTTCGCAAAAACGTACACTGTCCACATTTTAGTCTGGCAACTGAGCTGAGATCAAGACAACACTCATGTTTATGCAGTGAGCATGGAGCAGGAGCCAGGAGGCAATTAGCGTAGTGTAGCATAAAGAGCGGAGACAAAGAAAAACAGTTAGCCTGGCTCTTTCAAATGTTCAAAAATATGTCTACCACCTTGTATCCCATAAGATACAACCTGTTGCATCTTGTCAGTTTAAGCTGTACACAAACGGAAATCTAAATACCACATATTCTGACTTTACAGGAAGCTACATGATGTATTTTTGGCTAACAGCAGCATCTAACTTCCTGTAAAACCACAACTTGCTACGCTGAAGAGCTGCTAGTAGGCCTGTTTATGAACCTTTACGCAATCAGGCTAGTTGCCTTCCCTGCTCTTAGTCTTTATGCTAATCTAAGATAAGCATCTCCTGTCCAAGCTCTGGACTTACACGACACATAGTGGTAAACTAAATATGCATATTTCTGAAACTTTTCCAATAAAATATTGTGCTGTTAAGGAAGTTGTCATTTTTCAGAATCTGTAATTTTACCAAACTGCAATAAATCTTAAGTGAGTCATCCTCACTGTAAGATCGTAGAGTGCAGTTGTACTAATGCATGCAGCGTACGTACCTGAGTAAACTCAGAGGAAACTGTCATTTCGAATGGTAAACCTTTAGTGAACAGATGAATGTGAGCTTATCAGTGTGTTCAGTAGTCCAACCATCTGTCTCTCATCTTCTGAAAGTATTTACCGTTCACTTCCCCTCTTCCTGCCTGCCATCCCCCTCTGTGGGAGACGGAGGTGTTGATAGTCGAGAAATGATGGTTCTATTATTTTGGCAAACTCATCACTCCAACCTCAGTCTTCAGCCTCGGGTGATGGAACTGCAGCCCGACCGTATGGCGGATTGAGTTATACAAGCGTGCATTCAAGGTGGAGATACTCTGCAGCCATGAAGACTCCAGCTGGTTGTATAGACCAAAAACCTTTGTCTCCAGCTTAGCCAAACTGGAAAAAAAAAGTGTCTGAAACAAGTGTCTAAATAATTTGAGGTGTTCAGTAAGTAAGCTTATGCTTGTTTCTCAACTATCTTAATCATATAAAAAACATATCTGTGAGTGAACTCTGACTTCTGCAAACACGTGAAATCTGTGAACAAAATATCCCTTAACTTCCATTAACTTGCTTTTGCACAGAATATTTTTTACACATTTACAAATTACATTATTTTTATTGACACATTCTTTCACAAAAAGTGAAAAGCAGTCACAGTTTTTTATAATTGTTTATTAATTGCTACTCATTGCTTTTCACTCAGTTACAACCACTACGTTTATGATGTAAGTTGAGCAGTCCAGCTCACTAGCTTACGGAAGTTCAAGGCTAGCATGGCTATGAACTGAGTGGGTGAGCTAGGCTAACTGGTGGAGTTACTGTAGATACCTTGCTATTGTTTTATGTTAATGTAAAAAAAATCATTTGGCCTCATAATATTGGTCTGTTGCTTTTGTTAAACCATCGAGAGATTTCAAAATAAATAAGAATTATCACAAGACAATTGACAACAAAGACAAAACATTTCTATCTGGTTGAGCTGCTCACAACTCGTGTCCACACAAAGGCCATCAAGTACATATTGCTTCATTTTAAGGAGTCACAAGTGAAAAAGGTTGCAGTTTATCCTATGTGCTTTTGAAGTAACGTCTGTGGGGGTGAATCTTCATCTCAAATCATGTGGCAGTTGTGTAGGTGGCGCTACAGCAGCGCTGTACAGTAACAGCATTGTGCATGTGGCTGGTGAACTGTGAACAGCGGTCACTCTGGCCTGTAGTCCTCTTGCAGTCCCTTGACATTGATCAAGTGTGACTACAGATGACGCCACCTCCACCTCTCTGTTCGATCCCCCCCATGTCTATTTTCCTGACTCCATCCAGTGTCTCCATCACCGCCTGTCCAGGCAGACAAAGGCAATTCAGGTATTCCTCGTTTGATTTGGGTCAGGGCCTCCAAAAACTAATACCTGTAAGCCCTATAATATGGTAATTTGTAGCGGCTGGGTTAAGGAACGCAGATTTATCAATAACGGGGCTAACCGGGCTCATATTGAGCTTAGATTTGGTTTTTGGAGGGAGACGAGGGGCGCACCGAGGGGTTAGGTGAAACAGAGGTTATTCAATAAGGGGGTGGTTGTTATTCCAAAAGGGAACCAGGGGAACTTATAGGCTGTCAGTGAGCAGGCACTGACAGCCTCGTAGACTGACACTCCATGTCTCTCCCATGGGGGAAATGGGTAGATGACATGCATGTGTATACGTACACACAGATATTCAGTGAAGCACATGGGGGTTTCTGAAAGTTCCCTCACATGAATTTATCCTGTGTCACATCTACAGGTATTGCAGTTCTTTCCTGGATGCTCTGCAGCAGCATACACACATACGGTTTGCTTTTTTTAAAGGCTAATTATTAGAAAACAGAGAGACATGGATAATACAGGTGTAATAAACAAGGTTCTAGCATACGCTGCTAGTAAAGCTGCTCAGACGTTCTCAAGTGTTAAGACTTAGTCTCACCTCCCCAGTAGGTCGAGAGCTCTTTGGATAAGTTAGTTAAGAGTGACCAGGAGAAGCAGTGATGATGGCTGATACAGAGCCTGGCCTAACTTTCCTCTAAAATTGCTTTCATTTTTGTTTTTATTCCAATGCTTGATGCAATAAATGATGGCTAATACTTAATCGTGACAAAATGTGGAGGGAGCTGCGATGCAGCCCTGACACATAATCTTTGGAGGCCTGCTATTGGCTGATTTCATGCTTGAGGGGGGAGGGGGGTGTTTTATGAAGACGTGTTGTCTTCCTTGCAGTCAGCACGTAGGGATCACACAGAATTTCCAGAAAATTTTAAGTACAGCCCTGAATTTCTGCCATTTTGAATAATCATAATAAACACCAATGCATTTGCAGATCTTTATATTTTTTTTCTTTTTATTAGAAACTAAAAAAAAATTGCACTTACATCAGAGCTTCCGTTGCAATTCTCTGTGTCTTAGTTACCCGAAAGAGAGTAAAACTGTTCACCAAACTGTTCCTCTTCAAGACTGAGAAAAAGTGTTCAGCTGACTTGAAGTGAAAAGTGGAATTTCTACATAGACGCTGGACAACAAGCAAGTGCACGCACGCACGCACGCTGACGTAAGATAAACAAAAGGAATTTATTAAGTCTCCTGCCCACTGTCTTTACATCATACCTGCATCCTGAGCCAGGGAAGTGCTGTATAACGAGCTGCAGATATGAAAGCAGCTCTCCAGGCAGCAGGAGGCAGACTTCCTTACACTGTGAAGTGTTCTTGGCCTGACTTATCTTCTTTCAAATCTCCACGGACAAAACAGGAGCAGACCTGGCAGATGGTTGTGATAAGATAAAACCACCTCCGCGGAGAATGAATGCGAGCGCACACGCCGGCGGATCTCTGGGGCTGTTTATGAGGACAAGCTATGCTGGATTCTGTGCTGTGGTCCATTTAAATCATTTTAGCTGTGAGAGTTCGATTCCGGGCGCATTCATTCATGTTCTGTTCTTAAAATCAACCATTACTCACTAAGATACGGGCTGAATTATTTATTTAGTTAACTGTCTTACAAATGTCGCCATTATAAAGGCCTGTTATGAAGGTCTAGAACATGTTTACTTTGCGTGACGTATGTGGAAACACAGAGGTTTGCTCTTTATTTTCCAGCTGTCATGTGTTACAAAGAATGGCCTGCAGGAAAGAGACACCAGAGATTTGACTTTCATTTGGTGTCACGCAAATCCATGAGCTTGGAAGACAGCATCACGTTGCAGTGCTCATATATAGTCTGTGCCATCTTATTCCACCATTACATCTTAAAAAAAAAAAAAAAACTCGAAACACTGACATATGCTCACTGGATTTGGTTGTGACTGTGGTTGTGTAGTTAATTAGAGCCAATGTGGCCACATTGTTAATCACCTCCACTCCAGCCTGCTCACAGTTTGTTAATACTGGATCTCTGAGATTACCTCGACATAATGAACTCATTAATTACACACTCTTTATTGTGTTTTTAATTAGTCATGTCTTCATTTAGAGAATCAGCAGTGTTGTTTTTTTTCCCAGGAGCACAGTGCTATGTAGCATTACTCATAACTGCTGCTCGGCGGTCAGTTTGAAAGAGAGAACAAATGATGTGTCGTGCACCGGAGCGACTGGAGCTGTGAAAAAAAAAAAAAGCGTGTGTCTGCTTTGTTTCCAGTCTGTTTGTTTTTGGCCGAGTTGTCGAAGGAACGGCAGTGTTCATTGTCTGACAACGGTTTCTGACAGTGTTTGTTCGCCGGGTGATTGTTTATCTCAGTCTGATGAGGGTTGAGAAACGTGCCTAGGGGTATGTGCGCTCGTGTGTGATTTCGGGACCTCTGGGCACACTGCGGGCGCAGCTCGATCTGGAGGAAAAGTGCCGGTCGTCGCTCGCGGCCCTACGAGTGATTTGTGAGGCCGTTCCCATCAGGCGAGTCTTGCCTCAGCACAAGTGGAAATGTTTTTCTAATTTGTATATTTTCGGAGGCAGAAACCAAAGCGCCTGTGTGTGTTAATTAGCGGCTGTAAAGTGCTTCATGATGTAGCTCGGCACATCAGCGTTGCATTGTAACAAAGCGTCGCAGGCCTGCGCGACCACTGCTTCTGCTACTGCTGGTTCCCACTCAGGCCCTTGCTTATTTCATCTCTGCTTTGTAATGGGAGTCAGATGCGGTGGTGTTTACAACAGGCCTGAGTCAGTCACATGCTGTCTAATTAGCTGCAAATGGGTGGACGGCAGAGGTTCGGATATTCTTCCTGTGAGTCGTCACGAGCCCCAGTCTGACTCTACATGATTGTCTACAGTATCAAGTACAAGTATCTAAGCAAAAGGAGCATTTTTGAAGTACTGCAATGAGGAATTATGCTTTAACACAAAAGACAAGGATTTAAAAAAGACATACATAGGAGAGCTTAGTGAATGCAATGGAAGCATAAAGTAGAATCAGCACAGGGTTAAAACTCAGACCTGAACCCACAACTTTAACAGCCAACCCGACCAAACCTGACTGGGACTACCAAATTTGCACACCCCAACACTGGATCTGAAGCTCAGTTTTGCTTTATTCCACCCATTACTTTCTTGCTCAACACATATATAAGCAACACATGTGCTACACCACTGCCTCTTTATCTGCTCCGTGGTGCATCTCCATGAAAACACAATGTACGTGGATCTTGTCGATTAGCAGTGTGAGAGAAATTTCCTAATTAATTCAATCTGAACCAAACTCAAGCCTGACCAGACTTCATGAAATGATCCGGAACCCAAAACATTATTTTGGCCAATCGAGTCCAAGTTCTGAGTAAGTAAACTTTATTTAATGCATTTTTTAAAACAGCAGTTACGAAGTGTTTTGCAGTTGATAATAAAGATGCATAAGTACACAGCATTGAAATGACAAGTAAAAATAGCATTTTTAAAACAGAAACAGATGCTCAAAATAAAGAGTTCTGTGCACCAATTCACCTTTCATTCACCCACTCACACACAGTCGCACACAGATGCGGGGACACTTCCACCCCTCGTAGAAATTAAAGGTTTTTCTTGTCAACAAACATTGCATTCGCATTGAAAGTTTCTGACTGAAATGCAGCGTGTTTACCTCATTAAACAGTTTCAGTGTGTATTTTCTGCATGTTTTAAAACCTGCAGTTTATATTCATGTTTGTTATCTTATACTCTTCCTCTTCTGTACCTTTGCTGGCTCATTGTTACAATTCCTGGTCCATCAGCATTACTAGCTGTCAATCAGTGGAGCAGCAAGATATAAACAAAACAGGGACCCATGCATCAAAAACACACTCCAGCACTAGCAGTGCTCAAAAACTCCTCAGGGTACCTTTAACATTTGAAGTGCAATGATAAACATGTACATGAAGAAAAGAAACAGTGTTATTTGTGTTGTTGAGTGAGCAAACTTTATAAAGGCCTAAAGACAAATGAGAAAAACAAGCCACCGGAAAATAAAGATGTCCCGGAAAGACAGGAAGTGAGTTTTGGTTAAGAATGCATTAAACTAAATTAAAGTGGTACAAATAAATGAACAGCAGACGAAACCCATCTCATAATAAATGTCTTAGACATTTAAAAGAATACACACAGAATAAAGGCAGAAAAATTATAATATAAATACGTATTTTCATACAAAATGTTTCAGAAAATACAATGAGGACACTATGAGCACAAGATAGAGAGATCCAGAGTCTGAATAAGAAAGCTATTTCCATGTGAATCAATGAGTCACTCTCACTCCTCCAAACTATTGATTTATGAGAATTGTTATTCTTACCCACACATTTGCCTCTGCTACTGGCTGTATAGCAGCCATTTCACTCTACAGAGCAACACATCTAAAGGCGACCTGTGACTCGCTCATGAATGGAGGCAAAGGCAGGGGAGGTCCTGTCCCATTGTCCACTTCAATTAATCCTCACCCGGGACAAGGCCTCTTTCATCCACTTTCCCTGCCAGTCTCTTATTGGGCTGTCCCAAAACGGGTGGGCGATGATGGCCCCACAATTCAAAATGAAACTGGGGGAGGTCAAATGTCGGATGTGTGGGACGGCGTGAAGAAGAAGTCGAGGAACAGGAAGTGTTGGGGTCAGGACAAGAAAGCACGAGGGATGGGTGGATGAATGGAGGAGAGAGGGGAGAAAGAAATTCCAGCTTGAACAGTGTGAACTTGAACTCAACGCAATAAAAGTGGGAAAATAAGTCAAGCTGCAAGCACCTGCACCTTCCCTAATAAATCACAGAGGTGCCAGCAAAGAGGGACTCGGCATTGACTGAGCGCGTACATCAAGCTTTGGTATTTTTGTTTTTCTTGGCATTTACTATATTCACATCATCTATATATCTCTTTTTATTGTCCCCTTTTTTAGCTTTCAATGCGCAACAGGAGCTTCGGTTCTTGTAGGTTAGCATGTAAACACAGACAGACACTAAAGAAAACACCTCAACAATGAGGCTTATTATTAATTGTCCATCCTGGTCTCAATGAAAGGAGTTTCCCACCACTGGATCGGACGCTGACTTTTTTGTTTTTCCCTTTCCTTCTTTCCTTCCCCTCTCTTTTTCTCCTTGGCGTACTTCCCTGACAGGCTCATAATCAATAAGACCTGCGCTCTCGACATTTGGCAATCAGTCAAGAAAGATTAAATGACAATCATCTGTCCTTGAAGATAGATGAAGAACTTTATTAATTCCGATATAGGAACACAATGTAGACATTAGGAACATTTCTTGGCTGGATGTCTGGGTTTGTCTCAGTCACAGTGGTAGCAGACTAAGACGTCATACAGAGGGGGGTGACATGATAAATGCAGCAATAGGGGATATCACACACTCTTTTGCAGTGTCTCCTGAAAGGCTTCATGGTGTTGGAATGTTTATTCTTACCCACACATGTGCCTCTGCTACTGGCTGTATAGCAGCCATTTAACTCTACAGAGCAACACATCTAAAGGCGACCTGTGACTCGTTCATGAATGGATACATAGCTGGCCATTCTCTGCAATTTCAGAAGATCGTGCGTCAAACTCTTAATTCTGATGTCAGAGGGATGTGGCAGGAGGGGGTTTCAGATGCCACTCAACCATCGGATCTGACATCCTCAGGGTGCACCCAGCATGCTGTGAGGGAAACTCTCGTAGGACACTTGTGTCCATGATTCTTTCCTTGCCATCATTGCCCAAAGCTTAAGACGAGTAAGTTAAGGAACTTACTGTCAATCTAAATTCTATATCCAATATTAATTCCTGGAAGCAAACATTATTGCCTTGGAGAATGCTGTATACTGATGGTGCAAGTTTAAAAGATACCTTATCTTGTCTTGTTGATACAAATAGGTGCTTCATTTGAGTTGCCAAGAATATTACTGAATTACCCAAAAGATCTGCACAGGTACTGTATGCACAGCCATGCAATAATAGAGGAATGTGAGGTGTTGTAATTCTATGGAGGTTCATTCTGAGATAATAATAATTCCTGGATGACCAGATAAACGTCTTTGTCTTAATAATGATGATCACCATCACTATTAAAATTATTAAGCATTATTGCCAGCAGCTTTACGTTGCCAAGAATTACGGGATCATGGGGTGTTTCCATTCCAGTGCTACGTTTCCCACACACTCCCACTTTCCTTCCACCTTCAGGAAGCCAGTCGCTAAGCCACTGCAGTGGTGGAAAGCCACCGTTTCCCATCACAACCAGATGTACACCCGTCTAGTTCCATAGTACATGGATGGTGCAAATATGCACACACTGACAAACATTACAGCATGGCATGTGTTGTATCTCCAGTAAGATCCTATAATCATCTGCTGGCCTGATTACAACCTCGTTATGCCATGGGTTTTTGCCAGCAGTCACTGGTGGGATGGTTGGGCAGTCGCACAGCAGCGACAGCTTAAAGAGCCCTGGTGACAAACACACTCACACACACACACACACACATATATACATATATATATATATATATATATATATACATCCACACTGGCACCAGGGATAACTGGCTGGTTGACGATCATGTCAATTAGACCTGAAGGCAAGAACAAGTCAGGAGGCGCAGCGATGCAGCCTCACGTAACACTCAAACACATCTGCACACACATGTAGAGAGATAAAGACACTGTTATAACACTGTGGAAGGTTTATTATCCTGCGTTTCCTGGCTGTGAGCTTTTCTACGGGACAGTTTTCTTTTTGGTTTTCCTCTGCCTGTATCCCTGCAGTCCCGTGTGACCGCTGTGACCACCTTCAGCATGGGATGTGCCTTGAATCTGCTGCGGCATTGAAATGGGTGGTTGGAAAAGAACGGCTGCTGAAGTGGACCAGTCATGCAAAATCTCGGAGAGCATCCATAAATCCACTTCACGCTGTGCACAGTGGAAGTGCAGTGGAATGAAGCAGACGCGGGTGCATAAACATGCCCTGTTGAAATAAAGACCATCGGACACACACACACACACACACACACCTGCTCTTTCCTGTGACTTGCTGCTTTATGTGGCCTGTAGTGGTCTGTTGAGGAATGCCGAACAGAACCACAAATGGACCAGACACCCAGCCAGACGACATAAAACTCAATTGGCTGGTTCCTGTTCTCTCTGTTTCCCTGTCTCTCCGCTTCTCTTCATCCTGCATTAGGTTTTTTCTCCTTGTCCTTGTCAATCGGCCTACCTGATCTCATACAACTCTTCTTGCTTAATCTGCTTTGATAAATCCACTTTTAATGATATTATTCTGTTTATGCCGCTGTGCAATTACCTACCCATCAAACTTTATTCCTACATCACTCCCTTTTTCCTCTTAATACTTTCTGCATTCATTTTACTGTCTGTACTGAGTCCTCTTTTTGAGTTTGTCCTCTCCCTATCAAGTCTTTCTACCTCCTCTTCACAGACCACAACAATGCCAATGTGATTCTGACCAACTATCCAACTATAACCTGTTTTGTTGCTGTGTAAATGAATATAGTACGCAGAAACAGAAACTAGAAACAGCTCCCTTTACTTATTTATTTAGTTTTCAGAGGCTGCACATGCTACATCGCTTGGTAACTAGCCAGGTGGGTTTGTGAGCTTGGTTCATTACGCGGCGTCAAAGAGGCTGCGTTACTAGCCACAGCTAACGTTAGCTGGTTAATTCAGTCACTTTTGACTTTTGATTTCAAAGATGTTCAAAGACACTCTATTAAGATCAAAAAGATGGTCTATTTTAGTCTGTGGTTGCTTAAGCCGAACAGACCTAGCTAACGCTGCTAATTTAGTGGTTTGCTTTCATTTCCGAGTGGAGCTCACAACCAGGCCGAGCTCTTTAGCCAGCTATGTATCGTGCAGCTTTGTTAAGATAACAATAAAAAAGCTACTTTTAGTGACTGTGTCTGTGAACTGTGTTTATTTACAACAGCAGCCTGTTGATTCATAATAACTTTAGCATTGTTGTTGCTTTGGCTAACAGGAGCTAACTGGCTGCAGTTCTCGACAAGCTTTTGTAAGGGATCATTTTGTTCACAGTTTCTACAGCAAAGACGTTGGGAAATGTGTCCTTTCTCATTTCTTGGCAGCAAAACATGTGAACTATCAGAAACTAACTCAAGTGACGGACCCACTATAAACAGACTTGTAGCAACTTGCTAGGCTAGCAACATTAAAGCTACAAACAATCCATAATGGAACAGTTTCTGATGTAACACTGGGTCTCTCTTCATTCAAAATAATATCTAATGGTTGTCAATACATAAATGTCTCATCCTTGAATCTAATATGACCACCACCTTATCTAACCCAATTTCCAGAAATATCAATTGCTGTATATTCAGGCCAATATGGTACTTTCAGCCATTCCTCTGTTTCTCCCTGTCGTCTTCGACTATTTCTTCCTTCCTTCTTTCCTCTATTCATCCCTCCTTCCTTCTCCATCTTCATCTCAGGTGGCTGTAACTCTGCAAACGCTCATCAGAAATTCTGCAGTGCCAACCGCTCCCCACCATCCCAGCAGCCAGGACAAACCCTGAGTGTGAAAGCTCTCATTTATCACCGGGCACCACAGGGCAACGGGCCCAGCCGAGCTGCAGCCATGGGTGGGGTAAGGTAAGTTTTGGGTAGAGGGGAGGAAAAGAGAAGAGGAAGGGTGGAGGAGACGGAGATGCAAGGCGAGGAGCCAAATGAGGTGGGGAGGATTGAGCTGGGCGGGGCAGGTGGGGTGAGCTGGTGTGACTTTGTGGCAACGAGCTGAGTTACCTTTGGGAAGGGACGAGATAGGCGGAGGGAACGTGGACAGGGGAGGAGGAAAGATGGATGGTGGAAAACTGTGGGTGGTGTTAGAGGGGAAAAATCAGGATAGACGGGTAACTGGATACACTGGTTTGAATGTTAGCAAAGCTGAGATGCAGTACGAGGTGCAGTAACATCAGTCCCAAAAATATCTGGAATGAATGAATTATTATTATTATATTTTTATTATTAAATGAATGAAATAATGTGATAATTCATGACAGATTAATGCAGCAGAGGATGAGATATCCTGATTTTTACTTACAAGATTGGATCAAGTTGTAAAAAAAAAAGCGTGATCCTACAAATCCCATGATGCATCTCACCATATCTTCTCATTTTGTAAACTCAAAGTTTGTAAAACAGGCATTCCATTAAAAATGTATAGTGTCCAAGCCCAATCCAAGATAACCCTGATGACAGAATTTGAAAAGCTTCTCCAGTGCTTCCTCTCATCATCTATGAAAAACAAAAAAATTTGGATGACGTGGAATGAGGGTCCGGAAGGGGCATTGTGGGAAGTGTAGGATTCAAAATTTTTGGAGGTGGAACCCTTCTGGGGTCTCAAAGCAGGATATCTTGACTTCAAACGCTTTGATTTTGACCATTTTGTTTTTTAATCCGTCTGCTGTGAGTGCACCCAACAGGATACAAGTGCAATGCCAAATAACTTGAGTATCCCTTCAAGACCAAAACATTCACAAAACCTGAGTGAAAATTTCTGTGATGTGCAGGATAACCCGCAGTTAAAGTGTCCACTAATTCAGGACACCACAAACATGCATTTATGTTCTGTGTCATTAAAAAAATAATAATAACAAACTGCCAATAACAACATTTTTTTTTAAATCTGGAAGTTTAATAAGACATTTGGATAGAGCATTTCCTAAAAAGAAAAAAAAAGAGAAGAAAAGAAAGTGAGTGATGAGAAACGCTGATTATACGCTGACCTCTGCACTTCATTTTGATGGGGATGTTGCTTGACAGACCATTAACGTAGATTATAGGACAGGCTGTTACTCTTCAGCACAGCCCAGGCCTCATTAAAGGGCATCATGTTATGTGGTTGGGTTTGTTTGCCCTGCAGTTTGCACACTAAACAGAGTTGCCAGGCGGTAAATGTTTCTAACGTGCAGATCAATACTAAACAGTGGGATGAATGAACTGTCATGGGAATTAAGGATGGGAACCGTGCCACTGACGTACAACTGCCCTTTGAGAAATGGAGTTCTGGATGTGTGTTGACTTACGCTCGAAGAAGAAAAAAGCAAATTCCAGTTTGAGACCTCACACTGGTCTTGCATGCATTCCTATCAAACAGTTAGCATAATATTTATTCCCTTCTTGTTCTCCACTGACGTTGACACCGCTGGTTTAACATTTCCATCGGCAGACATTCAGCAGGCAGGCTGCGCTGCAGAAACAACTTGTTTTCTGAAATGACCCTCCAAATTGGCCATTCAGACCCAGCACTGGTTGTGGTTTTCTCTGCATTCGGTCGTAGCTGGTCACAAACGTCAGTTTCGCCCCTTTTTTTTTTCGACTGGACGTCGACGTGTTATTGAGCAGATTTTTCCAGCGTTCCCACCCCAGCTGAATAGTCCGCCATAATAAGACTAAAACACATAAATGAAAGCACTTTGGCCATCAATCTCTATGTTCAAGTTGCGTTCCCAAACTAACTTTGACGCCTTTTAAGACCGCTGGTGGGAAGCTTCAGGGGAAAGCTGGCAATCCGCTTGATCACATCTATCGAGGCGTGAAAGTCAACAAAATCAACACAGGAAAGTAATGACTTCCGTAATATCATGTTGCATTTAGCATGCTAATGAGCAAAATTTGATTATTATTGCAAGACATTGCAAAGAAGGCAAGTAATGAATGAAGCTCAGAGAGGAAAATGTTGTTTGGTGTTTTCAGTGTTTCAATTTAAATGTTATTCAGGCTGTCAAATCCATTTATAATAAAAGACACACTCCGCTGCAGTGTTACAAATAAATTCTGCATGCATAAACTTCAGGAATGATCCTGCTGTGTTTTTTACAAACTCAGTTGTAGCATTCAGCGTATGAAACTGGAGCTCAGAAATTAATAAAATAACTTCCGAGCACTTTCATTAGCCTCCATTTATTTTAATATCGCTTAATAACACATACGCACATTCAAAATTTGAGTGTAAAGGAACACATTCTGCCACTTGTTGCACTTCTCGGTAGCACAGACATGTGCAACCTGTGTCGAGGCTCACAAGAGGACATGCTTTCATTTTAAAGGGTCACCAGTCAAATAGGAGTCTGGGGGATACAACACTGACCTTTGACCTCCTTACTCTTTGTTGCTTTTACTCTTGTCAACAGGACAAACTAAAATTGTATAGTTCCACTCATTACACGTCCTTCTGGGAAGAGGCCTCAATTCAAGAGAGAGTACTTTATAATCCCATTAGGAAAACTGGGTAAGTACTCACACAATAGCTACCACTGTACTGAGTAACTATGTCACGATTACTTCACTCATCCGCTCTGGTTGAGGTGACGTTTCGAGAGCGTTGCGCGACATATGAAGTAGGTCACTCATTGGACAGCACTGCGAAGGACAAGAGGGACGACACACTGTAGTCAGGTCCAGGCTCCAGAGTGTGTCAGACTTTAGGTCTCTCTGCTCTTCAAATCTTTCCATCATTAGTGGTACATCATGCATCCACTCTGTGGCTACCCTGCATTTTGTGTGCACACACTCGTTTGGCTTATTGTGAATACACATGTTAGAAGAATTATGCTGCATTTTGCATGTTAATATAAGCAACTGGAATCAACACAATGGTTAAAAGTCGACATTTTGCATTATGTATGACTTTATATTTTGGCAAAAGCATCTGTTTGTGCTGAAAATGTGTCTTGATCTTTCTACGAAAGAAGCCACATGTGCATTAACTGACAAGGCAAGAAGATGATAGGAGTGATGCATTGAGAGGAGAAAGGATGTAGCCGCATGGATGTTCCATTACAGTAACATCAGGTCTGGCTTTTAGGTGCTTTTTCCACATCCTAGTCATCTTGTTTTCGTGCCATTATTCTTAAAACTAAGCTTTTTCCAAACAAGTTGTGGAAGTCACAGTCAATAACTGGGCAGCAGTGAGCCTGAGAGTGACGTCCGCAGTGTGACAGACTCAATTAAACACAATTATTGGGTTTCCACACACAACAAATTGCTCCTCAAAAGCTTTGTCTTTGTTTTTTTCTGCGCATGAACACAAGCGTGTCAAGCCACTGCAGTCCTGTGTCCTCCGTCTAACTGCCTTTAAGAGGAACATAAACGTATAAAAAAAACCTTTGGTTTGAGATGAATGGACGTCAGGTTGACTTGCTACAAGCAAAGGTAAAACTACAGCGCTTCAGGGTTAGGTTGCACTGAGTGTGGAGATTAAGTCTTTAATTATGTTAGATTTAGGAGATTTTAAAAGAAAGAGGATCTGTTTTACACCGCACAGGTAATGAGCTAATTTCAGAGAGCGGCACCAAATCGTGGCCAAACTTACCCAGACAAATAAACAAGTGAGTTTTTGTCCACTCACTCAATTTGCACACCTCGTTAGCTTACAATTATCATGCTTAATTTGCAGCTGAAAATAAGCAGGGTTTCTCAGTGGCTCGGGATGATGTGTTTTTCCTTTAAGCGTACTTCTTTACCTCATAAATTCCAGTGGGATGCATAGAACAACATGACTCAGATCATCTGTCTGCAGGCTGTCGGCTGATGCTCTCTCCTCACACTTTAATGGCCGGGGCGCAATTGAAGTCTTGCTAATTGCTGCTTACGCATAAGATAAATATATATATATGTAAAGAGCTTCTTTATGCTGACAGGGATGTTCCTGGAAGCTGCATCTACGTTGTATCCGTGCCAAAGGGTCATTCCTGTTTCATAGTTTTGGGCCTTATTCCGATAATAATAATAATAAAAACCTCACTCACTAAGTTAATTGCTTTGATGGGGCTTGAACTTATAATCGAATAAGAAGAAGATTGTTGATCTGTACAAAAACTCAAGTGTGAAACAGTCAAGCTATGTTTTCGGGGGTGGCTGACTTCACCTTGTCTTGTCGTCACCTTGAACCTGCAGAGTAACCAGTGGACGGGGCTAGGCTAACTGTTTCCCCCTGCTTTCAGTCTTTATGCTAAGCTAAAACAAGATAACCACCTCCTGGGCGTAGCATCATATTCAATGGCCAGGTAACAGCATGACACCGTGCTTTTTTCTTTGCTCTTATTAATCCCTTGGTTGAATGTGCTTTTAAATCACAGTGGTACCGTTTACTCTTGTTTAGATGATAGCAGAAGTTCCAACCACAGTTTGATAAACTTTGGGGGAAATGTGGAGAAATGGTCCATTGCACTTCAAACAGGAGGGGAAATGTGAAACACACGAAAGCGCTAAAGTCATCACCAGTCATTTCTCGATAATCTCTGCGGTTTGGGCGTCCCTGCGTGCGTCCTCACTCGACCGTGCACTCGCTGCCTCTGCTTAGTTTTTAAGTCACACTTTGCCACGGTGCCAAATTTAATGTGATGAGTTGTTATTGCTGATTTAAATTAATTCCAAGCCTTATTAATACTCCTTGGACAGGTATAGGCTACTCCTTTGGTAAATCGTCTTAATGCAGCTGCATTCTTTAAGGCATGTTCTAGAAAAATCTCCTGCACATGCTACAAAGACCTGACTGAATCCACCGCTCAGCCCACACACTTTTTCCAGTGGTTTTTGGCCTTGGCAGACCTTTACCCACTATAGCTACATGCCAGCGTCCAGACTCTGTCTAATATGAGAAGGTGATGTGCATAATTTGTTATATATGTATTGCTTAAAATCCGAAATATAAACACAGCAAAAATGACAAGCCTGCTGCCCTCAAAACCACAAAGAATAACAGTTCAGTTTAAGCGCTCCGGCTGCTCGCATCTGATTAGGACTAACTCCACATTTGGATTTTTCTCTCTCTTTTTTTTTTCATGTCAAAATGGCCGAAGGCTTTCCATAAACACCTTTGAGAAATGCAGGGAAAATGAGGTTGTGGGTATAGAAGACGCAGTTTGTATAATGAGAGCGCACTGGGGGCGATCAAGACCCAGAGTAGTCAAATGGCCCCACTATACCACAATTTAGCTTTTTTAGAAACCTCATTATTGGATTGACTTTATGATTTTCTTTTCTGTGCTTCATGTTTCCTAATAAATTCTAATTTTTTTTCCATGTGAACCAGTGGATAGGTATACAGACTGATGTTTCTCCTCCTCTCTCCTCTCCTGTTAAGTCGGTGAAGTATGACTTTACGGTACATTGACACTGAGAGGGAAGGGTCATGGACTTGAGTCAAGACCCCCACCACCACCACCACCACCACCGCACACCCCTCAGTCTCAATCCGACGCTCGATTAGCATTCGATTTTGTGGGATTTTCAGTTGCGCTGCAGATCTAACCAAAAGAATAACCCAAATACCTCAACGTCTGCTTCTGCTCCCTGTAAAAACATAGTTAGAGTGGGGGGAGATGTACGGTGCGGTCGCTGCACTGTGCGCAGACACACGCTGTAATTGGAAGGATCAGTGGAAAGGGGAACTTGAGACAAGCCAGAGCAATTTGGGGGGCTGACAAGATATTGTGAGGAGCTGAAGAGAGGACGGCAGCAGGTGTGAATGATTTGTTGGAGTTTTTCTTGTTATACTCCAGGGCCGCCTGAGCCGTACCTGCAGCTGAAAAATGTCACAGTCAGTACCCAAACCCACATATACACATCCAGAGATTGATATTTACAGCGGCCACAGAGAGCTCCTCACACTGAAACTTGAGAAAACAGACTGCATGCAAATTGACCAAACACTGGCAAATCAAGAAAAGCAACACATTGCCGCAAAGAAAAAAAAAAGACACTGGCAAGCTCCAACGACATGTATCACCAAAGCTGAGAAAAAACACACAGCCTTGCCATCTGATAGATTTCATTATGAACTTTAATCTAGGCAGTGTTTGGGAACATGACTACAGTGACCACTGTTCCACTGACGGGTCAACTGAACAATGAACTTTGTCAGAACTGAAAATGTCATGTTGTGATGTTGCAAAATTGGCGACAAAGCAGAAGTAAAACAAGAAATCTATTTCTTGTTTTACTCCTGTTTTGTCTCTCTCCAGGATATTTTTTTTTTCCTAAATGTAGATTTTAGATACTCACTGGTCAAAGTCCCCTGCACCAAAAATGGCGTTTTTGGCATGAAAAGAGTAAAAATGTTCAAGTTTAACTCAGTACAGATTAATACAAAGTATCAACTCCTTGAGATGCGGTTTAAAAATACAAACCTCAGAATTAGCTTGAAACACAGTGGTCGAACTTTACATGTGCACGCACACACACACACACACAGACACACATCCAGAGAGATGCTTGCCAATGTCTGCTCGCAGTAGCTTTCGTCCGTCACACAGCTGGGGTGGAGGGATATGAAGACAGACAAGCAGGATCACCTGCTACAGCTCACCTCTCTCTGGCTCCTGCATCCCTCCGTCCTGTCTCCTCCTCACCATGACAACAGACCAAATAGGGCTGTGCCGCACTGCTGCCAAACAAGCTCCAGCTCTATGATATCATACCGGATTTCTTCTGCTGAAACATTCTCTTTCCAAGACATCCGGACTTTTAAGCATCATCTCTGACACATGATGAGAAACAAAATTTGTCCATAGTACTGCTTTATTGAGGTGACAATACATAGACTGTATAATATATTACTGTTTTGTCAGTAGAGACCCTGAAATCTGTTAAAATATGTGTTAGACTGATGCACAGAAGCTGCTGAGTGTAAAAGGGAATTATGAGTTTGTTCGAAATTAATTATTGGTGTGGCCATTTTTCCATTGAAACATGCTCCACAATTGAACAACAGAATTCATATATTTCTGCATGGATTATGGACTTGGCTGCGCCACATTCAAATAAACTGATAAATGATGGTGCATGGAACGATATAGATAGAAACTCTCCTTGCTATAGCTGCAATCCGTTTTTTGCAGTTATTATCATTTGTTTCAACTGTCAAATATTTCACTGCTGGGAAAAAGATCTCGTCCTCCAGCGACACACACACACACATGCACACGTTGATGTTAAGCAGCGCAGTTGTGTTTCCCTGCTTGCTGTAGCCCTCCTTGTGAACCCTGAGCCACTGTTCAGGCAGACGTAATGGGGTTGATGTTGGCAGGCCATCACAGAGGAACTCAGAGAGCTCTCTGTCGGCAATCATGGATCCACCGTCTGCATTACACAACACTGCTGTGGCTGAAGACATGTTTTATCCAGTCTTAGCTCTGCTTAAAAATCATGTGCAAAACACACAAGCCTTGACACATGCAAATATTAGGCATTTCCAGTCTCATCCTGTGACAGGGCTGAGACTGAGGGTAGGTAGTGAAATCAGTTTTGCTAGAGAACTGGAGCATCATAATGCCACCAAGTGCAATTTGTGTAAAGTCTGTGAAATTCTACAATGTATATTTCTAACATATTTTTTCTTCCATATAGTCCTTTGTATAAAATGTACATATATACAGTCAGCTTTTATTTTGTATTTTGTATTTCTCCATCTGTGTTGCTATTTTTTTCCAACTGCCATTACCTACTGTCTGTAATACCTGAATTTCCCCGCCGGGGGTTAATAAAGTATATCTTATCTTAAATTAATGACAAGAAAACTATGTGAAAATTAGCTCACATGAAATATTACTGCAAAGTCATAACACAGTGCGATTTTATAGTCAATGATTGCAAGCTTACAAACAATAGAAAAAAATCTGCATATGTCCAGTGTGTTTCCAACATATTAACACACAGTAGTTCCATTCAGCTGTGGATTCATACACAGCAAAGCAAAAAGAAAAAAAATAAACATTTGGACAGAACAAATAAAATACAATAATTTATTGTTCAAAGTTCTTTATTTTGTCAATTTAGTCTTCAAGATATTGCTAATAGTGTAATTGATTTCACATTTCTATGTGGGGTTAGTGGCCACTGAATCCATGCATGGAAGATGCATTTCTTCTTCTTCTTCTTTTCTTTTTCACTCTAAAGTGATTGTGGAATATGACCTACTGTGATTAGTCAGGGTCATATGTGTAGTCTTTGTAGCCACAATTGGTCGAATTGTAGTCTGATCCTGACATTAGGTCAAGACTCAGTAGTTCACCTACACCTTAAGGGTAAGGGATGCTTGGCCAATACTGTACATATTTGGGCCAGGGAAGGAGAGTGAAAAAAGCCATTCATGTGATGTCAGTGTTACTTGGCTTAGATCCCTCCCTAGGCAGCTTAGCAGCCATTGACCAATGTAATGTTTTTTGTCTTCAATTCAGCATTTTCAAATTCAATGCCAAAAATCATTAGGAATGTGGGAGGAAACCGAAGCACTCGGAGGAAACCCACACAAAAATGGGGAGAACGTGAAGACTCAACACAGAAACAACTGGGCTGGACCCAGGACCTTCTGTGAGGCTGCAGCGCTCACCATTGAGCCACCATATTGCCCTGACACCACCTGTTTTTGTTCCTTTGGTGTCTTGGTCAAGGAAGAATGATGATTTTCTTGCCTGGAGGTGGCTTACAATTTTAGGACAGATTTAAATGTCTGATGGGAGATCATCATCATCCTCGACTGGCGCCACAGGTGGGACACGTAGCCCAGCCGATGATGATACATCAGGTGTACGGGGAGGCGAAGATGACATACTTTCATCTAAGTGGTCTGATTGTTGGCAGTCATCCGGTTGGAGGGGAGATTGCGCCTCTGCAGCCTCTGGGAAAACTTTGGAACGTCTCAAGATATTCTTATTCACCCAACTTCTTACACTCTGATTTGCCGGTCTTCTCATTTTATTAAGCTGCGCAGTCACTTCAGTCAGTTCTTTTTTTAGCTTTTCCACCTTTCTAGTCTTTTGATTGATGTTATTGATGTAAAAGCTGTTCACGTCCTTGGGCGCCAATGAGTTATTCACATTGTGGTCTATGTATCGTCTTTTGAGAGCAAGAATTTTGTTTCTCAATGTCCTGGGTTCGTTGATAACGCGCACGCATGTCTGAAGATCATTCTTAAAACACTGATTCTGGGTCTCCAGTTGTTTGACCTGAGCCCTCAGGAGTTTAAGCTCTGACATATTGGCCTTCAGTTTGTCGCTGAGGTCTTGGACAGTTTCATTCAACTTGACTTTGTCTGAGCTGGTCTTTTGTAGCTCAGCTGCCATCTTTGTGCACTTAGAGTGTGCCTGTCTTCTTCTGTCCTCTCGACACTTGTTGGTGTCCTTCATTTCATTTAAAGCAAGAGATAAAATAACATTCCTCTTATTTTGAGCCGACGAATGCTCTGTTGCTTTTGCCATTTTCATCTTTAAGGCACCAAGCTCCACGTTTAAGTTTCCAATTACTCTGTTTCTGTCTCTCATAGTGTCCTCTAATTCAGACATTTTCTTTGCCAGATGGTCCTTCTCATGCTTCAGAGTCGTTATTGTCTCCTCCTGCTCTTTCATCTCTTTCTCCAGGTCTCTGCTTTTTTGCATATTCGCTAATTTTGTAGCCTCATTAAATCTTTTTTCGTCGACCAAGGCCTCTTCTTTTTCTTTTAGAGCACATTTTAAGCTATTTACTAGCACTTGCTTTGTCCCTCTGAACGCCTCTCCCCGTTCCAAGAAATTATATATGTCCTGGGCTTGTGTTTCATAATCCACTTCTCTCTGAAGTAAACTTTGTTTTAGTTTCAACTGCTCTTTCTTGCTTTGTCTCAACTCTCCGTCGAGTCCTGCGAGTTTTATCTCAAGGCAAGTTATTTTCTCTCTTTGAAACGTAGTCTCCGCTAAATACCGCCTATTTTCTCGGGCAGCTGTCTGCTTTAGCATGGCCAACTCAAGGATGAGCTGGTCCTTTGTTAATTCATGTGGCATCTCCATTTGATTTATATTTTCACTACTACTTCACACTGAATGTCACAGGTCTTTTCTGATGTGTCTGTCTATTCTGTATTTGATTCTCTTATCAGTCTCTGTAAATAAGATATGTAGGATTTCTAGAAGGATACTCATATTCATTGTGCCTTTGATCAAAGATCAAAGGAGATCAAAGGCACTGTGTGACATCATCTCAGTTAGGCTCCACCCACAAGCAGTCATGACGTCACATGAATTTTGCGTGCTTTGAACCTGCGCATGCGCCCTGTGACGCGCATACAGGACGCATGCGCTTCCTTGTCCGCCAAAACACAAGAAGACAACTGCAGCGGTCAGGTTTAAGGTTAGACATTCAGGATTTTTGTATGTTTGTAACGTTTGTAACGTAACGGAGTTAAATGTAACAACTTGGTAATATAATCTGTAATATTTGCCATTATCGCACATCACGTATCACTGTAGCTTAATTTTACAACGGTCACTAAACTCAACGTCCCTGTGGATTTGGGTCGTGAACCGCTGGAGTCAGTTGGACCCTTGCTGTCCCCTTGGTAAGTGCGCAGGCTATGAACTCCACCATCGTTTTGTGGTGTTTCAACGGTCGAGTACGCTCTTTCATGTAAAGTTGACGGTGGCTTTATTTGTTCATTGGTACAACCTGGACAGCGAGTACAACTTTGGGCTCGGCGCGCCGAGTCAGTTTCTATCGGGGCTGTCAGACGGTTTCCGTGATCAGGCTCTCCCGCGGGGTGTCTGTGCGTGTTCCAGAGTCAGACCGCGAGCTCGACCGCAGGCCGCACTGTAAAAAAACTGCGCGGTCATTAGCGGCCGAGCTCTTCTAGTCCATCCAGGGCACCCGTGTTTGTGGGTGGAGACGGCAGGTGGAGGGGCTCACTGACAGCGGTGCATCTCATTTTCAAAATTGGGTGGATCTCATTTCTCAAAATTGTCGTTTCCTCGCTCCTCGATCCTCGCTCGAACCGGAAGTACTTCTGGTCCGCCATATTGCCGGCCGTCCCAAAGCGAAAATTGCGGCTCTGAGGAGCGAGGATCGAGGAGTGAGGAGGGCTCTCGGAGGAGCTATGAGCGAGGATACATCAGTGCATCCTACCCGGAAGTCTGTCAACTGAACGGTATGAAGACTCCGCCCCCACAGCTGGCACGTTTGAACGAGGTGGAGAAAGTGCGCTAGTGTAAATATCCTGCAGTGAATGGCTGTAATTCAGATGAGCCTAACTTAAAGTTACGTTCTCCAAAGAGCGATAAAACAATAACCTGAGGATCCGTCATGTTTCAATCACGTAAGAGATGATGTATAGTGAGCAGGGACCATAGGAACCTGCTCACTATTATCCCGCTTTGAACTCTGCTCACTACTAAAGCATTCAATATAAAGTGACACAAAATAGTGATTAAAACATATTTATTGATTTAAAATGAGTCTACTCTCGTCTGTCATCGCTCTCACTGCGCAGCGGCTCTGAAAGCAAAACACTTACGTTGCGTAACAACCGCCTCTCAATGTGCGCAGGACGGCAGGCGGGGAAACTTATTTCTTTACAGATATTCAGAGAAATCATGTCAAATGTGGAGAAGAGACGGAATATCCCAGACCTGAGAGAGACGTAGCTGGAGACAGAGTTTGGTTTACCGCTATTATTTCTACTGATGGGTAAAAGTCCCGCAGCAGCTGATTTCTGCGTTCAGCGTCAGACATTAAAACATCTGTCTCCAGTTTTGTCTCCACTCAGCAGTCTTTAATCTACAACCTGTTCTAACACTAACACATCGGCCTCTCGTCACTTTTTCTGCGTGTTATCTGAGTGAAATAATGTGTTTCATGGCTCGTAGGTTTCTCTTCACTAACAGGTCTGAAATGTGTCTCATTGAACGGGACAGAAGACACAGCGAGGCTGATAAAGTTCAGGTCAGAAAATGACCACCTGTTCACCTGAAGAGGCATCCAGCCAAGAATGACCTCATTAATTCTCATGTGCGTTACTAAAAGTGTTTCATATTTATTTGCTAGTGCTGGAGACTTTTTTTTAATAATGTAAAAAATGTGTAAAATATAAATATATCGAGGGCGGTGATGGATATTTGGGTCATATTCCTATACTTTGATAAGTTTGATTACACACATATATTCTGCTAATAGTTAGATTACATGCATATGCTTATATTAATGATTAATGATGATCCTGATATGTTGATCTTATTCATTTTTTGTGTGATTGACTGAATAATCAACAGAAATTCTCCCTTCTCCCTGTTAAGTTTTTCCTTTATTATTCATAGAAGTGATTTAGACGAGGAGTGATTCTTGTGTGCAAAATAAAACTAAGGCCAGTGTGACCTAGAACAGGAGGTTTTGAGATAGAGGCCTGGCATTGGAGACATCTTGGGGCCCTCGACTTAAGATAGAACAGGTTGGCGTCAGGGATAAGGGTGTCTCTAGATTTGTCCTTGCAAACAGGTTGCTGGTGACGTTGGATTCTCGAAGTTGAGCAAGCAGAGGAGAGAGAGCGCCCGACGTCAACGAGGAGGAGCCGACGACTGTTTCAGCATTTCCTCATGTTCTGTCTATAAAAATACTGGGTCAGGGAGAGATAGTGTGTCAGACTTCATGAACTGACTCAACTCTGTTGTGGATCAGGGAAAGGAAAGTTGAGACCCAGAGCTCTGTTACCTTGCACATTCTACTGATGTTAATGATGTTAATGATTCTGTAGTTTTAATGGATTGTTTTGTCTGTTTTTGCACATTCGACTGATGTTAAAATAAATGCAGATTCTATTGATGTTAGAATAAAACTGATTTTTTTGGACTCAACATCTTCTCCTATTGCTTCATTCAAAGAACCCAGAGGACCAGAGAGATTTTTGAGACACGTCCTCGACAATTTGGTGCCGTGACCCGGATGAAGATGGAGAAGTGAGAGTGAATCTTGAGCTTCACACCGGACGGGCGGGAACGAGTGACTCCAAAACTTTGTGGCCACAGAAAAAAGGTAAGTAGACAACTATTATAAATAAAGTTCTGCGATTGGCAAGCTCTAAATTTATTTTGAAGTCACTTGTAGTTCTCCCGTCGTAGAACAGTTGAAATCAGTATAGTGTGTAGACATAGGGCGATTCCCCTTAAGGGAAGAGCCGTAAGGGGCCTCGCCGCCGGTTCCTGGAAGTACCGGAAGAGGGAGCGCTGACGTAAAAGGGAATGCCAGCCCAACCCAGGGGTTGAAACACCTTTGTCCGTTAGAGTCGGCATAAAACACGCTGTACTAGCGAAAAGGCAGCGCCAGAGGTACAGCGAGTACGAGATCGGTTTAATTACGGTGTAAGTGTGACTGATCAATAGCACTGAGAGTCAATGATATTTTCATGTTGCTAAAAGTACTAAAAGATAAGGGGATATAAGTGTGGGTGGTTTCCAGTGCTGGATGATCTGTGGAGATCCTCGCTCATTTCGACCAGTATCTGTTCTGTGGGGACACGGGTGGTTTGGATACAGAGAAAGTGTGTCGAAAAGGTTTTTTGCAAGCCTGGGAATTAACCCCCGGAGTGAGACCGGACTGGAATAACCCAGCCTAGAAGCTTGTCTCGCTAGGCGGCAGAAAACTGACCATTGAGTCATTCACACTGGACCTGTATGTGTTTATGATTGTTAGACTCCGTGTGCTGTAGCACGTTTTTACAGGTTGTATTTTGTTATGGAAGGAGAGTCCGTTAGAAAGTGTGAGGAGTATAGAGGGTGTAATAGGGACACAGTAGGCGGGCAGTGGAACCTAATCAGATTGCAATTGGCTAACAGGTTCCCCCCAAACCAACAGCAGAAGATGCTGAAAACTATTGACCAAACGTGGACTTGCTGCAGGAGCAAGGACACGTACCAAAGAATCATGAAAAAACTAAACTGTTGATGCTCTTAGCAAGAGCTGAGAAATTGGTGGTGCAAAACCTAAAGGAGCATAAAGCAACAGAAAGGAAAGTAGATTGAGAGGAGAAAGTGGAAAGAGGAATTAGACAAAAAAGAGAATAGAAGAGCCTCAATCCATGTTATGACTCTGACCTGTGCAGCACTTGACAATAACACAACGACACAGACAACACAGACTAAACAGACAGACGAGACGGTGATCACCCTGACATAGCCATGTTACACACTCAGTGTGCGACACAAACAGTAACTGCCTCTCCCTGGTATATAGCAGAAACTTCTAGTACTCTTCAGGCGCCGCTACTTAATGTTACATCAATCATTTTGTACCTGAGGAGGGAGAGTATGAGGAGACAGAGTTCGAGGGAAAGGACGGCTTATGCAGCTGAGATTACAGGAATGTTGAGAGTGTTTCCCCCTCTTCCTGGTGACTGTTGCGTTTTGAGAGCCAGTCGTGTGTGTAGGCATGACCCTGAGAAACAGAGAGGAAGACACAGCAGCAGCTGCATTCCCTCTCACCCCCCCAACAGCACTACACACACGTGCACGCGCTAGAGAGCAGGAAGACTTTGATCAGGTCAGTTTAGGTTCAAAAGGAGAAAAATTCAATATGCCTCTTCTAACAAAAAGTAAGTCCACTGTTGTATATCAACCATTCTCATTCACTGACATGAACTGCATATCAGAGAAAATGTCTGCTCCCACTGAGGGGGGCCATACCTGGATGAGTAAATTTTGTCAGCTGACTAATGGCTGGAAATTGGCGATGGGAGATTGGAGAGCATTAATTGGCCGCTAAACTTCCTGCTCATGAGCAACAAACAATTGAAGATTCAGCCAGAACAACTGCGGTGATAGTACACCATTTCTCCAGTATGCCACACAAATTGGACAAGCAATGTGTGACATATATCCTGTGTCAGAAGGAGCATTACACTCTTTGACATTCTGTAGACAGGACAAGGAGAGTATGCCAGAGTTTTTACTGCAATGTAAAACCATTTGGACTGAAACGGTGGGAACACACCCCAGTAATGATAAACTGCAACTCATACTGTTTAGAAAAGCGATATTGGATAGCATGCCTAAATCAGTACAGGGTCAAATGGGAGCAAATCCTGACCTACAAGGCTGCAGCACTGAGAAATGGGAAAAACCCCTGACTCATTATGTACGGCAGAGTGATGAACAACAAATAACTCGTGATGCAGAGGTTGCTAATAACTCTGAGCAGCTGCTCAGTACAATTGGACAAACTAACCACTCTAAACAAAACACCTCTGAAGCAGTATGCTCAACTAATCCAGCAGCCAGTTATCCCATAGCAGAGCCCAGCAGTGTATCAGGCTTCTCCTGCACCGGCGTATCCGCCCATGCAGCCTGTGTATACACAGCCTCAGCGTCAGGGACACGTGGCAAGAGGGCGAGGAAGAGGGATGCCTCAAGAGCAATCTACAATCTGCTTTGCTTTTGGCCAACGCGGACACTTCCTGTATATCCACCTTACGACGTTTATGCACCTCCACAAGCATATACAGCACAGCCTGCACACCAACCTCCCACTCATCAAGCACCTAACGCAGCTGCTGCCCCTAGCGCTCAATACCCTGCACTAGGCCCCCGCTACAATGATCCTATCCTGACACCTTGGACTGGTGGTCATGATTATGACAATGAATGATGTTGCCCGTGAACCACAGACAGGGGGTTGGCAGATCCATTGACTGTGTTGGAAGAGAATTTGCCTTTTCTGGTGGACTCTGGAGCTAGATATTCGACATTAAAGCTCCTGTTTGACCAAAGACACTGTTGAGCTAACTGGTTTCTCGGGACAGCCAAGTCATCTGCCTTTGACTTCTCCGCTGTGCACGCTTGTTGCTGGCCAAGTGTTTAAGCACAGATATGTGTCATCTCCACGTTGTCCTGTGAACTTAATGGGCAGGGACCTGCTCGTGACGAGCGGTGCTTCCATATTGTGTCGGCCAGACGGGCTGATTGTGACTTTTCCTAATGGACAGTCGTTCAATTGTTCTGTCAACGGGATTCATTCTCACTCACAGATGGTTTTGGCTCCAGACGACTCTCCGGGTGCTGAGGGGCAGTGGGCTGATATCTATTGGGGGTTGGTGCAGCCAGAAACCCAGGAAGGAGGCGGGGTGCATTCACTATACACTGACTGGAAGCCGTGGCTACACATGTTACATCCCTACGCTCCCCCTCCTGATCCCCTCCATGTCACATTGTTCTATGATCGCAGTGAGGTTTGTGTATATCATGAGGCATTCATGGCATTGGAAGGCACGGTGGCACAAGTAAAATCCACCTGTTTGTTGTTAGGGCCTGAGGGTGCGGCTGTAGTGCTAGAGGATGATTGAAGTCAATACTATGAAATGTCCACTGAAGCGTCACCTCACATCACTCTTGCTGTACATTCTGACCATCAAGCTATGGAACTTGGCCCCATAACAAAAAGGCTGTTAAAAGCCTCTGATTGGATGTCTACTCAGCTTCCTAGTGTTGCCTATTCTCCATCTGAAAAAGCTTACAATATCACACAGGAGGCCCATGACTTGGTGTTATTAGAACACCAGCAAATTGAGAGGTTTCATGGCAATCAAATTGAAATTTTTAACTTTGTAAATTGTGCTGCCACTTGGCCAGGACGCCCTTGGAAAAAATCACCCTGATGCTAGAAACATGCTAAATGCCCACTCAGATTTTTTGTGGTCGCTAGGACCAACAGACGTGGGGTTTTGTTCTACTGTCACCCCCATTTCTTTTGATCTTGTTCCTGTGTCTAAACCCATCTGGCAAGCACAGTATGCACACAAACCAGTGTCAACTCACCTACACCAGACTGCCACAGGGCTTTGTGTTATCACCAGGCATTTTTAATCAGTGTTGAAAGAGCTTCTCTCTGAAATGTAGCTCCCCCAAGACTCAATGTTGGTACAATATGTGGATGATTTGTTGATTGCTTCGCCTGCCGCAGCTGACTGTCTCACTGCCACGGACATTGTGTTACGCAGATTGTTTGAGGTTGGTTTTAAAGTGTCCCGGGAAAAGTTGCAGTGCTGCAGGCAGGTAGTGTCTTTTGTGGGGCGCATTGTATCTGACACAGGCACAGGCGTTTCACCCGCACACAGACTCCATATTACATCACCCTAAGCCTCACTGTCAAACAGATGCTTTCTTTTTTGGGCCTTACAGGCTACAGTCGACATTTTTTACCTGACTATGTTGAACTAACAGCTCCATTGCGCGCCATGGTAAATGCAAAAGGCATGTGCAACCTCAAAGCTCCCTTAGATTGGGATCTTATGGCAGAACATAGTTTCATCACCCTCAAACAGCTCATCTCAAATGCAATGGCTCTGGCAGTTCCAGACTACACGCTCCCATTTTTCCTGGATGTTTCTGAAAAACCAAATTCGGTGAGTGGAGTGCTTTTTCAGAAAAAGGAGGTTGAGAGACAGGTGTTGACCTATGTGAGTGTTGCATTAGACTCCACTGAACACAGACACCTGCCATGCACCAGGCATGCGGCAGGTGTAGCAAAGATTTTAAACAAAACAGCACACATTGTGAGAGGACACCCAATAACTGTACTCACTACACATGGTATAGTAGCATACATAAACTCACAAGCATTCACCATGTCCGCACTACGGCAAAAGCGGCTTGAAAAACATTAACTGCACCACACATAACGTTCACTCACGAAGGCATCAACATGGCCGACAACATGGGGGAGGGGGGAACCACATTTGTGTGAGGAAAAAGTGCAGAGAGATGTGAGGGTGAGAGTAGATTTGCAGAGTCAGCCATTAGAGGAAGCAGAGGAGACGCTGTTTACAGATGGTTGTTACTTCCGGCATCCGAGAGAAGGACTGAAAGCAGCATGGGCAGTGGTGAGAGTGAAAGGTGAAGGGTTTGAAACAGCGGCAGCAGACCGTCTGCAAGGGAGAGAATCAGCACAGCTGGCAGAGCTACAAGCAATGATAGCAGCGCTAGAATGAGCAGAGGGAAAGAATGTGAATATTTATACAGATTCTGCATATGTGGTAGGAGCCATCCAGATAGAGTTGAGCCAGTGGATCAGAGCAGGTTTTCTAAAAGCATCTAAGACCCCTATCAAACAAGAGAAAGCCTCCCCAAATGATCAAAGTGTTTGGACTAGTAGGGGAGCAACCAAGGTTGAAGGAGTGTGGAGAGGGCCGGATGGAAGGCCAGTTCTTCCTCCAGGGCTGACATCAGTGATGCTACAGGAAGCACATGGACCCACACATTGCAGAAGTGCACAAATGAAACACCACCTGACCCACTGGTGGCATCCTTTTTTGCCCGCAATGATTGATAATCACATTAGAGAGTGTAGCACATGTAACACGTATAATGTGAAACCCACTGTCAAACCACATGAAGCGAAGTTCCCTTTACCCTCTCTACCAAGGGAGGTAATCATAATTGACTCCACTGATATGATTGATCGAGTGAAAGGATACAGGTACCTCTTGGTAGCAGTGGATGCATACACTGGCTGGCAAGAGGCAACACCTGCTAAGTGTGAGAATGCGCAAACATTGATCAAATTTCTCATCAATCACTACATTCCCACACATGGTTTCCCCAAAAAATAAGATCAGACAATGGCACACATTCCAAAAACAAAGACCTGAGAGCAGTGGAGGCTCTCCCCAGAGCTGAGGTGGACAGGACCCTACAGAGAAGACAACTCACTTTTACATATTATTATTAACTTTTACTTATTATTATTTGGGTCTTCAGTTTTATTCTTATTTTACTTCTTAATCTAATGATGCTTAGTGTTAGTATTTTAGTGTTTATCCTAAAATCTCATCTCTCTATCTCATTCTATTTGCAGTTCATAAGTAGTTTATTTTATTTTATTTTTTATTATAAGCTTTGCAATGGAAAGAGTGTGAGTCATTAGGTGTGAAGGCATAAAACGTCTTACGTTGAGGGAGGTTCTGCTCAGCTACAGGGAGAGAAATAGGACTCCACGAGGAAGTTGCTTTTCAGCATATACTAAAAGACCAACTTTTGACCAGCTGACACCACGCCTGCCAGTCAAATAGAGGAGGACTGAGCTTGAGTCAGTGGACTGGACAATATAGTGAGGAAGTAGAGATAACATTGAGAGATGCAGTTGGTTGTTTCATATTAATCAAATGAATATTATTAATGTGTGTTTTATTGCTTGTGTTTTTAATAATCTCTTTTATCAGGTACACCCTCAATGGAAGATGATACTGATTGGTTGTTGTTGCATTCCATGTATCTCTGGGTTACCGTGTTGTCGTTGCAGCCATAGAGAACGGGGATGCTCCAGCATACCAGATGACAGAACTGGTCCCTGAGGCTCCAGCGTTAGGTGGAGATGGGGACTACGTGTTGGCTTGTGACCCTGCTTTTGATTTTTCGTGTGTAAGTGGTTTGTTGGTCTCAGTAAGATGAGACCAAAAGGGGGAATTGATGGATATTTGGGTCATATTCCTATACTTTGATAAGTTTGATTCAACACATATATTCTGCTCATAGTTAGATTACATGCATATGCTTATATTAATGATTAATGATGATCCTGATATGTTGATCTTATTCATTTTTTGTGTGATTGACTGAATAATCAACAGAAATTCTCCCTTCTCCCTGTTAAGTTTTTCCTTTATTATTCATAGAAGTGATTTAGACGAGGAGTGATTCTTGTGTGCAAAATAAAACTAAGGCCAGTGTGACCTAGAACAGGAGGTTTTGAGATAGAGGCCTGGCATTGGAGACATCCTGGGGCCCTCGACTTAAGATAGAACAGGTTGGCGTCAGGGATAAGGGTGTCTCTCTAGATTTGTCCTTGCAAACAGGTTGCTACGGTGACGTTGGATTCTCGAAGTTGAGCAAGCAGAGGAGAGAGAGCGCCCGACGTCAACGAGGAGGAGCCGATGACTGTTTCAGCATTTCCTTATGTTCTGTCTATAAAAATACTGGGTCAGGGAGAGATAGTGTGTCAGACTTCATGAACTGACTCAACTCTGTTGTGGATCAGGGAAAGGAAAGTTGAGACCCAGAGCTCTGTTACCTTGCACATTCTACTGATGTTAATGATGTTAATGGTTCTGTAGTTTTAATGGATTGTTTTGTCTTTGTTTTTTATCCTCCCCAAAGCTCAACTTTGTGCAGCTGACACAGTGCCCCCTCAAGCAGCTACTACAGCAAGCAGTGTCACAAGCAGAGCCATCTGGCTGTTCAGGTAAAAACAATTGTTAAGTTAATTGTTTAGGACCCGAACCTGACTTTGTCACATGTGCATGAGATGCTTTTTAAATGTACAGCAGGAGAGGAAGAGGAAGGAGAGAGAAAGATGCGGAGAAAAATGGAGGGCAAACATAGGGGCAGAGAGAGACACACATGAGCTGAACAGACTCAAATCATGATTTCATTCTGTTTTTATTTGGAGAACAAATTCACAAAATTGACATTTCATTCTGCCGACTGGCAGCCTAGGCAAAATCGGTCAGTGACCCACAGTTTGTGAAAGGCTGAGGCAAAGTTTCAAATGCATGCAGTCACTTTGAACTGGATTAACCAAGAGAAGTCAAGAGTAATGCCCTCAGAGGACCTGAGGAAGGCCTGATTTACAACACGTTGTTTGTGCGTGTAAAAGCGAGTGCAAACTTGAGCTGTGATTGGTACTGTGGAATATTTTCAGAATCAGAAAAATGTATTTCAAACTGACACCATATTCTGCAGCAGGCAGTACACAGTACTACAACAGATTGAAAATGGGTCGGAACAAGCAAAGCTTTTATGTTTCCAGACCCTAACTATAAAAATGCATACACAAAAAGACAAATAACAACAACAGCATTATGTAGGATGCACTCTTTAGTTCCCTGCTGCCCCCTCTCCTTGTTAGTTGGCAGTCCCCTCCTCTTTGTGTGATTCAAAGACAGTTTCTAACTTTCCTAAACTTAGTGAAATTACTTGAAGTGCTTAGGATCGATAGGTATTGAAAGATTGATATTTTTGACACTAGTCTATAACTTAATTAAGAAACTAAGCTGTACTATGCACCTGAACATGGATTCACATACATTTTACAGGATATCAGAAGAGAGGCAGCTCAAGAGGACCAGGCCGAGCAAGTCCTGAGGATCTGTGTCTTCCTCACATGTGAAGAAGATGAAGGTGCATCCAACGCTGATGTGTCCATTGTGGCTGAGGGGACTGAGGTACTTGACAACTGTGGAAGTGTTGCAAAGGCCTGTCTCCTGCTGATGGACATCATTTATGCCATGAACTTGAGTTACCCACCAAAAATGAAGTACACTTATGAAGTGTTCCAAAAGCTCCTTCTAGAGCTTGATGTCCTTAAGCTGTCAGGTAGTGGAATCAGTTTTGCTAGAGAACTGGAGCATCATAATGCCACCAATTGCAATTTGTGTAAAGTCTGTGAAATTCTACACTGTATATTTCTAAAATATTTTTCCTTCCATATAGTCCTTTGTATAAAATGTACATATGTACAGTCAGCTTTTATTTTGTATTTTGTATTTCTCTATCTCTGTTGCTATTTTTTCTTTTCTGACTGCCATTACCTGCTGCCTGTAATACCTGAATTTCCCCACTGGGGATTAGTTTTTCTCAGTGGCTTTGGTGCTTTTCTCAGCTCAGAATGAAAATTCTCATAACTCTTAGTTCAACCTTCACAACTTTTACTCATTTGTGCGCATCATAGAAGCAATTTCTCCTTCCTCTGTTCCTTGTTGTAGTTATCAAATTCTGTCAAGCAAATGTTATACCTTTCTTCATCATTTTTTCCTGGAAATGTCTCCTAAATTGAGTGTGTGCCAGAATGATTTACCTATGTTCAGTTACAGTATGTGCTGTTATATTGTTCACATTTGTGCACAGCTCTACCAAAGGGTGTTTCTTATGTTTGCTCGAAATAAGTGATTGCAGTATATTTTTCATTTGCAAATTGCAAAGCACATATGCAGTAAAAATGTGAAACGTACCGTATTCAGTGTCTTGATCTCACTTACTCCTCTAACTACAACAATGTGTAACTTTACTGTTGTTTTCAATGGTTGTACAAGCAGTGTATAGTGCTGTCTTGAGCATTTTCAGGTGGGGTCACTGAGTTCTGACCTTTTTTGGCATTGGAAAACACTGAGAGAATAAACTGTCATGATGAAAACATGACAAAACCATTTGACTATCTTTTTCATACACGATGGTGTCAAGGCTTCTCATTTTGATGACACTGGCAGTTTCATTGACATAAGTACTTGCTTTTGAGGGATGGACTATCCATTTTTAGCAAGTGATGTGCTTTTGCAGGTTATACACTAGGTTTTGCAGTTTGCACTAATTGTTTTGAGAAATGCACGAACTGTTGTGCAAATTTTAAGAGTGATGTGAGAAAAGCACCAAAGCGATTGAGAAAAACTGGAATAAAGTATATCTTATATTAATGACAAGAAAACTATGTGAAAATTAGCTCACATGAAATATTACTGCAAAGTCATAACAGTGCGATTTTATAGTCAATGATTGCAAGCTTACAAACAATAAAAAAAAATCTGCATATGTCCAGTGTGTTTCCAACATATTAACACACAGTAGTTCCATTCAGCTGTGGATTCATACACAGCAAAGCAAAAAGAAAAAAAAAGAAACATTTGGACAGAACAAATAAAATACAATAATTTATTGTTTAAAGTTCTTTATTTTGTCAATTTAGTCTTCAAGATATTGCTAATAGTGTAATTGATTTCACATTTCTATGTGGGGTTAGTGGCCACTGAATCCATGCATGGAAGATGCATTTCTTCTTCTTCTTCTTTTCTTTTTCACTCTAAAGTGATTGTGGAATATGACCTACTGTGATTAGTCAGGGTCATATGTGTAGTCTTTGTAGCCACAATTGGTCGAATTGTAGTCTGATCCTGACATTAGGTCAAGACTCAGTAGTTCACCTACACCTTAAGGGTAAGGGATGCTTGGCCAATACTGTACATATTTGGGCCAGGGAAGGAGAGTGAAAAAAGCCATTCATGTGATGTCAGTGTTACTTGGCTTAGATCCCTCCCTAGGCAGCTTAGCAGCCATTGACCAATGTAATGTTTTTTGTCTTCAATTCAGCATTTTCAAATTCAATGCCAAAAATCATTAGGAATGTGGGAGGAAACCGAAGCACTCGGAGGAAACCCACACAAAAATGGGGAGAACGTGAAGACTCAACACAGAAACAACTGGGCTGGACCCAGGACCTTCTGTGAGGCTGCAGCGCTCACCATTGAGTATTGCCCTGACACCACCTGTTTTTGTTCCTTTGGTGTCTTGGTCAAGGAAGAATGATGATTTTCTTGCCTGGAGGTGGCTTACAATTTTAGGACAGATTTAAATGTCTGATGGGAGATCATCATCATCCTCGACTGGCGCCACAGGTGGGACACGTAGCCCAGCCGATGATGATACATCAGGTGTACGGGGAGGCGAAGATGACATACTTTCATCTAAGTGGTGTCTGATTGTTGGCAGTCATCCGGTTGGAGGGGAGATTGCGCCTCTGCAGCCTCTGGGAAAACTTTGGAACGTCTCAAGATATTCTTATTCACCCAACTTCTTACACTCTGATTTGCCGGTCTTCTCATTTTATTAAGCTGCACAGTCACTTCAGTCAGTTCTTTTTTTAGCTTTTCCACCTTTCTAGTCTTTTGATTGATTTGGTCGATGTAAAAGCTGTTCACGTCCTCGGGCACGTATGAGTTTTTCACTTTGTTGTCTATGTATCGTCTTTTGAGAGCAACAATTCTTGTTTTCAATGTGCTAGGTTCGTTGATAACGTGCACGCATGTCTGAAGATCATTCTTAAAACACTGATTCTGGGTCTCCAGTTGTTTGACCTGAGCCTTCAGGTTTTTAAGCTCTGACGTACTGGCATTCAGTTTGTCGCTGAGGTCTTGGACAGTTTCATTCAACTTGACTTTGTGTGAGCTGGTCTTTTGTAGCTCAGCTGCCATCTTTGTGCACTTAGAGTGTGCCTGTCTTCTTCTGTCCTCTCGACACTTGTTGGTGTTTTTCATTTCATTTAAAGCAAGAGATAAAATATCATTCCTCTTATTTTGAGCCGACGAATGCTCTGTTGCTTTTGCCATTTTCATCTTTAAGGCACCAAGCTCCACGTTTAAGTTTCCAATTACTCTGTTTCTGTCTCTCATAGTGTCCTCTAATTCAGACATTTTCTTTGCCAGATGGTCCTTCTCATGCTTCAGAGTCGTTATTGTCTCCTCCTGCTCTTTCATCTCTTTCTCCAGGTCTGTGCTTTTTTTAATTGATTTTGCAGCCTCATTAAATCTTTTTTCGTCTACCAAGGCCTTTTCTTTTTCTTTTAAAGCACACTTTAAGCTATGTATTTGCACTTGGTTTGTCTTTTTGAACGCCTCTCTCCGTTCCAAGAAATGTTTCATGTCCCAGGCTTGTGTTTTACAATCCACTTCTCTCTGAAGTAAATTTTGTCTTAGTTTAAACTCCTCCTTCTTGTTGTCCCTCAACTCTTCCTCGAGTGCTGCGAGTTTTATCTCAAGGAAATTTATTTTGTTTCTTTTAAACGTAGTCTCCTCTGAATACTGCCTCCTGTCTTCGGCAGTTGTCTGCATTTGCATGGCCAACTCAAGGATGAGCTGGTCCTTTGTTAATTCATGTGGCATCTCCATTTGATTTATATTTTCACTACTACTTCACACTGAATGTCACAGGTCTTTTCTGATGTGTCTGTCTATTCTGTATTTGATTCTCTTATCAGTCTCTGTAAATAAGATATGTAGGATTTCTAGAAGGATACTCATATTCATTGTGCCTTTGATCAAAGATCAAAGGAGATCAAAGGCACTGTGTGACATCATCTCAGTTAGGCTCCACCCACAAGCAGTCATGACGTCACAGAAATTTTGCTTTGAACCCGCGCATGCGCCCTGTGACGCGCATACAGGACGCATGCGCTTCCTTGTCCGCCAAAACACAAGAAGACAACTGCAGCGGTCAGGTTTAAAGTTAGACATTCAGGATGTTTTCTGCATATGTAACGTAACGGAGTTAAATGTAACAACTTGGTAATATAATCTGTAATATTTGCCATTATCGCACATCACGTATCACTGTAGCTTAATTTTACAACGGTCACTAAACACAACGTCCCTGTGGATTTGGGTCGTGAACCCCTGGAGTCAGTTGGACCCTTGCTGTCCCCTTGGTAAGTGCCCAGGCTATGAACTCCACCATCGTTTTGTGGTGTTTCAACGGTCGAGTACGCTCTTTCATGTAAAGTTGACGGTGGCTTTATTTGTTCATTGGTACAACCTGGACAGCGAGTACAACTTTGGGCTCGGCGCGCCGAGTCAGTTTCTATCGGGGCTATCAGACGGTTTCCGTGATCAGGCTCTCCCGCGGGGTGTCTGTGCGTGTTCCAGAGTCAGACCGCGAGCTCGACCGCAGGCCGCACTGTAAAAAACTGCGCGTTTATTAGCGGCCGAGCTCTTCTTGTCCATGCAGGGCACCCGTGTTTGTGGGTGGAGACGGCAGGTGGAGGGGCTCACTGACAGGGATGAGAGATGGTGAAGCACTGTTTAAAAAAACAAAAACGACACTCGTTTATTAATGGGAAACACTGCTGATATTTTAAACATATTTTCACAGCATATTATCAAAAGTACATTGGTTTGACAGTGGTGCAGTTTATTTTGGTTTTATCATTCTGTAGTTTTAATGGATTGTTTTGTCTTTGTTTTTTACCCTCCCCAAAGCTGACACAGTGCCCTTTTAAAGAGGGTCCAAAAAGAAAAAAAAAGAGGCCACAGTTGTTTATGTGGCTATTTTCTATGTTCTTCTGTTTCTCCTGTTTTAAAGATGTAATTTGTATTTCAACTTGTTCCACTGTCTTAACCCTTTTGCTGTTTTTGGGTCAAGGAGGGAGTGAAGGAAGGAAAGAAAGGAAGAAAAAAAGGAGGGGAAGTTAGATCAGCATTTTCAAAGTTAAACTAGAGGTTCTCAACTGATCATGGAACCATTTTTAATGGTCACGTGGGCATGAAAAGAAGGAGGGGCGAAATATCGCACTTTTTAGTGTCAAGATGCTCTGCCTTTTGTATGATACAGAAATAGACAAAATGTGTTTTTGTTATTTGTTTTTTTCAGGGTGAGATATACCTTGTTGCAGTGCAACCCTTTTGGACAATGTTTTATTGAAAAAAATATTTTTTTACTTGAGAAAAATAAAGGTTTTAAATGACAACAGTCGCCTCATTTTTTTTTTAAAGTAATTGTTTCAATAAACAAACATTATGAACAAATTTAGGCAATTAACTGCAGAAAAACTGAGTGATAAGAGTGGTTAGAGGTGGAAGTGGACGGTAATGCGAAGGTTGGGGTGTGTGTGTTTGTGTGTGTATGTGCAAGAGAGCTGGCGACAGGTTTACATGTGTCTTATTATGTCTCTTGCATGATTCGAAGAGCCATGGAGTTAGCTTTGAGTCTCTGAAGAGCTGTCCGTTAACATACAGTTTACCCACCACAAAGTACTCTCAGTTGTTTTTTTTTTCGATTTTATTTCAGAATCAAGTACAGTACTTTAAGGCATTCATTATGTTTGCGTGGAAATTGATCGTTCATTCTAAATTTAGTTCCCTTGAGTTCTCTTCCTTTGCTTTTGGTTTGTTCTTTTTGTTGAAAAAGTTCAAACTTGGCGACAAATGCTCTTGGTCCTCTGGATGACGGTGTGCTGCTGCGGTGTACTCGATGAAAGGTTACGTTTTTTCTCTCTTACCTCTCTTAAGATGATGAGTATTTGTTATCAACTACAACTGTGGTGGTTTGAAAGACAAAGTTTTTGACAAAGATGTTACAGAAAAAATCAGGTCGAAAAATCAGGTCGATCTGAACTATTCAAGTCAATCAAGCTGTTATGGCTGACAGATGTACTGCAGAAACAGAGCAACCTTACCACTCCAAGTTCTAGCTTGCCAGATGCATGGCTTTCTTCACCAGCTACTTTGTCTGCCTGCTTGTAGGTAGGCTAGGCAGATATTGTACAGTGCATTTATATATATTTATTATATTTATTGCTAGATGGATTCTGCCCCAACTGTCCATTGTAGACATCTGTCACAGTCTATAGAATACAGAGAAGCTGCTGAGTGTATAAGGCAATTATGAGTTTGTTCTAAATTAATTATTGGTGTGGCCATATTTCCATTGAAACATGCTCCACAATTCAACAACAACAACATCAACAACAGAATTCATACATTTCTGCATATACTATGGACTTGGCTGCACCACATTCAAATAAACTGATAAATGATGGTGCATGGAACTATACAGAACAGACATCATCACAGTTTACAGACCAACTTGTCAGGTCAGCTTTGACTTATTGTGCCTGCTTGTTGTGTTAAAAAAGAAAGAAATGACGGCCAAAGACCACGGAAATAAGAGCTAAGTTGTAATAAATTGGAATTACACAATAAAGATATTGCACAACCACAACAGCTCACACAGCCAAGGCTTTCCTCAATGAAAGCATTAGTGTGTGTGTGTGTGTGTGTGTGTGTGTGTATGAGAGAGAGGGGGGGGGGCTGCATGTTATTGAGGGAGACAACTTCCCCGGGACAACAGTCACATGTGATTCTGCTGATCAAACCTGGCCCCGAGTGCTGCTGTCGCCATTAGCCAGACAGCTGTGATTAATGCCTGTGAACCTGCGACCTCAACCCCTGAGGTGTTTGCTTTCTGACCTGTTCCCAGCCTTTATCACTGACCCTTTCAATCCAACACTACCTACTGAACTTCTTTCACACTTAGTCATCTTGAAGATGCCAAAAAAAGGATAGTTTCCTCCACTAACTAGACTGGGAAACTGCTTTTAGGGTCTCAGTATACTCCACTTGCAGCTTCAGCAGCCATCCTTTCCAATCATTTTCAACCAATAATGTGATGTAAGAATAGAGCAGCTGATCTGATTCATAACCACATCTTTGATCAAATGAGCGTGAATTAATCAGGCGCTCTGTAGCAGATGCTCTGTTGTTTGATTGGAATGAAAACCTGAAGAGTTTGCTTCATCCCCTCCTGTCGAGGAGGAAAACACGTGGAAAGATTTTGCGAAATGTACTTATTCAATCTCTTTCCAAGATTTAGACGAGAGAACGATCCCACTCTTACGTCTCATTACGTTTCATTCTTTATGTTAAGCTAAGCCAGTAGTTTAAAACCTAATTTAGCATTCAGCATTAATCTTCTCATCTAAGTATTGGGGAGCAGAATAGTGTGTTTCCCTTCGATCTATAAATGTATGGTCATAGCTTTGTAATCAATAAACACCGTTTTTTAGGTGTGTAGGTTACATATTACCAATGTTTCAGCAGTATTTCAAATTTTTAATTTATAATTAGGATGAGTTTTCACATTAAATTGGCAACAATTATGTGTGACTTACAACTAAAGAACTTTTGCACTAAATCAAACCCAGTTTAAAATGCATTTCACCTGTGTATCACCATGATTACTGCAATCTCCTCCTCTCTCTTTACCTCAATCTGTCGTTTTCCTCGACTGAGGCGGGATTCTTTCGATGCCGTGTGCACCCCTAAACCGACGTGTTTATTTTGCCCCGAGTCAGCCTGCTTGGGAAAATATTTTTCCCCCAATCTCCAAAATGGTATCTGCGTTGCTATGGACTGGAGGCAGGGTCCTGGCAGAGTAAACATCAACAACCAGGGCTGTAGGCCTCGGCTGTTTGGCTTAGCGAGCCATTCCGGGAGTTGAGAGCGAGGGAAAACCTGCAGGAGCCGTGCAGAGTGACGGGTAAACAAAGGTAAACACTGACCCCCTTCCTCAGAGGTGGCCCCAGGGACTCAGTCAAGTGTCCGTTAGGCTAAGTGAAGGTGAAGCACATCACCGTCAGTTCCGCTCAATCACCGCCTTGTTTGGGGAGTTGCTCAAGCTCCATGGTTCACAAGTTCATTAGCCTGTTAGCAGCTCAGGCTGAAATGCTTGGGTCCGGTCTCAGAAAGTGGAATTTTTTTCTTGACTGGGCCTTATTACATTTTTATTAGAACTTGTCATTCTGGATAGTATTTGAGATTGACTTGACTTTCTTCTGCCTGTCTAAACATTTTCATGGATGTTTTTTTGTTTTTGTTTTTTTATTCTCTTAATTTGATCTCCTTAGTAAATTTCTCCTGACCACAAAAAGCAATTTTAGAAGTTACACCTTTTTATACCATGGAAAGGCCTACACATGTTTTGGTACTTACCTTATTAATAACCTTATATAATATTAATAACCTTAATAATTTCATGATAGTAATGGATCAAATGACTATGTGTCATGTAATGGGTGTCAACAGTGATGGAGTAGTGACAGTTCTCCTCAGCTCTATGGAGGGTTTTAGCATCTTTTGTTTTTGTTTAATTCTAAGATCCCTTTAGGAGAACTGTAAATAGAAAGTGTATATTGTATGTTGAAGTCAGCTTTCAGTCCTGGTAAGATAGCGTGGACTGTATTTAGCCTGTGAGACAAAATCCGGGGCAAGAGGTTTGCAAAGCACTGCACTGCGGCTCATAAAGCTTCTTGCTGTGAGTGCACTGTACTTGACTCAGATGAGCAAGTCAACATTTTATCAGCTCTGAGCTTCTCTCAGATGGATTATGGTGGCTCTACACTAAGAGGACAATGTTAAGCTAACAGATACAATTAAAAGTAACAATTCTTCTGATTACATTACTTGGCTGCATATGCTGCATTTTTCTGTTGTTTCTGGAGTTTGTGCTTTTTAGACTTTGGATGTTTTTTATATTTTTAGCATGTCTTCTGTTAATGCCTTTGTTTTGCCTTTTCTACAGCATGTTTTTTTTTATTATTTGCAGCACATTTCTGTTGTTGTATTTGTTTTGGGCGTTCGCATGTGTTTTTGAATTGCAGCACGTTTCTCCGAATGGAAATGTTTTTGGTCTTTAAAGTGCATTTGCCCCCGTCGACCACCCTGCTTTAGCTCTGTTTTAATCTCAGCCAACTCCTGAGGGAAATACCTGTCTCTTAAACTGCTAAACACCCACGACGTTCACCAGCTAGCTGCCACTTTTATCGGCTGAATTTGTTAGCTAGTAAATTTGGCGCTGATGATGAAGTGTGTGTTGGGTTTTTACAGCTTCTTCACTGAAACCAACACATGTGCAAAGCTGTGGGCCGGACAATGACAGCAACAACGATGAGCTGAAACTCACTATAAGGCTCAGTAAAGCTGAGGGGAGCTGTGGATCAGGTGATAATTATATGTAGGACCTGTGACCCATTTCAAAGCCACCGCTGATACGTCACGAATAAAGACAAAATGCGACAAACGAGGAGGAGACTGTAACCTTCCTCAAAATTGTGTGTGCGTTTTTCTACACCGTTTTCCACCGTTTGAGGTTGTGGCGCCCTCTTCCTCTGAAATACATTAATGGCACCTGATTGAAGCCAGCAGCTGTCTATCTCAGTGAACCAACTCCTGATCTTCACATGGCAGCAGTGGATGGAAACTTTCTGTCACCGATTTTTTGGAAATCTGGTGCAAATTTCAGCCACATTTGGATGGACTGTCCCATACAGGTCTGTGCTCACGATTCAGTAGCTTGCTTTTGTCGTGTGCTGTCTCAGGTCTGTGAAACAGGTTAGGCAGCAGGAGTATCTCTTCCCGTAGTGATGTTTTCTACTTCTGTTGGCTGTAACACCATGTCTGCATGGTGTCTGTGACCTTCCTCTGGCATCTCCCTGGAGTCTCATTCTCTCTTCTTTTCTTCTGTCCTTCCCTGCTTCACTCCTCTTCCCCTCATCTCCTTCTCTCCTTACCGATGCGAAGAAAACTCTAAATATCTATCCGCCCTTCATCTTTGCTCAGGCGATGCCCTTGTCTCCCAGACCCTTTAGTGCTGCTTCTCTTCTTGACCCCGCAGGTCATTTTGTCCACGCCATTTTCAGAAAAAGGGATTTCATTAAACAACATTTTAAGTCTCCTTCCTTTTCTGTCCCGCCCCTTGAGTAGTTTGAACCCCTCAATCCAAGAACAATTGACCGCCTTGACAAAAGCAAGAGGAGGGAAAATGAAAGAAAATAAATCAATGGCGGAACGATAACATGCTTCGCAGACGTGAAGGTGGGGAGAAGATCAGCAGAGGTTTGTAACGGCAGAAATAAATCATGCTGTGCTTGTTCATGTCAGCGGGCTGTTTAAATTCTCGTCTCTTTATATAAAGCTTGAAGAAAAGTCTGCATTTGTCTCCACTCTGTTAGTGACTCAGGCCGATTCAGGGTGAACGAGTGGTGTTGGGTTGCAGGTACGATGCTGCAGCTCTTTTAATGAAGGAAAACAATGTTATTGTATGAAAATAAGCTCAAACTGTGTGGTAAAGCATGAAGCTTTACCCCCATCCAAGCTGGATAAAAATCAATAATACCGAAGAACGTGAATATTTGAAATGTGACATTCTCCAAAAAAGCTATTTACTGTAGTTATCTTAATAAATATTCATATTTATATTTAGACAATCTCTATTTGGGCCATCTGTATTCATATTTTTGGATCTTTGCTCACCGTGAAGCTACGAATATATCTTTATATTGATGCCATTTACTATATAATTTCAAACCCTGTGTAACATCCTTATCCTAATGTAGTGTTTTTTTTTCCAACTCATTGCTGGAATTTCATTGATTATATGAAGCACATTTCATCTCTAAAACTGGTTGCAATTGGCTCAGTCTTTTCACAAAAGAAAGTGCCACTTCCATTAAACGCGAACTCTCATTGGCCCTTGTTGGCTGAAATGGAAGATCCTAATTGGTCAAATGAGGTGGCAATCAAAGGTCAAAGTGTGGCGGCCATATTGAAACCAGTGCCTACATGCTTAGAAAACACAGAATAGTAGCACATTGTCAGCTAATTTGGAATGATAAAAAAAAATAACTTTCTGTGGATTATTATACTGTTTTGGACTAAATATTTTCACGGATTGGATCGTCTTGACCTTTGCTAATGCAACAAAGTCATTTTACTGGGAGTGTTATCTGTTGTTGGATTACTGAGACTTCATCTGTGAGTTGCCTCGATTTTATACTCATTTGTTTATTTGTTGTTGCCATTGATTGTGCCTGCTGTTGTGCTTGTATCTTGAAATGGTTTGCATCAATCAATGCACGAGAATCTCAGCTTTCCAACGTGTGGCAGGAGTACAAACAAACGTATAGCGTTAGCCCTTCTGTCAGCAGTGTGTCGTGTGTGGAGTCAAGGGGAACAAAGTTGTTGAGATAGTTAAGTCTGGACCAAAGTGGCGGGCGAACAGACTCACATTTTCAACCATGGAGCAGAAACTCCACATTAAACTTCATCTGAACGACTCATATTAAGGCAGAAAAGTTTGAAGACTCAACTCTGATGTGCTACACAAGGAAAGGGATGCTAATAAAATATAAATGGAGCTCATACATGCTCTTCTGTGAGTTTCAGGCTGGACATCCTTCTCAGAGCAGAAGAGTCACCAGATATGAAGCGAGGAAAGGTTCTGCTGCACTTGGATTTAAGAGAAAAAACTAAAAGTGGAGCAAACAGAGAGAAATGCTATTTATGCCAAATAGGCATTATGTTTAATGGTGAACTTTGAGGCCTGAGGCATCGGGAGGAGAAGTGAAAACAAGCACTTGCAGATATACGTTTAGAGAATATCACCTGAGAACATTATAGCCCGGAAACCCATCTGACACATATGCTTGATGTATAATTAGCACAAACTGGTCTGGGCCAGCTACACAGAGCAGAGGGGGAAAGCTGTAACCAGCATCCCCTCTCTGCCAGTGCTGTCTCATTGTGTTAAATAGTAAAAGTACTGGAGAAGCTTTCAAAAGGTTGCAGTTTTAGAGAAACATTTGACTAAATATGTTTAAATTTGAAGGAATATATATCGCATCTTTCGGACAGTAAAATGTCACAGTAACAGCAGACAGCTGCATTTATTCTACATTGTTTACATTTCAAGGTTCCATCTTGAAGGGCTAATTCACAAATACCGTACACTTTGTGTTTGCTCAGGTTTTGAAATGTCCACATCTCAGATCCGAGTCACACAGACACTGTTTCTGGAAAGAAATGTTATTGTTGAATTATTATAATGCCAATTTTCATTGCTGTGAGAACTGCAAACCAAAATTCCATTCACCACATGGTTTAGGTAACAGCTGACATACACTGTACACACGCTGATTCAGAGTTCGTCTCTGTGAAGTTTGACGCCGCAAAGTTTACACTCGTATACTTCAACCGAACGGCGGGTCGTTTTTTATTACCTTCTCCTAACAAGCCCAAAGCCTGGCCTGCACAGCCGACCGTTTGGAAGCTAAAAAACAGCCCATGATTAATGATCGCTGCAACATGTCTGAGTGAACCAAATGGAGTGTGCATGTAAACGCTCCCCTGCCAAAGCCTTCACCCTCACACTTGCTGTAATCATTACAGGGAGAAAAAAATTAGTGGGGGAACTGTAATGGGTTAATTACACCACAATCGGCGGGTGTAGAAATGCAGGCCTTTTTAATTATCTCCCTCCATCATTCGACACATTTCTATTATTTTCCTTCTTTTTCTGCTCCCTGCTTTGAGTGGGTTTCAGCGCACTGAAGGAAAATAGGGGGATAATTGTGTTCATCCATCTCTCTCTCTCTAAGCCCCCACTCACTTCTGCTTCTCTCTCCAGCTCCCCCTCCTACAACTTCTTTTAACTCCTTCAGTCTGTAGCCCTCCTGCAAACTCACTCCATTTCAGTCACTCTCACCAATGCTGCATTCACGTGATTTGGTGGAATTGGAGGAATGGGTCCACATGATGTTGCAGCAATTTGAAATCGACCGTTGGACTGCAGCAGATATTGTCTTTTCATGTTTCTTGAGTAAAGCTGATTGTGGCTATGCATTCTTGCTAAATCCGGTTGACTCGATGCCTGTGTTTATCACATAGAAGAAGTATTGGTTACGACACCCAGAGCTTTTTGAGCGAATGCTGTAAAACTTCCATTTCTAGTTGAACTCCTAGAGGGACTGACCGTTCTGAAAATGCTCATTCCCCAGATGTGGTCTCGAGCTGTGGCTCTAATTCTTTCATTTTAATATGTGCCCCTCCTTTTTTTTTTTCTTCCTCCTCCCTCCGTCCATCCCCTCTTCTCCCAGGGACAGGGAGCATTACAAGATCTGAATAATGTGACATGAGAGCGATGGCTCACTCTCCCCATGATGAAACAAGCTCACACACATACAGAGTACACGTCAAAAGCCTCCCAACGATGATTTCTTGAGGCTTTGCAATCACACCAGTCTGACATCCACTGAAGCTTTTAATCTCTGCACATTAATGAAGTGTCCCGTCTAATTTCCCTGTTCCGCTGACGATCGGGAGGTGGTGGAGGGACAGGGAACGGTCAGAGGGAAAATCACCAGCAGCTCCATGTTAGCTGATAGGCATTTTGGACAGGGGCTTCCCATGTACAGGTGTGTGTGTGTGCAAGGCTAAGTATTTGTGTCTAGAAGAAAGAGAGACATAGGGGAGATGCAATATGGGGGCGTCTGGCCGGGACTGTCATTATAGCAGCAAGGAGAACTAAAATATGCAACTTAAGCCCTGCACAGTAGTGGTGTTATAGTGCTGAAATGTGACTCTCAAGGACTGGCTGAGGGTGCCCCACAGACCTCCTGGAAATATCAAAATAAAAGCCAGGAAATCATGTTTTTTAGGAACATATGGAAATAGGTTTAAAACGTTTGTGTCCCTCTTGTGAGACAACTACTACAGATTTATTTATTTTTTTAATAAGTACATAGTGACAATAATAGCTGATTAATTTCTAATGCAATTAAATAGACCCCCGAGTGCAAAATTAGTGGCAAAAAATATTTGTACTGGATATCTTGCCCTTACCAATGTTGCATTGCTGCGCTTTTAGCTCGCGTTGGGGTTTGGCTGTAGTGCTCAAAAGGGAGCTCCTGTGAGGTCAAATTTGAATGCACTTTTAAAATCTGCTGCACTATTCGTTACCAATATTCATGTTGCAACCGAGGCGACGTGGCTGTCATTATTGCTGCAGACGGTTGGTGGAGAGAGCTGCGCGACACACTGCGGCATCAGAAACAGCATGAGAAAACAACATATCCCATTTATTCACCATTAACTGCTGCTTAAAAAAAGGCAATTAAAGAACACATTAACACATGTGACAACATGCACATCCAGGACAAGGGAACTGAGATACAACACACGAAGTTTCTTAAAGCTGATGAACATAAGAGGAATAAGTAAAAGGGCAAAGTGTCTTGTGTTGTTGAGTCGCAGTGCTTTGGGCTTCCTCAGCCACCGTAACTGTACAGTAGCTACTGGAATGTTCATGAGATCGGCATGAGTTCTGTTTTTTGTGTTGTAGTGAATGATGAAAAGCCAAATCAACAGTGTGCAGAGGCGATGGTGAAACTGCGGTGAAGGTGAAATGGTTGTGAGTAAACTAAACAGATTCAGTTTACATTCAAATAATAATAAAAAAAAAAGTACAGCAGGTGACCATTATTGATTTATCCACTCAAAGCAATTTTTACTGGCACGATGCACTTGGCGGGTGGGGGTCTGCTCCAGTGTATCATCTTTTTACACATCAAGAGTGTGGGTGTGAGTTAGAGAGGCAGCCCGTGCCTCAGCCCGCTGAGTGGCTGAAACTCACTCTTGTGCCCAATTCAGCAGAAGAAACACAATGAAAACATTCAGCTGTGCTCCTCGAGATTGTTTTTGGCCACAGACGCCTTGTAGGAGGAAACACAAGCCCACCTCTATACCACTTTGTGTCTGCTGAAATGTATGCATGTTTTTCCTGTCTGCGGCTACAGTTGCGCAGCACGCCAAATATTATTTAATTAAAACCCCACTTTGTAAGACGCAGTTGCAACCGATTTGTGCACCCACATTGTGACAAGGACATGTAACTAATTGCTTAGCTTTTATTATTGATACAGCGTTTAATGTTTTAAGAGGGTTTTTGCCAGTGCTAGCTATGGTGACGACGGTGGAAAATGAACCCGGGCTCTGTGTTTTTCAGTCTGCGAGGCCTTGTCCTGGCCAGCGTTGTGGTCGGACTACAGTCCATAGAAAGTGATCATTAGTTTGTCTTAGTTGACCGCTGACCAGAGGAATCCGCAGGAGTTCCAGTAAGTGGGGCTTTAGAGACTGAGGAGAAGATTAGTGTTTAATTTCACTGTGAACCACCTGTCTGTCTGCTCAAATTTAGCCTTTCCTTCTCTCTTTCTCTACCTGTCTCACAGTCGGGCATCTCTCAGCCATTAATATGCAACGGGCATCTGCGCGCTGGGAATTTTATGCTGTAAATGTACTCCTTTGCTGAATTTTATTGCATTTTGTTAACCCACAGACCCCATTTACACCTGATATTAACAAGTGATGTGTATCTGGATGTTAAGAAACCTGTGCAGGTGACCAACAATCTTTTGAGAGACTTCAGAACGTCACCTGTGTTTTGACAGGAGGAACCAGGGACTTCCTGGACCATATTTCCAGTTCAGTGGTAGTTCTTCCCAACGGTTGTGGAACTATCAGAGCATGATTTGCAGAGATAAGCGTCACTGCTTGGTTCTTTTTCCCCACGGGGACAATAAAAGTATATCTTACCTTATCTTATCCAGAGGAAGGGTCATGTAAAGAGATGGCAAGCTTTCAACTCGTTAGGTATTTTTCTTGGTAATAATAGGTCAGATTGCACTGGTTGGATTGATACCCAACTGAAATCACAGTGTGGTCCAGACCACCTCCAGATGTGGATTTAATATAGTCTGACTGCAATGCGTTCAACCTGCATTCACACCTTGCATTACCATGCGTTTTTCCTTAAGATACGACATCTGTATGTATGCATCTCTATCCCAGCCTGGCAAGCTGTTGACTAGGCAACGCACAGAGCTGATGGTAAACGGGTAAGAGGCTGCGTGTGGCAAGCTGCAGCAAAAAGCCCGCCTGAGACCTGTATTAGTATTATGGATGAGCTGTACACATGTCCAAAGAATGCTCGTAAAACCCAGATAATAGCAGCATATCTCATGTCTTAATTGGAAAGTGCTCCATTTGGAAGAAGGCCGATTTTAGAATATCCAACTGGGATATGCTGTTCACATGAAACAGCAAACTCAGAATATTGTCACATTTGGAGTCATAGTGAAATTTAAGAGTGCATGTAAACGTAGTCATTGAAAAGAAGTTATGGTCTTGTCTCAGAGCTCGTTCTCTGTGTTCTTCTCTCCCGTCTCTCTTCTTCTCGTTTATAAAAGCTGATTCATGAAGCCACAGAAAAGAGGCAGATTTCTTTTCTCAACTTCAAACTCCCTTTTGCATTTTTGCTTATTGTCTCCTATCATGGCTGTGTCTTTCGATTATGTCAGGGTAGCATGTTTTTCTCGTTACATCAAAATCTACCATAAATGCCCGTCTCGTCATTACGTGTCTGAGCAGTGTAGGATTAGTCCAACAATACCCAGGATGCCCCCCCCTTGCCCCAGACTGATCTAGCTTGGAGCCTCATTACCTGTACCTGTCTGTCCGCCTGTAGGCACAGTCCATCTGACTGTCTGACAGCGTCTCCTCCACTGCCGACTGCTATTTAGGATTAATGAGGGCCAATGAAAGCAGCCCTCCTCCTCCTCACCCCTTTCTCTCCTCTTCTCCCCCTGCCCAGCCAAAGCAAAGGCCGGTCGTAGGCCTCATTATTAAAAGCAATGGCCAGGACTCAGGCCCTGTCTGTACAAACACACAGCGACGGAGCTGGGAGGGAAAGGGAAACCGGCTCACGGGGGGATGAGGTTTCAATAAATGTCAGCCAGCGTCGGCTCTGTTTGGACTGCAAATTATTGCTGGCTGATGCTCTATTATTTTACAACCAAAGATCGCTGTCGAGAGAAAGGTAGAAGGGGAGGAAAAAGAAAGAGGGAGTTGCGAGGGAGGCAGGAGGGGGGAGGAGGGAGAAAAAGAAACTCTGGAAGGGCGCCTAAGGGAAAAAAGGTTTAGTGAATCTTTAAAAATATTACTGGAGCGGCCGCAGCTTAAGCTAAGAATAGGCTGGAGAGAGCTAAGTCCTTGGATGATTCCAGTGTAGATAGGAGAAGTGGAGAGACGGGAGAAGGAAAGTAAAGAAACAGGCAGCGAGGGAGGAGAGGACGGGACATCCATGTGAGAGGGCTATAAAATCAGCACCCTCGGTAAACAGAACTCACAGCTGCCTCATTAATTAGACCAGGAAAAAAAACAACAACGCGAAAATACAAATGTGTGCCGGCCCATCACCACATACGCTCCAACAAATGAGCAAAACACAGTGAAGGTCCTCAATGGAATTCACCATCCTCCGTCAGTCCTGCGCAGGTGCTGCAGCCAACATGGAGCAAACTGAGGCCAAACTCAAGCTGCTGCTGCCGCCTCCTCAGGTGGAAACAGCGTCACTCCACAGACGACGCACGGCATGTGTAACCCCATAATATGCAGATGATTATTACTTTTTAATCCAATTTCATTAGAAAGTGCTATGTGCAGGACATCTGCAGTCAGACTCATCATTGGTGCTGCAGTTTGGCCTGATTCCCTTTTCCGTATAGTCAGAAGTCTAAAGCGATGTACAGAAATGCTGACTTCGGACATTCTATGCAATTTAAAATTTCCAGAGATTTTCTTAAGTCATGCTCAGTGAGAGAGAGCAGGGATTCAGGTGCACACTGAAGTCTCTCTTCGCTCTTCTTACCGCCTGTTATCTGTAATAACATTTGTGCTCTACCGCAGTGCACACAGGCCGCTTCTTCCTCGAGCTTTTCCAGTCTGTGAGAAGTCCTGCACGTCTAAAAAGCTGACAGATTTCTCCTGAGAATGATGCGAGTATTTTTAGCGTCCGCCAGCGCCGACGGTCCTCCACCTCCGACGGTCCTCCACCTCGTCTAATATCTCAGCGACACTCGGATGATTTGCCGTGAGATTTTGTACAGGTTGAAAATTTCAAGTCAAGTCGTGTCAAGTACTTTCATGAGCCAAACACCATCAAAACTGACGACATTTCCCGTCAGCCTCGGCTGTAGGTTGTGTAAAGTGCTCATGAGCACTTGGGTCTTCAGCCTAACTAAGTTAGTGACGTTCACAGCATGCTAACATTGTCATTGTGACAGTGTTAGCATGCTGATATTAGCATTTAGCTCAAAGCATCATTGTGCACTTACAAGTACAGCTTCATATAGCTGCTAGCATGGCTGTAGACTGTGTATCTACTAAAGTACTATATTAACATATGCTACTTGTACTTGAATATTTCCATTTTCTGCTACTTTCTACTTTCATAATCTGCAACAATTTAGACATAACATTGTCCTTTTTACTCCACTAGCCAACATTTATTTCAAAGCTTTAGTTCCGAGTTACTTTGCAGATACAAATTGTGAGTACAAAATATTATTAACACACAAATGATGATGCAGTATGTTATTATAGATCACAACTATATAAAATGAGCTTCACTTTTTCTAGCTGCAACTTTAACGCATCAATAATAATGGTCCAATAGTCAAACTGCAGGACTTTTGCTTGGAAAGATACAGGATAGAAGATATAAGTTATGTACAATATGAATTGTATGTTGGTTTTAATGCTTCTACATGAGTGAAAGACCTGCGGACGTCTTCCTTCGCTGACTGTCTTGTTTCTTTGCCGTACTGGGCAAAGATCTTTTGTCATTCCCGTGTTAACGGCATCTATATGAGTAACGGTGCAGGTTAGACTTAAAATGATGCACACATGCAAAAAACAGTCCAAAAGACATCATCTGTTTCCAGCTGTAAAGAGATAAGCAGAGCTCTAGAGCCCACAACTGAGCAGCTTCGACAAACCCCTTCCATTCCTTAGGACACGCAGTTGCAACACATTCTTCCAGGCTGCTGCGGTCGATATTATTCAAGAGCTGCTGACATTTAACAGGCATCTCTGCTGGTCAGCACGTTTCTGTCTGGATGTTCACACACTCATTTCATCCTTGTCTTCCAGAGGGGTGTGTTGAACACTCACCGTGCATGTGTGTGTGCGTGTGTGTGTGTGTGTATTTCTGGTTGTAAAGATTTTAATGCATTTGTGCATGCGTGTCTTATGTCCCCACTTTCATAACACCCCCCCCCCCCCCCGAAATAGGTTTAAAAAGTCATCTGGCTGTCAGTGGAAAGCAGTTTTCTTACCTCAATAAAATTATCTTGGATTTTAGTGTTTGCCTAACACTCTTGTACCCGTTTAATATTCGAGCACGCTCCTCCACTCTGGGTTAGAGAAAAAAAAGAAAGGTGTAACTTATAATGGGCTTGGCCTCGCCGGCAATTCCTGCTGCTGAATTAAAATGCAACATTATATGGCTTGGCCAAGGTTAGTCCGTGTTAGCCGGGGTGCTGTTATGGGCACTTTTCGAGCCTCTCAATTGAGGTAATAAATTGAGTCTGATGGCTAATTTTAGGTGAAACCCAATACCTTTGGCTAAACTGCGAGCCAGAGGGGACCATTTAATCAAAATATGTCTGGCACTGCCGCCAATATAGAAACAAGCGGAGAAAAAAAACAAAAAGATTTTAGAGTAAATATATATTTTACAGAAATCTGTTTTAAAGGACACTGTACCATCTGTCAGTCAAGTGAAAAGAGTTAACAAACTGTGGGAGGTAACAATCTGGGATTTAAAATCTCTAAATATCCACTGGGCTGATGAAATGTGTGTCTAATTATTCATCCGGATCGTTCTACTTTGGGTTAATGTGTTGAAGAATTTCGAAGCTTATCATTCACCACAGTTAATATAGTCACAGCATACCAGGACGTGACATTTGGTTAGTTTTGAAACCACAAGATAAATTCTAAAGATACCTGCAAAGATCCTCGCAGTGGAATCAGATTGTGCGTACGGTACGTTCCCCACACGCTCGCTAAATCCTTCTGTTGGAGTGTCTCTCGATTAGCAGGGGAGGGAAAAGATCTCCAAAGTGGCGTCCGGTCCTTTGCAGCCCGCCAAGAGCCACATCTCGGGCCCGCAATCAGTGACACTCACAATAAACGGGCTGATATTTAATCATTAGGCGAGGAATGCACAGCGGACGTCTCTAATCTGCTCCCGCGGCTGCTGAGAAGTTGCACGGCACGCAGAGTGGAAGCTGTGAACTCTCCATGTCAGCGTCAACCGAGCGCCCGCGGGGTTTCGGTGGCAGACCCGAGAGGGGTAACATTGCATAGCAGGAGGCCTCAGCATGCCATTGCAATTAATGTATTGTCTTACTTAATAAGATGGAAATGTTGGAATGTTTAGTGAAGGCTGTGGTGTGCACTCTGGGGTCGGTGGGAGGATTAGTTACCAAAGTGCTGAGGCGCTCACTTACACCTACTGCTGAGCTTGCCTGAAAGAGAAAAATACTGTATTCTACTGTATAAACAGTGTTGTTGTTGGCAGTTAAAATGTTTTAGGTTTAAATGTGAAGTTTACTGGAACTGTGCAAAAAAACAGACTTCTTTTTGGCTCAATTACTCTAATTAATCCTGAAAATATTTTACTCAGATTCCGTCAAGAGAAGCATATATTCTTCAGTCTCCTGATCCACTGGACAATCATTAAAGGCTAATTCTAGTGATAATCAAAGTGTTGTCTGTGTAGTCAAAGCCTGATGTATTTTATTCCTCTGTGCCATAGAGCTTTGGTAATTTAATGTTGAAAAAAAAAAAAACAGATAATTGAATATCCCCTTGAATAAATCAGTCAGTAGTCAAACCCGTATTGTTTTATTTTCCATGCTAATCAATTCAATCTCAAAGTTTCTAAAAATATCAATCGCCATATGTTTAACTGAACAGACATGGGTGAAAATCATAGAATAGTTCCAATTTGGTTCAATGCTGCAGTAATAAAAATGATATCTGATATCTGATTGACAGTGTTTTCAAATTAGATTTGATTAGAATATGCAGATTAGTATTTTAACAGACAGAAAGAAGCAAAGTGCATGTAGAAATATAAAGATGAAGGTACAGAATGAAGAAATAAAGCAGTAAAAGTAATGTATGTGTAGTATAGAGGCATGTAACTGTATTATGTGAACATGAACTGGTACACATGGCAGTATGTACAGTACAGCACACCACTGAAGCAGCCAGATATTGGAACATCCTGTTTGCATAAAGTTAAACATGAATTTTTGTAACAAACTATAAGGTAAAACTAATTGAACATTAGGGCTCAAGCGGTTAATGTTACACATTTAAAATCTATTTGAGCACCTTTTTTGTTTTTCGCTAGACACAGACCATAGGAGAAATTACATTCAAACGTGCCCAATTACAGGCTGGTAAGTGGGTAATAAATTGTGCGTCTGCAGTGCTGAGATATAGAGCAGTAAAGATTTGACATATCAGCAGGAAAAGCCGTTAAAATCTTTAACCCTAATTACACAACGCAAGCATAAATTAACATTCAATGCTTGTGCACGTGGCGCATAGCTCATTTAGATTTGAAATAAGTAACAGAGGGAAGGACTAGAGCACGGACGAATGGATCGTGCATTAAACCGAGCACCAAGCACAGCAACCCCACCGCACAGCCGCAGTCAGCATCCATACCGCTGTGTCACACAATATGGAAATATAATATGACAGTGATTATATTTTGCATGCCCTCATGGAGTAATCACGTTATTACCGACCTCTTTTGGGTAAATACGACAGCAGCGAGCCAAACAAGGAGAGGCCGCGTGATTTTTTTTTTTTTTTTTTTTCTGAGAAAATATTTCCCCGGTGAAGAAATTAGCCACCATCAAGTGTTCATAATTTGTTTTTTATTTTCTCCCTAAACATTTCTAATTGCATCCAGAGGTGTGTGTGTGTGTGTGTCGGAGCAGCTGCCCCTGTGCCACACTGCTATTGTTGCAAGAGCAGAGAGAGAGAGAGAGGTACACAGCCGAGTGACAGTGGGCCTTTATTTCGGTTCGTTTTGTTTTGTGGTATTGTTCAAGAACATTCATAAAGAAGTGTCTTTACTGGAATATTTTAGATTTGTTTATTGTTGTCTGTCATTACAATGTACATGATAAACTGCATAAATATCTGAGAGCACAGTCACAGGAGGTGTGGACCGTGCTTCTGCTTCTTCCTCTTCTACTTCTTGGACGACTGCACCCTCTGCACCGTTATCACTTCTTTTGTGCTGCCCCACCCTGGACAGCGATGCCCGGCGGTAAGACTGAGCCGTTAACGAGCCCATCTTAGAGGTGATGAGCTATTAGGAAAACTAGAAAGTAAGATTTTGATGTTCACAAAGCATCTTCATTATAATGACAGTAAAGAATGGTACATATGTGTGCTCATATCAGTCATGAAGCCTTAATAAAACCCTTTAATGAAAACTGCAAAATCAAAAATGGTGAGGCAAATCACAGGCCCTTGAAGGTACAAATATTAAATAATAAAAATCTTGTTCTAGATCACCATCTATTCCAGGTCACGCAGGTATAAGCAGCAGGGGAGGACCCTTGTCTCAAATTTCCAGTAAAGTTTAATCCAGATCAGTGAATAAAGTGATGGAGCTGGGGTTAGGCCCGGCCCCAGGAAGCGCTACTTTCATCTTTGACTCTACCTCTTTACTTTCTACCCCCCCCTGCCCGAACCAGGGTTTGTATTCCCACCCCGCTTTTATTGTTGCAGTTGGTGAGAGGCAGGGGTAGATGATGGTAGTGTGTCAATCGGCAGTTACATGTGGCATCTAGGCCTGTGGTAGCATTGTAGCAGCTAACAATAGCAAAAGCGGTGGTAGTATGATAGTATTTTAGCAGTTAGTATTGGTAGCTAGCAATTAACATTAACAGTATAGGTGAATCTAGCTTTATTGTCTTCTTCTGTTCCTCTTAGCAGGTAGCGGTTAGCACTTAACATTAGCTAAATGGTAGCATCGGAACTGTATTGTCTTCTTCTGTTCTTCTTAGTGGTTAGCATTAGCATTAGCAATAGTTAAATGGTAGCATCGGTACTGGCCACTACCTGGAGCATCTCTGGGTCAGTTGAACGTGGCAGTGCTGTTTGGATTGTGTAGGAGCAGTGTGAACTGGCACTGGGGGGGTGACTCTGGGACGCCGGAGTTCACTGCCTAACCTCCTGGAGGTGTCGTGGGACTAAGGCGAAACACCGTTAAAGGGAGGTTTCCACCTGATGACCCCCAGAGACGTGTTTGGAATCACTGCTCTTTGGCATGTATAGAGGCAGATTAGAGCTCCAAGGTTCTTCACTGAGAATGAATCCTCTTTTTGAGCACAAGTATCTTGTGTTTAAATTAACTTAAACAGCATTTGTGTACATTTGTATTGTTTAGTTCATCAGTCATGAAGCCTTAATAAAACCCTTTAATGAAAATTGCAAAATCAAAAATGGTGAGGCAAATCACAGGCCCTTGAAGGTACAAATATTAAATAATAAAAATCTTGTACTAGATCACCATCTATTCTAGGTCCTAGAGTGGTCAGTAAAGTTTAATCCAGATCAGTGAATAAAGTGATGGAGCTGGGGTTAGGCTCGGCCCCAGGAAGCGCTACTTTCATCTTTGACTCTACCTCTTTACTTTCTACCCCCCCCTGCCCGAACCAGGGTTTGTATTCCCACCCCGCTTTTATTGGTGCAGTTGGTGAGAGGCAGGGGTAGATGATGGTAGTGTGTCAATCGGTAGTTACATGTGGCATCCAGGCCTGTGGTAGCATTGTAGCAGCTAACAATAGCTAAAGCGGTGGTAGTATGATAGTATTTTAGCAGTTAGTATTGGTAGCTAGCAATTAACATTAACAGTATAGGTGAATCTAGCTTTATTGTCTTCTTCTGTTCCTCTTAGCAGGTAGCGGTTAGCACTTAACATTAGCTAAATGGTAGCATCGGAACTGTATCGTCTTCTTCTGTTCTTCTTAGCGGTTAGCATTAGCATTAGCAATAGTTAAATGGTAGCATCGGTACTGGCCACTACCTGGAGCATCTCTGGGTCAGTTGAACGTGGCGGTGCTGTTTGGATTGTTTAGGAGCAGTGTGAACTGGCACTAGGGGGGTGACTCTGGGACGCCGGAGTTCACCGCCTAGCCTCCTGGAGGTGTAGTGGGACTAAGTAGGCGAAACACTGTTGAAGGGAGGTTTCCACCTGATGACCCCCAGAGACGTGTTAGGAATCACTGCTCTTTGGCAGGTATAGAGACAGATTAGAGCTCCAAGGTTCTTCACTGAGAATGAATCCTCTTTTTGAGCACAAGTATCTTGTGTTTAAATTAACTTAAACAGCATTTGTGTACATTTGTATTGTTTAGTTCATCAGTCATGAAGCCTTAATAAAACCCTTTAATGAAAATTGCAAAATCAAAAAGGGTGAGGCAAATCACAGGCCCTTGAAGGTACAAATATTAAATAATAAAAATCTTGTACTAGATCACCATCTATTCTAGGTCCTAGAGTGGTCAGTAAAGTTTAATCCAGATCAGTGAATAAAGTGATGGAGCTGGGGTTCGGCCCGGCCCCAAGAAGCGCTCCAACTTAACTCTTGTTTCATTTGTGGTTTGACAAACAGTAAATTCATCAAATTCAATTCAGTCCGATATCGTTGTTTTCCAAGCTGCTCTAGCCGTCGTGCCTCATGTGACTACTCAGAATACCGAAATAGCTCCTTCGTGGTTGAAGACCCACAGCAGAATAATCAATAATCCAAATAATAAGTAAAAAAATCACACATAAATATTGTTAAATATGCATAAATTAATTCATTAAATGGAAAATTGAAAGGGAAAGTAAATAAATAGGGGAATTAATATAAAGCTCAATAAATACGGATACAAATTAAAACTGAAATGTTGATAAGTTAAATTTAATAAATAAATCAATGCCTTGATTTATTTTTTTTATATGTTTTGGGGTGATTTATGACATAATGTAGTAATTGAGTCATTGATTTTTTAGTTTGGGAGTTCAGGTCCATATTAAATGAGATCATTAAAACCATCAATGTCTGTCGCATACACATGAAGCTACCGCCGGCAGCTAGCCGTCTTAGCTTAGCATGAACACTGGAAACAGCTAGCCTGCCTCTGTCAGAAGGCAACAAAGTCAGTCTACCAGCACCTCTGTAGCTCTCTAATTAACACATTATATCATGTTTGTTCAATATGAACACAAACCGACATGTAAAAACAATAGTTTTACAGGGTGCTATGTGCCAGACTATTTCTTGGCCAGGGGTAGCACTTTTTCCCACATCTTGAGGTTACCAGGCAACATCCGAGCAAGAAATAGCCGGGCAAGTGTCCAGCAGGAAAGCCAGGTACTATTGTTGTTACGGTGCAGGTTTTTATTAATTAGTGAGGTGCTGCTGCGGAGGTTTTGTTATTTTTGGACAGAGCCAACATAGCCGTTACCCCGTCTCCGGTCTTCATGCTAAGCTAAGCTAACTAGCCGCTCGCCATACATTCGCTTCATCCGTGTGTTTTGTTTCATCCTTCTGGTTGTGATCCAACAGATCAAATGTCTCTCAACCAGCTTCAAAACACTGGACTAGCTGCATCTTTAATCTCCATAAAAAGACAGTGATCCTCCCACTGTCTCGTGTGTTTACATGTCGAGCTGATGTGCTGATCTTTATGGAAAACATGAAGAGATTATTGGAGGGAGGCGAATCAAAGTGACACTAGTGACACACACTCGAGCCAACCAATATACACTACAGGAACCACAGGCTGGAGTCCCTCGGGCTGTGGTGAGTTTATGGCTTCTTGTGACGTATGAAAGCCAGCAGCTCCTTAGTGTTTCTTTGCTCCTGATCGAGTTTTAATTGATTTCTCATAGAAGTGCGGTTCATTCTTGTCATTGAGACGGAGTCTTTTGGGTTTTTAATTTGCAGATCTCTTGATTTATCCCCCGAGTCTGTGATTATTACAATTATGTGGCTTTTGTAATTGGTGGATATCGAGTTGATGTTTTTTTTGGGGGGAAAACATTACTTTCAAACAGTGAATGCTGCCAGGGACAATGAGGCTGTCACGGGTGGAGTTTGATACATGGGCACCCTTGTGGTTGAACCAATGTGTGTGTGTGTGTGTGTGTGTGTGTGTGTGTGTGTGTGTGTGTGTGTGTCATGTACAGCAGGAGCATGTTTATTTGTATATCTGCACCCTGTACGTCCGCCGTTTGCGTGCCGACCGCAGCGCCGTCCCTGCCTTGCTGTCTGCTCGCCAGTGTGATGCGTGTTTATGTTTACTACAGTGTGCCTGTGTGCGTGTGTGTGTGTGTGTGTGCACGTGCACAAGTAGTGACTGATGTGGAGCACCTGCCCTGTCCGCCCAGTCATGCCGCTGTGTGGCAGCTACTGAGCTGGAACCTTCCGGATGACATCATCAAACGGTGACACGGCAGACAGGTCAGGGCGCCTGTGGCTGCTGCTGGAAAAGGCTACTCCCCAAAGCGTGTGTCTGAGTGCACATGTGCCATTTTCTCTCCTATCAATTTTCATATTGACTCGATCTCATCGTAGCAGGTTGCATTCTTAAGTTCAGTCAAGTCGGCCGCACCGCAAGTCCGTCCAAACACACACAAGAAGTGACGCGATACCATGCACGGGACGCCACTGGTGTGAAGTGAATGAGAAACATTGATCAGACAACCTTGCTTGATTTCTGGGTTTTGCAGCCCGGTTATGAGTTCAGTTCAGTTGAGTTGTGACTGAGCTGTACATTATTGTTTGAGCACAATGCTGCAGACACAGTTTACAGAATGAAGTTAGATAAAGGTAAATAGATAAGAAAGTATTTCATTTAAAGAGCAGATGTCTTTGTTTTTAAAGTAACAGCATTTGTGTACATTTGTATTGTTCAGTTTGGGTTAAATTAAGTACATTACTGTTACAGTTGCGTACGTGACATAAGTTAACAATACATATAGCCTAGTGTGCGTTTTTGGTGAATTTCTTTCCAAAACAGTCAGTGCTCTATAAACAAAAAGAGAAAGAAACCCACTGCTAAGTTTCTAAACTTGCTGTCTGAGACATTGTGGCCAACTGCCCTTTGTTTGCGCTCCATAGTTTCACCCTGGAGTGTGCATGTGTTGGTCTGTCTAGACCACAGAGGACAGGTTAGTGAGAGTATATTCTTTTTCCATTTGCAGATTTAGTGGATGTTATGGCCTATTTCCACCTGCGAGCCCAAACCCAAGGGTTCCTCCGCCTACCTACTATTTGCCAGGATCTGTGTAATTACCAGTGTCTATCCCTCGTTCTCCATCTCATATCCTGAGCACAACATTTGCCCACATTTACCTCCTGGCTTTAAAATGGTTTTCACTCAAAAACAACACTCCGGTTTCTCGGCAGGGACAAGAAGTGCAGGGAGGATGCTGCCAGGGTGCAAAAATAGACAAAATATCTCCTGTCCTTTGCGTCCCGCGTGCCGCCACATCATAATCAAATCAAATCAAATCATTTTTCTGGTGACTTACTGTGCACAGGAGCTGGCGCGTGGCTGCCCAAACAAAATAACCCAGAATGCACTGCAGGACGGTATCGGGGTTTCAGCGAGGCGCTCCCTTGGAGAAACAGTTTTGATTCAGGAACATTCCTATTTCAGGAACTTTAAATGTTAAGTAAAGAAACATTATGAGAGGAGGGCTGAATGGAAAGCTGTGTGTGTGTGGATGTGTGTCTGTGTGCATGTGCATGTGGATTAGAGAAGCTGAGAGAGTGTATCTAAGCACACCTAAGTGTATCTAGCCAAATGTCTTTATATGGTTCCATGACGGGGGAGAGAGCGTGTCTAACAAAGGAGACCATTTCGATGGGGCCGGTCAGCGAAGGCGTGCTGGACTCATAATGACATAGAAAACAAACAGTGGTGAATGGGCACATGGTCCCTCCGTAACCACAGGGCCCTTAACGGGAAGAGCCTGTCCAGCAGCGCGCAGCCCAGCTCCAGCACTACAGGAAGACCCAGGCGCCAAGGAGTTAAAGTATGCTCAGTGTGTGTGCATAGAGTGTGTGACACGCGTTGCAGATCAGCTGTGCACAAGTGAATGATGAGAAGATATGGACGCTCTCACACACACTTGATACCAAGATTAAAAGAAAAAAAAAAAAAAAGTCATGGACATCCAGCATGCACCCTCACAGAGAAGGTGCACAATAAAATACACACATTCATACGCCCTCTGTGTCTCACATGTACACACAGTCACGGGGGGACTTCCCAATCAACCACCAGCAACAATATTATTCTGCCATTCGGCTGTCGCGGCTGTGATTGATGAAGCCGAGGGCAAGCCGGACCCTGGCGGCCCGCGCCGCTCCACATCCCAACGTGGAGCTCGTGTAGAATAACACCATGCAGACAATGCTCATATTAGACTCGGTTCGTTGCTACATGTACACTTTAATGGCCAAAAAATACCAAGCTGCGCCCAAGTGGAGAGCCGAGCTCCAGTTGCGTGCCTTGGTGAAATGTTTGGCGATGTGGGAGAGGGATTTTTTCGCAGGATTGTGGGTGTCTGTACAAAAGCAAATGCTATGATACTGAAAATGTATCCTGTCTAGAAGCACAGGACACTATGTTGGAATTGACATCATAAGCTTTGTCTGTCATGTAAATAAATGTTGTTCTTATGGTGCTCTGATCTAAGAAAGACGTTTATCGGTAAACCTAAAAAAAGATGCTGACCTAAAGAAAAGGCTGTGAAACAGACACTTTGACATTGTCATACATGGTAATTCAGAGAAATGTGTTGTATAGCTGGCCTTGACATTGTGTTTTCCTTTCTTTTCTTCGGTCCAGGAGCCGCGTACAGTGCGTGTGGTTTGCGCCAATGACTTGTTTTTGTTTGGAACACGAGCCTCTCTGTGGTATTATTGCACGCTCAGTGATACTCGGCATGCTCGATACTCAGTGCAGATGGCCTCGGGTCATTTTCTCATTGCACCTTTGCTGTCCTTACCTTCTGCCTTTTAACTTACGTCATTGCCGTTCGCTTTTCAGAATATCTGCTCCGTCATATATGTTAATGATGCAGCTGCGTAATGCATCAGTGACAGTCAGTATCTTAGCATCTATGAGTTTTGGGGTTCAGTCCAGCATTACTGGCCCTCAGTGGATACACAGAACTTATAATACAGCAGCACTTGGAAAAACTTCCATAAAGTGTATTTAAACTGGAAAATAGAGATGTCAGTGAAAAGTAGAGAGAGATTATTATTATTTATTATTTATTATTTATCATTACCTCTTTGGTTTTGGATAGTGATTTCTATTTCTATTATATTAATGTTTAAAAGAACTTTATTTAACCCCTGAGTCACATACCACATGGTGTAAAGATCTCTTCCTACAAAGGCCTGATATTTGCGCATATTTTTCCCATGCGAGGCAGGACAAGCCTGGTGAAAGCAGTGAGCTGTTTGGCGTGGGTGGTGTCTAAACAACAGATGCACCTGGAAGCGCAGACATGTGTTCGCTTTCCGGATTGCGTCCCTCTCTGTTGGCCCACACAGATGTTTTCGAGGCGCTGAATTTAGTTTTATTGCTCAGTTTTATTTATTTTCTTACTGCGTCTGGCAGATCTTCCACCTTTTGGGACATTTTGAGGGGAAGTTCACCTCTAAGCCAGTTGCTATTTTGAACCCTCTCAGTGTCTGTAGCAGTAAACAATGTGCAGCAACTAAAATGAAGCTTATTTATAGATTTGTGATGCTCAAACTTTTAGTATGTTAGAGCAGATCGGTTGATGGTGGAAGCGATCATCAGGCGCCGCGCGGATGATTTGATCGCACCGTGCACACAATCACCCAAATACAATGCGGCTTTCTTTCCAATGCGTCTAAAGACACTGAAACAAGGCCCCCTTTGAGGTGTGCACACGCATGCACAGTCTCTGGTCCTGGTGTCTATGTTCTCCATTCACTCTGCTTGTTTACATGTTACCATGATAACTGTCAATAGCTCTTCGCCGTCAGCTCTCTTGGCCCACACCTCCCCCAATTCATTCTCCGTCAGACATCCCAGAGGCCCGTTTACGGCTTTGAAAACATCATAAAACAGAAAAACTAAAAGCAAAAAATTGTGCCAAGGTGTCGGCAGATGGTTTATAAGGTCACACTGGTGACTAAGCATCAGGAAACTCTCATAGACAAGCCCTTTTTATTGAGAATTTGGTGATTTTTTTGGAACACAAATGATATCAGGTAAATTATTAACATCATTTAATATGAACATCATTTCTTGAACATTAAGAAAGTGTAGACCTGATGTGCACATAAACACACACACACACAAGAAAAGCTCATTTCTCCGTTTTGCCAGTCACCGGCTAATTCTGAATTCTCGGCAGAGTTAAGCTAACTTGATCCTGATGGTTGAAGTAGAAATGCTGAGAAACATTTTTCACCATAACACCTCTCTGGGGTGTCTAGACGTGCACGTGTGCCGACCGCAGCAGCTCCCCCACTTAGTTTTACTACGCAGGGTCGTAATGTTCTTCCTTGCGTTGTTCTACCGGCTTTTTTCTCTGTAGTCGCACATAATACTGCCAAGGACTAATTGGCGTAGTTACATATTCTCCAACTGTATATCTGGTTCAGTCTGTGTGTGTGTGTGTGTGTGTGTGTGTGTGTGTAAGTGAAAACCAGACACAAACCAGCCGAGAGAGAGGCGAGCTGCTTTGGCTGAACGTCTGGTTCATGCCCCCACTAACCGCAAGTAGCCGAGATATATCGGCAGTTCCTGTGCATTATGGGATGCCGTGCTGGCAATAAACAGAAACAGAGGAAATCTGAAATGAGGTGACTGGGACGTTTTATGACTTGTCCTCTTCACGATGCAGAGGCCTGCAACATGAATCGCCCGCCCATAACCTGCCACCTATCATACATATATCTTATTGTCCGCAGCTGAAAAACAAGAACACACACCGAGGCCCTGCGTTAGAAAGCTGGACTGTCCTTTGATTGATATTGTCTCCGAGGTTAAACACACTTTAATGAGAAGTCCTCCTCTCCTCCCATCTCCTTTTATCTCCTTTCTGTCTGCCAATCTGGCTCACTGGCCAAGGAGACGTGGCCTGAATCAGAGAGCTAAGCTGATGATGATGAGCGCTGACATATCTGCTGCCATAACCATCGATAACTCATCCCCCCGTGCCTGCGAGAGCGTGTGTCTGTGCGAGCGTCAGAGTGAGCCTGCACACTGTGCAGGATGCATGCATGTGCAGTAGATATTGTTGTTTACCCCTTTTCCTCCCAAAAAGATGCTAAGATGCATTCAGATTTAGGGTAGAGTAGCATGGGTGGCCACAGCAGGAGAGGAAGCCATTACTAGGGTTCGCTATAGGCAAATTAATTATGAGTAAAATGGGCCAAAGAAAAGATTTAAGTCTTTTTTATGTCACTGTGGACACTGACTGACCAACTGACTTATGGTTTAATAAAAGGCTGATTTCATCCTAATATATCAGTGTAACTCCCCACATGTATATTTTCTGTCACTTCCTGGGATGTTGAAAACATTAGGACCGAATCCCCCCCGCTGCTCTCATCCTCATGTTCCTCCAGTCCTCTTTGATTTGGTTCTGGCTCTGATATCAATAAGCTTGATTTGGAAAGGAATAGCTGAGGTCATCCTGTGAACTTGAACTGGATCCACTGATACTGTTTGGATAGGTGCACAGTAGGCCTTCAGAGATGTACAACGTAGCTGTAACCATCATTTTTTATTGCATGCTTACTGAGCCACCGCTGTACTTTGGCTCAGTCCTCAAGAAGAATTATTTAGGGGAAAGAAATCGCGGATTGAAAGATGAATTTATACAAATATTTCTCTGAGCTGCTCTGAGGGCAAGAAATAAGTTCATTGGTTTGAGCCAAATGCCTGGTTCAGTTTAGCTAATAAGACAAAGCTGAGGTTTGAATGATTGTTTTCTGTATGTGTACGCATATATGCAGCACTTGGCTTTCAGTTAATGAGATTATTAATGATAAAAGCTATACACATAAAACTATTAAAAATAAATCATAAATAAATCCTTAATTCACCTGAAGCCTGTGTGTAGCCCAGACTAAAAGTACTTCATTTTAGACAAATAAATGTATAAATACATAAAGATGAATAAATAATCTAGATGTTAAAAAGCATTTTTTTAAAAATCAGTTCAGGTAGGTGTCTGTTGCATTTAAATAGTCTGTTTGCATTGAATGTAGGAGAAACGGATTGTGTAGAATTATTGCATATCATTTCTACGAAGTTTGGTACAAAAAGCACAATGCAAGTTCCATGCAAAGCCAAAAGCTGTACGTTACATAAACTGTGCCCTCGCGCTTTTTACTGACTGCACAGCAGACATTTTTACGCACGTATGAGCGACAGCGCTTCGTACCCGCGTGTGTTCATAAGGTTTGGTTGCAGTTTTAGTTGCGAGCTTGTGCCCTGACCTACATCGATGCTGTATTGGCCTGGTTGTTTGAAACGTTGAGGATGCGGGAGGAGAGTTCATCCCCCTGCTGATGAGGCGCTGTGAGATCATTTGCATCACTAAGCTGTGAAAACACATTTGACTTGATCCTTAATTCTGTCTTTCAGTGCAAAACTGTTTGAAGCTGCTGATCGATCGCAGATGCTGCTCTGACCACTTTGTCAACCTTCATTCATCCGGTTCAGGGATGCTCAAGGTCAGAGTGTCGCTTTCACTTTCCCCCAAACGGTTAGCACGGACTCAAACTAGCAACTCTCCAGCCACAGGCTTGACTCTCCGCCCACTGGGCCACAGCTCATGTTCTTTGTTCTCTCCAGGATGTTCCTGCTCGGAGCTGCCTGTCGGGCCGCTCGGCCAAAGCTTTAAGCCGCTGTGACGGTTGCTGGCAGCAGAGAGCAGCGGCCCTGCGTGAGTTACAGAAGATCGCCGCATGTGTGATCCCGCCGAGCATGAGTTATGCTCCCTCTGCCTCTTGTTGTCTTTTGATCACAATTTATCGCCGAGCGTTTTGGGTCGACCTTGCCTTCTGAGTCACAGAATAGCGAGGGCGAGACTGCTTTGCATGTGAAGATATTTTTATGCCGTCTCTGGGATATTGCTGAATAGCACCCTGCTGACTGGCTGATGTCGGTCAGGGCAGAGATGTTTAGTGTACAGTGTGTAAAACAATGGGTGGTGAGTTATTCTGGCTGATGCCATGTGAATTTGTTAATTTGCTGGACCTTTTGCCAAACCCCCATCATACTTTATCAAATGTAATAAGACACAGTAGGTCTTAAGATTTTGATATCCACATGGTGCAGAAGTGTACGGACTGGACTCATGCTGCACGTTTATCTGCTCTAACGTAAGCTGTTTGCACGCCCGGCTGACGAGCTTACCCACTGTAGTAACCTCTTCAAGCATTGGCTAGCTGCTTCGTATTATTATGTGATGATAGGCTACAGGCTACGTTAGAGAAATACCTGATCTGAGTTTCGAGTGACAGCGTTTTAGCATTAGCATTAGCATTAGCTCACAGAAGGTAGCTACAGCCGATTAAAATCATCAGAGTTGGTGCTCTTGTCCTCGTGTACTTTAGCCACAGGTTCCCCAGATGTTGTAACTATGAACAGAGGGGAAAAACTAAACAGTCAGGCTAGCACTGATGAGTCACCAGCCTAATGGACCATGGTATGAAACCTGATACGGGCTGCGTGTGCCTTGAGAGGGCAGTTTAGCGAAAACATTGTCATTACTACAACCTGAGGCCTCCCAGGCCAGGACCTCATGCGGTGAACCGTATGCCAAGAACCGAAAGAGAGGAGAGGGAGAGGACAGGCTGAACATGATACAATCGGGGATGGATGGAGTCCAGTTTCAGACGGCGAGAGCCGGGAGGAGGGAGGGCGAGCGGGCCAAAGCCTTTGTTTTATCTGGAGCGAACGAGATACTTGCATCATAGCAGCTCTCCAAGAATAATGTCAAAACCTGATGACTCAAAGAGAAAACAGAGAGCTGATGAAAATGAAGCTTAGCCTGTCTCGCCTGGTTAGCGCTCAAACTTGGGAGCACGGTGAAAGTGGATGTTGGACAGCGGACATGTTTGTGTATCATTATCTTGTTTGTACGTTGTTTCAGGTTTTTATTTGCTGCAAATTCGAGTGGTCTACCGAAATAACTGACGCAGACAGTGCAGTTACATAACACAGTCTGCGTGCCTTAGGTGGCTAATTGTCAGCTGTCACTCATTTTACATTTGAGCTCATTTCAGAAACGAACCGAAGTGACTGCAAAGCCTGTGTGTGTTTGAGCATGCATGGATTTGTCATTTGTTGCCACTGCTTATGCTATTCATCCACAAGACAGTCCTCAGTCTTCAGCATTTACTCAATTATATTACTTTGTCAGCTGAAATATTTTTTTTTCTATTTCAGCATCCATTAGCTCAAGTGTAAAACACAAATGTATTTTCGCACTGGCTGCAGGAAATGCATGGAGGGAAATAATCGTGAATAGTGAATATATATTTCAAGATGGCACGCATGGCATGGAAAGATGAAAATGAGGGTTTGCCATGAGCTGTGTGTGAGGATTCTTCTGTCTCTGATTGAGGGACACAAACAGCTGAACAGGTTCTGCAGGGCGAACGCTAAACATTATTTTGAACAGCATATAGAGCAGACAGACACTTACAGTAGGGGTACTTCACAAGGCGTCACACCACCTTCTCTTTGGGGGATAGAAATTGACGATTCTACAGACGTCAGTGCAATTTGAAGTATGCATTGCTTTCATCTGAACAAGCCTTTGTTTCATAGACATTTAGTTTTATAGTTGGATAGCTTAACCTGAGTCAGACTGGCGTTCATTTGGGGGCGACAAATGTGTGACTGTACTCCAGCAGCCCCACCCTCTAGCATCAGTAGTGTCACCGGCATCATTTAGCTATTCGATACACTGACAATGACTATTCATGTATCTTATGTGTGAGGCATCATTTTAATGATAGAAGCTGCACTGCTCAGCCCTTTGAATTCCATGCTTCATAATTAACATTGGTGTTAATGTACAATGTTGTGCTCCCCCTCTACTCTTTATATCTGCCCCCCCTTCTCCTCAAATAGAGGCGTAGTCTGGATTTATAACTGGTACTGACTGTGGAACAGAGCCTGCAGTGGAAACAAATTTTGAGTGTCTGCCTTTTCACCATGAGGGTCACAAGCAGTACCATGTCATCGCTGCGGTCCCCCCAGTCACTCACACAGAAGGCTCTGCTTCATGTCCCCAGTATGCCATTGCATTAAGACTGAGACTGTGTGTGTGTGTGTGTGTGTCGCCCCTGCTTTGGGGACACACACAAAAACACACATATACTAGGTGTTGGGTGATGGGAATGGTCACTTTCTGCTTGTGTAATCTTGACGATGGCGGACGATGGCCTTTTTACAGTGTTTGTCACATGATGTGTCAAAGTCCCAGTGTTCTGGGTGTGCAGTATGAGACATGATGGATTTCAGCGACAGGCTGGTTTAGAGGAGCCGACAGTGAGGCAGAGCTGTGGCTCTCTGTCGGACACAACATGGCCATACTGTTAAACAGAGGTTCAGCTGATCCTGTCTAAACTCAACTGACCTGATGACAGTCTGCTGCTCTGACTATTAACGACTCTCATCTTGTGATCAATTTAGTTACTAGACGACTGTCTATATAGTCGCCTCGCTTAAATATAACTTAATAGTACAATACAATGCCTCTGTTTGCTTGTTATTAGATCATTTGTAATCAAAACTAGTTGCAACTTGCATAAAGTCATATTAAAAATATGAGTGATTAATCTGCTGAAGTGTAATGTAGACTGCTGCAAATGTCTTCAAATAACAGCACTAATTCTGTGAGTATGTGGGGGGTGTTTTACATGCTACGATGGCTACAACAAAGTGCAGAGAGCGGAGGGGGAGCCGGCGGCGGGAAAGCGTGCGCCTGAGCCGGCGAGTAAAAGCTAACGCTCTCGCTTCTGATGTCATTGGCAGGAGCCCGCCGGCCGGAGAAAAGCCAGCCCACCTTTTCCTGCCCCGGCATCTGAAGGACGCCCGGGGGAGGGAGACGTCAGCGTCACCGCGGCCGACACCGCCGCCGCCATCATCAACACTAACATCGTCATCATCTATGGAAGGTGAAGCCCATATATCTTTCATCCATCCATTTTTGCCCACTTAGGATGAGTGATTTGGTACCTGCCTCCCCTAACCTGTTTCCCTGACCCTTGTTTTCACTCCTGACTTTCTCCCATATTCCATGCCAAGCATAAATCCTCTCCTTAGCAACACTACACTGTCATCTCAAGTGTCTCTTTTCCTCAGTTTGTTTTCATTCTGTAGGACTGCTGCGTCAGTGGCTGAGTTGGCTGTCAGGCTTTGTCTCATATTTTATTACTAAAACCTGTTAGAGTGGCAGCAGATGACATGTGTGGTGTCCAAATGCAGAGTGCAGTGAGTTTGAATCCAGCACAGGCACGTTTCTGACTATCTATATAAAATGGCAAAACATGCACTTAATTTTGTGTTTTTACTTGATTTTCCTTTTCCTATGACGGGGTTATATAGCTCGGATTAGACAGGCCAGGATTTACACACACAGGAAAGATAAGGGGACAGTTTTACGGCACAACCACTATTTTAGAGGTGTGTATGAGAGTCGAAGAACCATTTTTAGACTGCAGACATGGCTGGAAAATTGGTGTAAGCCACTAAAAACTAGGTAGTAACATTTTAAGGCCTCATGGCTTTTCACGGAAACACCTCCCCATACAGAAAATATACCATATTAATCATGAAGTCATTAGCATGCTTGTCCGTACCCAGGCGGGGGGGGGGCTCATATTAAATATAATACTCTATTTAGTTACCGATTTAAGTCTGCAACTAAATCGTTGGTAAGTTTGCACATGTTCATCGCATTTCAGGCTCGAATGATTCACCAAACCAAAGTGTCACATCCTGTTTCAAAGGATTTCTGCGTTTTAAGTGCAGAATGAAATAATAATAATAAAGAAAACATTATTCTGGTTATTAAAAAAAACATCACCAGTGTTATTGCAAAAGATTAGGATTAGGAAGCACAGGAAAACACCATGGCAATAACACTGTACCCCATCCAGGGAAGTTTTTACTCAGAGCAGTGCCTCAGAGTGGAAGGTTGGCATTGGCACTGGGACTACATTGGATACAGATCCAGAGGTTTTGCTCCACAGTGTGATCCCAAAAGCTTTGAATGTTGGAAACCTCAGCGTCTAGCTGAACACTAGCTGTTCCTCATCAACAGTCCTGCAGTGTCAACCAAATTGTGCTATATCAGGTTCATTTTGAGTCTGTTGCACAATGTGAACTATGAAGAACAGCCTGCTAGACCCTGTGCACTGGAGCCAGTCGTAGGCAGGAGTTCCCCAGTGGTCCACCGTGCTCGTTGGTGACCTGCTGTCCTGCATGGTAACCGTGTCAGTGGGACACAGAGGCCTCTGTGCAGCAGCAGCACACTGGCCTGTTGTGACGGCGGCTAGCTGAACAGAGGCCCTGTATGCCCCTCCATGAGTGGCACGCGTGTCCTCTCTCCCTCCGCTGCTAAATATAGCAACAACAATGGCATCGGGAAATGCCTGTTTAGAAAGGAACCTGACCTCAGATGATATCAGCTTACAGCTTATGAATAAAGCTTATAGAGACTTTTAATTTTCCATTGATGGTAGAGAGGCTGAATGCTCGTTTGTTTGATGCCTTCATGTGTAATTTGGACCAATTTAGATCTATAGGTATAGAAGGACATTGAGAACAGTGAGTGGAAAAGCTTTCTGGCGAAAAAATGCTGGCAGTGGCGATAAATTCAATTATATTTCCATGAAAATTGTGATGAGAATTATTTTGTTTTTCCGAAGTTAAATCCACTTGAAATACTTTGCATTTTTATTTTCCTGTGTCTTACTTGAAACAACTCTCTCTGAACTGATTGACTCTTTGTTTAACCCATTTTCAAATGGTCTGCCTATAACTACCTAGAAGAGACGTCCTGCTTTATCAGGCTTGGTGCCAAAAGCACCAACTGTGGGTCCGCACAATACAATATGCTGACCCTCCAAATCCTCCCACACGGGGGAGGGGAACCATTAGAACAATCCCTGGTGGAATATATCATAGTTATAGCTCTTAGACCTTGTTGCTCAAATACTCCCACGCAGATCGGTCCGTGCCTCCCTGGTGGTCCGCTCAGCTGAAAGACGGTGATTAAATTTGCGTCGTCAATCGGAATCGTTGCCATGGGTCCCGATATGGGTCAGCCGGCGGTAAGAAAATGGCACGTTCCTCGATGAGAGGATCTGTCCGTGGCTGGAAAAGTGCGGAGAGACTGTTCGGCCTCAGGCAGTGAGCTGCAGCTACAGAATCACCTTGTTTCTCTCTGGAGGCCGTCATTCACCCAGGGCGCCGTGAAATGATTCTGTTGAATAAAAAAAAGATTGATGCCTCAGGGAGGTGGCAGAAATGCAAAGAAGCGACGTTTCACTGCTGAATGTCAGAATCTTCCAACCAAACAGAGTGTAGTTAACTTGTTTTCTTGTGATGTATGATTATTGACTAATTGCTCAGATTTGAAATGTAAGAGTTGGGCTGAAACTGACGGTGATGGAAAGTTGTGATGTCTTTTACTTAAGTAAAAGTAATAATACCTCAATGTCAAAATACTCCACTACAAGTAAAAGTCCTATATTCTTTTTTTTTTTTATAATTTTCTTTTTATTGAAACATTTCAACATATATTTTGTATACAACTGCTTCAAAAGGTTTCTTGAAATAACGCATGTAACTGAATAGGTGGAATAAGTTAAAAAAAATAAACCATGTCTATTCATATACACCAATGTATTTATATCCAGAGCATAAATATAATTTACTGACTCACGTACCTTATGACCAGTTAAAGTGACAAAATTTATTCAGTTTCCAATATTCAAAAGTGTAATATTAATAGTAAAATAATCAGTCAAGAATAAAGTGGAAAAGTTATATTAATGGTTTAAACAGACACATTTTTCAGCCCTTATAAAAATCATTCCAAAAAAATAATCTTGAAAAACATGACCTCACACTAATCTTAAGTGATTCGAGGTTCTTGAAATACTTAGGTCAGCTGTATAATGAAAGAAGAGCATAAATTTAAGCAAGTTTTACAAAGCTACATGTTACTACTGAACGCTCTCATCATCCTGAATGACTGCGAGCTAACGGCCACGTAAAGAAACAGTCGTAAGATCAATGTCCTGCTCATCCTAAATATGTGCATGCATACGTGAAGTAGGCTGCAATGCATATTTAGAAATCAGTTTCCATTTATTTGTAGCATAAAAATGACACCTAACTTTGCCAAATACGGCTAGTGGATCTCTGCTTATAGCTATTTTTACTCGACAGGCAGGATTTATTTACATTGCAGCCCAGTGGGTGACTCCCAGCCCTCCCCAGCCTCTTAAGCGTCTTGTTATCTCTGTTAGGTGTGTTTGGCTAAGAGTGTGAGAGCTGGATGCTGTATGGGCGTCTTGTTCCGCGTGTTTGCTTTGCGCCGCTGGAGTGGCGAGAAGATGGATGAGTCTTTCAGTGCCGATGGCTCGGAGGTTTTTTCGCCGCGATTAGCCAGCGGCAGGCAAACGCCCCCTGTGATCCCTCTTCATCTCAAATAGACTGGAAAATCTAAGATCGTAGAGTCGTCAGGAGTGACCACTTCTATATTCAGTCCAGCCGTGATGGACAACCTGGGTTCAAAGCCGACAGCCTCAGTGCCTCTCAGTGTTGGTCCGCTCTTCTTTCTGTCTCTCTCTCGTTCACACACATACACCGCCTCTGTTCAGAAGGGTCACACAGAAACGCAGGAAGGCAGCGTTCCTCGATCCGTCAAAGCTAATTTGTCCGCGCAGTTCGCCAGCAACAGAAGGATTTGGACAACGGGGGAAATTATGTTGAAGTAAACATGCCTGCTTGCATGTAAACTCATCAGCATCTCGCAACACGTTCCAAATAAAGATGAGATGAAGTGGAGGAAAATGTGTCGCGGTGGTGCAGAGGGTTGCCGGGGTTGAAGTTGCGGACTGTGTAGGTTTGCGTCATGGTTCCCAGACTGCGGTGCTGCACGCGTCATGAACAAGGAGAGCTGGAATGTTTCCTTTCAACAGTCATGGGAATCTTAATATTCACAATCCAGCTCTCTGATGCACCCACTCTGCGCAGCTTGCTTTTTTGCACAACATCCAGGCATTAAACATTTAAACCACTTGATTAGGGCTGAACGCTCCATCTGCATGATTAGGCAAGCTTGTAACACAGAACAGTGGTTGTATTCTAAAGGGATATTAATTGGGCTGATAAATTTCAATAAACAGACTTTTTTCTCTTCTGGATATTGTGCAAAGGTTTCCCCAGTGAGCATGAAATGCCAAAACACGAGGACAGAAGGTCCCAGAATGGGGTCATTAGTGAGGTTGAATAAGGATGCTCATAGCTGAGTAGTCAAAATGCTCTATCCAACATTTTGTTTTTATTTGAATTTCATGATCATTATTTTTTTTGATCCTGCCATTCATTCATCAGAGGGATGGAGCGTCTCTCGCAGAATTATTTTCTGATTAGGATGGATAAACCTCTGACACAGCATTTAAATCATCATGGGACACTAAAATCCTCAGTTGAAACCGCTAATAAAATTCAATTTAGGTTAGCAGCTCCTGAAGGCAGCTTTCATTTTATGTTTACAAAGCCATGCCCATGAAACGGACTGAAAAATAAAACTGGGCAGCCACTGGCTGGCTGATGTCTGATTTTTATTAGTTGTGGTCAGAAAAAGAAATCTAATCCCCTGCAGAAATTGAAATACACCTATTTCACATGTCAGTCTTAAAGACAGAAAAAGTTTCACCACTGGGGGAATATGTTGCACCATATCATGATCATCATCAAGTAAAAGTCAGAACATTTTAACATTATGTAGCTTTTGAAAGTCAGAATAGCACATTCCTCCACTTGCTAATGAAATAAATTGAAGGCTTTTGCTGGTAAAACCTTGCTCGTCCTTGCTGACCCCGGCGGCAAATGTTCCCTCATCTGAACAAACTCCGGGGCCCGATCCTTCACCTTTACGACAGACGCAGTTGTCAATTTCGTGACCATACTTGATGTACTTGCGGTCATCTGTGCACCCATGGGTGTGTTGATCTTCAAAAAAAAGAGGTACGGTCAGGTGCATTGTTGGCAGCAGAAAGCGAATGCGCCACTGACCGACATACGCCTGCTCTGAAGTCAGTGGCGCAGTGTTTTCCTGCTATTTAAAGGCTGCATTATTCAGATAGTTAGATCCCCCTCGCCTGCTTCACCTCAGGGAGCTTTGGTGGATTCCAGCTGCTCCTGTGGATGCTCGGCTTGCGCCCTCTCACTTTGTGCACGAGTTGATCCGTTTCCTCAGCAGAAAACCGTTCGCTTCTCCAACTTGCTGAATCCACCATGTAAAGAGCAATACCACAGGTACAAGCACACCTGGCTTCTAAAGGGAATGGGAGCTGACACTCTGGTTCAATTTAATTAATGTTTGGCCCAAAACTAAACCACTATGATTAATTAAGTCAGTAAATACACTTTTGTGCCTTGCAGCTTGCGTTGTGGTCAGATTATGTGCCGTTTAAACAGCAAAAGTGGAGTTGAACTCACCCTGAATGCTAATGTGCCATGTGCTAAAGACTGGATAAGCAGGGTAGCAGCTGAATGTTGTTGTGTAATGGTCAGAGTCCTGCCACGATCACTTCTCTGTGCCGATGCTACTGCTACACCATGCTGCAGCAATATCGCGTAATTGTTTCTTTTGGCCACCGTGACCGCTGTTCAGCAGAAGTTACATAATCTCTTCTCACCATTTGCACATTTAAAACTGAAGATGCTGTTCTTGAGGTCTGCTACGACACATACTGTACTTAGAGCGAGGTGCCAGACGTAATCCACGTTTCACCTGGTTAATTATGTGCAGCCATGATTAAATTTGTAACAAACAGCTACCAGTCATGGTTTAGTGCACGTTTATTTGAGGCTCCTTTATATAAAAAGGGTTCAGGACCTCCTGTGCTATAGTATCAATTACTGCATATTTTAAGAGCTTAGTGGTAGGTAAAGCCCAATGAACAAATATTTGACGTGTCCAAGCAAACATTTCCCCCCGAGTTTAATCATTACTGAGAACAGCAGACCTGTGTAGGTGTCCTTCAGTGAATCTCGGTGCTACATAAACACTTGTGGTGGGAGGTGTTTACTCGAATCTCCAGCAGACGTGTGCTCAGGCGTCCACGGAACAACTTAAATATGTCGGTTGCATGGCCAATTTGACCTTCTTGAGAAGTTGCGGCGAGCGTGTGTGTTTGTGACCTATCTATTACAAACACGGAGTGAAACGCTGCTGGAAAGTGGAGGAGCTTGGAATGGACGAGGTTCTCCTCCCTCCTGCCTGAAAGTGCCTTTTGTTTGTCGCATGCAAAGGTGAAAGGTCGGCATGTAACCTATACATACATGCACAAATCATTTCACCTGCAGAGCCAGAGTGAGTTCATTTCCACAACAAGTTACCAGTGGAAGGTTAAATTTAGAGGTCAGCTGTGATGGTCTACTAAAAATATAAAGTCAGAGGGTTTAATACTCATTACAAAACAAAAAAAATGCCTTGCTTTTATATTCATTGTTCTAGAAATCTATACATTTGACCGTTTCCTTTATTGTAAGTCACTCCTAATAAAAGACAGCAGCTTAATGCCTTACATGTAAACGTGGAAGCCTGGTATCATCTTTCCTAGCAGGATGTGCAGGAGGAAAGCAGCCTCTCACTGGGGAGCTGCGTCAGCCTCATATTGCTGCTGCGTCCAGAGACGGATACCAACATTAACATTCAGACGAATGTTGGTTCCAAGATTCTCTTGACACCATCCTCACAATCACGTGTACAGAGAGACAGAGAAGAAGACGCTTGCAGTCGAACGCAGTAATCATTACTTATCTACGCTCAAACCTTGACCTGGAGCGTCGCCCTGTCTCAGCCTGTGTCATCAGTTGTGTGGAGGGCACATCCGAAGTTTAGCATCCTTGAAGCTCCTCCTCTCGTAAAAGCAAAAAAATACAGATAAATCATAAATCTCACCTTTGTGTGGTTTCTGGAGAATTGTTTCCAAGGGCGCTGGAATGTTTCATCGCAGTCCCTTGTGGCAGATGGAGGAAAACTCCCACAGCATCTGCAGTTCTTAGCATTTTAGCATTTACCAGAGCAAGTGGCACAAAAGTGAGATTTATACTTCATTGGAAGTGTATTGACAGTGTTGTCATTTGTCAAACTTCAACATGGCAGCTTTTATCTTACATGAGCCTAGAAAAGCGTGGACTTTGATTCACGCAGTACATACTTACGCAAGCTGAGTGGAAGTCTGCTGAGCCTATTGATTTACATCTGACCCCCTCGACTCCCCCTTCCTCTCCCTGGGCCTATAGATTTACATTGGTCTTTCTGCATAGAGAAGGAGGAAGCAGACTGAAGCATGCGAACAGGTTTATGGAGTCACTATCTATTTGCAGTGATCTACTTTTAATCCCTGCGAAAAGCACGGATATACGTTTCGTCCCGCATGTAAATGCAGGAGGGAGCCGTTAACATACGTCTCTTGGAATTTGCTGTATGAGATGCTTGAGCGTCGTAAAAGTAAAGTCACAATTGGGCATGGCACCGTTTCCTGTGATCACAGATCAACCTTGAGGCCAATTCAAACAGCCTCTGCATATTCAGCCAAATCCAAACTGATTGAATGACTGGTGCATCGTCAGCACTGCCGAGCTCGCCGCCGAGCCTCCCGTTCAGTCTCACACTCTGACACCCATCTCGGGCCGGTGCCTCGTTTGACGTCCCATGTTTGACAGCGCGAAAGTTGTTTTATTTCAAAATATTTGCTCAATAATTCAGAGACAGATGTGCTCGTATTCCCATAGATTTGATTTCACGCAACTCGAAATAAAAGCTCGCCCCCGCTCGTAAAACGCACCAGTAAGCTGAGTCTGCTGCGGGTACGTTATTTTGCACATGGAAGGAGGGATACATTTCAGATTGTTATCAAGGATTGTCCAAAGACTACACATGCCTTCACTGCTATACTGGGGTCTTGGCACGTCATTATATTTGCACAGTTCTTCGTCCACACCGACAGACTTATGCAGTCAGTCACACTATTACATTCAGGTTGCTTGCATGCCAATAAAAATCTTGTACTCATGTCTTCTTGTGTATGCTGGTTTGGCGCGTACTGTTACACACTTTTGCAGCTCAGTTTGTTTTTGGTGCACATGCTCAAGGACTTGTCAAGATGTTATACCAAAACATGCTTGAGGACAGAGACGGATTATTCCCCTGAGCTATTCAAAAAAACGCTGGTAGAAAAGCATTACGTGTTAGACGCGAAGCCTTCATCTCTGTCTTTTACCTTTGTCCATCATCTATAACTTCGATTTATCCATAGCTTTTTCCACTGATGCATCACCAGTGAGATAGGAATGTGATAGCTGATGTAAGGAGGACAGGCAGGCGGACGTGGAAATGCTGAGGGGAGAGGTGGGCGTTGGGGTTGTTTTTGCTGGTCTGTGGGTCAAAAGCATTCTATGGTCTACATGCTTTTCTGAGCTCTGAACGTTCACATGTGCAGGACATTATGCATGTCTATGCAGTCTAACTGAATGTGTTCTAAACGATGATTACCTCTGATAAATCTCCAGAGCATTAAATTTCAACCTCATGATAGTACAAACCTTCGTGCAGTGTTTTGCCTGTCTGACAAGCCTCCGAACTCATGGATCTGTCCGTCAAACTGGATTCTGTTTCACTGCCTTGTTGGTAACCAAAAGGAAAAGTCCCCGCCGACCGAGCCCAGTGCATTATGCTTTTGAATCAGGGGCTCTTTTTGGTCATAATGCCCACTTTAGTTGACACTTCACCTCCTTTCAGTACTTACACCTCACCTAACGCTTCAGCTGCTTTCAGTGCTCACATTTCAAGTGACAGCCAACGTCCCTCAGTGCTCACGCTTTATTGAAAGATAAAATCCTTTGATGCGTCAAACTTCCACTTCAAATCCTTTCACTGTTTACACTAACTTTCTGTTGTGCTCTTAATGTCTTGTATCCGTTCATCCTTTTGTTTTTCAGACTAGTTGTAAGCTTCCTTTTAAATGGCTTTAGGTACATGTCAAGAACAGTACATGCGCAGTTAGAATTATTATGTCAGTGATGAACTGAAGTAAAGTTAGCCATTTTTATACCACATTACTCACGTGAACTCACTGAGAAAGTCAGAAGACACTTCAAATATCCACTGAAAGTAGCACTCCCACATCAGATTTGTTTGTACATGTATTTCACTTTACTGTGTGTCTGCATCACAATGCTCCAAGACGCCACCTGACCAAGAAACTGATGTCACCCTCTTAAAACCAGATGCGTGGTCCGCCCAGGGCCACATGACAGCTTTATATGTCAGCTCTACCTGACATGACATCTTCATAGGTTTGGCCAAAAGACCTACTGCTCCAACACAGGGTGTATACAGTTCATATCAGATTCCCTTTCTGAGCTTTGAGTTATGCTGTCAAAGGAAGCCAAAATAATTCAAAGAAATCTATAAAAGAAGTTTACTTTGACAAACGGTGCAACACAATATCCTCAGGCCTTCCAGACAATAGCACAATCTGAACATTTGATATCTGAAATACACAATTCCAGAGAGGCTTCTGGCAAACGGGCTGCATATTATTGGGTGGAGGTAGTGGATAAGAGTTTTTTGGTGGCAACCAACTGGCAGGTTTACTAGGTGCGATGTAATCTGATAGCCACAATGTCCCGGGAACTGATGTAGCTTGTGTCAGGGTCCCGTTTGATTCATTGAGAGCCCATAAAAGCCAAGAAAGAACCAGCCTCCCTCTAACCTGATGCCTTCAGCCTCCTGTCACCACAAAGTCTCAGGCCAAAAACACTGATATGCTCAGAGAGAACATCAGCGCTTACCCTGATATTAAATGTCAAATAAAAGAGGACATAAATTAGATGTGCCAGCAGAATCTAGTGCAATGCAGTCATCTTCAAGACATAACATTTGAGTGCAGTTATGATTTTAATATTTATTTTTTCAACTACATTTTTCCCTCTTCCTTCCTTCCTATTCCTACCTATTGTACAGTACTTAAATCAGTCCACAAAGGCAGAAATAGCACGAATTTGAACAAAATGATTAGCGACAAGGAAGAAAATGTTGCTTACTCTTAAAGTTGAGTCACCTTTTGTCACCTGAAATGAAGGCTTTCGGAGGAACAAGCCAATCTGTTTGGATTAAAGATTGTGAAATTTCGCTCGAGTGAAACTAAATAAAGCGATCATTCATGTGTGTACAGATGAGATTCTAGGCAAAGAATAAAAAGCATGGAGAGGGGTAGTAAAAGGTTTCTCTTTCTGTGACCCAGATCTGCCTTGCTGAGGTAAATGTCATGTGCAGGAAAGAGAATCCCACAAATCTTTGCCAACGGTCGGACAGACACGGACAGAATGGCCTCATCAATGGGCCGTGACGGCTGGATTTAAAGTATCTCTTTTACAGCAAGGAGAAAACATAAATATTGTTCTTGAAGAAGCCTGGACACTTGTCTATTTCAATCGAAGCCATTTTTAAGGTCTCTGATGTTGCGGAAATGAACTCATGGGTCCAGGACTTCTGCAGAATGATTTGTCAGAGTCCCAAGAGAACATTTTTGTTGTATTTTGCAGCTGAAATATCTTTTAGTTCCTAACCATCACACAATGCACTATGAATTCGCTCGCCATTTCAGTTGGCAAGTATTAGTAACTCAAACTTTTATATCTTTACAAGGACCTTTAGGGCAGGAGAGAGTTGTTTGGCCCATTAAGTTTAGCTATAATGTAGAATATCATCTTTCAGTTCTTACTTAAAAGCTAAATAGTTAGTATTTGATAATAAGAAGACAGAATCTGCTGTAGGACATGAAAATTAGGTGCTTCTTATAATTCAGTTGAGAATAGAGTTGACTATTGCCAATTCTGCACTGAATTAAAGACATTTGACATTTTGCGAAGCCATGAGACAGTTATCTTAGCTTAGCATTGTGAGTGGAAACAGTTGGAAACAGCTAGCCCGGCTCACAGCACCGTCCAGACAAGTTGTGGTTTAACATGAAGGTTACGTGCTGGAACGTTTGCATCACTTTTTTTGCTAAATGACTCAAGTTAGGTGAATTGCATGATCTGCATTGTCTGCACAGAGAAGCATTGTCGTCAAATGTGAAATATGACAGGAATATGATCGATGGATGTGTCTTGTAGGGCAAATCCTGTGTTTGTATGAGACTCAGGGAAAAGCACTAATGTCAGAAGTAGGTGCTGGACGTTTGACATGTGGGGAGTGCTTGGAAGTGTGAAACTGACTGATGTTGGCAATCAGAGGTAATGAAATGGAATTAAATGGTTGTGTTCCATGTAAGTCAGTAATCTTCAGTCATCCTCCTCTTCAGCACGGGATGTGAGCGTTAAATAAAGAGATATGATATATTCAGTACATGACAACAGTTATTTGAATGCACGTACACCATTAATATAACTAAGGTGTCTAAACTGCTGTTACAGTCTTGGAGAAACATAAACATTTGCAGCTGAGTATCACTAGGAGTTCTCCATGTCTGCATGCATTTCTCTCTCACACTCCTCCTGCTCTCCCCCCTCCGTCAGTCTCCCCAGCATCATTTGTCAGTGTGACAAATACGTCTTTTAGCTAAATGTGTCCTGTTGTCCCCAGACTGCACTAAACACCAGTCATGAAAAAGTCATTGCTAACAGCCAGACATCCTGATCCAACTCCTGTCATGGTAGATGCATTAAGCTTCCCTGGCTGCCCCCACCCCTGCGGAGAGGGAGTAGGAGGGAGATGGGGAGCATAAGCAGGAGGAGGTACGGTCGAGAGGGAGACGAGAGAGGAGGATGGATGGGGGTGAAAGGTAGAATGAAAGAGGAGGGCAAAGTTCTCCAAAGGAGGGATGGATGCTGGAAAGGAGGGGAAAAACTGGCAGAAGATGAGGAAGACAAATACAGTGAGAAAGAGCACTGGAGGAGGAGGAGAGTAAGCAGACCTGCTGGATTGGATATAAACTAAAGTGGGGTAGCGCACTGGGGGGGTTGTGTTTTAGGGCACCTGAGGGACGACCTCGCAAAGCAGCTCCACAAGCATCCACAGCTCCTGATGCGTCCAGCAGCCGTTCCAGTGGAGCACTCCACATGTCTCGCTTCTGGGAAAAACATTTTCCCTCCAATTGTGGGGTCTCTCTCCCATCGTGGGTAAAACATATCAAAGCAGTGTGCCGGTAGATCAGGAACACATCGGCCCACTGGGGTCACTTTGAGAAGTGATTTTTACATTTTTTTTTTCACCCCTATCCTAATTTTCCTACATCTGTCTCAAGCACTCACTCTGTCATCCGAAGCAGCTGTTAATGTTGACCGGGGGGCTTATTAAAGGAAAGTGTTAACGGAGGAGCGGTTGTCACATTTCAGGAGAAAAGAATGGTGGTCTCATTGTGACTCATTGTGCGAGGAATTATCAGTATTCTTCTTGTTTCGATGGGAGTTGCAGGGTTCTTCCGTAGTTTGTCTGGTTTCCCCTGCACACAGTCAGCTGAGTTCAGGTGCTGCTTCATGTGTGATACAGCTAGAATGGCACAGATTGTTAAAGACCAACACAGTCCCCTGTTCCTTAATTCTCCAAAGAAGTACTGAAACATCACTGCTGATGGCCTCAGTGTGGACACCAGTGATTATTTTCCTTTCTTGTCCCTTTTTGGCAGCATGGTGGTTCAGGTTAGCATTGTGGCTTCACAGCAACAGGGTCCTGGGTTTCATTCCCGGGGCCCTTCTGTGTGGAGTTTGCGTGTTTGCATGGGTGTCCCCCAGGTGCTCAGTTTGCCGTGCCATCAGCAACGTGTATGTTAGGTTCATGCTCTTGTTAGTGTCCTTAACCAAGAAACTAAACCCGCTGCTTCTAATACTTATGATCAGTTCAGTGCAGAGAATGCATTTCCCAATGGGTATCGATAAAGGATAATTTCACTTTAGTCATCAGGTGATTCATTCATTCTATTTATTTATTTATTTATTTATTGTATTTAGCCCTTGGGGACACCAACCTGCAGGTTGGGAACCACTGATTTCGACCACTCTCCAGGATGTTAATAAGATGTTCAGAAATCATTTCAAAGCCTGTGGTTGTGTATCACCCTTTGATAATCTGTGCAAAAACCCATGGATGAGAAATTCTAGTTTGTGTAGTGAATGTGTACAAAAGAACTTGTAGGAAAAAATGTGAGAACATATAGAAATAGAAATAGAATAGAATAGAAAAATAGTGAATTTGTGCACAAGTAATATCAACAGTAGGGACAGTAAGACTGCTTTTTTGAACGTTTGAGTACAGATTCAAAAGATTATGTGTGAAACACAGCAGTCAAAGTTCCCACACTTTGTGTGGCACTGAAGTCATTCACACACACACACACACATACACGCATTAAGTTACAAGTTAGACTTTCGTCCCATCCTTCTTCAGCCAAAATGTGTACTTGCATCTTATTTGACATCATAAGCTCAGAATCGCATTGACCTTTATTTGAACCCACACTGTCACATTTTCAAATATAATATAAATGATCACCACATAGATTCTAGCAACTGATGATAAAGACACTTGTATGAAGTTCAAAAGCAAAGACATATTCCCAGAATACGAAGAGGAAAGAATGTGTGAAGGGTCAACACAGTCCTGTTTAAAAAGAACAATGAATGTGAAAGCGCCTGGGATAATAGGGGAAATACTAAACTTAACCAAACAAAGCTGCAAAAACATCACTACCAGTAAGTCTTACCTCAGGAGAAAAAAAAGGAAAAACATAAAAAGTCATTCTTAAAGGCACAATCATCAATTGGTGCTCAGCAGCCTTTCCACCTCCACTGTCCACATGATCTGCAGTCATTTGGCACATTTCGCGTAGTAAAGTTCACAACTGCGGTACGGCAGCACAGTGTGACAGCTGAGGTATGAAATAGTGAACTAGAGAAGGACTGAGCATTTGAGAGAAAACTGTAAATATGAAGCTCTCAACATCTACATAATCAGCGTTTAGCATTTGTGACATGTAGCTGCCCTCCTCAGGGTGACTTAGTTCTGGATAATAAGCCAAAATCCCTGAACACTAATATTACATGCAGCAGCACTGAGAAAGGAGGTCTGAGCCACGTACCTGGACGACACATGAAAGAACATACTGTGCTTCTGTGACTCAACAAGGCTGGGAAAGGAAAGAGCTGGGAAAAGAAGTAATGCGCAAGTGGACCAGAACGCTGTTGTCCTAATGAAAAGGTCGGATGATAGCTTGCAAAAACTATGTAATTTTGTTGACTTGTTTGGATTTTGTTGTTGGTTTGGTTACAGTTGTTTTTCTTTTACTGTGCTTCTACCAGGGTGAGGAAGCCGCCTCGTTAAACGGCTACCTTTTTCGCCTGTTTTAATCGTGTTTATTGTTGAAATACGATTCAGAGTCTGCAGGGCTTGTTTTATTTTGAAAATTGAACAGTTTCTCTATGCAGTTCCTGTTTCTGACTCCCTGCCCTGCTCTGTTCTCCTTGACGCCACTGTCAAAAATAGGCTAGTCGCATATTTTCAGACGAGCGGAGTGGAGATTGCCCAACTTCTGGTGGGATGGGAAGCATTGTTGGGAATGCCGTGATCAGCTCTAGCAGCACAGCCGTGCCCGGTGAAATCAAGCTGTAGGAGCACTTTATACCCTATTAACCCCGAGCCTCGTGGGGGCTTGGATCGCTGTCTGATGGCTTAAAAGTCAAGTGTAAATGCAACAGGAAGCATCAGAGATGTACCGCAGATCACTGACTTTGTGATCTTTGAGTACAGAAAAGATGGCAATGCAACATTCGTACGAGGAGGCTATGAAAATGCAGCACGGGCGAGAACAAAGTGACAGTGTTGTGACTGTGCACGGAGGCCGGGGAGGTAGCGCAGCACGGAGAGCGAATCAAACCGCTGACATGCCAAACACAGAGCACAATAATTGGGGAGTTTGTAATTGGACGCATTCAATTTTCCTTCAAGGGTGAAATGGGACTTGAAGAGTGGTGAGTAATCGAGGTGCACCACTGTGGGGAAAGTGGATCAATAAAATATGAGAATCTTTCCTCTAAAGCTTTTGCCACGGATTTTAATTAAGGCACGCTGGCACCGCTAACAACAACATGTCATCGAACTGCTACCTCAGAGATTATTGTTCTTTCCAAGGTCTCCAAATATTATGGCAGAAAAAGCTAACTGTGGTAAATTACAAGCATTTTCATAACAAAACCATGGATACTGTCATACCTTTGGCTAGTCAACAGGAGATATGACTCATAATCCATCCAGAGGGCTAATAGCTAATGACCTGTCATGCCATAATGCAAGAGATACACTGAATTCATGTTTTCCCAGACTTGTAGTCTCATAGTTGAGCATTGAGCCCAAATTAGAGTTAGGATTACATGTCAGAAGCCGTGACTCTGCAACCCTCATGGGCAGTGGCGCTGGCCGCCAACCAGCCAACCTGACAAGAGCAGCGGTCAAGCTGTTTCATGATTTCCCTGTCAGCAAGGTGAGTCAGGCCGTGACTAACCAGCGAGACTAAACCACTATCGAGCGTCTGCATCTATGGCACGGGGGCCAGCAGGCATGATGTGTAGCACAGGAGTAATTCTATCTATTCCCTCCTATTCTCTGCTGTCCCAGAAACACAAACCACCCTTCTCGGTCTGAGAGAGGGAGGGTGGGGTAGTTTTGTTCCTCTTGCCGGATCCTGACACGAACCTGGAAGCCTCGGAGCCGCAGGGGCCAAATGTCTGGGAGCCACCCAGTCCTCGAGGCACCCAAGCCGGGGAAGCGAGTGCCAAGAGGCTGCCTCGTCTGTGTCGGGGTGTCTCCACGGGGCCTGGGCTCACAAGATTAGAGGTGAAGGGTGGGGAAGCTAAACACGGACATTTAGCAGGAGCCTGTGCTGTAATTTCAGGTAAACTGTGGCCCGAAATGTTCCATGTGCGGACAGATATAATGTACTCATGAGGTCTACCAAAATCATCAAAACATTGTGGATACTGATCCACTGGCATAAATACATTGACAAACCTCACGTGCAGTAAGACATGTGGAAAAAGCTTCTGGTGGTGTTAACAGCAGCCTGTCGTCAGTCAGACTGAGGAGTCGGCTGCCGACCGGTTCTTTTTTCACGAGGGGACAACCGTTCGACTCCGTAATGCGACTGAGATGAAGAATTGCACTCGTTGCCATGTTACTACGATCTGCCTGGCACTCGATGTTTGCGGGGACATTTAAAAGTAGCATGAATAAACAGTTTGGGCTTTACTATTGTAATACTCTCAGTACTGACCTCAAAAACAGCACTCTCTCATGAGTGACTCTGCTACATGTCTGTAGAAGGAGGCGTTCCCACACTGGCTCTAAAGGTCCCATAATGGACATTTTCACACTGACTACTTCTAATGTAAACTGTGTTATCATGACAGACTCTGGGAATTATTATGCGTCACGTAGGTGGTGCACAGTTTTTACCTGGACGCTGTGTTTGTAGCATTGTTTGCATGCCTGCTTCACTGGGACTTTCTCCACACGATCATGCAGTTGGTTAATGGAGGGCCAGGTAGCCGTGTGTAGAGGAGGAAAAAAAATTAGACCAGCTGTGTAAAAATAAAGAAGAGCAGCGCGATGCCCGTGCAGGTGCTGCTACGTAGGTGCAAGGTGTGTCGTTGACTGTGTCGCAGCTTGAGTTCAGCCTGAGGCGTCTTTAAAAGCTTCAAGTTTGTCTTCATCTGTTTTACACGCATATCGTATCTACGATGATTGTGCTGCCAGAACACGGGTGACCTACACAGCATACCGAGCCCGAGCGCATCTGTGCCTGGGCTTCCTGGGACTCGCCACTGTTAGAAACAACTGTTTCTAGTCTTTATTAGTCTGATCTGTTGTTTGGTGACATATTCAGATTCCCGTGGATGACTTGACAAACGTAGTGAGCATGGCATCAACTTTTGTCCCCAAAATTTCAAAAGTAAGGGCTTTTCTACAGTCTCACGTGTGACTAGTCTCTACATCCCCAGTAAAACATGGCAGGTTGTGCTTTTAGTGAGGGCCGCTAAGATACAGCTATGCGCCACATGTTCGCACTTTTAGGGTAAAAGTCATTGTATGATTGCATTGAGTATTAGAGATGTATTATATCTGGCAATGTAAAGGAACTTTGAAGTAGAAACTCGGGCTCTTTCCAGGAAGTTGGGTACTTTTCGCTCAAAGCATGGCAGTTAGTACTTAAAGCCTGTGTTAGTGTGTTTGTTTGTTGTTTCTAATGCCTACACTGCCCACCACATGACACGGAGCGGCAAGAGCCGGGCTAACCACCCAGACATGATGTGGAATTAAGCAGCCTAACCGCACCAACTCAGCCAATCAGAAAGAGACTAATGGGAGTACGCGGACCCGGGTATTTAGCTGTCACATGGCCGTCAGCGGGAGATGGCGAGGCGACCGCGCTGTGGTGCAGCAGTCTGTGATTACACTCGGCTGCCAGAGGAGAATCAAAGCACTGATTACACTCTGCAGCTCGCTGTAGGCCTGACCTCACAGGCTCAGTGGTCAGAGCTGACTGACACTCAAATGGCAATGGGGAGAATTTACAGTTTTTGGCTGTTTATGTAAAGCAAACCTCCCAAACTGATATCAATCAGGGATTCCATTTCGCTGTGGGAATCCCATGAAATGTTAGTGCTGCAGTGCGGGGAGCTCCCATTGTCTTGTTTATACACTTCTCCCAAATCTACTGTAAACCAGGGAAGACTTAAAGAGATACTCAGCTCCTCTTCACGCTCATCTCTGCCTCTGCATTGATGGAAACAGTGATTACAGCGTTGCTCAGTGTGGGATTACTATGACCGCACGCTGGTCAGAGGTGGCCGGCGTTCATACAGTAATTGAGAGAGAAAGGGAGCAGTTTTCTTTTCCAGCGTGGTTTTGTTGTCAGATTTACTTTTAGTTTTTTCACCCTCCAGTTGGTCTTCTGTGTCTACCAAACCCACGCAGCTGAGGCGCGGCGTACGGCTGATGCTGCTCCTCTGTGTCACCGTATGTACTGTGATCCAGCAAACACGGCATCTATTCTCACAAACTGAGTTATGATCTCTTTCAAAACCAAACTTTAAAAGCATAAACATCGGAAGCTGCAGCCCAAATAGCGAAAAAGCGCTTTCTTGCCGGCGCGCGTACGGTGCAGCGGAGTGTTGAATCACTCCAGATTCATTTCATTTTCTGAAACCACAGTCTGAAGCACAGTTCTGATGATGTATGCAGTAAACAGTGAGAGCGTTCTGCATACATCACGTGTTGAAATAACGCTGCGTGAGCTCCAAGAGGAAAATGACTGAAAACCTTGCGAGGCATGGTCTGCGGTGGAAATGATTTAGAAATTGAAGAGTTTCGTTTTACAGCATATTAATTTGGTTTCACTGTTTAGAGCTCAATCAGGGGCACCAAGGCCAAAACGAGCCGCTGGCTTCCTGTTAACCCCCGTCCCTCTCCTCTCACTGCTTTGGATGGAGTTCCTATACTGGAGGAGCAGCTCCATGTTTACATGGTGGTAATTTGATTAGACCATTTAATTTAGACATATATTAGTGTAAAACCAAAATAAAGAAATAATAAAACTGATTTTAGCCAGAGACCCTCTTCAGGTCAGGGTCTTACAAAAGCAGGTCCCACGTAAAGGATCCCTATCACTCAATAATATTGTGCTTTAGTGGTGCATGTTAACTGACATTTTCAGTTGTTTTAAGCTTCTCTTCTTCAGAGGGCTGTTTGCTCCTGACCAAACTTTTATCATTACTGTTTTAAAAAACTCCTTCCAAACTCATATTACTGTTGCTGACCATCCTTCAAGCCTAATCCCTCTTGACCCATCCACAGCTGGTTAGCAGCCCGCCGCCGGCGACCTTTAACCCCTCATCCAACATTGCTGCCATCTCCAACAATTATCGGCAATTGGTCAGTTATTTTCTCAGGCCACCGAAATTACCATGTCGTCAAAGCAAGCAGGCGATAAAATGTAAACGCTTCCATTTGCAGATCAGAGCGGCGAGAGGTGCGCGCCCTCACACATGTGGGTAAACAGGCTCACATCGTGAAACTGCATTTCAGGATGAGCACTTCACTCTGCTGGTAAATTCTGAAAGCAGCAGAGGTTTGAAATATGTGAACTTGCCCTGTGCTAAAGTGCTGTAGCTGACTGCAGCCCAATTAAATCCCTATACACACTTTCCATCATCAGTTCCACATTTATGGCCCCTTCCAAACAATACAGATCACCCAATACGAGAGTGATTTAGTGCAGCTATGAAAGTATGATTCCTGTGAATGAGGGAAAAAGTGAGATGGACAGAATGGAAGAAACTATAATAGAGACATTAATGGCGGGTATTCGATGACTGGCGTTTGACAGCTGTGATTACTGGAGTGGTGAAACAACAGCACTTACAGGAAGCTGCTGACTCTCATCCAGAGCTGGATTGCAAGATCAACTGAGATTGATGTCAGGCATCGGCGGCGAGGGGAGGCTCTGCCACGCTGCCGCGCCGCCGGGGTTAGGAGTGTGAACCCGAGTGGAGCTCAGTGGGCAGAGCGAGGCGCGACAACACTCAGGGCTCCCATTAGGTTCATAGGAGCTAAACGAGAGCACTTGGTTCGCTAAGTCACTCTGAATGTCGCCTCAGTGTTGCTGTCGTTACGTTATGATGTCAGACTTCTCTGATCCACCGTGGGTTTAGAAAGGTCTTCTTCATCAGAGACCTCCTACACCTAGATCATATTTTATAAACACTCACTATTATAACTGATCTGCCCCCACATGAACCCCTTTGCCTGCCTGCTTTGCTCTCATTTTTGCCTGCGAGGATTTGATGCCTTCGTTGTCACATTTCCACACGGTCAGAGAAATGAAAGGGGTTCATCCTGCTCATATTTCAGTGAGAATCTCACGGCGGGTGGCAGCAGAGGACCAGCGTCTGGTACAGAAGCAGTCCAGCCGACCTGCAGAGAACAGAAAGGAGTTGGCTGCTTCGTGTCAGGCCGCTTCGTGGTGAGGTCATTCCGAGACAAGACTCTGTAATGTTTACAGCCTGCCATGCTGTCAGCTGAAAAGTCGACCCTGGGTCTTCTTGACAGGCGACGCGGGCCGACAGCTTTTGTTGGACAAGTTTCTGCTGTGCTTTTTCAGTCGCGCCTCTGACCGTCCATCTGACGGAACGCGCCCTGTACAACAGCTCAGCTTCCCGGTTCCTGTGGACGCTTTGCAGACCGGAGTTATCTGAAGCTTCAGGTTCAACATCGTGACGAGTCAGATGAGCGGCAGTGCAGGAATATGACCAGCTGAGGGGTTTATTAGTGATGACCCTCCCGCCTGAAAGCAGAATTTGATGTGTCGTAACTTGTCTGGCAAGTGTTTTTTTCTCAACAGTGTTGTGTGTCAATTTTTGACTTAATGATTCAGCAGGATTCTGGAAACTCAGACTCAACAGCAGCAATGGCAGTGGTTTATTTACTTATTTGCTTGTGTGTGTGTGTGTGTGTTAGAGAGTGCCCTTATTAGTCTGAGACTGGTCTGTGTTTGTGTTGGGACGGAACTCCTCGTGGCGCCATTTTGCTATTTACGCAACGACCTGCATTCCGTCATGTTTGTGTTTTTGCTGACAAGGCACGGCGACTGACGCACAGGAAAAACAGGTCTACGTGCCTCTGCTCGACTCATTTTCCTCAGTGTCTTCTTTCGGCACCGAACATGTTCAGCGGCCTCGGAAGCAGCGCCAGAGGATTTGAACCTTTTTTCCACGAAGGGCCAGTGGAGACGGATCCCGCTGGAGTGACGTCACCGTCGCAGTTCTTACCTTTCTCAGCGTCAGCCTCTGCAAATGTGTCCTGAGTGATTGACAGGTCCGTGATGTAAGCAGCACCTCTTACATTTGCTTGGACAGCGTTGAGGATCATCCGCCAAGCTGGTGTCATTTGTTTACCGAGCTCATTCCTAACACGCCGTGTGTGCTCGAGTGCTGCGCAGACCTCCGCTTTTCCATCAGGCTGCACTCGCAACATAATGTTCAGGTGAGCGGGATGACATTTTCGTGATCATTTAAGCCACATTAGTGCACACTTGCCCTGTTTTTCTTCCATTTCATCACAAGGAGTTCATCTGCAAGTGTCCAAGACTTTCAATGCTGATTTGGGCAAGAAATTTGGAATAATGTTCAAGAAACAAACATAGCCCAAGGATTCATTTAGCCTCTGTTGCCATGACGATGTTGCAGTCCGGTGCACGCGCATGCATGCTCGCACCCGGTGTCGCTGACTCACGCCGGGGCCGCAGTCTACGAGCCAGGCGCCAATCAAATTCGGCTTGTGTGCCACTGAAACCGCCGAGCCCATGCCACCCTGGCCTTTCTCCGCAGCTGTCACTGCTTGGCAGGACAAATGAAAGAAAAAAAAAGAAATAATGTAAAGAAAGAAATCTCTAGCTCTCTCAGGCAAGTGACAGCTCTCAGACATTTGGCAAAGAAACCAGAGAGCAACATGAATTCTCCCAAAGTAAAAAAAAAAAAAGGAAAAGATCACGAAAGGACAGATTTTTCAGCTGTTCTCGACAATAAATCAGATCTCTGACAAGAGGTTTGGAGCAGTTTTCTGTTTTTGTTAGGCACGCCGTCCCTCCCTCGCCCGCCTGAGAACAAATGAGAAGCAATGAAAAGAAACAAACTGGGTCTAAATAAGGTCTGAAGGCAGAGGAAATCAGAACGCAGGAATAACACAGGGCCCGGGCAGCCGGCGCTGTCCGGCCCTCGCAAATCAAACCACATAAAATTGTCCCAGGGCTTACAGTAGGAGATGTTTGACATGAGCGCTCCCCACCCAAACGCCCGCGCTCACTAATACGTACGCACACGTGCACACACACTCGTGTGCACACATCTGTACACACACACACAGATGCAGAGATTGTGAGCATGCATGAGTAGAGTCAAACAAATTGCTATGGTCTGTGCAAACAAGAACAATGTGTGGTAGGATTGGTTCAAGCACTCTCTCTCTCACACACACACACACAGTCCCTCCCTCTTCTTCATTTATTACTTTATCCAATGAGTAAACCAGCCAACATCATGTACAAGGTTTATATTAACGCTAAACATGGAATATTACATGTCATCTAATTTTTTATCTCATTCAATTTTTTTTTTTTACATTTCCCAATAGCGCATAAATCTCGGGACCAATCACGGAGCAAAGCGTTTCATCAAGCTCTATTTAGATGTGTCACATTCAAACGTGCAGAGAAGTGCTGGTCTGCCCTGATTACCAAAAATAAACAGTGGGCAAGAAAAGAGTCTGACTCATTCATCATTGCATCATATTGACTGGCGTTTGATGGTGTGAGGTTTGTGGATGTAAGTGAGAATGTCGGGGATTTTCCCTCCGCATTACTCAGCATTCGCACCGCAGATCTGTGCTTCTGCTGTCTGCGTGGGTGGCATCAAACATCCATTTAATGCAATAGTAGAATACATGATGTATCAGTAGGTGTATTGATTACCAGTGAAAGTTTTCTTTCTTTAGAGAATCTGCTTAACAGGCTCAAAAGATCATTTCCAACATCTTTTCATTTGGAAAAGGTTAGACAGGTTTTTAGAGCTGACACGACTTTGGAAATTCACGAGGGGCAAGTATCCCTCACACACTCACAAATCCATCCTGTGCGTGAACAGAAAAGCTCTCCTCCCTCCTTCATATCACTCAACTTTCCCACCCGCCGCTGTTTTCTAGCAGCGAAACCGCCTCCTCTGGCACCAGATGCCAAACGTGGCATCTTGATCTGTCTGTAAATGTCCTGATCCTGAACTTGACCGACACCCACGACTATGTCTGCAACAGCTCAATAAAGACAGCAACGTTACATATGCGTCACCGTGTGCGTTTGAAATTCAAACCATTTACATATGAAAAATATTTAGCCTAATAGCAGGTTATGCAGTTTTGCATTCCCAGTATTTTTAGCCATTAGATGTTGGCAGATTGCAGCTCTAATGACTGTTTGACTGTCAACATGTGCATGGTTTCTTATCAGAGAACGTCCACAGACAGATATGGATCAGGCACACTGTACTCCATGGGTCACCAGTGGACCATGTGAACATTTGGGTAAGAACAGTGCATTACACCAACTGCAGATTGGGACTTGAATGCACAACGTTGGAAAAAATGTCAGTTTTTGCCTGCCTGATTTGGACACCCCGTGCCCTGCTCCCTGTTGCATTTCATGCATATTCTATTTAAATACTGGCAAGTCTTTGTGGCTTGATCAAAGCACGTTTAGATTTATCGTCCAACACCTTAACACAAACCGATCACCCAGTGTTTTGCACTCTACCGTGATTTACAGTTGATCATTTGGTTAACCTCGGACCCCACAAACATTTGTTAAGGTTTACGTCACAGTTAGACTCCCTCCCTCTCTGTGTAAGGAGCTCAGAATCAAAGCTGGGTTCAGTGAAATGTGCAACAGAAAGCCTGCAGCCACATGCAACACAGACACTGAGAGTATCTGAAACACTACTATAGGATTTATTTTCTCAACCATAACAGATACTGTAAATGTTATCTTTAAGGCAGGATCTGGTTGACAGACTTTTCTTTACCACGGGTGGGCGGATTAATTAATTAGCATCATTAAACTCCTGACAGTGAAATGAGGCTCATTAAAGAGAATTAGATGAAACACACACCGGCCGGTGCGGGGCGAGGAGAGGGGGTGGAGCTGGGGTGTGTGTGTGGGTGCAGGGCTGTGAGAGGCAGAAAGGGAAATAAAGAGAGTGAATGATAAAAAACATCCAACTGCAGAGCATCGCTGGCCTGCGATCCAGTGCGGCCTGAGGCGGATCATCGTAGTGATTCAAACAAAAGCAGCAACTGGACTGATTTAATAAGCCTGTCTCATTACAGCTGCTGGCCCGGTAATGAGACTCCCCATGGGGGTTTTGCCCCCTCTTGTGGAGCTCAGTTAAACTGTTTCATTCAACAACTTGGAGTTGATCCAAGAGTGTTTCCACTGTCAGAGCTCAGCCTGGTTTGAGCAGAGTTTGCCTTTCTTGTGATACTGTTTCTTCAAAGAGCAATAGATTGAGTGTTTTCTCATATGTTGAATCACACGTTTAATGAATTACATTCAGTGTTTCAGCACTGAGCTACTGTGTCGAGCTGTGAGTGAATCATTAGTGAACCATTAGAGTTTGCTCAGCATCACTACTTACTCACCAAGGATCACCACTCCTGTATTTTTCTTTCCACCCTCTCAGAAACAAATATCGTTAATCAAAGTTCTAACTGAGAAAGCATGATGCATCTGTTTGCTTCATCTCTGTATTTACCTGTGGTCCTCATTCAAACTGGGCTTTCCAGTGCCAGCATAACGCCAGAGGCTGCACCAAGGCCACACCACGCCAGAGAGCAAAGCAGTAGGTCAAAAAGTGGGAGAAGAGATGAAGGGAGAGGAGAGAGGAGCAGCAAGATGAATTAGAGAGAGAGAGGAGAGCACTGGGGCCTTGTGGGACAGAGAGGGGTTGAAAGGACAGAGAAATGACATCTCCAGAAATCAACGAGCAGAGGAAATGTCGATGCTTGTGGGAAAATACATTCTGCAGAGACACAGGGTTTACTCTTTGGCGACTTTAAGTTTTAACTCTTTCTACATGCTAACACCTGTCCCTTGAACACATCGCTAGCCTCCTGCAGTGACGTTTAAGACGCTGAGTTCCCAGTCGATGATGGGTGGCCAACAAGCTTGAATGGAAGCGTAGCAACATGCTAACAAGGGCAGAGACTGGCAGGTAAACAAGGCTGCAAACAATGATATTCATTAATTCAGCTTTGTACTCGTGTTATGAGGAAGGATATGCAGTCAGCATGTTTGCTAGATCACAAGAACACACAAAATGCGACTGAATGCAAACACAGCGTGTATTTGTTTATAAGAAAACTCCATTTGACAGCAGACAATTTAAAACTATTAAAGAGTCTTTACAGAAGAAGAGTTCACATTGTGAAAATGGTGCCAAGTTTCCTAAAAACAAAGCGTTTCATCACCCAACTCCTTTGCACAACGAGTATAAGGTTAGGGTAAAGGGCATTTTCACCTAAGTGCAATGTAACATCTGTTTTTTGGGGTTTTTTTTGTCTGCATGGACTCATTTTTTTTTTTTTTTTTTGCATTAATATTCAACTTTAAGTTGCTGAATTGTTTCAAAGCCTAATCCCAAACTAGAGCCCGCCCTGCCTTCCTTTATTATGAGTGCAGTCAACACGAAGGCTCCCAGTCGTCCCTCATCACTCCCCAGTTACACAAGTCATTTGGCCGGGGGAACAGTGGAACACACTCCATCACACGTAACACACTCGTTGTGAGGGGCGTTGTAATTGTGCACAGGGCCTTAATTGCATCTGATAATTGGTGGCTGTTTTAAGAAAATCTGCCCAGCTATCAGTCACCTAAATGGGGCGATGGAGGGGCCTGGTCTCACGCTCCGCCGGCGGAGGTAAGGGAGAGCAGAGCCGTGTGTTTTTAAGGTTCACGGGAGTGCTGTAGGGGTCTCGCAGCTCTAACCCAGCCAGCTTCCCTGGTGGTCGGCCAAGAGAAATGGCACGGCCTCTCGGGGAAGCAGATGACTCAGTACCGGAGTGTGTTTCTGTGCACTGACTACATCCATTTTGCTCTAAACACACTCGAACCTCAATTCAGTTCGAGCCGCCACTTGAGCAGGCACTTCATTTCTGAGTGCTTTTGTGGAAGTGGAAAGTAATGAATGCCACTGCTGCTGGTACTCCAAACATGGACTGACCGATAGTAGTTTTTCAAGGCTTGACACTGGAGTAAGTCTTCAGCTGATGAATAAACTGTGCTCACAGAAACATAACGTCACTATATTACCAGACACATGACATACTGTAATGTTAATAAAAGGCTAATCTGAGCCACAACAAACATGCAGGACTCGCTCCTATTACTCTCCTTAGCATGTGAACATTATTTTGTACACGATCCCTTACACTGAACACAAATTTGACACTTTTTTAAAGCAAGCCTTTGTTGAGCTGTGGCTACAAGTGATCATTTCCTCACATATCCCAAATTCTCTCAGTCAGTAGTTTTATCATATCACCATTAAGTGACCCGACAGACCAAAATAAACTTTATATTATATAACTTTATATTATATAACTTTATGAACTATATATTACAGTACAGCATTTTTACTGCATGTTTTTATCCTCGTGATAGATTGAAACGAGTAAAGAAGAGTCTTAAGGTCAGTGGAGTGACTCAATAGCAGCACTTGTGCAGCAGGATGCAGCTAAAATTAGCCAAATTTAGTCACTGTTTGCCACTGGTACCCAAAACAAGTAAGCCGCTTGACTACCGTGGCACTCATCAGTTGCGGTGCGCACACACATGGAGTTGTATTCATGCACATGTGCAAGGTGGCCAGTCTAACCCGACCCGCTGATACGCTCACACCAGAACTGTTTCCTGCTGCAGGCAACAAATAGGTTTTATTGTCTGTTTTTTCTTGACAGGCAGGCCGGATCAGTACATTGACGTTTTCAGTGCAGTGCCACCTTACCAGCAGAAAGACAGTGTTGTAAGAGCATAACGTAATCTTCTCAGATGGAGCTGCTTAGGACAAACTGCTGTCAAGCTGTGCATCTTAGTCAGAGCTGCTCTGTGGCTCGAAGACATGAAAGTGTTTGGAAATACTTAGTCTAACCTTAGCCCCTGCCAGCAAAGTGCAATCTCACCTACAATAGTGAAGCCCAAATGGAAACTATCATTTTGCTTGTCAGCACCTCGGCAGTTGCTTCTCTTGGCCGTGACCGTGTCCCTGCGTGTCTACCTCGTGCGAGCGCGGCGCTCGCCGACCGGCAGCGGCAGCGGCGGCCGGGAGACAAGGTCTGCCGCCACATGTGGAACATCACAGTCACCGTACGGTAGTCAGCCGTGGAGCCGGAGAGTCGCTCTCCTCTGCTCCCACAGGAATCAAACCTGGAGCGGAGAACTGGGATCTCACTGTGAGGGCCATGACTTCATGTTTTGCTCACCTCCTCCTCCCCGCTCTGGTTCTCATTGACTCCACGTCCTATGACAACACGGCTGTTTCTCGCTCTCCGGCTTACGTGCGCAGAGGAGGCCAGCTCGTGGCCACGCTCCAGTTTAGCTTGGATTTGGTTATTTATGAACCGTTTTGCCATAAATAAACGAATCACAGATGAAGCAAAAGTTTGAACAAAAAGTCTGAAAGTGCAGCAGCTGTCACCTGCCATCTCTAACTGAGCAGCAGGAGTGGGTGGTGCTTATCTGCTGTGTTTGTTAACACAAACTGCTGCTCATTTGACCAACACTAAAGCAAAAGCAGGACACTGTGATGGCAGAGTAACACAGTTAAAAGTGTGATATAACAGTAATCCAGGCATCCAGGTTTAAGTGGCTCCTTCCTCTATCATCTTCTTTTCTGCCTCTGCCTCGTCTTGTTTTCCCAAACCTCCAACCCCCTCCTCTTTTTCTGCGTGTCTCACCCTTCCCCGTCCCTCCCCCTCTGCGGAGCAGGTGACACAGTGTGAGGCAGGTTATCCAAGGAGCTCGGGTCCAAAGTGACGGCATTAGTCATCTGAAGGCAAACAAACTGCAACTAATCTGGGGACTGTTTACCGGTAAATGTCACCGCAGCGGAAACGTAAATGTGTGTGTGTGTCACGGCCACGGCGAGAACACCTCCACCCACCCTCCCTGCAGTTCCACTCTTTTGGCTAATTTCAAAATTAATCGCGGCACGTCGGGAGTTATTAATGACCTAAACAAATAATCGACGTGGCGACTGAAATTGCGTCTAATTTCCTCACCAGTGCACCCCCACACCCCCACCCCTCGGCCTAACTCCACCCTCATACCCCATCTGGAAACTCTAGCCAGGAATATGTAAATGGAAATTAATTGGATAGCCCCATTTCTGCTTTTTTTTTTCAAAATATTTTGAGTGAAAACACAGGCGCAGTCGGGAGGCTAGCGAAGGTTGAGCGTCTCCCAGGCACGGAGCCACATCCCCAACGCTGACGGACTAAATGATGCCGTCGTCAGTCAGGTCGGAGAATAATTTCACCTCATTACACAGCAGGCGAGGCAGGTAGACGCAGGAATTCTTTCCAGAGAGAAAGTTAGGAAAATAAAGCGTAGAAAAATAACGTGTAGCCCCAACAGCCACTCCTTCTGGATTTCATGGCCTGATGTCTGCTTTGGTCGGGTACCAGCAGAACCACCACCCGAAAAAGCTTCCACCTGCTTGTTGCGGGATAATTCAAGAATATGATACACCTCTGCATGAAACCAGCGCAACACATAATAACGCACACGCACCCTCGCTCCATCTCCAGGCCGCCGTGTTTTACCTTTCTTATTTACCTCCTCGGCCCCTCTCCCCAAAGATTTATAATGTGGCAGGTACAGTTTAGTATGTGAGCAGTGAGCTGTGCAAACCACGTCATGACAACTCACGCACGGCCACACGCTAAAGCAGCACTCTGTCTCTCTCTCTCTCTCTCATGCACACACACACACACACAGACACACACACACATGCTGACCAATCAGAGTTCAGAGGGCGTGACGAGGTGGCTCCCCAAGCAAAGTAGAGAGGCCCTCAGTGCCACACAGGGTTGGAGGATAGTACCTTATGTTAACTGTGTGTGTGTGGATTTTGTATACAGCGGCATGTTTTCACCGCTCTTCTTCTTCTCCTCTCCTTTGCCACCCTGGAAGAAATAATATAATCATTTATGTAGCCCATGCAGATTGGTTTTCCGTCACTTGTATTCAAATGACAGAACAAACCTCACCTTAAAGACATTTTGCAGAAATACAA